>NW_021703786.1:27632697-27788599 GCF_005190385.1 Monodon monoceros
TGTGGGATCTTCCCGGACCGGGGCACGAACCCGCGTCCCCTGCATCGGCAGGCGGACTCTCAACCACTGCGCCACCAGGGAAGCCCTCTTTCTTTCTTTCTTTCCTTTTTCCTAACCGTATAGTTCATATCTGTGGTTCTTTTTTTAATTGAGGTATAATTCACATGGCATAAAATATACCCTCATGAAGTGTACAGTTCCATGGTTTTTAGTATATTCACAAAGCTGTGCAACCACCACCACTATCTAGTTCCAGAACTTTGTCATTTCCCCCCAGAAGAAACTCCATGTGCGTTAAGCACCCGCTCCCCCTTCCCTCCAGTCCCTGACAACCCCTAATCTGCCCTGTGTCTCTGGATTTCCCTGTTCTGGGCGTTTCACTTCAACAGAATCATACAGGACGGGGCCCTTGTGCCTGGCCGCCGCTGTTACGTGGGCACTGGAGCAGTGCTCCCACAGCAGGGAGGTGCAGGCGCTGCCCTCAGAGGGCTTGCAGACGGTGGAAGCAGTGGCTTTCTGGTCCTGGACTGAGTGTGGCCTGCACCGTCCTCAGCTGCCCTTCCAGGGGCCTTGTGGGAGAGGCTCTCCCACTGCCTGCCCACACGTGATAGTGGGTAAGTCTGGGAGGAGGAGCCCCTGGCCAAAGAGGGGTGGCCCCTGACTCTCGCAATTCGTCTGAGCCTCGCCCCTGCCTAGGGCGTGCGTAAAGAAAAACCCAGACCCTCTGGCTTCTTCGGGTGAAAGCCAGGCCATGGGTGCCCCGCGAGCAAGTGGTTGGGCTCGAGTGGATGTGAATGTCCATCCCTGACGTCTGAGAGCCAGTGGGGACTGCTGCTCCCACCCCGCGTGCAGAGTGCAGCTCCTCCGGGCTCACATCCCAAGGAGAAAGTGACACCAGACTTCCCACGGTCGCGGCAGGGCCAGGGTGGCCATCTGAGGGGTCTCCGGGGCCTAGCATAGCCTGGTGGGAGCCCGTGCGTGGTTTCCAAGGGTGACACGTGTACGTCTGAAACCTCCGCAGTGTAATTAAGCATTTGGGACTGTGGGTAGAGACGGAGTCGCTCTTCAGGCTAGAGTGTCAGCCTGAGATGCATGAGCCAACACACAGCCTGCGTGCCCCAGGCCTGGCTGGGCGCTAGGACAAGGCAGCTGGGAGGACGAACCAGCGTGCGGGCAGGCTGGCAGAGGAGGTGCAGGCTGTCCCTGCTGGGCCACCTTCACTGTCCCTGTCCCTGGGGCTGAAGGCAGGCAGAGCCTCCCGTTGAGCCCTGGTTGTCCAGAAGCCTGGCCTCCCTGGGCATGTCTGTGCTCTGCTCTGTCCTCTGTCAGTGCACTGGTCATGGTGGGCAAGTGGAAACTGGCAGGGTGTGGAAGGAGGGAGTGAGCTAGGCCTGCCTCTCCCCTGCTCAGTGACCCTGGCCCTTCTCCTTCCCGGGTCTCAGTTTCGTCCTGGGTCCATGGGGGTAGCATTGCATCCAATGGTGGGATAGATGACATGGTGCGGCCCGAGTGGCCAGCCCCAGGCCTGGGGTAGGGTCAGCCCTGGTGGACGTGGCCTCTTCTGTTGTTTAAAGCTCCAGATATATTAAATCCAGAAAAGGAATTGCTAAAATAAGGTCACAAAATGTGTAGTTTATCTTAAATATTTCCATTTAGCAAGTTAACAATTTAAATCCATGCTTGAGCAAAGGCAGTGTAATTGTGCTATTCACAAGTTAATGATGGGATTTATTTTAATTTAGAATTGAAAGTGTACATTGGAGGCCCTGCCTGGCCAAATGTTCCCTGCCTGTGCAGTTCCTCGGGGGCCAGTGGGTGCTAGGGTGCCTGGGACAGGTCAGTGCCGCTCAGAGCTGGATGTCACAGAGGGCCTGGGCGTCCAGAGCCTTTGGGGCTTCCTGAGTCTCCCAGTGCCAGCTCTGCTGTTTTCCAGCTCCCCAAAATAAAGCACTGACCACCACCACCCAACCCGGCCCTGTGACTTACATCCAGCCAGGAACCCCCCCACCCTTCTGCAGTCGGAGAGCTGTTACCTATGCATTTTCCTCCTCCTTCCTCCTTGGAAACTGCTAGAGCCTTTGGTGGGTTCTGTGCTGTCCCTGGGCCGGGGACTGGAATAGAGGATCCAGCAGCCAAGAGAGGCAGCTTCCCAAGGCTGCTCTGGCACCTCTGGCTCTGCTGTGGTGGCCCGGGTGGAGCTGGGCTTGAGGAGGCCCCAGGGCTGAATGGGAGAGTCTAGAGCAAGAAATCCAGGCAAGAGATGGACAGCTGTGCTAGGAAAACAGAGGCACCCACCAAGGGGCCCTCCCCCTGGGGATGCAAGCAGACCCTGGGCTGTGAGCAGGCTCAGGGTGAGGGTGCCAGCAGGGGAGAGGGTGAGAGGTCAGAAGACCGTGTGTCACCACCAGACCTAGGTGCAGTGCAGCACGTGGGCACACACACCCCTCCAGATCAGTGCTGCCCTACAGGGTGCTCGGTAGAGACCCCAGAGAGGGCAGGGGCGGGAGGGAGCCAGCACTGCATTGCCTGTGTCTGGCACTGCTCTTGTGAGTTTCCCAGCAGCCCCAAAATGTAGGTTGTGAGCCCGTTTTACAGAAGGCAAAAACTGAGGCACAGGGAGGATAAGAAAATGGGTGGGTGGGGGGATGGTGTGCCCATCTTGCCCAGGTAGCCATAGCCAGGAACTGGGACCCTGCCAGTGGAGTCCCCCTCCAAGCTTGGCTCCCTTGGTGTCCACATGGTCACTATTTTCAGGGTGTTTCCAGGTTCCCAGAAGCCAGGGGTTCCAGTCCCTTCCCCTTACGATTTTTCACAGTTTTGTTGAGGTATAACGTGCATGTCATAACACTCGACCACTATAAGGTGTACAATGCAGTAACTTTTCATACATGTAAACAGTAAGGTGGCCACAGAGAAATTCTGCAGGGGCAGAATTTCCATTATTCGAAAACTTTCTTGGCGATTTCCCTTTGTTTTGACTCCCCAGCCAGACCTGGCTTGGGGCAGCCCTGGCAGGAGGGGTGATGGGCTCCGAGCGGCCTGGGACTTCCCTCTGGCCCGTGAGGGCTAAGCCCAATTCACTGGCTCTGGTGCACACTCTTCGGGGCTGGGCTTCTTCTCCCTGGACTGCAGTGCCAGGGTGTTCGATGTCACCAGGCTCTGCCCTCCCTCCGGACCATCCTGAATCCCCCCACCCCTTCCACAGCCTCGCCTCCCCGTGTGTGGCTCAAGGACTCCCCTCCATCCTCAGCTCAGAGCTAAGCCTACTTAATTCTTTTGATCTTGGTTCAGAAATCAGCCCCTCCAGCCATTTCCGCTGCTGCTTTGCTGGGTCTGTGGCTCCGGAGTCGGAACCTCCACTGCCAGCACCTGGTAGCGGGCTCCCCTGGCACCTGCCCTGGCCTGCTTTCCTGAGCACGCCCTGGGAAGGCCTGCTATGGAGGAATCCCTGCTTGCCTGGGCTCTGCCTCGGTGGGCCCCCTGCCTGCCCCCCAGGAGGGAGGGGACCCCACCTGTGCCCATGTCAGAACCTGCACCCCTCCAGGCTTCCCCACACTTGGTCTGAAATGAGAACCAGAGGAAATGAGGAGACCTGCAGTTCATCTGTGAGCTGCATTGTGTTGGGGGCTCTTAATTAGACCTAATTAGACTAATTAACTTTCAAATGAGAAACTTGGGTTGTTTTTCTCCCCTCTCTTTCTATTGCTTTCTCTTCATTCCCCTTTTGGAAAATGAAGCAAGGATAAATATTTGATCGGCTTGCTGCAGCCTGGGAGGTGGAAGCCCACCCAGGGGGCTGAGTGCAGAAGGCTCTGGAGGGCGGAAAGTGCGTGCCACCCCTCCCCCTCAATCCTTCTCCCCCACTCCCACCCCTCCCTACTCCCCCCTCCCCTCCCCCTCGGTTTGGCTGTTTTGTTCTGGGGCCCATGTCACAGGCATACTTCATCCTGGTTCTAGGAAGATTAAGGTGTGGCAGGTCTTTCCTTTAGCCGATGACGTGCATTTTGTTCCTGGCGCCAAGAGTGGAAGATGAGTGAGACGTGAGACATTAGGTCCCTTGGGTGAGACTGATGCGGGAGAAGGGGGACAAGAGAGCTTCGGTAAAAAAAATAATAATAATAATAATAATGGGGCTTCCCAGGTGGCGCAGTGGTTGAGAGTCCGCCTGCCGATGCAGGGGACACGGGTTCGTGCCCCGGTCCGGGAAGATCCCACATGCCGCGGAGCGGCTGGGCCCGTGAGCCATGGCCGCTGAGCCTGCGCGTCCGGAGCCTGTGCTCCGCAACGGGAGAGGCCATGACAGTGAGAGGCCCACGTACCGCAAAAAAAAAAAAAAAAAAAGAGCTTTGGGCTCACCCTGCCCACCCTGCTCACTCTGGTCTGACCGCTGCCCCGCCATGGGCTCCCATCCCTTAGCAAGGAGAGCTGTCTGTGTTTTGATCCCCTGCCCTGCAGGCTAGGCCACCAGCGATGCTAGTTTCCTTGGCAAAGGTAGCCATGCCCAAGACGTTAATTCTGCAGCACCTCCCTTCCCCAGACTGAAGGGGTGAAATGGTGCCCACCCCCTGGAGGGGATCTGACCAGGCGGGGGGAGCCCTGCCCTCCTTCCCCCAGAGGGAAGGCCCCCCAGCTGCTCACTTCTCTGTGGATCAGGGGCAGGCCAGCACCTGCATCTCGGGGGAATTTGAGGGGTAAGTGGAATGGCCCTGTAAGGAGCTCGGCCTGGGGCTGTCTCCCTACCGCCCCCTCAGACATAGCTTTGACATCCTGCCCCAAGGCCTGTCCACCTGCAGCCCCTGCCCAGGTGAGGATGGCAGCGAAGCCCACCCCTCCCAGAGGTTCTTTCCCTCACCTCATCTCACCTCCCCAGAACCTGACGCCAACACCTCCAGCTTTCGTACTGATTTCCCCTCTGCCTCCATCCCAGCTGCCAGGGTGATGGCCAGGGTGGGCCCTGCCAGCAGAGGCGGGCAGAAAGCCACTTCTGCTGACGTTCTAGAATGTGCTCAGCAGGGAAGGGGGCAGGTCCCACCCACCCTCGGAGCCGGGCCCCCTTGGTGCGGCCCCAGACTGTTTACCTGGCTCAGCAAAAGGGTCGGGCTTTGGCAAAGGCTCCGAGGAGGCCGGGCAGGGTGAGCTGTAGCAGGCTTGTCTGGACTCCATCTGGCCCAGAGCCGCCCACAGCACCTGGGCAAGGAGGAGCTGAGCGCAGGGAAACAGGTTCTGTATGGGGTGGCCCCTGGCAGCAGACCTGGTGAAAGTGGGGCACCCTGTCTGCAAGCCTTTTGCATTTGGCTGGGCAGGAAGCAGACCGGCACCGGCTGACCATCAGGGGGCTCCATCTGGGCCTTCCCTCACCCAGACAGCCTTGAGCCCAGCAGTACACGGGCACCGGCAGGGAAAGTGCCCAGGCCCCTTGGGTGGGTTGGGCAGGGCACCTTCTTCCTTTTCAAATCCTTCCCCCCAGCTCTGGGGTTCCAGTGACTTGCTATCTTGCCTGAGTCTTCCCAGAAGGATGTTCTCCTGGACGATGGTACCCCTGAAGACAGAGGCCCAGCTCAGAGTCAGAAAGAGGCTGTGCAGGATGCCCCCGGGCCTCTCCGCGGCCCCTCTCAGAACCATGCCCCAGCTTGTGGAGCAGACTCAAACCCTTGTTTCTGGGATCTGGGGTTCCCCCAACACTGGGTGTCGACACCTTGTCTTGACGCCCAAGGCACTGAGGGTCCGTGGCCAGCTCTGGCTGAGAGGGCAGGGCCGGGTGGCCTCTTTCCCCCCAAAAGGCCCCACCTGGGCCTGCTGCTGTCCCCTCGCAGAGTTTAGTGACAGGCTGCAGCTCTGTGTCTAACACAGAGGCTCAGCAGTGCCTCTGAAACTCGGTTCAGCAGGCGTGTGCACAGGCCCCAAGGAGGGACCGCAGGGCCAGAGAGGTGCAGGCGTAGGGGGAGAGGCGGCCATGCTCTGGGCTGGTCAGGAGGAGACTTTGCTTTTCCCTCCCAGCTTGAGCTTCTCGTTATGGGGCTGGAATAGCATGGGCACCCCGCAGTTTCAGCCCCCAGCTGTGACTCCCTCCCCCAGGCAGCCCTCACGGCTTGCTCGGGAACATCCCCTCAAGCTCTCTTGCACAAACCTCCGTCTCCTTGGCGACTTCCTCCTGCTCCAGGTGGCAGCAGGGATTTTGAGAACCACCAGATCCAGAAAGCATGGCTGGGTTTCTCCATCCCAGCCACCTTCATTTCCTCTGCTCTCTGCTCCTCAGTCCTGGGCTGCCTCACACAGATCCTCCCCGGCCTGCTCTCGGCCTGCCTGCCTGCCTGCCTGTCCCCCTCCACCCGCTGCAGACCCCGACCTTGCCCGCCAGGCCTGACTCTGCGTTCCCGCCCGTACCACCCGCCTCATGCCGGGGCTCTGTTAGCACAACTCCATTCCAATGCCTGATCAGTCCTGAGGAGATCGAGGGCTCGGTTTTCCACAGCTCCTTCCTCTCCATTTAACTAATTTACTGCACGATTGTTACAAATTTCATTTTATTATAGCCCCGCTTCTTAGTCCAATTGAATTACTAAAATCTCATTTTCTCAGAAGTGCTGAACATGTAATTAGAGGAAAAATTATGCCCCTGTCTGCCTATTCGGACGGTTCATGCATGTGTGCGCCGTACGCCATGTGACGGCCACACAGACGTCTCGTGTGCTGTGGGCTTGGCCGGAGGCGGGCGGAGGTCGGGGGAGGCGGGACACTCACAGTCAGCACCCTGCGGGGCGGCCCAGCGCAGCCATGTGGGTGAGAACACGTGTGCGCAGGCAACCCCACAACTGCAAGAGGGGAAAACCGCATTAACCCCCCGATTACAAATTAAACAGTATCTGTGGGCCATTGTAATTAAAGGGAAATTCGATTCTGTTCTAACGCTCCATTATGCCAGGCTCTGCGCGGTGAGGCTGGGCTGCTGCAGCTGGCTTAATGGGACCGGAGGTTACAGGGGGCGGGAACGTCAGCCCAGGGCTGTCCTTCTCCAGCACCTGGTGCTCAGCAGCGGGGCAGCGGGGGAGGGTGGCCGGGAGCTACTTTCTGATCTGCCTAGTCCTGGGAATTTCTTCCCATCTCTGCCCCTGAAGGGCTCTCTGTGATGGTGGCAAGATCTCCTTAGATAGCTGGTTTTGATGTTGTGGCCAGTGCCTGCCCTCCAGGAGGCCCTGGTACCCCAGAGTGTGCTGGTGGGGGAGGGGCCACACAGGAAGTGCAAAGGCAGGGGAGGGTTCAGACCAAAGCTGCAGGAGCAAAGCTCAACCTTTGGGGAGAAAGCCCTTTGTCCCCCACGTGCCCAGGGAGACTCTCGGTGTCCAAAATGGGTGAGACTGGTTGTAAAGACCAGTGAGACAGGATTGGGGTGCGTGCCAGAGCTGTGCCGGGTTTCTAGGCCTCTCTCAGACTTCCGTCGGGGGGTTCATTGGCATCAAGGGAAGGTCCTTGGTGTCCTCCCCCAACCTGACCCTGCACCTGGGCTCCAGGAGCACCAGTATCTGTACATCTTGTCTCCGTGACTTGACCTCTGCTGGCCTCTATCTTGACCCTTCCTCAGCTCCCTCCTACACATCCATCAAGGCTCCAGCAGAGCCACCTCCTCCAGGGAGCCCCCCAAGTGCTCCAGGCTGGGTGACCTCATCACTGCCTCCTCCCACAGCTTCAGATTCTCTGCAGAAGGGCCTGTACATCTGACTAAGCTGTAATTTCCTGGAGGACCAGGGCCAGATAGGCGTCTTATTCAGTGCCCAGCTCAATAGTGAATCTCAACTCCTGCCCCTCTGACTGCTCCGCGGGTCTCCGTTGTCCTTCTAAGAGAGTTCTCTGCAAGAGGAGTAGCAGATGGGATGGGGTGGGGGTGACTGGGGAACCCAGGCCCTGCTCCAGGGGAAGTGCTTGGACAGGAGAGACAGCAGCAGACTCTGGTTACTGCTATTCACCCAGAGGTTAGAACCTAGGCCTTGGCCTGCCCAGAGATCCATGGAGGCTCCATCCAGCTCTGATCCTCGCAGCCCAAGGTCTGTGTGCCCACTGCACACACACCTGCTCGGCCTCTGTGCTGATTCAGGTGCTGACATGGCCCCGGGATCTACCCCTCACAAGTACCAGGAAAGCCGGGGTCTGCGGGGCCTGCCCTGGCTCCAGGCCGCCCTCCTCTTGTGTTGTCTGGAGAGCAACACGCGTGAGCTTTGCTCCGGGCCTGTAGCTGTATCTGCTCCCTAATCCCCAGCTTTATCTACTCGCCACAGATCCCGGGAGAATCTCCCAGAGCAGGGGCTAGATGCTCACTTACCACTCACACACAGCACAGTGCCAAAAAGTCAGCCCAGCCCAGCCCAGCCCAGCCCACCACCCTCCCCAGGCCTGGGGGGCCGAGCAGATCTGTTCTCTGTTTCATCCGCACTTCAAGAGAGGGCATGGGGGCGGCGCCGCTGAGTGGGGTTGCAGGAATGCTCACACGTGTGTGAAAACACACACACCTACCCCTCCCCTGAAGCCTCTGCACCATTTCTTGGCTGTCCCATAAGGGAGGTGGGAATGTGACCAGCCTGGGGGGTGAGGGTGCAAGTGTGTGTGTACCCATGTGAATGTATGTGAGCATGAGTGGGTGTGAGTGTCACACACACATGTGTGAGACCAAGTGTCTTGCACCCCCAGGCTGTGGCACGTGGCAGCTGGGCCCCAGATGAGCTCCGGAGACTGGAGGGCAGGGTGTGTCTCATCCCATCAGCTGATTTGTCCATCTGTTTTCTTGTCCCCCAGAAGCCCGCCTGCAGCAGCGCGGAGGAGGGCGTGCGCAGAGTGCGCCCCCGGGCACAGGGGCTGAGTCTGACCCGGCCCTGGGAGGCTTGCCTGGCCCTGGCCACTTTGCCAAAATGAGTGCGGACCCCAAGCCCCACCCCTCCTCCCACCTTCAGTCCCTGGACCCCTCCTCAGCCCTCCTGCCTGCTCCCTGTGGCCCCCTGCTCGTGGGCCGGGGGGTCAGGTGGGGAGTGGAGTTGGCTGGGCAGGTGGGTCAGACCCAGCAGCCCCCATGCAGCCACTCAGGCCTTTTTCGGGGGCCCTTGCCAGGCGGCCTCCTCCGTGGAGCTTGTTGCATCCCAGGGAGGGGAGGGGAGTATATAGGAGTACTGGGGTCCAGAGCCACTGCCTCAGGTGCCCCAGGTCCTGGCTGTCTTTTCCTAAGGGGAGTAGGTGTCAGGAGGAGGGAGAGGGAGGGCAGCTGGGGCAGCCGGATGGGTCTCTCCCCTTCGGCGGTGGCCCTGAGGCTCTTGTGTTTCTGCAGTATCACAGCTCAGCCTTCACAGGCATTTCTCAGGCAGCGATCTACCACCCTCCCTCCCCCAGCGTGCCCTCATCCCAACACCTGGATACAGGCCAAGTGGGAGGGGGCGCAGGGAGGGGTCTTAGCCCCACTAGACAGCCGGGGAGACGGAGGCCTGGGGGAAGTGCTTTGATGCCTCAGCCTCCGCAGTCAGCCTGACAGCTCTGGGCACCCAGGTGACTCCACATGGTGGGTTCCCCGCCCCTCAGCCTGAACCCCCCCAAGCTTGGGTTAGGTTCTGAGCCCAGCCACCTGGATCTGTGCCCTTCCCATCCTGCGCTCAGCCCCTGCCACGGTGTCTTCAGTATCTTCATGAACATCAGGCGCGGTGGGCATGGGAGGGGCAGCTGCGGGCCCAGGATGCAGTTGTGGGATGCACTGCCCTTTGTCTCCATGTCAGTGCAGGTGCTCAGGGCTGGTCATTGCAGTCCACTCCAAGAGTAGCTGTGGCCACGCACTTCTCTCAGCCACAGCTGGCCCCAGCTCCGTCCCTGGGCCCCTGCCCAGCTCCCTGCGGTGAGTGGTCCAAGCCTGGGAGCAGAGGGGGAAGGGCAGGTGCCAAACCAGAGCTGGATTGCCGGTGAGAGCAGCCTGGCCTGGCCCTCTGTGCCAGGTGACTGTGGAGCAGCTGGTCACCCTGCCTCGCTGGACTCCATTGCTGCTCTCCTCTCCTGCTGGCTCACCCCCGCCGTCCTTCCCTGCCTCCCCCGTCTTCCTCCACCCACCCCTGGAGGAGCCCCTGGCATCCCTCTCCAGCGCAGTCCTCCCGTCACGCTAGAACCAATCTCAGGCACATGATCGCAGAGTCTTGGGCTCCCTGCCGGCCCCATTTTGAGCAGGTGCTGAGGGCCAGGGGGTGTCCAGGCCAGCCGAAAGCAGAGGCTAGGGGTCATGTCCATGGCCTTTGGACACTGGAAGGCAGTCGTGTTAGAAGATGTTGGCCCAGGTGGGCCAGAGGCTGGGGCTGGTGGGGAGGGTCTGGGGAACAGGGTCCTGCTGCTTCCTTCCCGGGACCCCTCTCTGTCTGGGACACACAGCTCCCGCCAACACCCTGGTGTCCGGTGCACACTGACAGCCCAGCCCCTCTGACCCAGCCAATTCCCTGGTTCAGCTGAGACAAGGCTGGAATTTTCCCGAAGGAATTTTGTTGTGAGACTATAGGGAAAACCAGGAAAAGGGCCCTGGGAGCCTGCTGCCGTGAGTGTCTGGAGCCAAACCTTTCCCTCGAGCTTGTCCGTGGGATGACGTGGCTGCACAGGGTGGGGTCTCAGAGGTCCGGGCCTGGGCAGGCCCTGTGGTTCGTTTCCGTCACACCTGCAGAGTAGGTGATGAGAAGCTGCCTGGGGGCAGCTTTGCTCCTGGACCCTCTGTCCACGCGGCGCCTGCCTCTGGGTCTTTTCTCAGCGGATGTCCTGGCACCCCCAGGTGAGCTCACCCAGGCCCAGGTGGTGCTGGACATTGACCCAGGAGCTGCCCTGGCCCCCAGCATAGCCATCTGCATCTTACACCCTGACTCACACACACCATCTCCCGCTGCCCACCTGCTGCAGAGATGACCCTTTTGCTCCCATGTGGCCTCTGCAGCTAGGGCGGTGCCCTGGTGCCCAGCTGTGAGCTGGATGTGGCCTGCACACAGCAGGTGCTCAAGCAGTGTCCCCCAGACTTAACCCTGTGCTTCCCTGCCGTGCCTTCCTTTGTCCCCCACCAAAGATCCTTGTCTTTGGGCACAGAGCAAGGCTCGATTCAGCGCACCCTTAGGCTGCAGCTGTCCAGGCCACACCCCGGGCCCTGAGGGGGTGCCAGGCTTATCCCCCAGCAGTGACAAGAAGAGACCCCCACCTGTCCCGCAGGCCCATCCGGAGGGACACGTGGGGCTGGGTGGAGGAGGCCGCCTTCTCCCGGGTCTGCCCTCTGCTTCCTGGGCGTCTTTCTTCCTCTGGCAGTGCTGAACTTGAGCAATGGGACAGCTGTCAGCCGGCACTGGAGAAGGGGGAACAGGGCCTGCACCTGAACGCTTTCTCCGTTTCTCGAAGTGTTCGTTTTGCCTGCAGCAAATCACCCACAATCTGCCCTCAGGGGAAGGTTGGACCAATGTTTGAGAAGAGGCTCTTTCAGCCCCTCAAAGGCAGGATCCGGCCTGCTTGCTCTCAGCAGCCCCAGCTGGCACTGGGCTGGGGCTGCCACTGCTCCGTGCCTGCGTCTCGTGCAGATCTGCCCACGTCCCCCCTCCCCTGGGTGGGGCGGTTACAAACTCAGCACGTGCCACACAGCCACTGTCTACAGGGCGGAGAGCCTTCCACTGTCAGAGCTGCCCGTGCTGACAGTCTGCCCTAGACGCCTGGGTGCCCATCCCTGGGAGCCTGAGTAGGACCCGGAGGCCATCAGCCAGGGATGCTAGAGGAGAGGACCCCTGCATACCCTGGGCCATGCCTGCCCAGACCCCTTCCCACCTAAACTAAGTAATTGCAGAGGCGGTGTCCATGCCTGTGGCTGGACCCCTGCCCTGGAACCCCCAACCCCTGCCCAGCCCTGGGGCCATCTATTCACTTACATCCTGACCTCCTGCCAGGAAGCAGTGGGCCCCAGGCCTGGGTACAGGGGTTGCTGGGAGGGAGGGTGCCCTGCTCCCTCTCCTTCTGGCTGTCATGGGGCTCCGGTTGGGGGTGTTTGGGGCAAGTAAGCGTGAGAGCTACAGGCAGGGCCCAGCTCCCCAGGGGCTGGCCTGGGAAATGTGAAGGGTGGTGACAGTAATAGCAACGTGTACAGTGCCCCTCGAGCCAACCTGGTCGAAGGTCTTAACATCTGTTAACTCGCTCACTCTCACCATAGCCCGTTGTTACCCCATTTTACAGTAGAGGAAACTCAGGGCACGAGGCACCTGCCTGGGGTCCTCTGGTAAGTGGCCGTATTCATTTGCCACAAAACAGGCAGCCTAGACAACAGAAATTTATTGACTCACAGTGTGGAGGCTGGACGTTTGGGATCAGGGCATCGGCAGGCTGGTTCCGCCTGAGGCCTGTCTCCTGGGTGTGTAGACGCTGACTTCTCCCTGTGTCCTCACACAGTTGCCACGTCCTCTCTTCTCTTCTGGTAAGGACACCAGTCATGTTGGCTTAGGGCCCACCCGTATGACCTCATTTAACCTTCATCACCTCTTTAAAGACCCTCTCTCCAAATGCAGCCACCTTCTGTACTGCATGTAGCAGAGGTAGCTCCGACCCCACCCCCCGCCCCGAGCTCGGAGTCACCCCTTTGTACTGTTTCCCCCGTCATGTGATTATCGTAAACAGCAATAATGGTTAAAGCCGTCGGGAGCAGGACAGCCAGGGCTGGGGCGTGCCCTGGGTCACCACAGCTGCATGGGGTGGTGAAGGTGGGCAGTCTGGACCTGTGACAACTGCGTGGAAGGGACCGCCCCCACCCCTGCCTCTGCCTTGCCACGTAATGCCCTCCCCTGAGAGATGGCTGTCTGGGGCTAGGGAGCAGGGCGTGCTCAGGGCCCAGTGTGTCTGAGCTCTTAAGGACTCATGGAGACCCGGCCCTGGCACAGCCTCACCTACTGGGTCCTTACACTCCACCAGACCGAGACCCTTGGGGACATTATTAAATGGCACCGGCCGGTTCTCACTCTGATTCATCCACCCAGGTGGGGCCAGGCATCTCCGTTCTTAGCAGGTCCCCTCGGGTTCCTGATGCAAGTGTTCCTCGGGCCTCACAGGCAGAAACATAGCTATCGGTGTTTGTGGAACTGGCAAGTGGGCATTTGGTGGCCTCTTGGAGCCTGGAAAGGAGAAGGGGCAGACCTGGTGACAGAGGGAGGGACAGCTGTCAGCCGAGGGCCAGCAGAAAGGCTCTCTGCCAGGAGTTGGTTGACCCTCTAGCCACAAGGGCCAGCTGCAGACTGGACCATGCCCAGGTACTGATGGGCCCCAGCCCAGGGCAGAAGAAGAGAGAGAGAGAGAGAGGACAGGCAGCCTGGGGGTGTGGGGTGAGACACCGAGAGAGCGAGGACATACAGGACATGAGAGGAGAGAGAGAAAGAAGGGCCGGTCTCCCCAGGTACTTGGGGGCTCACAGGGACTCATGCCCTTCAGCCCCCTCCCTGCCCCCTGGCCCAGGCTGGCTTTGGGGGAGGGGCCACCACCCTTGCTGGAGAGGCTGCAGACCAGACAGTGTGGCTCTGTGGTTCACCAGGGATGAAAGTCATTGTCACCCAGTGACCACAGTGGAGGCAGATGCCACCAGCCAAGGGCAAAGAGTCTCCGTGTTCTCTGAGACTCCCACGGCTGAGCCAGCTCCCATCCACAGAAGCTGGAGGATTCCAGCAAGCCAGTGCATCCCAGTCCTGTTGTCTAGCTCAGGGTCAGCAAACCTGCTCCATGAAGGGCCAGGCTGTACACAGGTTAGGCCTGGTGAGCCACACAGGCTCTGTCTCAGCTCCTTAGCTCTGCTACTGCAGCAGGAAAGCAGCCATCAACTGTGCAGATGAATGGGTGGGGCTGGGTTCCGATAAAACTTTATTTACACAAACAAGCAGAGGGCCAGATTTGCCTTACAGTCTCTAGTTTGTCAGCCCCTGGCCCAGGGACCGTGATACCATAGGCCTGACCAACTGTAGAAGTGGAGAAAGGGGAGGGGGCCAGGGAAGCCCAGTCACCCCCAACTTGGCAAGACTTGGGGCTGCCAGGCCTCTGGGGTCTCTGTCCCTTAGGAAGGGAAGCCTCCCAGCCAGGGCTCTTCCTCTGGTGTGGGACCTGGGGAGACTGGCCCAGAGAAGCCAGGGTTGGCAGTCTGGGTGGATGAAGAATGGAGGCTTGAGGCAGCCACGATGGTACCTTGAACTTGAACCCTGGCCCAGGAGACAGACATCTGGGCGTCCAGAGGCCAGAGAACACTTTCTCCTCTCCCTGGGTGATCTCTGCAGCCCAGAACCCATCTGAGATCCCAGGAGATGTCTCAGAGCCAGAAAGCAAGCCAGGCGTGCCCTCCCTCCTGAGACATTGCACACGCAGCTCCCGAGCAGGCCAGGCCCAGGGAGGGCATCAGCCGAGTCAGACCCAGGGCTAGGCCTGGCTCTGATGTCCTGCCCAGACAGGGGAGGGCCCCTGCGTGATACAAACCCAGAGGGGCTGCACTTGGGGCCTCTTTGGCAGGACCGGCTTGAACCACCCCAGAGGTGCCGGCTACCCTGTGCCTGGAGAAAGCCAATGCTGAATCGGGCACCAAGGCCTTGGCCTGAAACCCAAGCTTCCTGTGGTCAGCAGAGGGGAGAGGCAAGCGGGGAGTTCTCGGGACAGGAGGATGCCTGGGAGCCTTTGCCCGGGAAGGTGGAGGGTGGGCTGTCTCCTTCCTGGATCTGGAGCCCTCAGGGGCTCCCACGGCCCATGGGCCATCCCTTGCTGCCCCCCATCTGGGAGCTGGTGCATCCCCTCCACCCCCATTCTCTTCCTCTCCCTGTTCAGAGATTTGGTTGTCCTCATCTCTGTGCTCCCAAGGGACAAGGGTCTGGGGGTGTCCACGCCCCCCAACCCGCCTCCACCCAGAGAATTTTCTTGCCCCCCGCCACGCTCCAGCCTCCTGATCTCGCTGCCTCTGTTGGACAACATTATCATTTCATAATACTCTGAAATATACATGAAGTTGGCTGAATGCAGACAAAATCGCACCATTTACTGCATGAATATTTCATGCTGGCTCTGCTCCGAGGTGTCCGTGTGATGGAGCTGGGAGCCTGCTGCCCTGAGCCTCCCTGCCCGTTCGCCTCCAGCGTGGGAGTGGGCAGCGCCAGCTTCTCTGCTGAGTTGGGGTTGCCCGAGGAGGAGGGAGGAGACCATCGCTGAGGGGTTCGGGGGTGGTTGGGGGAACCATCGGGGTTTGTGGGCATAGGGTGGGTCCCGAGTTGCTCTGTGGCAGCCACACCTCCACTTTGTAGGCTGGGTATTCAGAAGAAAACCTCAGAAAGGCAGAGAACCCTGGGGAGGGGCAGGAACCACAGGGCGCCCACTGGCTGCTTTTCCCCAGTGCTCTGGCACTGGCTGCTACTGTTTGGGGGTGCAGTGGGCAGAGCCCCAAGTATCTGGCAGGGAGGCTGCCACTTCTCATCTGCCCACTGCCACCTCCCTGACCTGGCCCTCTGTGAGCCAGGCACGGCAACCTAACTCTTCCACAAACTCCAAGGCCAAGGGCCACGTGGCTGGGGAACAGGACACCCTGCGCCTGGGAGGACAGGAGGGGGGCCCTGTGCGTGAGTACGTGTGTGCGCGGCTGCGCACAGGTGACACAGTACACAGGTGACACTGGTGCTTGCTCCAAGGAGGATGTGGGAGAGGCTCTGCCGCTTGCCAGCTGAGCAGTATGAAGCCCCCACTTCTCAGCGCCCCCTCCCACAGGCTCCCCTATTTCATCAAGGCGAGGGCAGGCCGAGGGGACAGGTGCCAGCGACTCCAATCTCATCGTCCCCAGTGCTCTGGACACTGCAGCGTCCTTCCCCTTTGCCCCTGCCCTAGTCCGCCTCCTCGCTCAGGTCCTGAGTCCTTCAGTGCAAGTGACAGACTTCCTCTATCTACTGTCCCCTCCACCCATCTGATTACTGATTCATTCATTTATTGAGCACCTGCTGTGTGCCAGGCATCGTGATGGCACTGAGTATGCAGCTGAGAACAAGGTATATGAGGTCCCTGCCCTCATGGACTTGCAATCTCCTGGAGCACAGAGACAGTAGACAAGAAACTGAGAAAATATTTACAAGCCAGCCTCAGTGCTGTGAAAACAGGGTCCTGAGATAGAGGCTAACAGTGGGACGGACTTGAGACAGCGTGGTCATGGAGGACATCTCCAAGGGGGTGACTTGTAAACTGAAGGACTAGCAGAAGCTGAGTGTGGAGAGACTGAGGGGAACAGCATTGTAGGCACAGGGAACGGCATGTATGGAGGCCCTGAGGCAGAGGGGCCTTGGCATGTCCAAAGAACTGAAAAAAAGTCCCCAGCAGCTGGAGTCAGGTGTACAAGGCAGAGGTGGAAAGGGAAGCTGGGTGGTGACCAGAAGGGCCCTGGGGGCCGGGGGCAAAAATATGCATTTTCTTCAGAGAGGAAAATGAGATCATTAAGAGGTTTTAGGTGGTGGAGAGGCACAGTTCAGTGTAGGCCTCATTTTAACTCCTTCTCCCTGGCTGCTGTGGGAGCTGGAGCGAGGCCAGTGGGGTCTGCAGTGGTCACTGGAGGGTGAAGTTGACTGCTTCACAGAGGCAACAACACAGAAGATTGGGCCCAGCTGGAGGAGTCCTTGCCGAGGGCAGGGGTGTCGTGGAAGAGGGCAGGGCTGCCATGGCAGGAGCTAAAAGTCAACATCCACAGTCCCAAGTAGGCAAGAACGTATAGGCCCATCGCCAAAGACAGGGTGGAGAGGGGGAAAAACCGCGTGCTGGGGCTAAGGTTCTGGGATTGCAGGTGATTCTTTTCCTTTTCTGTTTTCTTTTCCTGTGTCTATAACGTGTGTGCAACAAGTAAAGACTGAGAAGAAGCAGAAGGAAAAGAGCGCTGGAAGGGAAATCTGGGCACCTGACATTCTTGCTGATAACTGCTGTGTGTCCTCGGGCAAGCCCCTCTGCCTCTCTGGGCTCTTAGAAGCGCTGGTCCACAGTGATTCCCAAGAGCCTGTCAGCTTGAGCCACCGCTGTCATTCTGGAGCCCCCAACCCCTTTCAGGGAACTTAGCTGGGCTCACACCCACTGTCACCCCTAGCAGCTCTGAAAATGGGCTGCTCGAGGAGAAAGATGATTTCCCAGATGAGGGGATTTGGAATTCTTTCAGTTAGGCATGAAGTCCCTTCAACACATTCTAGAAGGCCCATCCCCTTCTCCTCCCTGACCACAGGGAAAGGGGGTGACAGTGGGTGGCTGCTGCTTCTGTCCCTTCTCTCACCCACGGTACCCAACACCCCATCAAGCCTGCTCCAGGATCCGGTGGATCCACGGCTCTGCGCATGGAAAGGACTCCAGAGCAGGGCGGGGCACAGCCGGGACCAGGGCAAGGCAGGAAGGGTGAGCTGCTTACAGTCTTGGGACAGGGACAGAGAGGAGAGAGGCTCGGGGGCAGATGCCCTGCCCTGCACTTCTGGGGGTGAGCAGGGCCGTGCTGTGTGTTGGATGGCAGGCGCACCCAACCCCAGGCACCCTCACTGGAGAAGGGCCAGGAACATCCCTGAGCACGCCCGGGGCTGCAGACATGGGGCAGTAAACACACCAAATAAACAACGGGAGAACGAGGCAAAGTCCAGAAATGGGACGTGTTCTGTTGGTCAGAAGCGGTTGGAGCGCACCTGCAGCGCCTCCGCTCTGTCTGCTCCTCTCATTACTGGATACTGTTTCCACTGCTCCCTCTGCAGCCCTCCCTGCCTCACCTCTGCTCTGGCGCACTCTCGATCCCTCTCTCTCTCTGGCTCGGATATCACACTTTTCCTTCCCCTTCCTCCCCCTCCATCTCCTTCCGGGGTCCCTCAGCCTCTCTGTCTTGCGGTAGCTCCTCCTCATGACAGGCCTCACCCTGTCCCTTGAGTGCAGCCTGCCGCCCTGTGCAGGGGTGCAGGCCCTGCCTCCCAAGTTGGCGGTGGTCCCCTGCCCAGCTGGAAAGTGCCCTCTCTGCCTTGGCCACCCCTAAGAAAGTCACTTCCCTGCCATCGTGGGCCGCCATCCCTGGCCAGTGCCCCACTCTTGCAGCTTCCTGGGCCATCTCCTCCTCACTGGCCAGCGGCTGGTGCAGCACCTCGATTTATCTGGAGGCAGTGTCCGTATTTGCTGGACAGAATCAGCGGCGGCTCAGCTTCAGTGTGGCTGAAATGGGGGTGCCTGGGAGGTGTCCGGGCCCAGTGGGACCCTTCAGGGACAGAGCCCTCTGGGTCTGGGGTGCCCACAGTCCCATGACCCGCCACCCCGAACCCTGTGGGCACCCCCACACTTCCAGCTGAGACCAGCTGTAGCCCACCAGATGTTTGGGGGAAGCTGCCCCAGATTCAGGGGCTGGCGGGTGCGAACTCCCAGCTTTCCCACCCCTCTGAATCCTCATTTCTGCGTCAGCTCCGCTTCTTCTCCCCTCCCGGTGCCTGTGCTCTCTGCCAGGAAGACCCTTCCCCAACTTTCCGTGACTCCGAGTCCCACCTCTGCCCACCAGCCTTTTCTGAGTGCCCGTCCCTCTAGGGTGGTGCCCCTGGTGGGCTTCCAGTGCCCCAGTCTTGTTACTCTCCCTGGGGTGCATGTCTTGTCTATCTGCATGTCCCCCTGAGCCCTCCCCGGGCAGGAAGTGAGTGAGCAGCCCAGGGCTCTGCTGCTGCCAGTCTGCTCACGCCAGTTTCCTTGTCTGTGTTACTGGGAGAGCAAGGCCTGCCTATGTGGGGGCGGTGTGAGAAACAGATCCAGACCTGTGCGGGGTGACCTCGTGGCTGCCGCCCCCCACTCCCTGTCAAGGCTGTGTTTTTGTCCTGAGTATCCAGTTGCCCAGCTGAGCAGAGGGACGAGCGGGGCCACAAGGGGGTGGCAGTGAGTCCTGGAAGTGGCCAGGCACTTTGCCCAGACTGGTCTCTGATGGTGGTGGTGGTGGGGGGGGGCCACATGGGAAGTGAGGCTTTGTTCTCCCCACTTTGCAGACGGGGACACTGAGACTCAGTGGGAGTGATGTGCCCAAAGTCCCACAGCTACTCGGAGAGTCCATCCGTCTCCGGGGCTCTTCTCTGCCCTCACGTGTGCTCTGGAAGGTTGGAGGCTGGCTGAGAATGCCGGGCAGGTTTGGGATTGATAGAAAGTGAGGACGGGGACGTGAGTCTCTGTTGCCCCAGGCTCCCGTGGGGCCCGGTCCTGTGCCAGGAGGTGGCCAGCTGTCCTGAATTCAGTGGTGGCTCTGGACCTCCCCAGCTCCACAGCCCTCAGCTGGCCTGGCCTCCCCAGGGGTGTGAGGGCAGGGGGACCAGCTGCCTCCCATCCCAGGCGGTGCACCTGACTCAAGGGTGTCATCGAGGCACTGAAGACCCTGCCATCGGGCTGGGGGAGCCGACCTCGGGCTATAGGGGGTGCAGATGGAGCAAGTTGGGGCTGGTGCCGTGTGGCCCAGTGGAGAGAGCCAGGCCCTACCTCTGTGCCTGCACTCCCCAGGCCCAGCAGGCATCGTTTCTTCCTTAATTCACCCTCCCTGCTCAGACCGCCCCTGCCCCCGGCCCAAGTTCTGAACCACTTCCTGCCTTGAAACAGCTGGGCTCCACTGCCTCCTCTCCCTGGGGACCCCCCCACCCTGCGAGGCTTCTCCTTTCCTCACATCCCCCCCTCTACCCCCGCCCCTAACCCCCTGGCTTGTGTCCTTGATACCCAGGTGTGTGGAGCCACAGCAGCTCATTCCGTCCGTCTGCAGACCTCGTGCCTTGGTGTCCCTGGTGTACGGCTGCTGGTCCAAATTATGTACAGCAGACGGGGTGCCCACTGCTTCCCACCGTGCTGCAGACTTTATCCTGACCATAAGGGCTGGTCCTGGCCACCTCTGTTTTAGGTGACACCAGGCTTCCGAGAGCCCCTCCTTGTCTGCCCCCAAATAAATGCACCCTGTCCTCCACCCCCAGTACATAATGTGAATCCCTAACACAGCTACGGACAGTCTGCTTGCAATGCCCGTCCGTCCCGGTCAGGAGGGGGCTGGCTGCCCGTCTCTGTCCACTAGCCCTGGCCTACAAAGATGCATAACGGAAGCTCAGTGCAGTGACAGATGGCAGCCAGCCTGCCCCGTTCCCCTGCAGGACTGGCCTGTCCCGGGGGGCTGCAGGACCCTTTATCAGCATCCCAGGAGGGAGCTGGAGTTGGGGATGCAGCAAAGTGGGAGAAGGCTCAAGTGAGCACACAGGCCACCCCCAGCCCGCTGGAGTGCATCGGGGTGTCCAGCTTCCAGGCAGGTGGCCAGCAGGGAAGGAGGCTAGTGTGTGGTCCTGCAGGAGGAATTTTCCATAGACTCCCCCAAGGCACGCTTCCCACTGTCTCACACGCCTGGCTGCCTCAAGCTTCTCCGTGCAGCCAGCTTCAGTGCCTCTTACTGCCGTCCAAGCCCTTGTCCTCTTGTCCAACCCCCTACCTCCTCCAGGACAACTCCTCCCATCTTCAGACTGAACTAGCCCTCCATGTAGCCTCCGTGTAGCCACCAGGAGGGTGTTGGGGGCTGGGCTGGGGTCTGCTTCCTTCTCCCCTCCCACATCCCCCCACCAACCAAGCATCCTGGCTCCCTGCAGCTGGACAGTGCCAGGGGACGCTGCCTCCCATGCTCTACTGATCCTCAGATGGATGTCCCCACCTCCTCCCTGGCGTTTGCTAATTCGGAAACACTATCCCCAGCGTAACCCCAGCAATAACAGAGCCATCGCATTCCCCAGCAGGCGGCTGGGGTCTCTCTCTCTCCGGGGGCTGCGGGAGCCTTGAGCCCCTAGAGGGTCTCTTGGCATCTTAAGCTTCAGGATGGCCTGTCATCGGTTGGTGGCTTCAGGCTGGGTGTTTGGGCCCCACCCACCCAAAGCTCAGGGCAGCATGGGGTTTATTGTTACTGTTCCTTGGGTGAATCCTTTTCCAGCCCCTTGACATTCCCGGGAAAAGCCCCAGACTGTTCTCCCCCACCCACCATCATCTTACAAACTCAGGAGCCGATTGAATGCCAGGAAGGGTGGTCCTAGCCTTTCCTATCCTCTGGAGTTCAACCTCAGCTGCCCTGGCCCAGCCTTCGTAGGCCCTCGGAGGGTGTCAGGACCACCCGTGGGGACCTGAGTCTGAGCATCCAGAGCAGAGTCTCCCGTGAATAATTGCTTCCAGGTGGCTGACTCCTGTTCACGTCGGGCACTGTGTTTAGATTTTGTGTCTTATTTCACCCTCAGGTAGCCCTGGTTGTTAGCCTTGTTTGGGGACTAGGAAGTGATAGTCCAGAGAGGTAAAAAGCCTGAGGAAGGGGCTTCCCTGGTGGCGCAGTGGTTGAGAATCTGCCTGCCAATGCAGGGGACACAGGTTCAAGCCCTGGTCCAGGAAGATCCCACATGCCGCGGAGCAACTGGGCCCATGAGCCACAGCTACTGAGCCTGCGCGTCTGGAGCCTGTGCTCCGCAACAAGAGAGGCCACAATAGTGAGAGGCCCGCGCACCGCGATGAAGAGTGGCCCCTGCTTGCCACAGCTGGAGAAAGGCCTCACACAGAAACGAAGACCCAACACAACCATAAATAAATAAATAAATATTTAAAAAAAAAAAAAAAAAAAAGCCTGAGGAAGGTGTTCGGCAGCCCAAGGGCAGAGGCAGGATTTGAACCACAGCCCTGCTGCAGGGTACATGCTCCTTTCCCCTCCCCCGGTTCGAAGCCATCTTGACATTGGGTCTGTAACGTTAGCACTGCCCCCCTTCTCCACCATCCCCCGGGCCATAGCACTGGAGAGCAGGGCAGCATGAACTTCTAGGAACATCTAGACCCAGACTCACCCAAGCCTGGGAAAGAACTTCTGAGTGAGGCCCGAGTGAGGCAGCTGTGAGGCTTGGGAGAGACGCTGGCGGGAAACTGGACTCCAGATCTGGAGCTGGGACGTTCGGGAGATGCCGGGTGGCTACTCCAGGCACACAGGGCAAGGAGTGTCGGCCGTCACCACTCCCCAGACCCAGAGCAGCTACGATGACTTCAAGTCCCATCCTTGGGCCCCCGTCTTTTTCGGTGCTCAGGATAAGCCCTGGGGTCTCGGGTGAGGAAGTCGATCTAGGTCACAGCCTGGAGGTGCAAGAGCCCGGCAGAGCGCTGAGTCCGGCGCCTCCCGGGCCCCAGACTCACGCCCAGGCCGGCCCCGGTGTCCCTGTCCCCCAGACCCCACCGAGCTCCTGGCTGTGTCGCGGTGGCTGCTTGGTATGGATGGTGCAGCGCTTTGGATAATGAAATATTCACAGGTCAGTGATTCCTTGAGAAATAATGGGGATCAGTCAATTCCTTTTCAGGGAGTAATTTTCTTCCCCTTCACTGCCTCTGTTTCATGTTGACAGTCATTAGCATGAGAGAGAGGCCGGATCGAAGGAGTTTGTCGGAGCTCAGGATGAGCTGCCACCTAGTCGAGGGCGGCCCGCCCTCATTCCTGGACGAGGGGGCGCAGAGCCCAGCCAGGAGGAGCATGTGGGGTGGGAGGCAGGGCCAAGGGTGTAGAGGGCTGGCTGGTGGCCCTGAGAGCCCTGCTCTCCTGGGTCTTGCTACCCTTCCTCCCTCTTGGTCGGGGAGCACAGTGGCCCCCAGGACACTCAGGTTGAGGGTCTTCCTGCCTCTTACAGCCACTTCCAGTGCTTTGGGCTCAAATCCCAGCTCTGCCATTCCCAGGTTACTTATTGTCTCTGTGCCTCGTTTTCCCCGTCTGTAAAATGGGCTGCACAGGCTGAGTAGGGCTGTGAATTCCCTTAAAGCATCCGCAGAAGGGGCCACTGGACTGGCGCCCTTCTTTCCCTGGAAGGCCACGCACTGCCCTGCCCCTTGTGGCCCACAAAGCACTTCATCATTTCCACCAAACCCACAGCCACCACCGCTGCCACCCCCTTCCCATGACCACAGCTCCTGCTGACGTGGGGCCTTCCCGCCTCTGAGGAGGGAAACGCGGCCAGGGCCTTGGTTCAGGTTGGACGGGTGCCGGCACCAGTGTCCACAGTCACACAACAGACCGGAGCCCACCTCTGGGTGCTGGGCCCGTGGTGACCACATTCGTGTGCCGGTTTTTATTTTGTCTTGTTTCTTCTGGAGGGTCAGAAACAAAGGATCTGGCCCCCTGGGCGTGTCCAGCAACCAGGATTTTGATTGTGCTCTGCTTAAGCCAGAGGGGGCAGGGACAGGGCTGCTGACACCCTGCCCGATGGCTGGCAGCTGGGGGCTTCCAACTCTGCCCGGGGCACTTGCCCACCTGCCCCCTTCCACGGGACGGGATTGAGCCTGAAGAGGGCAACACAGCGCCGCAGGGATGCACCCAGCAGGCTGACCCACCTGACCAGCAGGCGGCAGGCCCCTTAGAACAAGCTTTCCCAGGCCTTAGGCAGGGACCGGGACTGCCCCCTCAGATCCAAGGGGGCTGTGAACCTTCACCAGGAGGGGCTGGGATTTGGGGACGAGCTGTACCCGGCCCTATTCGCATGCTGAGGTGCCCCAGTGTGACACTGGATGCTGTCACACACAAACCAGCCCCAAGTGGGGTGAGAACGGCACCTCGTGTGCAGGCCAGTCCAAGCAGTGGGCCAGTGCTGGGATTGCTGCCCCTCGTGACCAGCGGAGTGGGGCCTGAGGATCACGATGGGAGGGGGCAGGGAGAGCCCTCCGCTGCTTCCCCGGTTGGGCCAGAGGTGCGCCAATCTGTCCTGCAAACACCTGGGAACCAAAGGGCTCCACTTGCTAGCAGGCAGCCATGTAAAGTCTCGTAGGGGCGTGGTTTTGGAGCCAGAACAACTTGGAGAAGGGAAGAGTAGGGGCTAAGCCTGAGCCTAACGCAGGTCAGGGCACAGACCCTGGATCCTGAGTTTAAGTCCGAGCAGTGACAATGATGCCTGAGTCACTGGTGTCCCCAGATGCGGTTTGATGTGACTAAGATGGGGAACTGACTCACTGGGTGCCTTACCTGAGGGGTCGTGGAGAAAAGACTGCATTAGCCTGGAATCCCGGGCCGCGAGGCCGGTGCTGAGCGCAAACAGCGGTTCTCCCGTCCCCAGGGGACCCTTGTCGATGCCTGGGGAGAATTTAGGTGCTACTGGCTTCTAGTGGGTGGGGCCAGGGGTGCCGCTCAGCCTGCTACAGTGCACAGAAGAGCCCCCCACAGAGGACTAGCCCACGTGTCAGTAGCGACCTAAGCTAAAATGACAGGAGGTGGGCAAGCCTCAGCTACAGCCACCCAGGCGGGCTTCCCCACACCAGAACTGGCCCAAGAGGAACCAGCAGGGGGACAGGGAGGGGTGAGGGAAGAGCTTCTCCAGCCACCACCCCTTGAAGGGTCAGTGCCCAGCAGGCCTCTGCAGGCCCCAAGGAGGCAAGGCTCTCCCCAGCACGAGTGGGAAGCTGGGGGCCAGCTCCAGAGAGCTCCAGAGAGCAGCACCCCTGAGGCCACCTCTGGCTGTCGTCCAAGCCAGTGTGCTTCTCAAACTCACTTGCACATTTGAATCCCCGAGGCAGCTTTAAAAAACCCCTGTGCCAGGGCTTCACCCCAGATCAATGACATCAGACCCTCCAGGGATGGGATGCAGGCACGGGTATTTTTTAAAACTTCCAAGGTGATTTCAATGTGCAGCCGCTTTTGAGAACCACTGGTCCATAGACAGATAGCCGGGAGCTTATTTGAAATGCAGAAGCTCAGGCCTGCCCCACACGGCTGAATCACAATTTCGGCCAGACCCCGGGAGAGGTGGTGAACCGTCAGGGGTGAGACGTCACGGCCAGAGCTCACTGACCAGCAGGCAGGGTCTGTGCTCTGGGCTCCTGAGCAGTTTCCCTCGGGAATCTGTGTTTCCTGACTTTCCTGGGACAGGCAGCCCCTCACGGCCCCAGAGTATGGGTCAGTGATGTGCTGAGAGCCCCCAGGGGTTATTGTAGAGTCGCTTGGTCTCACGCAAAACTAGCCGTAGGGGAGAGCACAAGTGGACTCGTCTCCTTGCCTGGGAGCCTGGTAACGGCTCAGAGGTGGGCAGACATTGGCTCCCCTGCCCAGTTTATGGACCAGGCTCAGAGAATCTGGCCTGGACAAAAGACAGGGGAAGGGCAGCCCTGTGTCCACTTGCCTACCCAGTGCATCTCTCTTCCTACACTGAGCAGTTCCTGTTCGGGGAGAGCTCTCATCCCCTCACGGCCAGTGCTGGGCCCTGTCACTTAGATTTGTCCTTCTCTGCAGGGGGTATCCTGGGCAGAACTAGACACAGGGAGCCTGCTGTCCTTCCCCAGGCGTGGGCCGAGCAGGCCCCGCATCTCGAGGGCTGCCTTGTGGTCCAGCCTCCCCTCACGGAGCGTCCTTGAGTGGAACGATGGGGCAGGCAAGGGCTTTGGGTTTGCGCAGGTTTGTGGACAGTTAAACAAGGACAGGGTGCCAGGAGGAGCATCCTCACGGTGAGCACGGGAGCCCTTTATCCGGGCTCCTTGTAGACTAAGAATAGAGAGGGGGTCCTCATACCAGCACTTCCTGCAGGAGGGCCTCAGAGGGCCACTGCCTTCCAACCAAAAGCATGCCCAGCCCTTGGGTGCCAAACCGGCCATAACTTTCAGGCCAGGGGGCTTCTGCTGGAGGGTGACTACCCCCCATTTCCCATCCCTGGTGAGCCCCACACATGGATTTGAGTCGGCTGACAGGCTAAGTGCGTCACCTGTGGGCCAGAGCAGAGGTCTCCCTGGTGGGAGGGAACCCTGGCTCTAACAGCTGAAGCCCAGCCTGGGTCTGCAAACCACTCCACGGGGTCCAGGGTGGCAGCATGCCTGTCAGGAGACCCCCATGCTGTGGCTGAGCCTACCCAGGGGTGTTGGGGGCCTCAGGAAGTAGAGGGAAACATGTGAGGTAAAGAGGGTCGAAGGTGAGGGTCACTGGGGGAGGTCAAGGAGACACCTGAAACCCAATTTGTACCCACCTCCAGGACAGCACAGCTGAAGACCAGCGTCCTGGTTACCCAGGTGCTGTACCCGCGAGCTGGGATGACCCCTGAGTAGCCTGTGCAGGAAGGAGGCCGGTGAGGGCAGAGAACAGGGTGAGGTCCCAGCGAGCTGACCCAGCAAAGGTCAGCACCGGTCCCCTCTCCCGGTGTGCGACTCTCCAAGACGCAGGCACAGAGACCCACATTCCTGGGGCTTGAGTCCATCTCAGACCCAGCCAGCTCCCCTACAAGAGAAAGATAAAAGGGTCACATCCTGTCAGCCAGTCCTCAGAGGCGCACGGGGAAGTGGCAGGCGGAGGTGCAGAGCCAAAGACCTTGGTCCCTGGTCTCCCCTTGGCCCCCGCCCAGGTCCCTCACCTTTGTCTTCTTGTCCCAAGGCCTAGGACGAGGGTGTAGGGGAGAGGGCCTGCAGGGCTGGGGAGCGAGTAGCACTCCCTGGGACCCTCTTGTTCCCCATCCTTGGACTTGCCCCTTGGTAAGGCTCCAGAGGCAGAACAGAACCCCATGGTGTGAAAGCCCTGCCCCTCTCCCCACTATGTGAGAGCCCCAGGCTGGGTCAAGAAGCAGCAGCTCTTGGCCTGTTCAAAAGACCCCAGGCAGCCTCCTGCCCACTACCGGCCGGTCTGCACAGAGACAGCTGACTCTCCACCAGCTCTCACCCCTTCCCACCCACACGAGCTTCAGAGGGGTGGTCTCGACCACCTTGCCCTCGGAAGCCCACGGGCTGAGTCAGGTTGCTGCCCCAATCGGGGGTGATCCATGGGCTTGGTCAGTCCTGCAGGGGTGAGCAAGGTGAGAAGGGGCAGCTCAGAATGGAAATTCCATTAGTGCTCAGCCATGGGCAACAGGGCCTGTTCAAAGAATACATTCAATTAAAAATTGATTTTTCAGTTTAATCTCAATCATAATGAACCACATTCAGATCCCCTTCCACCTCCCCGGACAGTGTGGCTCTCACCTGCCCGGCCCAGCCCTGCAGGCTCCCTGGCCTCACCCCTGCCCTTCGGGGGGAGATGATAGAGTGAGGGGCGGGGGCTGGGGACCATACTTCACCGAGTTCGGGAATAATTACAAATGAGGTGCACAGGGGGTTTTGTTAAATGGAAGCGTCATGGTGGTAAATCGTATGTTTATTTACTGCGAGGTTGTGTTTTCAGTGTGGCTCTAGTTAAAAGCTGCAATATTTAATTTCCCTTGATCCAGATGGTATTTCAAAAGCATCATAAAACGAAAACAGCTCCAACTTTTTCCCTCCCTCTCTTCCCACAAACTCAAAGACACCAGGCAAGAATCCCACACCTGGGCCTGCAAAGCCGGCTCCCTTCTCGGGAGTGCCTCCCCTTCTCACTCACCTGTTTCTCTTTCTTTCCCTGAGACCAGGTAGGGGAGGCCAGGTTCCCCAAAGCTCGCTGGGGCGTCTGGGCAGCAGAACTATTAGAAATATGCTCGGTTTTGTCAGCATTGCTCAGTTTGGGGCACTTACTGGGCACGGCTGTGCTATCCGCTTCCCGGCATGAACACCTCCTGTCTCATACAGCCGCCCAAGTGGGCTCTGTTCTCATACCTGCCTTACAGATGAGAAAACAGAGCTTCAGTGAAGTGAGGGATTTGCCAAGGGACTCTCAGCTAAGCAGGAGTGGACCTCAGACCTGCTTGTCCCGGGTACATGGCTGCGGTTCTGCTGTATTTGGACCTCAGAATGCCCAGCCCCACCCTCCTCGCCTTCCGACCCTCACCTGCCGATTGGCTGTGTGACCTCAGGTCCCATAATCACCCTGTCTGAGTCTCTGTAAAAAGAAGTAGTCCAGCCCCGGCCGCTTGTGATATAACTGGAAGTTCAGAATCAGATGCTCAGGAGACACCCTCCGGCCCCCCAGACAGATCCTTTGCCTCTGCCCGCCAGCTCTGCGGTCCCCTCTGCTCTGGTCTCCAGGTAACTCCTAGTGGCAGATGGAGCTCCACTGGCCATGAACACACTTTTCCTGTGCTCTAAGCATTCACCGGACCTGACTCCAGCTTCCTGTTTTGGGGGGGTTTTCACTGATTCCAGTTACACTAGGAGTACATCCATTCATTCTTATTTATTACAGAAAGGACGAGGTGTCTTTTGACCCTTCTCAGTCCCACCCCCAGCCTGCAGTGGTCAGCAGTCTGGGGGCTCTCTCTTGTCCTCTCTGGCCTGGCATCATGTTTTTGCTTGTGTTCACAGCTGCTTTGAACCACGCTGCTGGGCCCTGGGGTTCCCCCCCGCACCCACCCCAGGTACAGGGCTTCGTCTCCAGTGGGTGCTTAGGAACTGGTCACTGCATGCAGTGTCCAGGACCTGATCCTGGGAAGCCAGCCACTCCAAAGCCTCTTCCTTCACTGCTTTGGTCCCCACCCTCTGTCCTCTTGGCCCTCAGCTCCCAGTGGGAGGTGCAGAGGAGGGGCAGCCCCCAGCTCCACTCCTGGGGGCCTGAGACCTTTCAGCAAGGGCGCTCAGCATGGCGTCTCCCAGCAGCGGCCAACTGTCCCCGAACCTCCCACCCAGCATGGTGTCTGCCTCTGTTTCCCAAAGATCTCAGCTTCTGGTAGACCTTAGACAAAAAAAAAAAAAAAAAGAATCCTGGGTCTGAGAAGTTTGGGAAACAACGTTAAACACATCTTTCCTGCAGAACTTCTCAAGGCCTTTTCTAGAACATCCCAGATCACTAGAGTTCTATAGCACATGCCTTGGGAAGTGCTGGTCCAGGGAAAATGGCCTGGACTGCAAGTGGGCTGGGATCTAACTCCCCGTGCCTCTCTGAGCTGTGGAACCTTAGCCCGATCTCTTTGAGCTTCAGTTTCCCCATCTGCAAAAACAAGGACTGTAATACTCCCAGGGCCGTCGTGTGCTTTGCAGCTAACGTAGGGGACGGTGCCAGGGCCTGGTAGGTGCTCAGCACACATCAGGTCGCCGTTCCACCCCGCTGGTCCACACGGGCATCCAGAGACACACGTGCCTCTGGCACCCGGCTGGCAGTGGCACCTTGGCTCTGGGGCTCCCTGGAGCTGCTCCAGCAAGGGCTGGGCATTGCTGAGGCTTCACCCTCCTGGGCCAGCTCTCGGGGCGCAGATACTGGGAGCTCTGTCACGGACGAGCTGAGTGATTCTGGGCAAGTTCTCCGAGCCTCAGTTTCCTCCTCTGTAAAATGGAGACAACAGCACGTGCCTCTCAGGTGTGGGGAGGAGCCTATGAAGAGAAGGGGCAGGAAGCTTATGGTAAGTGGAAGTGTGGCCATCAGAGCTGGGTAAGCAGGACTGCCCTCGCAGGTGGAGCAGCCTGGCAGGGCCGTGGAACCAGGGAGGGTGGGCAGGGGAGCCAGGCAGAGCTGTGCTCAGAGCTGGCCCCATCACCTGCTGGTAGCGAGACCACGAGACTCTTCCTCTACTTCTCTCAGCCACAGTTTCCCCGTCCATACTATGGGGATAATGACAGCCACTTCATCCGACTGGGATGACAAGTTGGTGGGACGTCCCAGCGGGACACAGGCGGTGTGCCTGTCCCTCCGTCTGGTGTCATTCCTGCAGAGCACTCCGTTGTGCCCTGGCCACAGCCTCTCCAGGCCGGCTCCTGGTGCCAGAAGGTCCCTTTTCTGCCCTGCAGGAGGCTCTGCTTCTTTCACCTGGGTGTCAGAGCCAAGCCCTGGTCCTAAAGAATTGTCCCATCCTGTCCTACCCGCAGGGGAGTCAAGAGGGCAGCTCGTCCCCCTCCTTGGCTGCAGAGCAGTGACCCCTGACTGCCCAGCCTCATGGGTACAGAGCCCAGTGTCCTCGTCAGCAGCAGAAGATAAATGTTTTTAATTCAGGGAGCTTTTCATGAGCCATTGAAAGAAAGTAAATCAGCCTTCCAGGCCCTGGAGCCCAGAGCTGGCGCCCGGTCACAGCAGGGCGGGCAGCCACTGGAGCCGGGTGGCAGCCAAGCAGGGTCACTGGACTGCAGGGGGACCTGGGGACGGTGTGGCCTGGCGTGCCAGTGTCCCCTGCAAGCTCTTCTTCTGGGGCAGGTGTGGGCGGGCAGGCGGGCAGGGTCTGCCTGACTTTGGTTGTTTCCCAGGCACTCGCGGCCTAGACTGGCTCTGAGTGTCCCGGGGTGCGTGCACGTGCGAGGGCCGAGTGTGGACACGGGTATGAGCGCGCGTGTACCTCTGGGCGCCCCGGCAATGCTCTGGGTGTGCACAGAGCATGCGTGTGCCCCCGTGTGTGTGCGCGAGCACGCGTGTGCACACGGCTTCTGGAGAAGAAATGTTTAAATATGGAGTTGTCAGCCCCGAGTTGACAGGCGCAATCAGCAAAGTGCAGCGTCGGCAGGAGCGGCCGCGGCTCCCTCAGTTCGCCGGGAGGAACGGCCCGCTTTATGCTGACGAGGCACAGTGGAGCAGACCCCAAAACTCCATTAATTAAAGAAACTCATTAATGAGGGACATTTACTCAGCTGAAGATTAGATCCACGCTTGCCTCTCCGAGGAGCCAGGCGCCGACCGGGGCCCGGAGCCGGCCTGCCCACACAGCCAGGCCAGGCGCCAGGGCCCCGGCAGGGAGAGGCGGTGCTGCCGGGCCAGCCGTGCGAGGCCACGTGGATGCACGTTCTGGTGACCAGGAAGGGTAGGGGCGTCTGGGTCAAAGGTGCTCGACTGAGGCTGATTCTGTCCCCCCCCTGGGGTCACGTGGCAGTGTCAGAAGACATTGCTCGTTGTCACACCTGGGGAGGGCGGTGCTGTTGGCATCTACTGGGCAGGGCGCAGGGATGCTGCCGCACACCCTACAGCACCCAGGACGGCCCCACGGGAGAACGAGCTGCCCCAAACGTCGGTAGTGCCGGGGCTGAGACACCTGCTCCAGGCTGTGTGTGTGAACGCTCCTGGGGGATGGGGTGAGTGCGTGGCACGTGAATGAAGTGTGTGTGTGCACGAGGGAGCGTGTGTGCGTGGGGAATGCATGTGCGTGAGCCTGTGTGCACGCGGAGTGTGTGTGTGACCGTGGGCATGTGTCGGGGTGCCTCCCTGTGGGCTGACCGCTGGGTGTTGAGAGCAGAACACAGAGCGCCTCTGGTGAGGTGTGGCGAGACTGTGGCCCCGTTAGACCCCGTTAGAGGAGGCCCGACAGGCGAGCTCAGCGGCCTGTTGCTGTGTGTGCCATCCCTGGGCCCCTGGGAGGACCCCGCTTTTATGTGTGTTCAGAGAATTGTCCGTGTGGGGTTTAAGGCTGTGAGGAGAACGGCCCCCGCCCAGGACAGGCTGCCTGAGGGCCACCGCCCCACACCCGTGGTCCTGACTGCACGTGCAGGGCCCCGGCTGGGAGTGCCGCTCTCGGGCCACGGCGCTGCGGGGTCCACCAGGCTGCCCGGCACCTTCCCTGCCTTCTGCTGCCCGGGCAGTGCTCTGCCCGGCTGCCGCAGTAGACAGAGCTTGGGTGAGAGGCAGAGGCCTGAGTGCCTGGAAAGTTCGGTCACAGTGGCACAGGGTGGACCCGTCTCCTCGGTGCAGGTCGTGCCCCTCTGACCGAGAGGTCTGCCAGCCAGGGGCTCCCCTCCCACTCTGTCCTCCTCCCTGCTCCTCCCTCCAGCCCCTCCCAGTGCAGGCGTGCAGTGGACTCCCCCACTGTGCCAAGACGGCTCCCCACCAGGGAGAGTGGGGGCACTCTCCTGGAGACACTGCCCCCAGCTCACAAATGTCCCCACAAAAGAAGGGCCACCCAACCGACGAATTAATTAACAGTTCTCAACCCAGATCCCCCGGCAGGTGTTTCACTGTGGGGCGCGTTATGTAATCTTTGTTGCAGGAAATTTACCTTCCTAATTACATTTCGCGAATTTTCATTTGAGTCTGCCTTCCCAGGGCTCACCGTAACAAGGAGAAGGGCACCGTGGTGGTGGCGGCGGTGGGAACATCCGGGACCTGAGGCTGCTGGGTGCAGACGTTGGGCTGCACCCAAGGGTGGGCCCAGCCCACCCCCCGCCCGCCATTCCCACCCCCGCCTGCCCACGTCATGTCGTGCTAATATTTCTTAATGAATATGCAGGAAACACATACGAGGTTGCCAGTGTGGACGCAAGGGGGCTCATCCTGGGGGTGCAGAGGCAGCTGCCCCGGACCCTTGGGGGAGAGTGGCCTGCACGCTGCTCTCTAATACTTGTGGTCGGAATGAGTGGGTTCTGTGTGGCACTCCTCCTTGTGAGATCACCTTGACGCTGTCCTGTAGCTTTGCTCTCACGAGGCCCTGGGAGGGAGCTTCCTCTCCATCCCACTGAGTAGGAGCCTGGTGTCTGCTGGTCCACTCTCAAGTGTACACAAAGATACCACCTGTGCTCACCCACTTAAAAATTCACAGCAGCATCTCAGCGAGCCTCTCAGGGAAGGATGGAGGAGGGACTGAGCAAAATAGAGGTCACGGGGGGTGGGAATAACCTGGAAGGCTTCCCAGAGGAGGTGTTTGGACATTTCCAGGGCAGGGATAAGGTTGGAGGAGGGAAGAGGCCTGGGTCACAGCAGAGAATCTCTGCACAAAGCCTGTCCATGAGCACAGCACTGGGGTGGTGTTTTTCACTTTGGCATCTCCAGACATAGGAGGCGCTCAGCAAACTTAGGAGGTGCTCAGCAAACAGTTATTGACTGAGTGAGTGGGGCGGTGAAGGGTACGGGTCAGAACGAGCTGTGTGGGAGCTGCAGTGGGCGCTGCTAGGAGTTGGCAAGTGACTGTGGTTGGCAGGCTGGGCCGGGGCCCTCCTCAGGGACCCTACCCTCTTGCCTTCTCCCTCCTCCCTAAGGCTTCCCCAACAGTGTCCTCCAGCTTCTCCCTCCAACCTTGCCCTTGGTAGCCTACAAGCGTCTCAGAACCTTTGCTCCCCAGCCCCCAGGGCCCGGGCAGATGGCTCAGCTGTCCCGAGCTTCCTTCTGGTTGAGCCCGGGGCTCCTGTGGGCAGGGGTACAAGACCACCAAGAGCTTCTCCTCTTCCCAGAGGCAGACGGGCTCCCAGGGTGAGAAGGGGGCCTTGGGTTGCCCACGCTGGGGTCAGAGCCCTACCTGCGAGGCCTCAGGCAAGGTGCTCGACCCCCAGGAGCTTCACCGTACTCACCTGTGAGGTGGGGGAAGCAGGTGGATGGGCTTGTCCCCAGACACAGCACCTCCGAGGGGCCAGCACGCTGCCTCCCAGCCCTTCTTGCTCTCACTTCCCACCTGGTTTGAAGAGGGTCCAGAGGGGTTGGCTTTTCCCAAGCACCTCCCTTGCCTCTCGCAGCCGAGGATGTCTCCTCCCAGCGCTCCTGACTTTCCTGGTCGGGAGGCCTGCTAGCAGCAGTTGAGAGATGCTTGGGGGCAACTGGGCAGCCACCTGACTCCCCCCACCCAGTGCTCCAGCGGGGAGCAGGGAGAAGAGGGTGTGGCCTCCAGACTCTGCAAAGGGGCCCATCAGGTGACAGACAGCGTCCCACCCCCAGCTCTGACCCCACCGGCTCCCGCATCCCTGCACAGCCACCGTTTCCTGTTAACCACGGCCCCATCTGTCCCCAGAGGGGAGCGGCCCAGGGCCTGGTGCTGGTTCTTCATGGTGCCTGCACACACATGTGTGGACACACACGTACACACACACAGGGCTACAGATTCAGGGCCGGGCAGCACCCAAGGGGGTTTGTGAAGTGGGGTGAGGACCCCACTCATCGAGGGGCAGCGACCGGCCCCATCTCCCTCAGCTCCCCTGTGCCACCCAGCGCCGTGCTTGTCCCCCTACCTCCCGCCGTCCTGCAGAGACGCGGCCCCGGGGGTCCCTGCCTGGCCCAGCAGCCTCAAGCTCGGCAGGGCCCCCGGGAGTCGGGACCTGTTGGGGGTCTTGATTGACAGCACCCTCACCCCACCCCTGCTTTCCTGGACCCACATCTGCCAGATGGCGGCTGCTGGTTCCTCACTGATTTCCCCAGGCAGGACGGATGGCGGGGTGGAGGTGAAGCTGATGGGAGAAGGAGATTTATGGGGCCACGTTGTGTATGATTTGTATGCCGTGAGCTTGGAGGGAATTATGGCTTAATCTTGCAAAAATCCGTCCCCTCCCCTGAGGCTTTTCAGCTGAGATCTGGGCCCAACTTGATGCAGGAAGAGGATGAGTCTGGGCTGAGGGACCAGCGTGGGCTCTGGCGGATGGCTGGGCTCCATTCTGGGGGATGGGGGTGGCATCTCAGTCAGTAGAGCGGGAGGGCCCCTGGGGTCCATCGGGTGGAGGGTCTTACCCTTTCTTGTGCCTTGAACCCCCTTAGCATCTGTTGAAGCACATGGACTCCCTCTCAAAAAATGGTCTTCAATGCATAAAGTACATAGGATTACAAAAGAAACCATTTTATTGAAATACACTTTCTGAAAGAGAGAGAACATTTAAAATCGTAAGCTGTGGCTTCTTTACAAACATGTGAAAGAGCCAGGCGCAGGGTCGGGTCTGCTCACACCCTAGTTTTGGAGTTGGGGTTAGTGTAAAGCGCGGCACGGTAGGAAGGACCTGCAGTTTGTGTTGGTGACGGGGTCTCGGGTGGTGCACACACCCTGGGTTTGCGGCCACGTTCACGGGTGCTGACATTTCAGTTGGAGGATAAGATGGAGATGTAGGGTGTTTTTCTGTCCAGGACCACAGGTGCCCTGAGTTCTTTCCCCAAATAGCACAGAAGCACACACGAAGTACACAGAGCACACGTAGAGCACGACCACACTGCTTCCAGGCTCTGGGCCAAGTCGGTGCATTTTGTTCTGGAGCCACGGTGGCTCTGGGTCGGCACTGTCGGCCTTCGTGGTGCAGATGGTGGAAACCAGGCCCACCGGCAGGGACACTCGAGAGAGAGTGTGGCAGGGCTCCCCCACCCTTGTGCCAAGCCTGGGCAGAGGGCTGGGTGACCAGGGCACCCCAGAGAGCTGTGCCAGGAGACTGGCCCCAGTGCTGGGGGCTAAGTGGGAGCCCAGGCTCGGGCCCCACATGTGCTCCATGTGGAGGGGCTCCACCATCAGGACTCACTGTTTGCCAGGGTGACCCGGCCCATTACCCACCCGGCAGCCACCAGGAGGGGCGTGAGGCCCTACTGGAAAATGAAGGTCTTTGGACCAAAGGAAAAGGAGACATAAAGCAGGAGAGACCCAGGATTCTGGAGGGAAGGTGGCAGGGGCAGTGGGAACCCAGCCCGGGCCCGCCCGTCTTTGCCACTGCTGCCAGGAACGGCAGAACACGAGGCCACAGCGTCAGATTATAAACTTGCCGAGCGATGCAGTGTCCTAGGGGCTTACCTCTAGGGGCTCTGCTTGGATTTCCCCTGAAGTCCCTCTAGGTCTCAGGGGTGGGAGCAGACACGCAAGGCACCCTGTGCTCTCTGGAGTATCAGGTCTGCTAGACTCTCCCCCATCACCCAGCCCAGAGAAGGAGGGAGGGAGGGAGCTGGCGGCTGCGAATACACAACCCAGTGGGTCCTGAATGAAGCAGTACAGGGTGTGACGGGCCTTCCCACAGCCCTAATTAATAAAAGATATTAAACTGGCTGCCAGGGGACAGAATGGACTGGATGGGACAGAAGGAGCAATCGCTCAGGTGGACTCTCATCGCCGGCCTTGGAGCCTCTGCATCTCCCTCCCAGCAAACCCTCCCGGCTGTCTTCTGGGGGTCCCTGGTCTCCCCTCCATCCCCATGCAGCCCTCCCCCAGCCTCCCCCAGAGCCCCCTCACACCTACCACCGGCATTGCTGGCCTTCCCTGACCTCCAGTTGCCTGGATGAGGAAAGGTGAATTGGAACCCGGCTGGCGCCCGCGCCCCCTCTCCCCAGGGGTGTGCTGGAGTCCTTCATATGAGCCCTGGATTGTGTGCATCCCTTCCCAGCTCCACGTTCAGTGACTCCGAGCTGGTAGCTTGAAATCAGTGGAGTGGGAGTATTTACACCACGGAAATCTGCAGCCACCACAAGGCAGGACATTCCCTCAGCAGAACCCTTGTCAGACACTTAACTCCCTCCCCCTCTGGTGGGGAGGGGAGGGGAGCCCAGGTCAGCCTGTCTTCTGAACACTGGAGGAGAGCGTCAGGCCCAGAGGTGGGCACCTGCCGCCGGGTTAGAAGGAATTCTGTGAAGCCGGGAAAGCCTGCTCAGCAGAGCCCCGGGATCTTTGGGGAGGGGAGTGAGGGCGTTGGGCTGCCGCTGACCCTCCCCCTGGGGCCGTGGGTGGAGGCCCACCCTCTCCTACTCCCATCTGGACAAGAGTCCATAGCCGTCATGCAGCATCCGCTGGTTCCGGAGTCAGATGAGTTTGGGTTCACGTCCCAGCTGTGTGCTCACGGGCAAGTGACTTCTGGCTCTGAGTTTCTCTCCTCATACAGAGAATGCCAGTTCACGGGTTGTTTGACGATTACGTGAACTAACGAGCGCCTTTTTGTTGCTTATCACAGTGGTGGGCTCTGAAAAGCCCTCAGCCGATGGCTGTCACTCCTGCAGTCAGCATTATTCAGCATATACTGATATAGCCCACCCGCTATATCCCTGGGCTGTGTCAGGTGTTGGGGACTCAGTGGTGAGCCCTTGCCCCCGGGGGTCTCCACCCTCCACTGCTGAGGTTCTGAAATGTTCGGGTGGGCTCAGGTGCTAAGGCATTGCCCTTCCCACTCGAGTTCCCTGCACCGTGATGGCAGCCCTGCTCTGCCCTGAGGCATTTGTACCAGCGCCCCGGCTTGCAAAGACCATGCCCCAAAGTCTCTGCCTTGAAGTACTGGCCTGCAGGGATCCACCCACCCTGCACGCCTCTGGAACGACATCTTAAAGAACTCTAGGAAGGGAGGTGTGAGATTCCAGGAGGGGGATATTCCTGCCGTGCATCTGGGGTGGCGGGCTGGAAGGGGGAGGAGGGGTCTCGAATGGAGATGGGCACTGGGCCTCCGGGACTCACCACAGGCTAGGACCTGGCTTTCTTCGGGTGCCTGGGCTGTTTGGGGCCTCTGTTCCTGTCTGGCAGGGCCACTCTTCCACGAAATTTGGGGGCAGGAGCCTGTGAGCCATGGAGGTGGCCTGTTTCTGGGCTGTGAAAGCAACTGCGTCCGAGGCCAGAAAGAACCTGGTGAGGGAGAGGGCTGTGGCCAGGCCGTGTGCTGTCCTGCCCAGCAGGACCCCGCTGCCGCCCTCCCACGTGTGACATCTATCCCGGGGCAGCCCCAGCTGAGTCCTGGATCCGCCCTTCCTTTCGCTCTGGGTCTTGGCAGGTCCTGGCAATCTCAGCTGTAACTGTTTATTTCCGTATCGGTGCTCCCGGGAAAACAAGTTCCCTCCCCTCCTTAAGTTACACAGGAAACACTCAGAGGCAACGGAGGTGCCCAGCCCGCGCACACTTCCGCCAGGACCCTGCTGTCAGTTGGCCGCCCAGGAAATTGGAATGTTAGCGTGAGCCCAACACAGTGGCGAGGTTAATTGGCTGTCCCCCGAAAGTCACGTCGTGCATTTCAGATTTAGCTGATGCTCACGGGGCCTCCCCGGGGTGTCCACTCCCAGAGGCAGGGCACACCCCAGCACCTGGAACCTGGCCTAGTGGGTGCTTGGTGTGTATTCAGCGAGCGAGTTCGCGCACACCGTTGTTCCCACCCCCGCTGGCGCGGATGTGGGAACACACAGCAGCAGGCGGCCCTGGACGAATCAGCCTCCCAGGGTGCTGATTCCTCCTCAGCTGAGTGGACAGAACGTTCTCGGTCTCGGAGGTCCCTCTCTGGGATCCCAGTTGTCCTGGGTCTCCTTGGGCAGCGCCAGGATCCACCGTCCTTGGAGAAAGTCAGAGGACCCATGCTTACTCCTGCTCGTGCGCCTTGAGTCACAGCGGGACATCTTGCCCAAACCAACGAAACTCCCCCACGTGTCAGCAGGAATGTGAGCAGGCCCTGATGTGCGGGCCAGCACGGACAAGAGTCCGGGGGTCTCCGGCCCCTTCCCTTGATATCGTCATATGTCCCAGCTTCACCTTCATTCCTTTTCGATAATCTCATCATCTCTTTTTCCCCAAAACTTCACTTTCCTGTGATCAGCACGTTAAGAAAATAGGACTATCACGTCCAAGAAAACAACTAAATGTGTTAGTCTCATGACTCCCCTTCTCTCCTGTTCCTCGTATTCTCCCCCTCCCCCCATCCTTTTCCCTTTCCCCTCTGTGAGCATCGATCCTCCCCTCTGTTACCATCACGTTATCGCCGGTGGCTCTCTTGCTCTATGAAAACTCCGTCCCTCTGCTCCTGAACCAACCTCCCTGGGCAGCCACAGCCAGAGGGAGCCTCCCTCTGAGCAGGTGGGTGTCGACCAGGCCCTCAGCCCCTGGGAAAGGAAAGGTGCGGTGGTCACGAGGACAAGCGGAACGCAGCCTGGATTCGGTTTCACACGGAGCCATGGACCTGCGTTTCCTCACCTGTAAGATGGGAACAGCCATCCCACATATTCCTGGAGCTGCACCAAGGAACAATCAAGACGGGTAGAGTGTTGTGGATTCTTCGTGCCCTCAGAGGGTCAGCGAGTGGAGGACAGTCCACAGACTGCAGTAGTTTAGGCATGGGATGGAAGTTTCCAGAAGGCAGATTTCAGCTCTGCGTGTGGAAGAGCTTCCCAGCAGAGCTGCTCTGAGAGGGAAGGAGCCTCCATACCGGTAGCGAACATGCATCGCTAGGCTCGCTCAAGCAGAGCCAGGCGGGATGCCGGTGAGAGCGTAGAGATGAAAGTCACTTTGTCTGGCAGGCCGGGTCTGGTGTCGCCTGCAGTCACCTCCTGTCTGAGACTCGGGGATGGAAGGAGTCTCGGGTTTGCTCGGGTTGCAGATTCCCCAGTGTCCAGAGATTTGGGGCAAGGCCTCACTCGTGCATGCTCTGGGATGGGAAAGGCAGGACCATCCTGCTTCCTGGCTGAGAGGTCAGAGCTGTGAGGTCCCCTGGCTCAGCCGTCACTGGGGACTTGAACCCACACATCCTGCCTGCCAGCCGTCAGCCCCTAGGTCAGCCCCTAGGTCAGCTGCCTCCCCTTCTGACACTGATCGGCACGGAACAGGGGAGGCCTAGAGGCCAGGCCAGGGATGCTCACAGAGGGCCCTCTGAACCAGCCTCTTCTGGAAACTGACCCACCCATTCTCCTGGTCCTGTGAATTGTCACACATGGCATGAAGGCTCTGGCCGGGCCCCTGCTCCGGCCTTAGGAAGTTGACATCTGTCCCTCTTGTCCTGGGAGCATGGGCGGTGCATCTCCAAGACCCAGTCCCAGGTCTCTCCTCCCCACAGCCCTCCACCATGCCTGTGTAAGGACCCTGTCTGTGCTGTGAAGTGTGGAGTGTGGTCAGGGATACCCTGGGGCGGCTTTCCTGCCCACTCTCGGCGTGGCCATGGCCTCCGTACCCCCTCCGTGAAATGCAGCCTGTGACACCTGCCTCTTCAAGTCACCCAGAGGATTAAATGGCCAAGTTCGCAGAGTGCCAATGGCAGTCCCTGCCCACACGGGCACTGTGTAAATCCAGCCTGTTCGCCTCCTGTGTGTCCCCGGTGCCAGGCAGCAGCGGCTCAACAGATGCCAGTGACTTGGGTAGAGCGCAGTATTTGGGGGCGTGGCTGTGAGGGTGGAGGTCTGCCCCCCTCTCAGGGCAGGTGAGCCTTGTCCAGAGCAAAACAGGCAGGTCACGCACCTAACAGCTTGGCCCTCGGGACTGGTGGTCGTGCTGCGCTCCCCTCCTTCGCCCCGTCTAGAAGCCAGCTTTGCCCAGAGGTGGTGGAGAAATGGCTTGGTGCCCAGCCTTTGCCGCCAGCCTCCCTTCCCTCTGCAGCCTGGCCTGTGGACCAGGGGCTTACGGTGCCCTCCCTCCTCGGGTGAGGAGTCTGGGAAGCAATTAGCCTAATTGTCGTGGCGGGGCTGTGAGCAGAGGGGTCCCCAGGGGACTGCACAGCGAGGGGCTGGGAGGGGCTCTGTCTGCTGCCACTTCCGCTCTTCCCTTCCCCCCAGCACCCTGCTCCCTGAGCATCCCGCCCAGCACACCACACACACAGGGGACCCTCACCCCGAAAGATGGGAGCTCACTGGCCGAGGCCTGAGTGTAGGGATTTCCATTGGGCGAGTGAGTGATGTGGGCAGAAACACTTGGGAGGGTCTTAGCTCTAGATCTTGAAGATAGAAGGTCCTCCCGCCCAGCCCCTGCCTCTAGGCAGACGAGTCACTGTTCCCTTCCCACAGACTAAGAGGTTGGGCTGTGCCCAGGGCCACCTAGAAATGGACGCATTGAGTCTGCGCTCAGGGTCTGGTACCAAAGGCAGTCCCACCCCGGATGCAGGAGCAGAGACAAGGCCGTTAGCCACAGGGCCTCCCTGAGAGGCTGGCCAGGCCCTCCCTGGTCAGAGCCCCTCCCTACCCGTCCCTTGGGCTGGACAAGCCCTCCCATCCCACGTCGCCGTGTCATCAGGATCCAGCAGGGAGCAGGTGGCTCACTGGCTCTAGGATAACATGAGTTTATTTACAAAGAGACTCTCTGCAGAGGTGTCTGGAGGATGGGCAGAGGGTCACCACCAGGAACAGCGCAGGACCCCAGAGCTGGTGGTGACAGACCTGTTACCACCCCAGGCCTAACGGTCAGAGGAGGAAGCAGCAACTGAGACTGAGAAGGAGGGAGGATCCTGGAGCAGCCCCTCGAGAGGGGGGTCTAGGTCCCCCTTGGTCTAGGACAGAGACGGCCTCCCAGGGAGAGAGCAGGGGAATAAATACCCCAGACTCACTCCCCTGCTCCGGAAGCCAGAGGACAGAGCCCTAGCCTCACCCTCATGGCCAGCCACACAGCCTCCCCCGACATCTTCCTTCCTCCCGAATCGGTCCACCCTCTGTGTCCGTTGCCCTCAGCTCCCCTTTGCCAGATGAAAAAACTTTGATCTCTCTAGAACTTACTGCCTTCCAACCACCATCACTGTCGGCTTAGAGTGGTCAGTTCCCGCTGGGCCAGAAACTCCTCCAGGGCAATAAAGAGAGTGGTGAGTAAGGACCAAGAAAAGAGAGTGCGTCTGGAGAGAGACTAGGAGTCGGCACATTCAGTGCAGCCGAGGGGTCAGGTTGGATAAGTCCCGCGAGCTGACCATTAGGTTGTCAGGTGGCAGAGGTGGGAACCTTGCCCAAGGTAGTTTCAGGGGATGGTGCCAGGGAGAACCGGCTTGGGGTGGGATTACGAGGGAACGGGAATAAAGGAGTTGCAGGTCTAGGCAACTCATTCAAGAGACTTTGCTCTGTAGGGAAGCAGTGCACGGGCTTTGTAGCTGACAGAGCCGTGTGGTCAAGGAGGGTTTTCTTTTCCCATCGTGGCAGAGAGTAGACAACTTGCCGGAGCTGTGAGCACGTGCTGGTGACAAGGACTCGACAGCAGTGTGCACTGAAGTGATTGGTCACAGACAGGAGCGGGGACGGGAGGGAAGGCCGAGGGTAGGACCACAGGCAGGGAGGTGAGCAGGGGAGCATGGACGTCGTCTTCCATGTGCCGCGGGAAATAAGAAGCACGGTCGCCACTGAGAGCGAGGCTAGTGGAGCATGGCTGGAGGGCTGAGGAGGGAGAGTGAAATGGTCATTGAGAGTGAGGGGCAGTGCCTGACAGAAGAACGTGATCTAAGGAAATCAGGGTGATTTGGTGCTTTTCTCCAGTTGTGGGCCACGGAGTGGAGTGGGCAGAGGTGATCTTACTGGTTTGCCAGGCCAATGTGATGACAGGAGAGAGGAACAGATTTGCAGAGGGAGTGGGGATACGTGACCCGACCATAGTCTTTAAGCTTTAACCCGTCTGTCCATCGACCCATCCATTCACCTTTCATCAATTCACTCTCCATCCGTCTTTCCATCCATCTTTTTATCCATCCATCTATCCACCCATCCACCCCTCTGCCCATCCATCATTCCATTCATCCATCCACCCACCCATCCAGTGTGCATTGAAACTCCTGGGAGTACAGCAGTGTTGTGCTGAGGAGGTACAGGGATGTGGGGATGGAGGGTGAGTGAGTGGCCCCCGTTCTCTGGGAATTCATGAACCCCTGGGGAGCCAGACAAGTTCACAAGCTGCTCTGAGATCATCTGAAACCATGAGGCTATCTGAGATGAGCCCCATGGCCTGGCAGGGGGACTCTGCTCAGCTCATGCCGCCAAGCTCAACCCCTCCCTCATTGTGGCCCCAACAGACCAGGGAAGAAGGAAGAAAAGGAAAGTGACAAACACTCACTGTTGCAACCCTCTGTGTGCCAGGCAGCTAGACAGCCTCTCAGGATGAACCTGATTACTCACTGCTTTTCCATCCTAGTCTGGTCTGGCGGCTCTCAGCCCAGGCTACACTTCAGAACCTCATGGGAAAGTTTGGTTTTAAAGTTGAGCTGCCCTTTGGTGGGGTCCAGCCATGCGTGTGCAGGCAAGGTGAAGGCCACTCATGGACGACAGCCACCATGCGTGGGCGTGGAGGACACCCAGGGCGGGGGTGTCGAGAATTGTCCGGGACCCACTGAATCACGCCAGAGATGACCACCGCAGACGGGGAAACAGAGAGGATAAAGGGTGACCTGGGGCCACTCGGTGGCCAAGATGGGGGATTGGAGCCCTCCCTGTGCTTTTGCGCATCTAGACTGTCACTAGGCTGTGGAATCTCACCTCCCTCCAGTCCCCACCGTCCCCCGCACGAGGAGCAGAGGGCCAGGTTTGGGAGCCAGTGGCCACTGCCAAGTCACTTTGCCCCGTACCTCAGCTTTATTAGCTGTGAAATGGGGAGGTGGCGTTTACCTTGTAGGTTGGAGGGAGTTCGATGAGTTCACGTCTGCAGAGCAGGGAGCACCAAGTGCTCAGATGTGCTGACTTTATTATGTTGCAGATGTCCCTCGATGTCCCCGTCCCATAGCTGCTTCCTGCCCACCCCAGACCCCTCCAGACCCTGGCACTCAGGACTCCAAACACACCTCCCAGCATTCCCACTGGGTCGAAGCTTCCCCTGACAGTCTGGGCTCCGGGCTTCTGTCCAGGAACCACGCAGTGGGAGTGAACAGCGTCTGCCCCTCTGCCAGCACGGGACCCGGGGAAGAGTGCACTGGGGAGAGCTATGGGTGGGGTGGTAAGGAAGCAGACGGGAGAGGAACCCCCCTTTCCTGGAGCCTTGGACGAGGTGGGGAAGAGGGGGCCCTGGGCAGGTGTAAGTTAGTGAAGGTTCTAATCAAATATTTATCAGTTAATTGATATCCGGAGGCTGCTGACAGCACCCTCTCCCTCACCCTGGCCTGTCCACACTCCTCGCCTGGCTCTCCGCCCCCTACTCCCCTCGGCCCCTTGCCCTCGCCGTCCTGGAGCCTGGCTGCTCGACCTCTGCCAGCCTCCCTCCCGCCTTGCTGGCCCCCTCCTCCCTCATCCTGAGCCCACCCCTTCCTTCTCCCTCGGGCCGGGAGCCGGGAACGTTGCCAGCACGTTGGCCGACTGGGTAATGGGGCTTTTCGGCTACTTGGGATCAATGAGGCCAGACCCTCCAGCGAGGAACGGGCCCTCATGAGTGTGTGCACGTGTGTACACGCGTGTTTCCCTCCACTCGTAAGGGGTGTGATCTCTGCCCCAGGTTCTGCAGAGAGAGGGGAGGGACCTGGGGGCTTCACCAAGGAGGACGTAGAGGACGGGACTTCTCATCAGGCGTCGGGTCACCCCAGGAGTGAGGGGTGTCGGCTGCGAGGCAGTGAAGGCTGGCACTGGGGCCTGGGGAGCAGGGCAGGGCTGGGCCCAGGGCAGAGAGTTGGGGGCCTCAGGCCTCCGGCTAGAAGGGAGGTGAGCAGGCAGACAGTGGAGGGGCAGGGCTCCAGCCTGAAGGCAGAACACCAGGCCTTGCGCTCAATCTCCATGGCGCTCAGGCCACCCCCAACCCTAACAACTGATTCAACATCTGGGTAGTTGGATTTACTCCCCAATGGATAGCAGACGTCACCAGGGCAGGGGCTGCCCATCCGGGTCCCTGCCGGAGCCACAAGCCTGGCACCCCCAGCTGCCCACTAAAGAGTTTTGGGTGAATAAATAGTCACCAACTGAAGGAACAGCGTCGAGCAAGCCAGCCCGCTCACTGGGAGAAGCACCTGTCTCGCGGGGGAGATGGACAAGGAGACAGACGCTAAAACTGAGGTCAAAACACGCAGAGGAGGGCTTCCCTGGTGGCGCAGCAGTTGAGAGTCCGCCTGCCGATGCAGGGGACAGGGGTTCGTGCCCCGGTCCGGGAAGATCCCACGTGCCGCGGAGCGGCTGGGCCCGTGAGCCGTGGCCGCTGAGCCTGCGCGTCCGGAGCCTGTGCTCCGCAATGGGAGAGGCCGCGACAGTGAGAGGCCCGCGTACCGCAAAAAAAAAAAACACGCAGAGGTTGATGGGGGAGCGCGGGAGCACACGCGAGGTCCCAGGGCATCGGGAAAGCAGTCACAAGGGTCAGCCGTCCCTGTGTGTGCAAGGGTCCTTCCACACTGGGAGGCTACTCCAGTGAGAGGTGGCCCCTGTCCTTCCAGGTGGTGAGGAACCCTCTTCCCTGGAGACACCCTCAGAAGGCCAGGGGCCGCCTCCCCTGCTCCCCAGTGTGTGTCCACAGCAAGGGACAGCCAGAACCCTGCTCCACCCCTACCTCCCCTGGCACCACGAAGGACCCCAGTGGCTTCTCTGGGGCTGAGGGACCTGCTACCAGGGCTGCTCTTTATGCCTGACGTCAGTGGTTCTCACAAGCCCCCAGAGTGCAGGAGGAGGTCTGGGGCGGGGCCAAGAGTCTGCCTTGCTACCTGCTCCCAGGTGATGCTGTTGCTGCAGGTCCTGGCACCCCATGTGGAGAACCATGTGTTTCCGGGCCCTGCTAAGGGTCAGCGCTTCTAAGAGCCCCCGCGTGGCTGGGATCAGCGTCGAGGGAGCACTTTCCCTCCTGGGGCAGCAGGCCTTTAAGAGGGTGGGAGGGATCTTTGGGGCATCTCCGGGATCCTCAAGACAGAGGCGGGGACCCTACTTGCCCCCCTGATAGCACCTCACCCGGTGGCCACCGTGAGGCCGAGCGGTACCAGGCTCCACGTCTGCACCATCAACTCCAATCCTCTTCCCTGCAGGCTGTGAATCGTTTTCCCTCACTCCTGCTTTACTGATGAGAAAACCAAGGCTTAAAAGCCTTTCTAAGGCGGGAGGGAGAGGGTGTGGCTATCAAGGGCCACAAGAGGGATTCTGGTGCTGCTGGGACGTTTTGTATCTTGACTGGACCCATGTCACTCTCCTGGTGGGGAAGGTTTCACAAGATGTCACCACTGGGGAACACTGGGTAGAGGGTACACGGGATCATGGTGAGATATTTCTTACAACTGTTGTGTCTACAGTTATCTCAAAATATTTAATTTTTTTTAATTAGGTGGATTAAAAACAAAAAAAATCTTCAGTGTACTCAGGCCTGACGAGTTCGCACAAGTGGCCTCAAACACAGAGGTGTCTCACCCCAGACGTGGGCTCCCCAGAATTCCCCCTGCAGCCCGGCTCTGAGCTGGTGCCCCATGCTGGGGGAGCCCCCGTCCTAGGGGGCATGGAAAATGCTGCTGAAAGCACAGTTGGAGACCACAGAGCCTTCTGGAGAGGGGGCAGTGAAAGGGGGCAGTGTCCAGGCCGCACGGAGGTCTAACCAGCCTTGCTCTCTCCTTCCCCAGGGCAATCAGGACGCCACGGCTCCGCCTGAAGCGATGGCCCAGCCCTACCCCCCGGCCCAGTACCCCCCTCCGCCACAGAACGGCATCCCCGCCGAGTACGCCCCGCCGCCACCGCACCCCACGCCGGACTACTCAGGCCAGACCCCGGTCCCCCCAGAGCACGGCATGACCCTGTATACACCAGCACAGACCCACCCGGAGCAGCCCAGCAGTGAGGCCAGCACACAGCCCATGGCAGGGGCCCAGACAGTGCCGGTAAGGGCCCCCCAACTTCAGAACTTCAGGGGGAGTGCCGGTGGGGAAGGGGCCTGGGGGCCTGTGTATGGAGAGGCAGCCCCATAGCAGGAGTCCCCGCCCCCAAGAAGGAGCTCCTAGCCTCCAAGCTCATCGCCATCCGACCCCAAGGATCTTTCTGGTGGGCAGGTGCCACGGAGGGGCAGCCAGGCCCACCGCCTCTAGCTACCCCCCCACCCCGGTCTCCCCGAGCGGCAACTTCGGGCCAACTCTCACCTCATCTGGGAGATGGAGCGTGTCCTCAGCGGTCAGTGACCTGTTAATGGGAAGTGAGAGAAATGCGCGAGGCCAGTGGCCTGGGCTCGCCCGGCCCAGCGGCATCACGGGAGCAAGCAGGGGGCGGCGGGGGTGGGGGGTGGGGGGGGCTGGCGGCAGCAAGGAGAGGCCCAGGGCCCCTCAGGGCTGTCTCGGGTTGCAGGCACTCCTATCATTGCTAATCACTTGTAATCTACCTGCTTGGCTGCCCTCCAATCAGATAGCTTCAATTATGTGGTTGTAATGCAGCCCCAAGGAGAAAGTGCTGAGCCGGGCACTTCTCGGAGATTTCCTGATAGCCAGGGTCACGTCCAGGAGTGGCCGCCGCCCCTGGCCAACCGGGGTGGGCGCCCTGTGAAGGTAGCCCCTCTGGAGACCAGGCTGCCGCATCCCCTCCCTGGCCTCCTCCGCTGCGTTCTCCGGGCGCCCACGCCCCGCCGAGCTCTGGGGCTTTGCGCTCGTCCAGTTGGCCCTGCTGATCTGTCCCATGGCCGGCTAGCGGGGCCTGGCAGGAGGCCAGCACGCCCTGTGCTGACCAGGAGTGGCACCACCCATCTGACGGGTGCCCCCCTCTAACCCAGCCTGGCTCCCACACTGCTCCCCTGGATCCAGATATCACCTACCCCCCCTGTGCAAGCAGCAGCATCCAGGCTCTGGGGAGACACAGCCCCCCCAAGCTGCCCCCTGGGCTGGACCAGACCCCAGCCAGTGCCCTTCCTGCCTGCTCGAAGCACCGCCCAGCCTGAGTCAGCACCAAAGCCACCAGGCTTCTCCATTATCCCAGTGTCCCTGGTACAGGGTGTCTGCCGTAGACGCCCCCAGGGTTCCACGGATGAGAAGGGCAGCGCCCACGGGCCTTAGAATGGGGAGGCAAACCATACCTCCCTGGTTTAGCTTTTCCACCTCGGAAAAGAGAGGTGAGCACGGGAGCCAGAGGGGCTCCCTGTGAACAGGTCATGGCCAGCCAACTGGTCTCTTTCTGATGGACAATAGCAGACGGGGTGTATCTGGAAAAACCTCTCACAACCTCCTTGTGAACAAATACTGACCCCCAGAGGTTTGCCCTGGAAGCAAGCCTGGGAGACAAGAGGATCAGCCTTGCAGCTGACACAGAGGGTGCCGAGACCGACAGCTAACACCCTCTAACGCCTCGACAGCACAAACGGAGGCCTCCTGGACCCCCTGACACAGCCTCACCACGACAAATTCAAAGTCGTCTCCCTTCGGGGCTTCCCTGGTGGCGCAGTGGTTAAGAATCTGCCTGCCAACGCAGGGCATACGGGTTTGAGTCCTAGTCCGGGAGGATCCCACATGCCGTGGAGCAACTAAGCCCTTGCGCCACAACTACTGAGCCTGCGCTCTAGAGCCCGCGAGCCACAACTACTGAGCCCACGTGCCACAACTAGTGAAGCCCGCGTGCCTAGAGCCCGTGCTCCACAACAAGAGAAGCCACTGCAATGAGAAGCCCGCGCACCGCAACGAAGAGTAGCCCCCGCTCACCGCAACTAGAGAAAACCAGCGCACAGCAACGAAGACCCAACACAGCCAAAAATAAATAAATTAATTAATTTAAAAAAAAGAAAGTCGTCTTCCTTTGGCAGACATTTGTGGGGACCTGCTTGTGCCAGGTGCTGAGCCAGCACCGGGGACACACGGGGAAAATGACCGGCCCTGCCCCGCGGGAGCCGTTGCTTCCCACCAATCAGGGACATAAAGTGGAAGGGGGCCAGTGTTGACCTCCGTGCCTGTGAGAACCCACGGCCCCGGAGAGGACCCAGGAGTCTCGGACCCAGAAGCCAACTAAGACATGAGAGTCTCCCTGCTCAGCTGAGCGCCTCCCCAGGAAAGTGCCTGGGCCAGAGAGCCACTGAGCCCGTGAACGGGCAGCCTCGACCTTCCTTTCTTTACCTGAGGCTCTTCAGGTCCGGCAAGGGGGTCAGAGTCTGCTGCTGTTCCATCGGGATCCGGAGACAGAGGCCCCAGGGGTGAAAGTTACTGGATTAGTAGGTGACCTCGAAGACACCCAGAGCTGCCCGGCAAAGATTTTGGCGTGAGTGCTCTGACTGGGAGTGTTTCTTCAAGCAGGGGCTTCCCACCTTGGGAGCAGCTGGGGAGGGTGGCCGCCGGCCGTCCCGCTCTAAGATTCCAGGAGCCACTTCTACTAGAGTAACTCCTGGCACTCCCAGCCCTGCTTCTCAGCTGTCTTATGTCCCTCCTGTGTCAGGCCTCCGTCACTTCTCTGACTCTCCTCTTGGCCTTCCCCAGGCAGCCTGACGCTAGAAGCAGGAGGTGCGGGCTCCAGCTTTTGTCCAGACCTGCCCTCTCCTGTCTGTGGATTCCGTTTGTCATCACGGTGTCATCTACGTTCTTTTGTCAAAAGGCAGCAGGGGGAGCTGAGGGATTGGGGCTGCTGATGGAGCGGGCCCACCTCACTACCCTGCAGGGCCCCCCAGGGGTACGAGTTGGGGACCACCTCCCTGGAGTACTCATTCATTCAAGGTCATGCGGGTCCCCTGCAGGTGTCCTCCCCACCCACTTGTCCACCCTCCATCGTGGGACAGCCAGAGGGACCTCCTCTCAGAAACTCCTCCCCTTCTCCCAAATCTTCCTCTGGGGCCGCCTCACCTTGGCACCATGGGCCTCACACGGCCTGCCCCTTGGCTGTCTCTCCTCCCCCACCAGCAAGCGCTGCAGCAGCAGAAACTCCACCCGGAGCAGTGGCCTTTGGTCCCCTGTGCTCCTGGCTCTCGGGGCTTAAGAAAAGTAAAAGGGGTGGACCGTGGGGGGAGTGCAGCACTGCAGGGTGAGACTCAGCCGCGTGCCGCCTCCACGCAGGCATGGTGCGAGCAGACGGCACCATCAACACCAACGCAACAAGCACAGCGGCCAGCAGAGAGCTCCTGGAGCGTGGCATCATCCACGGAGTCCAAAGCGGACACACAGCTCCACTCAAGGTTCAGAAGAAGACTTCATGAGTGAACGGCTTGAGGCCACATGTGGAGAATGCCTCCCCCAAGGCTGGCTCACCGCCCACCAGGGGCGAGCCATGTCTGGCAGGCAGCTGACAGTCACTGCACGAGTGCCCAGGAGGTCTTGGAGGACCAAAGATGAGGAGAGATGGGGCCATAGAGAAAGGGCATTTCCAGGAGTCTCCCGTGCGGCATCGGCAAGCCTTGACTCCATCCCAGTGACGGCCACCAGGTCCTGGCCTGCTGCCTGTGGCCCTGCCAGACCTAACGAACCCTGCCCAGGGCCCTCTTGGCCTCTCCCTGTGCTGGGCTTGGGGAGGCCCAGGTGAATAGAGCTGCAGGCTCCTCGGAGGGTGCGAGGGTGGGACATATGCTGTCCCACCGAGATGGGCCGGCTGCTGCCTTGAAAGGTGGAGGGGGACCCACGACGACTCAGGTGACACAGAGATGGGGAAGACACAGAAGCAAAGCGGCCGAGGGCAGTTGTGGGAGGGGAGGGAGAGTTGCTGCCGCTGTTTCTCTTTTCCCTGCATTTGAGAACCAAAGACAAAAATTGCTTCAAAAAAGAAAAAGGAAGGGCTTCCCTGGTGGCGCAGTGGTTGAGAGTCCGCCTGCCGATGGAGGGAACACGGGTTCGTGCCCCGGTCCGGGAAGATCCCACATGCCGCGGAGCGGCTGGGCCCGTGAGCCATGGCCGCTGAGCCTGTGCTCCGCAACGGGAGAGGCCACAGCAGTGAGAGGCCCGCGTACCGCAAAAAAAAAAAAAAAAAAAAAAGGAAGTAATGTCCCTTGGAAGGCAGTGCAGGCTGCCTGGACCACTGTGATAAATGGTGGGAAGGCCTCCATCTCGCCTTGGGGCAGCCAGTGTGCTGTTGCACTCTGGGGTTTCTCTGCACATCTTACAATTTCACAGTCATTGAACCCATTTATCTGCCTCTGTCTGCAGCTGCGCTTGGGGGCAAGGGGGGCTCTTTTCTTACTTGTGTCCTGCCCCCATCACCCCATTTCTCCCACCTGACCCTCAGCTGCTCCCCTAAGGGCCTTTGGGGTGGGATGCAGAGGCAGGAGGACCCTGGATCTTGGAGACACACAGTGGGCTCAGTTCTGCTATTAGGAAGGGCCCAAGGCGGGACAGAAAGGACAGCCCAGCCCAGCCCCAGATGCCCCAGCTTCGTCAGCACCCTCCCGTGGTGTCCCCGCTCCAACCCCTGCCCCGCCCAGGGCTCCCCATCTCCTCCGAGCGCAAGCTGGGCCTTTCCTATGGCCCTGGCCACTAGGTCGCGCTGACCGCTGCCCTCTGCTGGCCCAGAGTCAGCATTGCATGCCCCTCTCCCACTAGTTTTCCAAGTCTGGGTTGAGTCCATTTAGTCACCTGTACCCAGGAGCAGCTGAGGGCACAGGTCTGTGGGAGGCACGGGGTGGAGGGGGTGACAGGGGCACTGGGCCCACCCTTACCACTGCATGGAAGAGCTACAGCTTGTTGTAGCCAGAGGGCGGGGCTCAGACCTATGTAGAATCAGCACATGCACTGTCGCTTCTGCCTTGATTCAGGGGCACAGGTGGGCCCTCTGAAGGTGACGCACAAGCTTATCTTCTGCAAGGAAGAGTGGGACCAAGGGAGGAGGACAGCAGGACAGCTGGGGAGGGGGCTGAGCTCTTGGGCAACTCCAGGTCCCGGGCTTGGGGGGAGGAGCCCACAAGTGTCCCCGAAAAGCCCAAAGGCAGCTGCCCCATGTTGCCCATCAGGAATGAAGGCATGTACAGGCCAGATCAGGATTCTCAGAGACTTGCCACCTCACTCCCACCCCACCAGCTGTTCCTCCTCAGACGCCTCCCTGCTAAAGGTGGGCTCCTGGGAGCGGGGGTGTCGGCACTTGTTGGTAAACCCCCAGGAACAGGCGCAGGACCCACACTTGGGCTCAGAGAACACACGCTCGTCAGAACTGGGCCTGCCACGCATGGGATGGCCAACCTGCTGAGCCCCAGGTCACGCGTGTCCCCAGGCACACGAGACGATGGTAGCTTCCAACCCACGAATGGGCCCTGACACCCTGTGCTTCCTCTCAACACAGGAACACAGAGCTGAGGCTAAGGGGCCTTTGAACAAGATGCTCCCACACCCCTGCAGCCCTCCACGCCCCCTGCCAGCTCACCACCTGGAAGTGTGCCCAGGAGCTGGTGACATCCCCTCCCCTCCCCTATGGCATCCGCTGAATGCAGGAGTTGGGGGAGCGGCCCTTTCCTTCCAGAAAGGATGACGAGGGTGGCCATCTAGGGCAGGCACTCAGGAGTCCAGAGACATCTCCAGCCACTGGCCTTGGTGAGGCTCTGCCCCTCGGGGTCCATTCCTCAGCCACAGCACGAGGCCTCGGTCACAGTGACCTCGCCCTGCTCACTGTTCTGGCTCCAGGAAGCTTGTGGTACTGGTCAGCACTCCTCTGGTGGACAGAACCCACCAGAAGCAAACGGGCAGTTCCCGGGGACCTGTGGAAAGTGCTCTCCGGCACCTCTCCTCTCAGCTGTGTCTCCGCGGCCCAGCCTCCCGCCGCTGGCCAGCTGCCTCTGCTCCTCCAGCCACGTGGGAGACCACAGCCACTGGGACTTCCATTTGTGCAAAGTCTAACCCAGGCCTCGAGGACCCTGCCCTCCCCGCTCCACTCTCTGTAGGCCCCCAGGCAGTCCGTTGTCTGGAGTCCTGTCCCAGAAGCAGACCCCCAGACAAAGGTTCAAATTCAAGCAGTGTATTGGGCTGGTGATCCCAAAAGACCCGGGAGGAGAGCCGGGACTTGAGACAGGAAGAGGAAAGAAGCAATAAAAGGTGTTTCTCGGCCCGTTGTGCCCACAAGGGGCAGAGGCACAAGGGGGCAGAGGAGCCCCACGGGAGGGAGCCGGCGTCTGTCCACCCACCCCATCCGTCACCGGCTCTGATCCTGGGTACTAACGCTGAGCAGCCCGCAGAAGGCCATGGGTGCCAGCCCCCGGGTCACGATGAGCCAACCAGGCCCCTCGGTCAGTCCTCCCCCACTCACCACGCCCAGCCTGCCTTTGGCTCTGGGGATTCAGCAGGGACCAACCAGGCTGAAGGGCAGCCTGGCTGTGAGCTGATGGCCCGTCCCTGTTGAAGTCCCCAGGGAGGAACCTCGCGCGCACGCCACCAGCGCAACCTGCTTGTTGCACTGCACCGCCTCGGGGCCTCTTCACGGCCTTGGCCTCTTGGGGAGCTGGTGGGAGGGGGGTCCCTGCTTTGTGGCAGCTTTGTTCCCTGAGACCCAAGTCTTTCAGAGTCCCTCTGTTGACCAACATTTGGCTCCAAAATGAGGACCAGCTCTGAAGCACTGGACGTGGCCACCCCTGAGCCTTGGAAGATGCAGAGCCCCAGAGCAGGGTTAGAAGAAGAGGCAGGCAGCCCCAGGGGGGCCTCCCTGTGGGGCAGCACCACCACGGATATGTGTGTCGCGGTGGCTTCTGAAACTTCTCCACTTTCTCATCGAGCTGGAAACCCCAAATGGCGCCCATGGTCCCAGAACTCGGGCTGTCAGGGAAGCAGTGCTCTCATGACCTCAAAGACCGTGATAGCCAAGGGACCGCTGAGGTCAGACCTCAGTGGACAGGCCGAGCCACGGTGGGAGGACGCACTGCGCCAGGGAGGCCTGGCCCTGCCATGGTGTTGCAGACACAGCCCGGGGAAAGGCCTGGAAGTGGGACCTGAGGCTGAGGTGCTGCTGTGCCATGTCTCCTGTGGGTCCCAGGATGGGGACGTCCTAGGGGCCTGGGGAAGACCTGGCACTTAGATGGTCCCCTGCTGTGGGATGGGAGCTGAAGGGGGCACCTCCCAGCCCGGGTCCTCTTCCCGCAGCAGACAGACGACGCGGCACAGACGGACAGCCAGCCGCTCCATCCCTCCGACCCCACAGAGAAGCAGCAGCCCAAGCGGCTACACGTCTCCAACATCCCCTTCCGGTTCAGAGACCCCGACCTGCGGCAAATGTTCGGGGTGAGTGTGTGTGGCCCCTCCATCCGCACTCCCACTCCCAGTGCACAGCCCAGGTGTCAGAGAGGCCCCTGGGTGCCCTGCCTCCCGTTGCCCTCTGGGTCCAGCCCTGCTCTGACCTGAGCCTGTGGGGTAGGAGGGAGGAGGAGGGATGCAGGCTCGGGGTAGAGAGACCTGCGTGGCTGCCACCTCACCACCTGCCCCTCAGGCCCAGGCCAGTGCCAGTCAGGTTATCACTCCGCTGGCCCCTCCTTCTGATGGGGGCTCCAGGGACCCCTGTGCCCCCAGAGCGGCAGCCCAGCCTCCTGGCCTCACACCCAGCAGCCCTGCCTGTCCTGTGTGCCTGGGGCCCAGGCACTCAACCTCTCTGGGCATCCTCCAGGCCCCGGGGTGGGGTGACGGGAGAGCACAGGATGGGAAGCAAGTGTGCGTTCCGTTCCTGGATTCTCCCTGTCTGTTCCTAGACTTTGCTCTGTAGGATTTCAGCCAGTTGTAGGGTTACTGTAAGATCCTGCAGGGGGGCCCCTAAGTCCCGTGGTGACTTTATTCTGTCACCTGATTTGAACACCTAGCAGGTGCTGACACCCACTGGGTGCCAGGGCTGCCCCGTGGGCAGGTGAGGGGGCAGCAGCCAGGGTTCAGCCCCGGCCACAGAGGACACATGCGCCTGGCCCGTGTTCCCTCCCTTTCTTCCCTCTCCCACCCCAAACTCTCCTCGCCATGCCTGCCCTGTGCCCACTCCCCACTTCTGCCACAAGTCAGGCAGGCTCTGGGCCCTGAACCCCAGCCCTCCCCTCATGCCACACACCACCCCAGATGGGATTTGTCAGGCAAACAGGAGGTGGCCCTCCTGGGATGGACTCAGCACCTACACCTGCCCTCGCCCCAGATATCCACTTCTCTTCCCGGGGGCCAGGCCCCACTGGATTTGGGGTTAGACCCAGTAGGCTGCAGGCAGGGTTTAGAATCATCGGAAGATGAGAATTCTGCCCGCTCTTGGCCCTGGGCCTGGGCAGCTGCCAAACCTCTCTGAGCCCGGGGTCCCCACTCAGAGCAGCTGGTATTACGATGTTATTAGGTCAGTTCACTTGGACGCCCTTCCAGTCCCTACATCACGGGCCTCAGCACACTCAGTCCCTACAGGCCGCCCAGGGGCGCCCATGGTCCCTGCAGGATGCCCATGAGTTCACTCGCCCCTGCAGCACAGCAGCACCATCCTCCCTCTCCAGTACTTACCTCACTGTCTGGTTCCATGTCCCTCCCTGCCCACGTGACACCCGCCTCCCAAATGTTACAGGGTGAAGGGGAAACTCATCAATTGTATGCACTGGAGACCTCAGGACAGGCCCCTCGGGACCTCAACTGGGATTTTAGGGGACCTGGTTCACAGGTTCCTGGTCTCACGTGCCAGTGAGGGAGACAAGGCTGCCCCTTGGGAGTTCCAGGCCAGTGATGGGGCAGGAAGGGGGCAGCCAGAGCGTCTGGGCCCAGCTGACTGGTATGTCCTGGTCAGGCAGAAGGGCCTGGGGTCACTGCACCCTGCCCCACACACAGCCCAGCCCCAAACAGCACAGGTAGCAGGCAGTGCAGGGTCCCTCCCTAGCACCTTCTCTCTTCCAGGGGCTCCTCTCCCTGCCAGCACCCCACCTTTTGGGAAGGACTTACCCAGAACCCATGTGTGTGAATTAGGGCTGTGTGTCAGCAACTTGTGTCAAAGTCCCAGCAGGGAGAGGAGAGGATGCTGACGACATCGCAGATGGGGCCAGCGTCCTGGTGGGAAAAGCTCTCTGCACGGGAAGGTGGGGAGGGATGCCCCCCCGCCGCCAGGCTACCCAAGAGCACCTTCATGTCCCTGCAGGAGGCGGAAAGAGGGCCGGGGGCAGAGGACCTGACACAGGCAGGGGGCAAGGGTCCCCTTGGGAGCAGGCTAGCCGGGCCAGCAGTCTTAACACACCCTCTCCTGTCTCCCCCACCCCCATCTCTGTCTCTGCAGCAATTCGGAAAAATTTTAGACGTGGAGATCATTTTTAACGAGCGGGGCTCCAAGGTGGGTGCCGCCCAGAGGCCGCCACCATTACAGCGCCCGGCTGTAGGTCCCGCCAGGCTAACGTGTGAAATGTGCGTTTGCTTCCTGGAGAGCTCCGAGCCTGAGGACCCCTGAGCGACACGGGTGCTTGTACTCCCCGCTCCTCCGCCCGCCCCGCCCTCCCCACCCCGCTGTCTGTGTTGTCGCTGCCGCTGCTGAGACTTCCTTCTCTCTAAGTCGCCGGGACCTCTCTGTCTGCACTTGGAGCCCCGGCCCCTGGGCCTGGGTCCCCAGCCTTCGAGCCGCTCCCCCGGGGGCCACCGGCCTTCCTGGAGCTGCCCGGAGACTCGGTGGAGGGCCTGCAGGGGGCAGGCGGGAGGGTGCCCGCTCCTGGACGGGAAGACCCCCCCGCCCCGGTTGGGGCTCCTGGGATGACGATGGGTGAGGCTGCCCCCACTCGGTCCAGAAGCCCAGCCTTGGCCCCCCAGGTGGGGTGAGGGCAACAGTCCTGGCCCCTGGTCAGGTCAGCATCTCTCTTATAGCTCTGGCCTGTCCCTTCAAGTGCCAGGCGGTCAGCTCAGGTCAGGCTCAGGCCAGGCCAGCAGCTGCCCCACCCCCGGGACCGTACGTCTCCCAGGCGTCCTGCCAGTGGCACCAGGACAGACCTCTGGGCTGCCCGAGTCTCTCCTTCAACTCACCTGACTCAACCCCTCTCTCTCTCTCTCTCTCTCCCCGCCCCCCATTGCCCTGCCCCACCCCCACTCCCCACGCCTCCTTTTTTTTCCTTTTTCTCATCCTATGTCTTTCTCTCCATGTCTGTCCTTCTCCGCTCACAGGGTTTTGGGTTTGTAACTTTTGAAACTAGCTCAGATGCTGACCGAGCCCGGGAGAAGCTGAATGGGACGATCGTAGAGGGACGGAAAATTGAGGTGCTCAGATAAGTTTGCTGCGGCAGGGACGCCCTTGAGAGCCGCCTCGGTCACCCTGGGCCCCCGACCCAGCCCCGCTGCTGCCATGCAGAGAGCCAGGCCAGGGCCCCATGGCAGGGCCAAGCTGAGATCGGAGCCAAGCCCACCACCTGCCACGCCTTCTGGGTCTAGACCTCAGGCTCACCCAAGGGCCCCCCGCCCTGCCCCCTCCCTCTCATTCCTGGAAAAGGTCCCCAGCTGTGGGGCTCAGCCAGACACTGGGAGGAGCCCCAGAAGTCTCGTCTCCGAGGCTTGGCGGCTCCAAGGACCTCAACCAGCCCAGCCTGCCCATGGCTGGGAGCAGGTCATTAGTCTCACCAAGGAGCGGCAGCTGCCCCGTCCCCCCTCCCCATGCTGCCCCATCCTGCAGTTTGCCTCTTGCCTTTATCCCCCAGAGGGTGGGCAGCAGTACGAGCCAGAGCCTAGAAAGGGATCCAGCCCAGAGGCGCAGAGGGGAGGGAAGGCGAGGGGTCCCCCGACACGCCCCCCTCCACCACCCCTTCCCGGGCGGCTGCGTGTGCCCTGCTCAGTGCTGAGGCTCTGGTGTCCGGGAGCTGGGCTTCCCGAGCAGGGCGGGCAGCAAGGGTGGCCAGGGAGGGAGGGCTCAATGGCTAGTGTGGAGCCACTGGAAGAGCGGTGGAAGGACCTGAGGGAGGGTTTCCAGAAGCAGAAGGAGTGCCAGAGGCACCGACCTCAGCCAGGCTCCAGCCCAGCATCCAGCAGCCCAGGCTGCGGCCCCAGGCCCCAGGGGCTCACACTGACCGGGGGGAGGCAGTACGGCCCAGACCCCTCCCTCGAGCTCCACACCTGCCCTGCTTTCTCCTCCTTCCTACAGCCCAGCCCAGTCCTCTGGGCAGCCTGACCACGGCCTTAGATGTCTGCACAGTAGGACCCACTCCCTTGGTACCTACCTGCTCCTCCCCCATTGGCTTTGCCCCACCACCACGGGCACGTGTGCCCCCCGCCCCCACAGAAAGCTCTCTGCTGGCCTCAAGGGAAAGGGATGCTGCCCCCACGGGGAGGGGTGACCATCCTGGTGCCCACAACCAGGAGGGCCTCAGCAGCCACCCACGGCACAGAAGTCGTGGGGGCCATTCTGTTAGCTGCGCTGAGAGCACTTTGGGGAGAGTCCACCAGCCAGCTGCCCCAGTGGCCTTGGGTTGCCAGAGAGAGGCTGGGCTCGGTTTGTGGGAACAGTCCTGTGAACGGCAAGAGCCAGTGGGACTGGGTACAATGCTTAAGCCGAGGGCCCGGGGCCTGGGCCAGGCTGGGCACCAGCCAGTGCTGGGAACAGTGATGGCCCAGGTTCTCAGCCGGGGGGTGAGGTGCGGGCAGCACTCGGAGGGAGGAGGCCAGTGGGGAGGGCAGGCCATGGTGGGGGGCCAGGCGAGCAGAGGAGGCGGTCCTGTGCCTCGCCTGGGCGTCCCAGGGCCTCCTCCCCAGCCCCCAGCCCCCTCCGAGGTGGCCACGGAGGAGAAGTTCAGAGCAGAACCATGCGGCCAGTGGCCTACAGGCTAATGTTCCCCTCAGCCTCTCCCTCCCTTTCTCTGGGCAGGTCAATAACGCCACGGCCCGAGTCATGACCAACAAGAAGACTGCCAACCCCTATACCAACGGTAAGCGGCCCAAGACCCCAGGGAGGCTGCAGGGGCCACCAGTGGGGACAGGGCCCAGGAGGAGCCCAGGCTGCTGGAGGCCAGCCTCCCTGGATGCTGAGTGCCCCCTCATGTCCCGGCTCTGCCGCCGTCAGAAGGGGGTGGGTCAGCGAAGCAGGAGGAGAGCTGGGGCCACCCGCCTCCACCCACACAGCTGGTGAGACCCCCGTGCTTTCCCGAGCGTGGCCGTACCCAGAGGCCGAGGACAGGCTTCAGGCACGGGGGGAAAGAGGCCACTCCCTGGATCGTTCCTTATTTTCTAAGTGCCGAGGCTAGAGGCGCTCAGTATTTAATGAGTATGATGACAGTTAGAGGGACAGCCCCCTACCGCCCACCCCTGGGCCTTGGAAACACGGAAAGCTTGAGGCCCCGCTGGCCGTAGTGTGCGTCAGCTGAGCGGTGTGCCCGTGTGCACCTGGACCCGACCGTAAGCAGATGTGGCCAGTCTTCTTCGAAACAAAACAGCTGATGCTAAATGCTGGCTGCAGGGAGGCGTGGAGGGACGGCTCTCAGCCTCTGGGTGACTTACCTCCACCAGGCAAGGATTGGTGCGGGGACTGGTTTGAGTGTAGCTGGGAACTCTTTGGGGCCTTTTTTTTTTTTTTTTTTTTGGGGGGCCTTTTTGACTTTGTTCCTCTAGCCAGGGAGCAGCAGCCCTGCTCCACCGGGACAAGTCTCCTGGCAGGGCATGGGCTTTGCTTCCCACCCCCACTAGCAGGGAAGAGCGGACTGAGCCACCCCCAGACTCTCTTGTCCTGGTCTGATCAGGTATACATGGAGTCAGGGGACTGGCCAGCATGGAAAACCTAGGGCAGGACAGTGGGCGGATCTGCCGCCTGACTCGCCAGCTGGGCCCCCCAATCTTCCCTCCTGGGGCAGGGCTGGGGCACTGGCCAGACCCCATTTAGATGAGATTATTGTCGCTCCCATCCTGCTTTTTTGAGGACTATCAAAGCTCAAATTCTTTCTAAAAATCTGGGGGCTCCCCGGCTTTGCGCCTGTCCTGAGCACACACTGTGTATGATTTCAGTGACCTGGCGCTCAGCACAGGAAGGAAAGAGGTAGACGTTTTTACAGGCCCAGGGTGATCCAGGGGGCTGCGCAGCCTCTCCCGAGAGCCACACGCCCCTGCTTTCTGGGCAGACCTGAGGATGTTGAGGAACGTGGGATTCGGAAGAGAATCCATCCCTGAACAACTGCACCCTTGGCTCGGAATGGGCACAGAACCGAGGCCAGTTGAACGACGGGGAGTGGAGAGAGGGAGAAACCTCTGCCCACTTCGGTGGCAAACATGGTTTCATTTAAACATCTTAGTTGGCCTGGGCAAGAGTGACAAGGGCTGCAGTGGGCCAGCCCTGGGTTCCCTGCAGGTGGCAGTGAAGCCCGGCTCATGGGCTCTGTTGACTGAGGCTTTACTCTGCTTAACACTTCAGAGGACTCAATTCATCAGTCGGTCAGAGGGGCAGAAATTTCCACTTCAGGAAATAGACTCACAAGGTTTGACCAGGTGTTACTATTTGCTGAAGAAACAAAGGATCCACCCAGGTGGGTCTCAGACTGCCTCTGTCATCTGGGGTCCCAGACAGTGAATTGGGGCCAGAGCAACAGGTGGAGGCACCCAGGATTCCAGAATTGGCAGAGAGAGGTGCCAGGGCCATCCGAAGCAGAAGTGCAGCCTCTCTGACTGCACCCAGGAGAGCCGCCAGATGGGACCTAAGGGAGGTGGGCTTGGGTCACTGGCTCAGGACTCTGCTCCATCGTGGATTTTTACTAAGAAGACTCAGTTCTTGGGACTGGAGGTCATCCCAGAAGATGAAGCGTTTCTTCCCTCCTGACCTGGTATTTATAGAAGATTCCAGAGGCCTAGCAGTAACGTTCAGACGCAAACATCTGTGCTGGTCGTGTGATGGTGGACCAGGGATGGGAGGCGACCCACAGTCTCATGGAGAGTGTGGAGAACGGGCCCCCAGGAGGAACAAGGCCCCAGAAACTCTGTCCTGGACACCTCCCGGCCAGCCCAGCAGTGGGGCTGTTAGAATCTGGGCTTGAGACGTGGAGCTGGGCTGGGGGTATGCTGCAAAGATAAGACCCCGATAAGCTGAGGGGCCAGGGGCTGGGCCTGGTCAGGTGAGCTGACCCCACCCTCACTTCCTGACCACCTGGAGCTGGTACAGGCTCAACTGGCTGGTTTCTATCCCCAGAGCCTCAGGTGGGAGCAGGCCTTCACCCGTGCACCTGGGTCTCTGGTGGGAGAGGATGACCAGCCTGCCCATCTGCAGAGCGGGAGAGGCTGGGGGCCAGGGAGTGGCCAGGAACGTGGGTCTGGCATCCCACAGCTGGTCTGGCTCTGCCACTCTCCAGCCCTGTGATTCAAGGCTGCCGCGCCTCCCTGAGCCTCCATTTGCTCATCTGTAAGATGGGAGGTCGTGACACCTTCCTCGTTGGATGGGTCTAGGACAGTGTGGTATATGGTAAAGTGGTCAGAGGATGCTAGCTGTCCTTCTCATTATCCCTAATCCCAAGCCCCCTCCTCCCCACCTCCTCCCCCGGCAGCCCTCGCACCGGCTGCTTTGGGGGAAAACAGACACAGGATAGCAAAAGCAGGACTCAGCACTGAGAAAGGGAGACCCTCGGGAGCCCCTCGGGAGCCCCGACCCAGGACAGAGACGGGCAGGAGGTGAAGGAGGTCGCCATGGCTGAGGCCATGCTCCTTTACGGCAGCCTCTGACCCTCCTGGAAGGCAGCCAGGTGCCCACATGAGACAGCTCCCATGAGATTGGGCCGTCAGGCACTAACGTACCCAGGCCACCAGCACCCCCCATCCCAGCTGGGGGCCTACAGACGTTGCATAATAACGCGTTCCACTTTCCCTCCTCCTGCTCTCCTGCAGACACTGCAGACCCCAAGCTGCTGGGGCCAGTGCCCCAGGACAGGGAGGGCCTGGGGCAGGCTGGGGAAGGCCGAAATGCGAAAAGAATCAAGACACCAGGAGGATCGTCAGCAGTGACTGGGTCTCTGTCAGGGAGCAGAAGGCACTCAGCCAGTGAGGCTGCAGCATCCCAAGAGGGTCCCAGGGACTGTGTTCCCACCTAATCCATCTACCCTGACTGCAGATGGAGGGGTCCCGCCCGTCCTCTGCAGTGGCCACGGCCTCGGAATGTCCCAGTGGGGCTCATCCTGGAGTCTTTGGGGTTCCCAAGCATAGTGTGAGGTGGGGAGACAATGGGGAAGACAGTGATTGGGTTTTCTTTGCTTCTCTTCTAGGCTGGAAGCTAAACCCGGTGGTAGGGGCAGTCTACGGACCTGAATTCTATGCGGGTAAAGGCTGGAGCTGCGGCGCGGGGCTGAGGCGGGCCTGGCCGGGTATTGGGTGGTCATTGGCCAGTCGTCCTGGGTGGGAGGACGTGGCCAGGGACGTGGCTAGGCGGGGACGGTTTTCGGGTGGGCGTGGCCAGGCCGAGGCGTGGTGGGGGCGTGGCCATGTGGGAGTGGCCAGGCGGGATGTGTGGCCAGATGCGGCCGTGGTCAGGCCCCAGCCCTCCTGCCTCCCCTCCTTCCCTTAGCCTTCCCTCTCACACTGTCTCCTCTCCGACGCCCTTTCCTGCAGTGACGGGGTTCCCCTACCCCACAACCGGCACAGCTGTTGCCTACAGGGGCGCGCACCTACGGGGCCGGGGCCGGGCTGTGTACAATACGTTTCGGGCTGCGCCGCCCCCGCCCCCCATCCCGACTTACGGAGCGTGAGTACCTGGGGCGCACAGGGAGGGAGGCTTGGAGAACGGCCCCGGGAGCGTGGGGAGGGGGGCGTGGTGCAGCCAGAGGGGCTAGGCAGCCTTTCCAGCACTGTGGCGCGGGGGTGGGGGGCGGTGGGAACCCCAAACTTCACACAGCAGTCGCTTCCATATCAGTACACCCACCTCCGCCCTGCCACCGGATCTCAGGGTCTCTGGCATGTGAGGGATGTTTAGAGCCCCAGCACCTTGCCCAATGCTTTAATGGGTGGTGGTCGGCCCTGGAGCTCAGTGGGCCTTCTCTAAGCCCTCCCTGGTCCGTTCCCCGGGGCCCGGTGCCCTCCGACCCTAATGGGGGGGATACAGCTGCCTGGGGTGGAGTAGGGGAAGGGTGAGCAAGGTGGGCCGACGGGCCCCTGGGTTTGTGGGAGAAAGGAGCTGACCAGCAAGGGTGTTACTCTATTGTTATACCAAAACAGGGCACTGGAGCAAACGCTTGTTAAAATGCCAGTCCCATGGGCAGGGCTGGCACCCTGCCCCCTCCCTCCTCAGCAGACACCGGAGCCGGCCTACCCCACCTCTCCAGCGTTCCCACCACTTTCTTGTCCGTTTGCTTCCAGGGTCGTGTATCAGGATGGCTTTTATGGTGCTGAGATTTATGTAAGTGTAGCCCCGGGGGAGGGAGGGTGGACTCTGGCATTTCCTATGTCTCAGTGAACAGTCAGCGTCTCCCACTCCCAGCCCCACTCCCCCAACCCCCTCCCGTCCTGGGAGCCCAGGGGGCGACCTCAGCACAGGTAAACCTGGGTTATCTGTGCTCAGGGTGCGAGTAGCAATGGATCCCCCAGCAGCCCGATGAGCCAGGCGTGTCTTCTCCGTTTCACAAGGTGTCAGTTGTATGATGGGGACAGTGGGTGAATCTCCCATATTCCTAACAGCATTGGGGTCACTGAGTGAGCCCCCATAGGCACCCTGTGTCCATTGCAGAGGCCAGAGAGAGACCAGGAGGTAGAGGCTCCAGGGCAGACCCCCTTGATGGGGTCCTGTCTCCTCTCTTCTTTCATGGGGCTGCACTTACTGCTTCCTCTAGCTCGGAGCCCTTGCTGACGACCCCCACCCCCACCCCACACAAGACCTCATTTCCATCCTGGGTGGTCACCTGTAATTCAGCAATCCATTGGTCAGGGCTAAGACGTGGTCTGAGTTAATGCCCTTTGCCCTTGTCCCATCCCAGTGTCCAGGATAGCACCGAGTCTCCATACCCATCAGCATCAAAGTCAGGGGTACGCTGGCCTGGTGGCAACTCTGTGAGCACCTACCATGTGCCAAAGCTTTGAACACAGCCAGACATATCATTGATGCTCACCCGTGTGTGTTGAACGCACAAATGGACGCATCAATGAATGAATGAATGAGGTGAACAGAAACCCCACCTTGAACCATGCCACGAAACCAGAAGCCAGGTGCCCCCAGGCCTGCACCAGCTACCCCTCACCTGGCCAAGATGAAGGTTGAAATGCTGTGTCCAGCCCACTAAGCCCGTGTGCCGTGTCCTCCCCTTACCCTGCAGGGAGGCTATGCCGCCTACAGATACGCTCAGCCCGCAGCAGCCGCGGCCGCCTACAGCGACAGGTACCCGCGGTGGGCGGGGGCGGGGAGAAGATGGATGGGTCGTCGGGCTGGGCTGGGACAGACAGGAACCCTCACCCACAACACTCAGGGCCTGGGGGTGCCTCCCTTTGGTGGACACAGGGTCTGGGCAAAGGAGAGCAGGTCCATGTGAGCTTGGAGACCCCAAGCCAGCAAGCCCCAAACTTCTGTAATCACTTCCTGCCTGCAAGAGAGGGGAGCCTTGGGACCCCCGGGTTCTCGGGTAGCGGACAGCTCCTCTGATGCCCAGCCCTGGAGGCCTAACCCCCCTCCCCAAGCTCTGGAGGCCCGAGTGAGAAAGGTAATTAGGAGCGTTTGCTTCTGCTCAGGCACACCTCTGACGCTTCTCAGCGCTCCCAGGCCTGAAACCCTTCAACCCCGAGAAAGAAAGGCAGTGTGTGCACCTTGGGAGCAGAGGCCTCTGCCCACCTGAAAGCACACCCAGAGGCCCAAGGGGGGGTTCTCTTTTGTTTTGAGGGCAGGTCTCGTGGGGGGGGCTGGCCTGTCACCTTTCCCTGTAGGCACTCGGCCTGTTGGCTGCAGAGCTGCAGGCTGGGGAAGCGTGTGGGCTCCAGTACCAGCCAGGCGGTGGGCGCTTCGTGGAGGACAGCCATCGTGTGCCGGCTCTGGCCTGGGAACTGCCCAGCCCTCCCTCTCAGGGGCAGGCGGCACCCTTGGGCCCACACCTTCCTCGCAGCCTCACACTGTGTCTCAGCCTGTGGGTCTTGTCGGGGGTGCAGCAGGCCAGCGCTCAGGGTCAGCACTCGCTGGACGTGTTCAGAGGGTGACCGGCTGTGTTCCCTCCAAACAGGCAGGAAGAAGAAGGGGGCGTGCAGGGGAGGGAGGGGCCTTGGGGCGCCGTCTGGGAGGAGGCAGGAGACCTGCTGGCCCCCCAAATGCCCCATTGTCCACACCCCACCCCCTGTGCTCACCTCCCCAGTTATGGCAGAGTCTACGCAGCTGCTGACCCCTACCATCACACCATCGGCCCCGCGGCGACCTACAGCATTGGAACCATGGTAAGGAGGCTGGGGCCTGGCTGCCCTGAGCCGTGACGAGACGGCTCGCGCTGCAGCCAGGTGTGTGGCGGGGGGCGGGCGAGCGGGCAAGCCCTTAGGGGAATGACCCAGCCCTTGGCCTGGTGCCTGGAAGACAGAGGCCTGGATTTGAGTTGGGGGAGGACTTGCCCCTTTGTGCCCTTGTGGAATTAGAGGGAGGCAGGTCTGCCCAGACAGTCGGCTGCCCAGTAGTGACGTCTGGTCGTCTGGGAAGCATTCTGGTGTGGCCCGGTTTTCTGAGCCCTGTAACGAAAGTCCCGTCCGGGCCTTCCATTCCCCTCACCAGGAAAACCAAACAAAACCCTCCGGCAGAGGCTCCAGAGGCAGGCAGGGCCTCCACTTCCCCTCATGTGGGTGTGTCCGTGCCATGGTCCCTCTGTGTTCTGTCACCCCCTTGCTGTACCTTTTCTCACATCGAGGTGGGGAACAAGGGCTACCTGCTGTTTCTCACCCAAGGCCCTGCTCCGTGGCCCGTCCGTGGCTCCGGCTGAGTCTGCAGGCCCTCTCCTGGGGAGACGGGGCCTCTGACCACGGGCCTGGGGCGGGACGGAAGGGGCGCACTCCTGGGCTTGATGAGGCCGGAGGTGTGTGGGCCAGTGTGTGTGTGTGTGTGTGTGTGTGTGTGTGTGTATGGCCAGCTGTTGACACATACAGCCCAGCTCACTCTGTACCCCCAAATCTGCTTGCAGTGGACACCTACCTCCCAGGCCCATCCCACCCCCAACCCCAGGGGGTGTTACTGTCGGTTTTTAGCTAGCTTGGCATCCAGCATCAAAGATGAAAACATTTTTGCGCGGGTCAAGAGGGAGGAGGTTCAGAGACAATATGGATTTTTTTTTCATCTCGCTTGTTTTCGATTACTCCCTCCCAGTTTTTGTTTTGTCTTTTTTGATGTTTAACGAGCCTCAGACATCCCAGGCAGCCTGCAGTGACTGCTGGCAGCCATGGGGCCCAGGCCTCTGGGTGGGGGGCCCACACCCACTCCTGGATGGAGGCCCCAAAACCGTGGCTTGCAGGCCCCTTGGCTCCAGGATCGTAATTCACAGAGGGTTCCCTCTTTTTTCTTTTATTGATTTTTTTTAAGATTTTCTGTTTTTTCCCCCAACTTTTCTTCTCTGGCACTTGCCATTTTCTTCCTTTTTCTTGGGAAACTGGTGGGTAGGGCAGGAGGTTCCTGTGCAGGCCTCCCTGACCCAGGGGAGCCCAGGGGCACCGGAGAGCAACAGTGCCAAAGGCCTGTCCTCCCAGCAGGATGGAGGAGGCGCAGGGACCCCAGAAGGCCCCACGGAGCTGGGTGAGCAGATGCAGCCCCTCCTGGTAGAGCCAAGGCCCTGGGAACCCTGACAAGAGGTCCCTCCACCCTCCCGTGCCTGGAGGGGCTGAGTCCTGACCCCAGCAGCCCCGCTGGGCGCTGAGGAGGTGGGGCTTTTGCTCAGACCTGCCCCCCAGATTACAGATGACAGAGAAAGCGGGCAGGGAAGGGCCAGGCCTGAGCCAAGACAGTGGCCGAAAGACATCTCAAGCCTCGTTATCCAGAAGCACTGTGGCTGGTGACCCCAGCACCTCCCTGACCCCAAGACCACCACATCGGAAACAGGCCCAGGGCCCCTCCTGCTGCCATGACAACCAGCACCCATTCTCCCCAAGGCAGACCATGAGGCGGGCAGAAAACGGGATTTAGCTATTTCTCTTTTTGTTTTTCCTTATTTTTTTTCTTTTTGCTTTTTCCCCCCCTCCCAAAAGGCGGTACTGATTGGCTGTTTTTCATCTTTGATGTTGCAGGCTAGCCTCTGCCGAGGAGGGTACAGCCGCTTCACCCCCTACTAGCAAGAGGCCCAGCCCCTAACAGCATTCACACTGACTGCCTAGCACACACCAAACCCAGCAGTCCAAAACCAGGCACAGCCACCAGGAGGACAGTGCGCCCCTCCCGGTCAGCGACACGCGCCGCTGACCTCTGCGACTCTAAGTCCATAGGTTTTACCTCCGGCCAACTGGTCTCCCCCACCACGATGGCGTGTGTGTCTTTGACCCTGGTCACCCCCGTATGTCTGAAACCTTGGTTCCTATTTTGACTCTGTTGACGTTGTGCCCCCCCCAAGCCATTTCAGGTACAGTATGCACACAGTGGGAGGGGCTAGGCTGGCAGAAGACCCCTCCCCGATAACTAGCAATAGAGCCCGAGAGGGCCATGCCCACTCCCCATGCCCCCGGGCTACAGAGCCACGGAAGACGCCAGCCCGGCCTCCCCAGGAAGCCACCCCAACCAGTCTGGGCCAGAGCCCCGGCCCCTCCCCTGGGGTTCAGGAAGCAAGGGGCTCCCGTTTGTCTGCCTCAGTCGGTGGGTTCCTAGCCTCGACAGTACTCCTCCCTCCCCATCGTCACCCAGCTTATCGCAGGAGTAAGTGTCTCTGCCCTCTGTCCCCATCCAGCTAAACTAACATTTCTGATTAAACTTTACTGATGTTTCCCGCTGAAGTTGTCACAAGTCGTGCGGGAGCCCCACCAGCCTCAGGGGTTCCTTAGCCTCTGTTATAAGAAGGGAGAGCGTAGGGAGAAATTTCCCTGCCCCAGAGCCCAAAAGCGGTCCAGCCCTGCAGCGCCCGAGGGCCCTCCGCTCAGCCTGTCTGCCTCACCGCCCACAGTCTGTCCTCTCCAGCCACAGTTTTGAGATGGGGTCCCTGCCAGCCTGGCACCTGGGTCTGTGCAGCGCCAGAGTGCAGCACCATCTCCCCTTCCCCAACCTGAAACGTTCTTATCCAGGTACATTTCCGGAGGGGGAGTCTGAGTGAGAGAGCAGGGGAGGGTGGTGCCTGTCCTCCGGACTCCCTGGAGGAACAGTGCCCAGCATCCACTTGCCGTCCCGAGAGGCCTGGGGCTTAGCTCTGCTGCAGGGCTCTGGGGCCTGCAGGTGAAGCTGAGACAGCCGCGGGAGCTTTTGGAAGTTTTATATGCGGCCCTGGTACCTCTGCGACAGGAAAAAGTGGCAAGGACCAAGGAGGCCCAGGTTTCCTATGTGCCAGAGCTGGGCTTCCAGGGGTGTGGACGGCCAGCTAGAGGGTGCAGGTCCCCGCCAGCCAGGGCGTGAGCCTCCGCCGACTCCACCAGCACATCTGTCCTGGCTGGTGGAGTGGGCAGGTCACACGCAGGGTGCCCAGCCAACTCACCACCACTGCCCAGAGCACCTTCTCAGCTGCCTCATTCCAGACCCCCACGTGGCGCATGCAGCGTCATCCACCCACCACGCCCTGACCTCTGCCCTCATCTGCGCCGAGCAGCCAGACCCTGCTCACCCAGGTCTTAGCGGAGTCCGACCGCCAGCTGCGCTCATCCCTGCTGCCCTGTTCTGCCCCCACCACCAGCCGTGCCCTCTCTGCCCTGGAGGCCGGAGGTCTGCATTAAATTCCCTTACGCAAGATGAGGGGGCTCCTGAAGCTGGGAGTGGGGCCGGTTTGGGGGCGCCTCCTCTCTTCCCTCCTGGCACCCGGGGTCCCGGGTCCCGCTGCCCCGGCAGCACGCCTGGCCGGTGCTCCTGTGAACTGCAAGTCGCGCCTTTCTGTTTCTGTTGTAGTGAAAGCTTCCACCGTTTCCTTCTTGGACCATGAAGGGCAAAAACAAAAAAACACAAAAAAATCACAAAACAAAAAACAAAACAAAAAAAGATGTTCAGATCCAAGCAGCAAAACAGCCAACCAAACCGAGAAGCATCCACCGCGTCCGAGTCCGCGAGCCCGCGAGCCATCGCACCACAGCGAGGGAGCAGGTCCGCGGCCCCCGGCCGCCGGCAGCGTGCTGGCAGGAGGGAGGCGGGAGGGGAGGGACTCCGTTTTCTACCACGTCTTCCTTCCGGGCCCCACTCGAGGCAGCGTGGGCCAGTGGCGAGCGGCTGCAGGCCCAAGCAGGAGGAGTGGCCAGCAGGACTCGACCTTGGCTGCCGACTGTGCCAGCGGAGGGACGGCTGGGCGGGCGCGGGGACGGGGGCTGCTTTTCATCTCGGGGCTTCGGCTGTGCCCAGTCACCCTGTGTCTTGCGCTCTGGGCCCCGGCTACCCCTCCTGCCGCGCCGCCAACACCTGTGTCCTGCGAACCTGGGGAGGAGTTTGCAGCCACTGGAGGCTGTCCAACCAGCAGCCCTGGGGTCCGACCTCAACACCAAGGGCTGATATGTTTCCAGAACTACAGGGCACCCAGGCCCCCTCCCTCCACATGAGGGGGCTCTGGCTGCCCAGCCAGGGGTGAGGACCTTGAGGCCGAGGTCTTGTTCTGACTGGTCGTTTCTGGTTCCCTTTCTGGAGAACCTGGGCCTGGTCCAGGAGAGAGAAGGTCAGCCTCACGCTGCAGCTGGGAAGAGCCCTCTGGCCTCCGCCCTGCAGGGCCCAGTCCTGCAGAGAGGAACAGAGGGACGGGCCGGCACCTGGCTGCACGGCGAGGGTTCGGGTCACGGTGCTATGGGTCTGGACGGCACGTCCAAGCAGGGAGAGCCAGGGGTGGGGGAAGGCCTGGGCGGTCCGCAGCCCCCTCCCCTGCTCCCGGCTCAGGTCCTAGAGTCGTGGGGGCAACAGACGGCAGGCAGCAGGGAGGAGCCGCTGGCCAGGCAGGGAGAGCTGGAGTCGGGGGAGCAGCAAAAAACAACAAAAGATGTAGGCTCCCAACATGGCTCCACTGTCTCACGAAACTTTAAAAGGAAAAAAAATACACCTCACTTTATATTTAGCATCAGCTCCTGAAGCTACTGAGATGAGGCTCCTTTTCTATTCCCGTTGTACAGAGCCCCGCCCTGCCTCCGGCTTCGTCCCCTGTACAGGCCCCTCCACCCTCTGCTGTTCTCGACCCTTTTCTTGCAGCAGCTCCACCCCCGGCCCTGCGCCCTCCCACCCCTCTCAACCCCGGGACTGCAGCCAGGCCCCAGGCTTCCTTTCTTACCATTCTGTATGCTTCCAAGGTGTGACCATTCAAATCAACCGCATTATTATTATTAAGATTATTAATAAAGATTTTTCTTCAAACCAGGACAACTCTTTTTGATTTGCCAGCTCCCGGGCACAGAGGGTAGAGGGCACAGAGGACCAGGACGCCCACTGTGGGTGGCCCCAGGATGGGCAGCTCCTCTCAGGAAGCCAGATGGCCAGAGGGGAGTCAGAAGACCCTATGGGAGACAGTCCAGAGCCCCCATGCTCTCCTCCAGACTGCCATCTCCCCATCCCGTCCCAGGAGTCTGGAGGTAGGGCTCACACGTGCTCCCCGCAGCCTTGCCCTGTCTACCCTGCGAGCAAGGTCTGTGACGTTACCAGCAGAGTCTGGGGCAGAAGGGCCCCCCGGCCCCACCAGCTGCTGAGTGGTGGCCGCTCCACATGTGTGCCTGATGACCGGTGGGGCAGACATCTGAATACAAGAGGGCCAGCTGGGCAGTTGAGGCTGGTGCTCTCAGGGATCTTGCCCACACCACTGGCTCTGCCTGTGCGCCAGGGCCCAGCCGTGGTCCCAAGGAAAGGAGCTGCCTGATGGTAAGCCCACTGCTCCACCCCGGGTGTGAGTCCCCAGCCCCGGCGCAGTGGGGTGGAGGACAATGGCCGCCATCCTCAACTCCCAGCCAGAAGAGGAGGGAGAGCTGGGAAGGGAAGCAGCAGAATCCAAACCAAGAGCCTGAAAGCCTTGGGCCGGGGGCTGCGATGGGGGCAGGCTCCAAACCCGAGACGCGCTGTCTGCCCCACGTCTCACCAAGACCTGCGTTCTTCATTTTTCACAGCGTCGGATCATTTATTTCGGAGCGATTACACACGCCAGAGGGGCACAGGCTTAAACGCCGACATATTATTTTCCTGCATACAAGCCTTTACCGTCGGTGGGACTGGGGACCGTGCTCTTGGGAAGCTGGGGCTGTGCGATCCCGCAGCACGCCATGCTCTGCTAAGCCCCCTTTTTTCTAATTGCTTGCGCGCCAGACTGTGAGAAAATAATTGCCACTATAAATTTTCCCTCCTTCTCTGCATAAAATACTCGGAAAACCAGCACTTTAAAAAAAAAAAAAGCCTCCTGAAATAAGAGCAGCGGGGCATGACAGCTGTGCTGCCCACTTCCGGGTGCCCGGTCCTGCCCCCCACCCGACCCCCACCTCTGGGAACTGGAGTGGGAGGAGCCAGGAGCCCCCACCCCAGTTCCCCCAAGTTCAAAAGTGGGGGGGGATTCAAAGCATGCCAGGGGGAGTCAAGGGAGCGGTTCCCCAACCCCGACAGTCTCCTGACGCTCCAGATTCACAGGGAGAATCTGGGGTGCTGGGAGACCTGTTCAGGGTCAGCCAGTGGAGGTGTCTTCCTGGCCCACAGGAACCCTCTTCCCCCCTCTCAGACAAACCTATTCCCATCCTGGGGCTGAGCTGGGCCACACGCCTGGGGCATGAAGAGTAAAACGTTCCCAATTAGGAAAGACGTAGAACCAGAGGTCCTGCGTCGGGCTGGGAAAAGGGCACGTGGGCACTCATGAAGCAGGGCAGGTGGAGACAGAGGCAAACGTCGGCCCCGGAAGGAGAACCCCTCCGTGTCCTGCGGTCCTCTCCGAATTCCGAGGACCAGGATGGATGCTGTGTGGCTGCACTGCCGCCTGGCGGCCACTTCCTTCACTTCGGCGTAAAAATCAAGTCTGCTGACCCTGCGTGACACAGGGGGCCAACCCTCCAGCTGGGAGGTCACCCCAGAGGGTCCTGGCCCTTGGCATCGTCCACATCGAGTAGCACAGGGGGAGGACAAGAGGAACAGGAAAGTAACCCCCATCGTTGGCCTATGAGGCCTGGGGGTGAGAGACCCCAAGAACGAGGGGCTGACGGCCTTCGTCAAAGGGTCAGGGCACAGCCCACTCAGGCCTGGAGAGGGCAGGGGAGCAGGGTTACCCAAGGCTGCGGGGTCAAGAGACCCCTCCCGGGAAGCCACCGCAGCGGCCCAGGTGTCAACAGGGGAGCTGTGTGGCTGGAGAAACCATCTCTGGCTCGCCTACCCGCCTCCTCCCCGTGCAGAGCGCTGGGCAGAGGAAGGAGGGAGGTGTGGGGAGAGAGAAGGAAGCGGGAGGAAGGGGCCACAGTGGGGCGGGCCGCCGTCCCGATGCCTTGACGCTCTGGACTAACACCTGCTCAAGGGAGCGGCGGAGCCGGAGGGTGTGACGGAGGCGGCCCAGAGCCCGCACCCAGGGCTGGGGGGCTGCTGGGTGCCCCCCGAGGGCCTTCCTGGGCCCTGCCCGGCCTCCTGCTGCCCGAGCTCACTGGGCTCACCAGCTTGCACCTACGACCCGGAAGAGACGAAGCAGGACACAGGGCCGATGGGAATGCTCGGAAGTGGCTCTGGCTCAGGGGGACGGTAAACTGGGAAAGCCAGGACACGAGGTGGTCTGGCCCGGGTGCCTGCCCTGCCTGGGGCTGGTGTGACCTGGCGCAGCCTGGCCTGGGGCTCCCATTCCTGGGGAAGAGGTCTCCCGCGGACACCCTCTCAGCATTTGCAGGGGCCACTGTTCCTGAGCTACTGGCCCCACCCCACCCCACTGCTCTCCTCCCCCATCGGGGCCCCTCTATCTCATTCCCACCCTTGGAAGCTTCTCAAGGCCCTACTCCGAGGCCCTCTTGCCACAATTAAGCTCGCTTCTAATCGTCCCAACTGCAGGAATAAAAGGTCACCATTGTCAGCATAAGCGTCTTTCAGCCTATTAGGCAATTCCCTTTATGGAATGTTCTAGACTAAATTTTCCCAAATCTTTTCACTTGTACCCGGAAACTGTATACTACGGAGAGGGATTAGACAAAAAGGGGGGGGGGTTCCATTCACCGCTGGAATTATCAACTCAGCAAACTGACTTCTCAGTTTTCCTATCCCAATGCCCCAACGAAGAGCCACAGCCCACAGCCTTCCGGGGCCCGTGATCTTCTGGCCCAGCTCTTGGGACCCGGGCCTTCCCCGCACACGGGAAGAAGTCTTATCCTTGAGGTGGGAGACTCTGTGCTTTAATGGTCGCTCATGTGCGGGGCGTGGAGTACAGCATGGCCGCCCTGCCCCACTCAGCCCGCGGCACCAGAAACCCCTCCTTGGGGATGGGCTCCACCAGGAACTCCACACGGCCATCCCGGCCAGGCTCTGCAGGTGCCACTGCTAGGTCCACTATCCGATACCGGTTGACAAAAGCCAGGCCCAGGAGCGTGGGCCTCTCTGGCTCCGACGGCGCCCTGCAAGGAGAGTCGCCTCCTGACCCTCGGCAGCAGTGGATCCGGAAGCATCGGACGTGAGGGGGGAGGTAGGCCCAGTGCAGAGTACAGCTGAGCCGGAGCCCAGCGGGGCCGCTCTCCCCCTCGGAGGCGGCCGGCTGCCAGCGCACCTGCGAGACAGTCACGGCCTGCACCTGAGGCAGAGGGGTCAGCAGGCTACTGGCATCCACCACCTGCCAGAAGAGAGAAGGCTCAGCACGGCCCGAGAGCCCAGGGCTGGTCGGAGGGTGCCTGGCCCTGCAAGGTCCACCCCCCGCACCTCTGCCCCAATCCCCCCGGGCCAGCGGAGGCAGCAGGGGGGCGCTCGGCCTCATCTGCAGCTGGACAGATGCCCCAGCCGAGCCCCAGCCGGCTCCCTGAGATGCCTCACCTGGATCTCTCCAAGGCGACAGGCGAAGTTCTCCTCCTCCTGGCTGCCCGGAGGCCGGGAGAAGTTAACGAAGAGGGCCTGCAGGAGGCAGCCCCGCAGATTCACTTCGTAGCAGCTGGGAGAGGCAAACAGGCCGGTCCCAAGGGGCCTCAGCTCGGCACCTTCAGACTGGCTGCTCAGAGGCCCCGAGCCACAGGGAGCTCCATCCCAAAGTGGATCCTGCGGTCTTGTGTCACTGAGCTGCCTGAAATCCGAGGGGTCGGCCCAGGGCCCCTCCATTCCCGCCAGTTCTGGGGTTTCTCAGTGGACGGTCCCTCACTCTTCAATCCCCACCCCAGCGTGGCCATCCCTGGCGGGGGATTCAACAGGAAGGGGAGGGACTCACCGCTGGACCCAGCCCCCGCTGAGCTGCTGGCCGCAGCGGCCCACCCATTTGGCCAGCTTGGTTGGGGGCACCCGGAGGGGTCGGGGACTGCGTCTTGAGCTCGTTTCTGCTGGGGCAGGAGACACAAGACTTCAACAAGGAGAGTCCAAAGGAAACCGCACTGGGAGGTGTCACTGAATCGGGAGCCGGGGGCCCAGCAAGACTCCCTGGTGGCCCCAGGTGCTCTCGGCCCGATGGGCTGAGGCCTCAGGAGAAGGGGAACAGGGAGGAGAGGAGGAAAACTCAGGGATGAATGACCAGGACTGGCCCGTGGACATCCTCGCTCTCAGGGCGCAGCTGGCACGAGACCCCCCATGGGAGCACACCTCCAACCCGCACCGCAGGGCCACAGCCCAGAGGTTCCAGCTGAAGGGCGAAACTCCCTGTCCAGGCCTGGACCACAGCAGTGCCCCCAACCCCAGCTGCCCCCGCACCCCATGCAGCTTTCTAGCTTCCTCCTCCCCGAGACGTCCCCTGAGAAGGCAGAAGCCTGTAAGGAAGGAAGGAGCCATCCCCTCACCGCTCAGCGCCGAGATGCCTCCCACGTGACAGCTGCCTGCGTCCCCCGTGGTGAGCTCCAAAGCCACCCCCACAGCCGAAGGTCCTTCTAGCTTGTACACCATGGACAGGAAAACCTTGGGCGGCACTGGGACCTGCAGGGAGAATAACCTGGAGGAGGAAGGTCCTGTGATGAGAGGCCACAGGGAAACTGCTGGGAAGCGGGACTGTTCCGGGTCCCATCCGCCAACTTCTCCCTCCAGGATGGGGAGGGGGAGCGGGCTGCCCGCGAGGCCAGCCTCAGGTCTGCGAAAGGAAAATGCACACAAGAATGTGCAGGTAGCTGACGCTACTCTCCTGGACACTCAGAAGCGGTGAAGATGGTAAACTGTATGTTGCGTGTTCTTCACACAATAAAACAAAACCCCGGCTCTGTCCTCACTCTGGCCTCTGCTGCCCACCTGCCCAGTTAGGCGACTGACATGGATGATGGGGGAAGATGACAGGCCCTACGTCTCAGCCCCACTCACTCACCTACCTCACAGACACGTTTCCAACCTCGGGCGGAATCAGCCCCCGGATAAGCAGAGAGCTGCCCCCGTTCCAGGCGTCTTCCAGGCAGCAGTGCATCTGCACCCAGCCCCGTCCGTTCCCTTCCAGCCTGTGCTCTCCAAACAGGGGCTGGATTTCCTGGGCACTCAGGTGGTACCAGGGCCCCACGGCCTCCTCCTGAAGAAAGAGACAGAAGTGGAGGGAGGGCAGGGGGCAGACGGAGCCGTCACGCCCAAGGCCCCCCCCACCGGTCCCGGGTGAGGACCAAAGATGAGAGAGAAGGCAGCCCCTTCGCCAACATGCGGCACATCCGGGAAGCCCCTCGCCCCCGGCCACCCAGCACGGGACCCACGCACCTGGCCATAACAGACTCTTCGAGTCCCCATGCCCAGGCAGAAGGAAGTGACAAAGGGCAAGGAGCAGATGCTATGTGTGGGCAGATAGCGTTCCAGCAAACTCCAGAACCTGCGGAGAGACGCATGAAGGCTCAGGTCCACAGAGGGCTCCGCGATGCCCTGAACTCACTCTTGCGACTCCAGTCTTTCTGGCACCCCTTCCCGAGTGACCGCAGCCCCCCACTGCAAGCCTGCAGGAAGTGGTCCCTCGGGGTCCCCAACCTTTGTCCTTCCTGCGTAACTAACTGGTCTCCACGACCCCCAGGAGCAGCCAGGGCAGCTGAACCCCTTGCCCTGCCTTAACCCCACCCCCAGGGGAGCAAGGCCAAAAGCTGGCAAAATCACCTGAGACCCTCCCTGCCATTGGCCACACTCAGGTCCCGGGACACACAGGACTCACTTGTCCTGGTTCTGGAAGAAATCCCCCTTCTCCAAACACTCGTACACCCAGCCAGGTGCGAACAGAGCCACCGAGAACCCGTGCTTCCGGATCAGCTCCAGTGACTAGGGAGACAGCAGTCAGGGAGATGCCCCCGTCCCAGCAACCAGCGTCCACGCATGGCGATGGGGGGTTTGGGGAAGCGGGGAGCCTGGAAAGGGAGGCAGGAGCCCCAGCGCCACTCAGGGCGTTTAGGGCTCGCCCCTGCAGTTCTGCAGCTGCCCAGAAGAGGGCGCGGGCGGCGGGGAGGCGCAGAGCGGAATGTCCGAGGGGCAGGGGCCAGCACGGGGGGCGCCCACGGGATACACGTCTCTCTCTCACTACACTTCACACTATATTATCAGCCTCACAGGGGGCGGAGAGAATCTTCAGTTATTGGATTAAATGTATTCACTTAAAGCTTAATTAATGAGTTGAGAACGTCCCCACGGCGCCCGGGGACAGGCTGATTCCCCACTTATCCCACACCAGGTGCAGCAGCCCCCGCGGGCCCCTCTTCTCTTTTCTCACTGCTGACACCGCCTGCCTCGCCAGAAAAACCTCACTAGTTATCAAACCAGCAGTTCCCGAAACTGGGAGTTTCACCTCAGTCCTTCGCCCTGGGCTAAGGAAACACCAAAATATGCCCCCCGGCTTTCCTCTGAGTCCCCGTTCTCGCTTTACAGTGCTAGCTCAGTGCCCTGCAAAGCACGTAGTCCAAAAGGAAGTAAAGCTACAGGTGAGACCAGCATTAACACCTAGGTAAAAATGGTACCATCTGACTGTAGAAATGGGCTGCAAGGTAGGATTTCAGGGCAGACCTTGTTTCTTGGTGCTTCAGTTTCCCCACTCTGGGGAGGATCACCGCTGCCTCTCTTTCCCTTGAGGTGCAGATGGCAATGAAAGGTCCCCAAGGACAGCAGGCACCCGGGCCACTGCCACCACCTCCCCGGCCTCAAAGGCCACCACCCACCTTGTCCGTATGGAACCGGCCCCCGACGACATTGCCCCGGGCGAACACATCCACTCCCACATACACGTCGGCCAGGCGCTCCCCAGCCTGCCCCAGCATCCGCTCCAGATGTTCCTCCCGCCAGTTATAGTTGGTGAAGAGGCCATCGCAGGAATCGAAGAAGACCCTGGGGGCGGCAAGGGTGGGCTGTAAAGCCCGGGCCTTCTCCCCTCAAGCACCTGCATCCGCTCAGCCCACAGACTGCGGCCAGTAAAGCTGGGCACGGCCGGGCTGACCAGGCGCTCCTTCTCTCTGGTGGTGCTCGGGGTGTCAGACAACTCTGCCCGTCCCTCACCTTCCCCAAGACAGCCATGCTGGCAACACCTCCGGAAGGCAGAGGGAGCTCCTACCCCTGTCCAGGGGCCCAGGCCGCCCTCCTGCAGGCTCACCTGTTGTGCTCGTTGAGCTCATCCTGCCACGTGAGTTGCCCGCTGCTCACCACGCTATCATACCAGAGCACCAGGCCCCTGGGGACCTGCTGATGCAGCTGAGTGGTCAGGTACCGGAGGAAGTGGGGCACGTTCCCCACGGCGGCCAGCTGGAGACAGGGAAGGAGACAGACCTTCCGTGAGGCCCAGAGAGGTCTGTCGTGAGAAGCGCCTGGCACAGGACAGACAGGAGGACACTTAACCCCAGGAGCAAACGGGTCCTGGTCCCAGAAGCCCCTCAGCCCCACGGCTGCCGAGCAGAGGGTCCAGCCAGAGGTCCGACTTTCCGTTCTTTCTGAAGCAGGAAGGACATGGACACAGCAATCAGGAAACGATAAAACGCAATGAAAGGGGAGGGCGGCGTGAAGAGGAAGCCACACATGCGGCGCGAGCAAAGCAGAGGCCACCTTGAAGGAGCCAGAGAAGCAAAGCTCAGCGCGCAAGGTTTCTGGACACCGCACTGGAGAACATCCATCTCCCTGTGAAGAGGCAGAGGCGTAGGAGCCGGCTCCAACTGAGACGGAGGAAGTGCTGCCGTAGCAGGGACTGGCCTGATGAGGCCGAGGAGTGCGATGGAGGGTCCCCACGGGGCACAGGGGCAGGCGTGCTCACACTCAGAGAGTTCTCGATGTTGATCAGCCAGCCATCGAATCGGAAAAACTGGGCAATCAGGACCAGCTGACGGGCCACCGCCTGGTATGAGCGCTCGTCCCCAGCCAGGAAGGCCTCACAGAGCCGCTCCCCTTCTTTCCATTCGGTGATGAAAGTCCCTGTGGGACGGGAGAGAAACAAGGTCGGGCCCGGGGATCATTTCCCCTCTGACCCAGCAGTTCCCAAGGTGTGGTTCCTGCACGAGCAGCGTCACTGTCACCTGCAAACTTATTAGAATTTCAAATTCCCAGCATCCCCAGATATCAAATGAATCGGATCCCCTGGGGGCGGGGCCCCAAAATCAGTGTTAGACAAGCCAATAAATGATTTGGATTCAGGAGAAAGTTTGAGGAGCACTACTCTCCCCAGGGGTGGACCACCTACAGCCCGTATCCAGCCCCCCACGTCTTCGTGTAAAAACGGTTTTACTGGATCACAGCCCAGCCCATTTGTTTGTTTATTGTCTGTGGGGGCTATTGTCTCTCTGGCAGTTCCAATAGTGACCCAGTGGCCTGGAAAGCTGAAAATATTTACTATCTGGTCCTTTCCAGAAAAAGTTTGCTTTTGCCTGTCCTAACCCATCAAGGCAGGTAAGGAGCTCTACCCACTAAGAAGCAGCCAAAGCCCAAGCCCTTTTTTTTTGCGGTACGCGGGCCTCTCACTGTTGCGGCCTCTCCCGTTGCGGAGCACAGGCTCCGGATGCGCAGGCTCAGTGGCCGTGGCTCACGGGCCCAGCCACTCCGCGGCATGTGGGATCCTCCCGGACCGGGGCACGAACCCATGTCCCCTGCATCGGCAGGCGGACTCTCAACCACTGCGCCACCAGGGAAGCCCAGCCCAAGCCCTTTCATCACTGGGTCACCTGGAAGGTGTGCCAATGAGTCTGGCAGGGTTGGAGGCGGGTCCCTGGCTCTTACCCAGCACACAGACCCCATGCCTGTGGGCAGCGTTGGTCCAGCCTACCGGGGGGATGGTGACCGTGTGATGGCTGAAGTACACAAAGATGTCGATGTACTGCCAGTGGTAGAAGGAATAGGGGTTCTGCGCGGCTGAGCCCTGAATAAACCTAGTGAAGAAAGAGAACAAAGTCAGGACCCAGAAACAGACAAGGACACGACGACCCCACGGTGAAAAGAGAGGGCAATGGCGAGTGAGTGAAGATTCTCTTCGGTTCCATCCGGTCGGCGCTAATGGCAAGCTTGCTGTGAGCCAGGCCCTGCCTACTGACTGGGCTGAGAAGCAGCCCAGGCCACAGCCCGGACGTTGACAGGCTTGGTCGCAAGGGAAACGTTTTCACCAGGCCGCGCAGGTACCCCCCGCATGGGACCCGATGGACTGAGCGTGTTTAGCCTCAACAAGCAGACAAACACAGGACAGAAGGAAAGAGACGGGGAGGGGCTCATGCAGAGCTCCCGTGCCTGGGGTCCCACTCTATTCTGAGATCAGCAGCTCCCCAGGACACGGCCTGCCTGCAGGTAAGGTTGGGGTTGACAACCACGTGAGCTACACCTGAGGTTACATCACCCGCCTCTGTCTGTACCTTGATGGCCAGCTCTGACTCAAGCCTTCCCAACAGTCGTCATGTCCAAGATTGTTTTATGGACGCTTAAGATCTCTAAGCTGACCCCGCAGCAACCTGGAGGAAGTGCCCCCGGCTGCGGGGGGGAGGGGGTGGAACGACTCCAGAGCCAGTGGGCCAAGATGGAAGGGAGCTCGAGTGAGGAGGATGAAGAAAAGAAATCAGCTGAAGAACCAAGTTTCTGGGCCAGGCCATCTGAAGAGGGTCCTGGCTGTGGTGCCCTCTCCAGCCTCCCAGACTTCAGGTGCAGGTAGTCCCCAGAATCAAACAGTTTCAGAGCTGAAAGAGGCAGCAGCTATTGCCTAACCCAGTGCCCTCTTCTTACAGACGAAACAAAGAGGCCTGAGTTCCTCTCCCAGGTGGTGGCAGTGTGGGCTGATGCCCCATCTCCTGACTCCCCATCCGGTGCTCCTTCTGCCACATGGCACGCTCCCGCCCCTCCATCCCCTCCCGCCAGGTGATGCCCTCGCAGTGTCCTCACTTGTCATCCAGGTACCCGCCCATCATGTCATGGCACATCAAAGTCCGGGGCCTCCTGCTGCTCAGAGGGGGCTGCCGACACTCGGGGGGCCCTAAGGCCACGTTAAAGCCGTCCTCCACGTTGGGCGTCCATGCCAAGAGTTCCTCCAGGGAAGACAAGTAAAAGCTGATGGGTTTGGTGGTGTCCTTGTCATAATATCGAACTGGTTCAGAGGAGGGAAACAGCGAGGCATCAGTCGAAATTATGGGATTAATAACAGAAAACTTGAGATGGGGAGGGGACAGCCCTGACCAGAAGCTCCAAGAGTGAACATGGACACAAGTGTTCAGAGCCTCGGTCCTTCTCACCTGGCAAAGGGTCTGGGGTAAAACTGACCACTTCTCGAAAGACTGCTTCTTCTTGATCCTCTTCAATTCTAAGCAAAGAAGGAGTTAAATTTCTTTTAAATAAAAGGGTAAAGAAAAAGAGCACTTTGAAGCCAACAGACCAGCCCGCGCTTAGACATGCAGGGGGAGATGGCCTCGGGCTTACATTTTTTAATGCAAACTATGGAAACGTGCCTTTGCCCATTCTGTTCCCTCAAACTGGAACACCCTTCTGTCCATTCTCCACCTACTGAAATCCTCCACCTCCTCAAAGACCAGTTCAGATGTCCCCGCTCCAGGCACCAACCCCTTTCCTGCCCAGCATGGGCACGAATAATCCTAATTACACACGCTGGCCTGCCCTGAGCAATTAAAAATGCCACGCTCGGATCCTCTGCGCAGATCCACCGCCAGGGGTGGGAGGCACGATCAACGCATTTCGCATGTCAAAGCTTCCTGCCAGGGCGCCAGGATTCCCAGCCTGGCCCGCTGCTGAGGTCGCATCCCCGTTCCGAGACTCTGTCCGTGCCTGCTGCTGTGCGGGCTGGGGCGGCGGGCAGGACCCGCCGCGGACAGGGGACTTGGGGGCCGAAGATTGCTGTCCTGCGCCTGGAGCTCCCAGCGCGCCTCCCGGGGCCTGGGCCGGGCGCCCATCGACTCTGGCCCCACTGCCCGGCCGCGGGACGGGGCCGCAGGATTCGCCCACCGGTCTCTTACCCACCTCCTCTGCGGCAGCCGCCTGCCTGGCTGGGGATCCCGCTGCTCCTTCAGGGTCGCCGGCGCCCGCAGCCGCCGACCCCGCCGCCGCGCAGCCGCCCGGGCCCGGGCGTCCGCGGCCTCCATGACGTTGCCCCGCCCGCGCCGCCCGGCAGCCCGGCTGCCGGCCAATCGCAGTCTGGAACCCGCCCCTGACACCGCCATCCGGCCAATGGGGACTTCTCGGCGCTGATGCCCCGCCCCGACTGGGCTCCGGACAGACTCCCGGCTCGCGCCATGGGCTGGCTCACCTGCCGCCGGGCCTTTGTAGAGGAGGAAGGTCTGGGGGCGGGGCCTGTGGAGGGGCGGGGCCGAGACGAGGGGCGGGGAGGGGGCGGGGTCTGAGCCCAGGGCTCCGGAAAGCACCTTCGTACCAGTTCTGGCCTCGCCGGCCTCCTTTTTCAGATGAGCGATCTCCCGAAGGTCACAAAGTCAGTAAATTGTAGAAGCGATATCTGAACTCTGTTCGTCTAATCCCTATTCAAAGATAATTTTCAGAAAAAGGTGAAATAATAATTCTCATTCAGGTATAAAAATAGACAAATGTTAAAGACTGTCCTATTCGTTAATCAGAGAAGGAACCAGACAGGTATTATAACCAGTTCAAAAGCGAATCAAAAAAGAGAGCCTTTTATAGATCAGGAATATTGAAATGAGAACGTTAATAGAGGCAGAATGAGTTTTTCCACAGGAGTGGGGGGTGGGCAAGATCACTGAACGTCTGGACAAGACAATTTACACGTTGTAAAGATGATAAAAAGCTAGAATCAGATTAAGTGGTACAAACTACTGTGTATGTATAAAATAAATAAGCTGCAAGGATATAGTGTACAGCACAGGGAATATAGCCAATATTTTATAATAACTATAAATGGAGCATAACCTTTAAAAACTGTGAATCACTATGTTGTACTGAAACTTATATAATATTGTACATCAACTATACCTCAACTTTTTAAAAAAGCTAGGATCAGATAACAGCAGGATGTGCAGTATGTAGACAATGCCTAGTTTCCACTGAAGCACAAATTTTTTTCTACACCCCCAAATCTGCAGGGCCCCAAGCGCACAGGGCCTGGAGGTATCTCAGATGTGGCACCTCCCCAGCATCTTGGGCACAGAGGGGTTCCCAGCGTGTGGAGTGTGAGGAGAAGCGCCTGGACTCAAGGCTGGGCCCCGCAGGGCTGAGTTTGGGCCCGCCCAAAGCGCCCCTCACCCAGCCCCCAACACCCCTTCGTACAGCCGGGAGTGTCCTGCTGCCCAAGCCAAGTTGAGTGGGCCTCTTTATTATCACTGCAGACTTTGAACTTTATGAGGCCCCAAGCTTCCATAAACCCTGAGAGTGGGGAAAATGACTAGGCTGTGGAATACGTATCCCGGCCATGCTGCAAGGGAAGACAGGGCCCTCGGGAGCAGGCGGCAGTGATCACAGGGAGGACAGGGACTGCAAAGCCCTGGGAAGTCTGCCTTGAGAAGGGGGCGCAGGGTCAAGACCCCCCTCTGGCTGTGCTCAGGGGAGTGCAGAAGATGTGGAGTCTGCATTCGATCTGCATTTAAGCCGCTTACCTGCAGCTTAATGGTAAAAATAAACTTGCCATCCTCAGAACTCAAACATAGTTCTTAGAGATTCCTTAGGGTAATGCTCAGTCTCTGGGGGGAAAAATACTCGGGCCTCCCTTCCCTGCTCCTCTTGGCAGTGTTGTCCTCTGGTCTGGGGGAGCAGGGAAGTTTAAGTCACCCTGCACACCCTCCCCAGAGCAGCAGGGAAGACTCTGGTCTGTGGCCTCTGCCTTGGCCCCTGCTTTGCCGCCTGCCCTGCAGGTCCCTGTGGATCCTGGTCTCAAGATCCTTGTCCTGGGTCAGGGCGAGCCTGGAGGTCCCCACGTTTGCCTTGAGCTCACGCTGGTCCCGCTGGGGCTCCACACCCCTCCAAAGCCTGGCTAGGCCCCCTAAAATCCTCACCTTGTAGTGTTTCCAGATAAAGTACAGGACACCCAATTAAATTTGATTTCCAGATAAACAACAAATGGAAACGGGACATGATTATACTATGCAATTCTTTCTCATTTACCCGAAATTCAAAGTGAACTGGGATCCTGAGTTTGCTAAATCTGGCAGCCCTACCTGTGAATCTTCGCTGCAGCCTTGCTGCAGAGCCCCCTTGCCCCGCCATGGGGGCCCCACCGACACCTCCTGGCTCTGTCCATGCCAGGACAGGAAGCCAGGTTGGCTCGGGAACCTGAGCCTGGGGACCTCCCCTGCCTGACCGACCAACTGTGCCACTGGCTTGGTGCTGTGCACCTCGTGTTTCCTGCACTGGCTGCCACGTCTGCCCCTCGGTTGGGCCCAGCAGAGACCTGGACTCACACCTGCTTGCTTTGCCTTCCTCCACTCTCTCCCTTCCGGCCTCCACAATCTCCCAGGGCCAGGAGCGAGAACCAGGTCACCTGCTCCACAGGCTTCGTTGCTCATATGCTGAAGCGTGTGGCAGCAACAAATTGTCCCCAATATCTCTCCTCCCCTTGTACTTTAGGGAGAGAAGCCCATGTTTTAGCTGGCAGCTGGCTGCTGGCTGCCCAGACGAAGACAACATCCCCAGCAGTTTAGAGGGGCCTGGCGAGCACGTTCTGGTTTCCAGATGAGAATGGAAGTCACACTTGCAATTCTGGCTGTGCCTGCAAAACAAAGGAACGCGCCCCCCACTTTTTCTTCCCTGCTTTCGGCTGGCGGTCAGGTGGGTGTGAGATGTGATGGTAGGCACTGCAGCAGCCGTCTGAGACTGTAAGACAGAAGCCACATTGGGAGGGCGTGGAGCATCCAGAGAGAAGGGGCCTGGCTCCCCCAGTGGCACGGACCACAGTATTGCCCTGGACTGCTGGTGTTTGAATTCCTATGTAAGGAAAATAAACTACGGTCTGATTTAATCCGATAGTTTTTTGGTAGCCGAATCTAACTACGACAGGGAGAGGACACAGGAATTTAGAAAAACCTCTCAAAATAAAAGCCTGCATTGCAAGGCTGTTATCGGTTTTTGTTTGTTTGGTTTTTGTTTTGGGGGGGCTTTTTCTTCAAAATCTTATCTTATTATTGTTCCTCAGTGCATTCCTTCTGCAGTAAATCCCACTTTCCCTTCACTCAGAGCGCTACCTCAGACCAGCCGGGTGAGAGCAAAAATCACATTAAAGACTACTTCTGAACTATCGCTCTGTATGGTCAGGCCCCTCAAGGTGGCTTGTTCTCTTGCTCTCTTACATCCCCTGCTCCACCAATGCCTGTTCCACCTGCACCCTACTCACCTGACTGACCTTCCTACATACTTGCCCCTGGCCCAGGCTAGATTGTTCTAGTTTTAGATCTGAACATCAACACGATAGCTTATCAAAGGGTCAGTGAGGGGTGTGCCCCTCTGCTTGTTCCCCTGGTAACTGACGAGCCCACCTGATGTCAATTCCCCCCTATAACTGGTAACCACCCCCTCCCCCTGGGAGCAAAGACGCCGCCACGTCCTGCCCGCCGTGGACTGCACACAGAATGGTGGGTTGTCACTCCAGACCTTGCTTCCGACATGTAAGCTCCCCGATCCATTAAACCATTGATGTGTCTGTCACTGACTCCAGGCTCTTTGGTCTTGAATCTGGGCCAGCACAGGGCTTGCAGGCCTGCATGGTGCAGCTCAACACACTCCCTTTTACAGAGTTCTCCTAGGTGCTCAGCGAAGACTTAAGGAATGAAAGGATGCTGGGCCCAGCTCCTGGCTCTAGCCACCCGCCTCACCTTTACACCCACTCGAGGCTGTGCCCAGGCACCTGCTTGAATGTCCTGCACAACAAATATTGAGCCCCTCCTGGTTCACGTCTGCCTGTGAGCACACACTCCTCGACAATCATGGCAAACCTGGGGTGCCTGCCCTTGCCGGGTCCCCGTATCATTATACCTGCACAACAGTTACATTCATTTTCTCCTTTTAAAAATTTAAAGCACTGCAGATGAAATGAATGTTCCCTTTAATCCACCTCCTGATTTCCTTGCCTCCCCTGTCCTCCTGAGACCCCTCAATATTCCCCCAGTTCTATTCGTTTGACCTGTATCCTTCCAGATGTCTTTATTTATTTATTTATTTATTTTGAATTTTACAAAATTAGCTTTATATACAGACAGAGCCATAGTGGAGTCTTTCAAAACACTGATATAATTTGCTATTAAGATTAGTAGGAGCGAGCACAAGTTATACCTGGGAGGTTATTCTAACAGACCTCAGTTGTCACATCTTGGGACGGCTATAGTGCAGATGTCTTTAAATACTTTGACACACCTGTATATATCTGGAACCATATGACATTGTTTGTGTTTCATAAAAATGGTATCGAGAGAAAGTGGCACCATATTGTACACATTATGCTGTATCTTGTTTTTTTTCACTCAGCAACATTTTTGAAATCAAGCCACATTGATTGAAATAGCTCTAATTCGTTTGTTTTCACTATTGTTTGCTCTGCTATCATTTTGACACATCAGTCTACTTACCTATCTACCCATCGGTGGACATTTAAACAGTAAACATTTGTTTGCTATTATTTTTTACATGTTAAAATGAACATATTTGTATAGACCGTTGGAGGTATACGTATGGTTAAGATGAACATATTTGTATAGGCCGTTGGAGGTATACGTATGGTTAAGATGAACATATTTGTATAGGCCGTTGGAGGTATACGTATGGTTAAGATGAACATATTTGTATAGACCGTTGGAGGTATACGTATGTTGTTTTTCTTTTTTCAGATAAAACAGGATTAGAGCTGCTGAGGGTGACAGCATGCACGTTTCCAGTTTTAAGTCACTAACAAGCTGCCATCCGAATGCTCCGTCACCAACATCCTCCCCAGTGCGGGGTAAATACAAGTTATTCCACAACCTCTCGAACACTGATGTTATAGAACTTGAAGATTTTCGCTCACCGGGTGGGTGCCCGTAGGTGTCTGGCTGTTGTTTTAAATTGAAGCTGCAGCTTTCCGTGTTGGTCAGCCATTTGGAAATGAGGTTTCTTCTGTGTCATACCTGTTGCGGGGGGGTGGGGGGTTTGCCCATTCCTCCTGTGCTGTCTTTCCTTCCTGTTGTGTAGGTGTCGCATATATTCTACATACGAATATTTTGCCTCTTACATACATAAATGGAACAAATATATGTCTGCCTATCTTGTACTATAGGTCTTTTAGATTCCCATATGGTCAAGTTTATTAATACTGTCCTTTGTGGCTTTGCTGTTTTCTTCTATTTAGGGGTGCTGTCCCGACGTGTCATGAAGATGCTTTCCTGAATTTTTAGTTAATAATTGTGAAGTTTAGTTCTTTGTTTTTTATGTCTACAACTTCCAGTTGCCTTTTGAGGGTAGGTCTTTAATATTTCATCTTCCTTTCTGCTTACTGACTTATTCAGATGTTTCTCTTTCTTCCTGGGCCAATTTTATGCTAATAAGTGTTTTCTTTAAAAAGTGTCCATTTCATTGAGGTTTTCAAATGTAGGGTATTAAGTCATTTCTAATCATATTTTTTGATCTCTTGGTTATGCGCGCTCTTTAATTTCCAGTGTTGTTTATTTGAGTATTCCTTCTTTTTTTCCTGATGCTTTTTTTTGTTGTTGAAGGACTGTCTATTTTATCAGTCCTTTCAAAACACAAGCTCTTCATTTTGTTCTATTTTTTGTTTGTTTTCTATTTCACTCATTTCTGCTTTTATTTTCTTTCCTGTTATTTTCTTTGGATTTATTTTGTTGTTCTTTTTCTGGTTTCAAAAGTAGACAGTGTGGTTCACTTACTTTGAAATCTTTCTTGTTTTCCTATAAATGCAGTTGAGGGAATACATTTCCCTCTGAGAATGACTTTCACTGTATCCAACAGCTTTCACTTTCAGTAAGTTCTAGATGCTTTGTAATTTCTGTTAGTGCCCTGCTAACTCATCCAAAACAATCCTCCATTTTGTTGCAGTAGAATTCATCAGACTCTTCTGTTACGATTAGTACTTTTGTGTCTTTTTCAAAATGTATTTCCCTACCCCCAACTCATGAGAATATGGGATACTCCATCCTCTGTTATTTTCTAGAAGCTTTATTGTTTTGCCCTTCCCCTTCTGGTCTACAGGCCACCTGGAATTATTTTTGTTTATAATGTGAGGGAGGAGGTCACATTTTATTTTATTTTATTTTTTAATTGAAGTATAGTTGATGTACAATGTTGTGTTAGTTTCAGGTGAACAGCAAAGTGATTCAGTTAAATATATATATATATATATTTCTTTTTCAGATTCTTTTCCATTATAGGTTATTACAAGATATTGAATATAGTTCCCTGTGCTATACAGTAGAACCTTGTTGTTTGTCTATTCTGTATATATGTTTTATTTTTTATCTATGTTTTATTTTTTATCCTATGAACCCTCAGTCATTCATGATTTTTGGAAAGACCGTCCTTTACCCCGTGCTTTGCACTGTCCCTTTCTGGAAAATCAAGTGCCCACACATGCTTGAGTCTGTTTTGGGCTCTGTGATATTGTGATTTATAATAAGAAATGTATGTTTGGTCTTCATTTCTGGCACAGAACTCCTAAAACCCTTGGAATTTCCTAAATGATAAGAACCGTAAAGGTGTCTTTTGTGAGTTATAACAAGCCCCTTTCAACCACAACAGAGTTCATGTTAATGAGGTGACTTTTGGGGAGCCCCGCCACCACTTGATGGAGGCTGGTTGCTAGGGAACCAACCTTGCTTAGAGGGTTGGCACTTTCAGTAGGCACACCTCCAACTCCGGGGAGGGGAGAGGGACTGGAGATTGGATTAATCACTGATGGCCAATCAATGTAATGAAGCCTCCTTAAAAACCCCTGAACTATAGGGTTTGGAGAGCTTCTGGCTTGGTGAACCCATGGAGGTGCTGGGAGGGTAGCACCTTCCCAAAAGAGCATGGAAGCTCCCAGGCCCTCCCCACATACTTTCCCCTATGCCTCTCTCCCATCTGGCTGTTCCTGAGTTATATCCTTTTATAATTACAGATCTCGTGTATCTCTAATCCTGTCTTGGCATCTGCCTCTGAGAGGGCAAGAACCAACATACCGTCCATAGATTTAGATTTTTTTTTTCTTAATAATATTTTGTTCTCTATGTAGAGGTCTTACACATCTACTGTTAGATTTACTCCGAGGCAAATAACATTTTGTAAGTGGCATCTCTGATGGATTAGACATGGCTGCAGATTCTTTTTGTCTTCTCCAAACCAAAGATAGAGGCTTTTACCCATCCCTTCTCTGGGCTGACCACTGGAATATGACTTCTGAGCCTAGGTGTCAAGCAGGTCTTTCTCAGTGTCGCCTCTGTAGAGGTATCGCCTCTATTCTGTCCTTTGCTTCTTTTGTCTCTCCATGCTTCTTACTGGATATTTTCTTCAGGTTTATCTTCCAATTCACTGATTTTTCTCTTCAGCTCTGTATAATATGCTGGCATACTCATCCACTGAGTTCTTCATTTCACTCGTTTTATTTTCCACTTCTAGAGTTTCCATGTGGCTCTTTCTTTTTCTCGTTAGTTTCAAGTTCTTTGCCACAATTCTCAATCTTGTCTTTTCTCTCCTCAAAGGTAGCAGGCATCATTATTTTAATTTTTGATTGTGATAATTCCGCTGTGAGTTTTTCCCCCACATGGTGAGTATTTAATACATACTTGTTGGATATTTTTAGTAGGTAGGCTCTCAACTGAATGGACAACTAACTTAGTGGCTATCTCAATTGAACACTTGGAACAGTTTCTCTATCTTTAGGCAGGGATGTTTTCAAATTATCTAGAGTGTGTGGACTTCTAATCTTACTTGTGAAAATCTTTAAGGTAGAAATTTCTTGTCCTCGCCTGGTCATCTACCTATGGAGAAAAGGGCTGTGCTCTATTCTGCCCTGGGAGGAGCTGGTTACCAGGGCCAGTTGAGGTAGGGGCATTTGAGGTCACTGTGCCTTTCTAGTCCCTACTCCAGCTGTGTGGGGACTTCAGAGAGAAAGGCATGGTCCTCAATCAGCTGTCCCTTCTGGAATGCTTCGCTTGGCACCTGAGCCAGCCTCCTGTGTTTGCATGATCTCATCCATCATTTGATTCCAAAATGTTTGTTCGTTAATGCTCTTGGAAGAACTAACCCTGACACTCCCATCCCACCTCATCGGACCCCAGACCCTAGCCCCATACTAAGTCAAGCCTGGAGTAATGAGACTGGCTCTGCAGCTCAACAGAAGAGGGCAAGTCATTCTGGGGTGTGTGTGTGTGTGTGTGTGTGTGTGTGTGTGTGTGTGTGTGTATGTGTGTGTGTTTTGCGGTACGCAGGCCCCTCACTGTTGTGGCCTCTCCCGTTGCAGAACACAGGCTCCGGACGCGCAGGCTCAGCAGCCATGGCTCATGGGCCCAGCCGCTCCGCGCCATGTGGGATCTTCCCGGACCGGGGCACGAACCCGCGTCCCCTGCATCGGCAGGCGGACTCTCAACCACCGCGCCACCAGGGAAGCCCTGTGTGTGTGTTTTGTTTGCTTTTTATAACTACTTTATTGAAAATATGATTTATATACCATTCAATTCACCCATTTAAATTGTGCAACTCATTTGTTTTTAGTATAGTCACAGAGGTGTGCAACTACAACTGCTATCAATGTCAGGACACTTTCCTCACTACAAAAAGAAATTTCATACCTGTCAGCAGTCACTCCCCCTACCTCCTGCCAGCCCCTGGAAACCACTAACCTACTTTCTCTCTCTATGGAGTTGCCTATTCTGGAATTTCATATAAATGGAATCATACAATATGTGGTCTTTCGTGACTGGCTTCTTTCACTCAGCATAATGTTTTTGAGGTTCATCCATGTTGTAGCCTGTATCAGTGCTTTATTCCTTTTTATGGCTGAGTAATATTCCATTAAATGGATATGCCACATTTTATGCATCCATTCATCCACTGATGGACATTTGGGTTGCTTCCGCTTTTTTGTTTATTACAAGTAATGCTGCTAAGAACATTCATCCACAAGTTTGTGTGTAGACATATATTTTCATTTCTTTTGGGTACATACGTAGGAGTGGAACGGCTGGGTTATCTGTAACTCTATGTTTAACGGTTTGAGGAAGTGCCAGACCATTTTCCAAAGCAGCTGCACCATTTTACATTCCTGCCAGCAGTGTACAAGGGTCCCAATTTCTTTACATTCTTGCCAACTTTTGTCATTTTGATTACACAACCATCCTATTGGTTGTGAGGTTGTAGCTCCCTGTGGTTTTGACTTGCATTTCCCTGGGAGCTAATGATGTCGAGCATCTTTTCATGTGCTTCCTGGTCATTTGTTTATCTTCTTTAGAGAAATGTTTATTGAGACCCTTTGCCGTTTGTAACTGGGTTATTTGTCATTTATTATTGGGTTGCAAGGGTTCTTTATATATTCTAGATACAAGTCCCTTATCAGATACAGTTTGCAAATATTTTCTTCCATTCTGTGTTGTCTTTTCACTTTCTTAACAGTGTCCTTTGATGCAAAATTTTTATTTTATTTATTTTTATTTTATTTTATTATTTTTTTTGACACGCTGTGTGGCATACGGGATCCTAGTTCCCTGACCAGGAATTGAACCCATGCCCCCGGCAGTGGAAGCGTGGAGTCTTAACCATTGCACACCCAGGGAAGTCCCTAATGCAGAAAATTTTAAATTTTTATGATGTCCAATTTCCTTGTGTTACTTGTGTTTCTGGTGTCATATGTAGGAAACTATTGCCTAATACAAGGTCATGATGTATTACACCTAAGTTTTTTTCTCCTAAGGCTATTACTTTAGCTCTTCTATTTAGGTCATTGATCCATTTTGAGTTAATGTTTGTATATGGTATGAGGTAGAGAGACTACTCTTTTGCGTATGGAGGCATCTTGTTTTATTTATTATTTTCTGTAACCTTCTGGTTTTTTCATGATTTGGGCAAGAAAGTCTCATTTTATCCCAGTCTCATTACTGTGGCCCAATAAATCTAGCTTTGCCACCATGCCATTGTGTTCCCGTAGTGAGCCCCACAGAAAATTATCCTTGAGCGTGTGCGCGCGTGTGCGTGCACACACACACACACGCACACACACACACCCCATGGGATTGGGCGTACCCTCCTCGCTGCTCCCGCCCCTGGCTACAAAGACTCCTGAAAGCTCTAACATAAGCAATTCTTTCCTTTGGCTGAGTCATCAGCCGTTTCTAAGTCCTTTCGCTAAAACACAAACATTTGTATTGCAGCTGAGTTTATCAGAACTTTTCCAGGGATGGTTAGCCAATTCCTCAACAGCCGGGCTCAGGACATGGGGAAAGGAGCCAATGCAAGGTAGACTGCTTTGGCCAAGGGTCAGGTGGAGCAGGTAACTAGGGGCCACACGTGCTGTTCTTCTGAGAAGATGGCATCCATGTCACACTGCAGTTAAGGTCCTAGAAGAGTCCTCGAGATATGGCAAGTACCATGTCTTATTTGTCATTATGCCCCTAGCACCTAGCACCTGGGCTAGCAGAAAGCAGGAGCAAGAAAGAGCAGAGTGGAAATGTCAGCAGGAAGGGAGTGGAAGATCGGGTGTGGAGGAGCTTAAAGCATGAGGGACCCTGAAAGGGGACTGGGTGGGCTCCAGAGCAAAGGCTGCCTCCTCTTGCATGCCAGCTTGGCCGGCAGTGGGACAGGTGATACACGCTCCACGCCACATGACTGTCCCTGGAGAGAGGGCACGCAGTGGGCACCTGGATGAAGCTGATTCACTCTTTCCACACACCTTTGGGAAATGCACTCAGCCTCTGTTCCCCGCTGCATCCTCGCCCGGTGGCCTCAGCTGCAGGACGGTGAGGCCCAATCTCTGTCCTGCAGGGAGCGGGGTTGCGGTGTCCGCCTGCTCCGGTCTGGCCTCAGCGCAAGGCCGAGCACGGCCGCACCGGCTCACCCAGAACCAGGCAAAGGGAGGCCAGCAGCTGTTTGCCAGCCTGCTGGCACCAACAGGACCCAGGCAGCTTCCGCACCGCCTGCTGGCCGTCTGGTAAGGGCCCTGGCCACTAACCCAGTTGGCAAACGATGGAGAGAAGAAGAAACATCTGCTCTTCACCACTTGGTCACAAAGGGGGCTGTTGGTGGGTGTATTCAAGCCTGCGAGTTGCTGTAGTGGGTTGACTTGTGTCCATCCATGGGCCAAAAGATTGGTCCAGGTCCTGAGCCCTGCTAACTGTGAATGTAACCTTACTTGGAAATAGGGTCTTTGCAGAGGTAATAGAGTCAAGGATCCTGAGAGGGGATCATCCTGGATTTAGGGTGGGCCCTAATTCCAACAACTGGGAAAGAAGGGAGGGGGAGATTTAAGAGATCTAGGAAAGAAGGCCACATGAAGACAGAGATAGGCAGGGGTTAGAGTAATGCAGACACAAGCCATGGAACACCTGGGGCCATCCGGAAGAAGCAAGGAAGGCTCCTCCCCTACAGGGCGTCCAAAGGGGCCAACTGTGAAATGCATTCCGGTGACGAATGAGGCAGTTCAAGGCCCAGCCTGTGCCTGCTGGGTACCAATGTCCCCAGGTACCAAGCTGAGGGCCCCCAGGCCTCCAACAGGCAGTAGGCGGCGTTCCGGCGGTGGGGTGGGGTGGATAGAACGGAGGAGGATTTGGTTCAACACCCAAGCTGAGGAGGCCACGATGCTGAAACACACAATTCCAGGTTTAATGTTTTCTGGAAGAGCACTGGGGCAGCACAAAGCAGGAGGCGGGCGCCCTGCTCCCCAGCCCTCCCACACATATACACAGTTATTAAAGTCTGACCAGCAGAAGTCCTTCAGAGGGAAGGATGTGCAGACCCCAGACCCAATGGCCAGGCTCAGGGAGGGCAGAGGGATTGGTCAATCAGGGCTTAGCAGGCAGGCAGTAGGAAGGAAGGCTCCTGGAGGGGCTCAGGGCCCAAGCAGACGGGGTGACCCTGGTCCCGGGCGTTGATGCAGAGAAGTGGGGAAGGGCTGCCGGGCCAAAGTCAGCCACGGGCCACAGCACCAATCCAGGCAGCGCCCCACTCCAGGCATCCCCCCAACCCCCTCAGAGCAGAGGTTCTGACCCCGGTGGTTGGGACGTGCCCTCTCTCCCCCCTCAGAGGCTGAGCCATGCAGGAGCTCCTGAGATAGGCAGGGGGGAGTTTTCCGGTCCCTTCCAGCTCTCCCCTGCTCTGGGGCCCAGGAAAGCCCCCTCCTGCGTTGCTATTAGGCTGCTGGTCAAAGAGGCCCCAGGGGAGGGTGCTGGGGTGCTGAATGGTGAACTCTCTGGGAAACAGGACTCTGAGACGGTGGGTGAGGAGGGTCTATTGATTGAAGTTGTGTAACCATGACAGCTGCTGCAAAATCAAAGGCCCTGGTTCCTTCCACAGCTGACCCGTTGGAGAGGAGGGACAGAAAGCCAATGCCAGTGTGACAGGCGTGGGGGCCCCGTCTAGGACGCAAGGGTGGGGGTGGGGGAGTGGGTAGAGCCATGCCAGGATGCACGGCTCTGCTGGGTTGTACTGAGCTTGGCTGCCAGGGGCCATCTACCGCCAGGAGCCTGCGGGTTCCGGCGGGCAGGCTGCTCACCAATGCAGAGGCCACGGCCGAGGGCTTGGCTGTCCCTCTGAGGAGCTGACCCTTGCTGCCCAGTTCGAACCCCCTCGCCGTTGTGGCTCAGAAAGACCAGCTGAGCCCTCGGGCAAGGCCACAGGAATGTCCACGGGATGTGGACGTCAGTCCAGCTGTCCCCCAAGAAGGTTCCTACGTGGCCTAAAATATTAAGCCAGACATGGTTTTCCGGTCCCCACGCCCCCCACCCCCTTCCCCTGTCACCCTTGGCATCTACTTTAGATCTTCTCTTACAGGAAGTCTCCGGCAGCCTCGAGGGGAGACAGCCCTCCTGCCTGGAGCCAGCGAGGCTGGCAGAAAGGCAAAAATAATAATGCCTCCCTTTCTTTTCCATGGTTTACTTTGCTCCTTTCACAACCTTTAGAATTGGCTTAATTATTCCCAGCAATGGGAGCAAGGGTGGCTTACTCTGGGACACCCTGGCGCGTCGTGGCACGCGTGCAGGGGTCACTCAAGGACGTGCACACAGAGGGGAGCTCTCGTGGGCACCCGCCTGGTGATTTCATGTGCGGACACGGCAGGGCCTGGGACCACACAGCCAATGTTGCTTCCCACTCCCGCGAGGGGCGTCATGTCGAATGCCAAAGCTGGGGACGTGTGGGCCGGGGAAACCCGGGTCGGGGAGGGGGTCTGGCAGAGCGGGGGGGGCACGGAGACAACGGGAGGTTAGCCTATGGCGATGGAGGTTAGCCCTAGCGGGCAGCTAGGGCTCGGTGGCGGGCTTGACCAGGTAGCCACTGAAGGTGATGTAGGTGTCAAACTCATCGCTGAAGATGGCGTTCTCGCGCTCGCCCTTGAAGAGGCGCACCCACACCTCGTCTTGGTCCTGAAGCTCCAGCATCAGGCTCTGGCTCTGCATGATGCTGCGGTCGCTCACCTGGGCGTACAGGATCACCACCTCCTCCCCATTCTTCATGATGTGCAGGTATGTCTCCTTCTGGTTCCAGGTGTGCACATTGAGGCTGAAGAAGTAGATGCCGGGCACATAGCAGTAGAATTTTCCCGTGAACATGTTGAAGTGGCCATAGAGGTTCACGAACTCCGTGTCAAAAATCACCGTCTGGTAGTAGTCGTTGCTGTGCAGGGGCTTCTTCCGGCCCACCGAAAAGGCAGCGTAGTGGTTCTTGCACCGGTCCCCGGGGGCCCCCATGGACCCTTTCTGCCCTTTGGGTCCCGCGTGGCCCCTGGCGCCCACGGAACCTGTTTTGCCATATTTGCCTTGCACGCCCCGATCTCCTCGGTCGCCCTTCTCACCTAAATGGGACGGGAAAACACGTGGCGTCAAGCAACCTCAAGGATTATTCTATTTTCATCCGGAAGCAATCTTTTTTTTTTTTCCTTCTTGAAAGTCCTGGCGAAGAAAAGGGAACGTATGCGTTTATCCAAAAGCAACAGGAGCAGCAGCGGGGCCCACGGCTCCCTCCGAACAAATGACCTACAGACACAGGGGCTGGGCCTGAGAATCTGGGACCCGGGCCGCTTGGCTTCCCGATTCAATCGTCCCAGGCTGTGCAAGGTTATCTGCTGCTCACAGGACCGTGAAGCTGAGGCTTGCGGTGCAAAGGCAGGTGGGGTGAGACCCCGAGCTGCCCTGAGGCTCCTTCCCCTGTGGATCCCTCCCCAACCCCTCTTCTTGGAAAGGGGCCAGAGCCTCAGAAACGGAATTTCCTTCTCCCCGCTAGATGACAGCATGCCTCTGCTGGGTGCCCTGAGGGAGCCATTCTGCTCCTGCCCACTCCTCCCTAACTCCATCTTCTGCCCTGCCCTCCAATCAGGACAGAGCAGTGCCCCCTCCCCAGGGGACGGTCCCCCCTGCTGGTCTCTGTGCCTGACCTTTCAGGATGGTGATGTTGATCTGTGGCACCGGGATGGCCTGGTACATGGGAGTACCAGGGTCACAGCAGCGAAAGCACCGGGATGCGGGGGGCTCGTCTTCCTGCCTGGAGCTGTATTTTTCATGCTTTTCTTCATCCCTAAGGGAGTAAAGACATCACTGTGAAAGCCAAGAGCTCTCAGAGCCAGGAACTCTTCTCTCTTCTGCCACCAGAGGGCCTAGGGTACCTGTCTTGCCTTCTCTCACCTGGATGTGTGAGGCTGTGTTAATTTTCCCTCCACAGAGACTGCGTTGGCTCTTGGCAAATTCTGAGGCTTTTAGTGAAGGTTCAGAAAGAGCCCCCTGCCCTCTGTTGACAGCAATGACAGTCGTGGAAACAACGATATAACAAAAACGGCAATAATTTGAGGAGCTTGGCAAGATAGAGGTTACATGGGAGAAATCGGGCACGTGACATGCCAGTGGAGTGACTGGACATCCCCTTCATGTATCTAGGATTCTAGAAGATGCTATGTTAAGCCGACTCATTTGCAAATGAGAGGGCTCAACCAGATCTGCTCCTGGGGGGCGGGGGGCAGCGGCAGCGACAGCTCCATGCTGCTACCTCGAGGCGTCACACTGCACCGCACCGTGCTATCTGCTTGCAGCTCTTTGGCTGTGACACGGCCATCTTGGAGGTGGCACAGTCCGTCTTGAAGGGTCAGCTCTTTGTCTCACTCTGCTTCCATATTCAGACCACAGACAATCCAGGAAATGGATCTATACACCCTAAACTCAGCCACCTACAAGCCCTAGACTCCCAGATGGACCCCCGCCCACCTCTCACCAGAAGTCTCCATTTAAAGATTCAACAAGCCCCACACACGAGATGTGTCCCAAACTGATGGCCCATCACTGCCGCTCATCCCTAGAATCTTCCCTTTCCAGACCCTGTTCACAGCAGCAGCAGCATCGCCAGTCGCCCAGAATGGAACGCTCAGCCTCATTGCAGACGCTTCTCTGGCCTCACCAATCCATTCTGAGGATCACGGAGTCCTGAGGAGTCAGCCCACCCCACCATCAAAGTACCTCCAGGAGCTGGGCCCTCGGCTCTCCTCACCTCTAGGGACCACTGCTGTTCGGAATGCCCTCCTAGAATTCATCTCTCCCTTGCCAATTCATCCTCTGTTCTGCCACCCTCCAGCATTCTTTCTAGGGCACCATGAAATTTAAACCTCTCCATGACTCCCCTATAGATGAAGTTCCAAAGAGACCCTTTCCCACCAGGTTCATCTGCCCTCCCATCCTCCACCCTCCGGCATCCAACCACCCTACCCAAACGACCTACCAGCCCTTACACTGCCACACACTGGAATGGCCACACTTCGCATGTGCCATCCTGGCTGCCAGGCGGCTTTCCCCTCCTGTGCCTGGGATGCCCCTCAGGTGTCCTCAAGACCCAGTCACTCCTCCTCCTAGCCTTCCCCACCCCCCACCCCTGCCCCGCGTGTCCACACTGTGGACACACTGAACTGGATTGTGTGTGTCTGTCCCCCCATAGCCTTGGAGTTCCTGGAGGCCAGTGACTGTGTCATTCAGTGCCTAGAGGATAGCCAGACCAATAACGGCCCTCAATCAACGTTTGTTGAATGAAAAGAAGAGGAGAAGGAGAAGAAAAGACAAAGAAGAAGAATGATGTTACTTTGCCCCAAATCCTATGCAATTCCATTGTACTCCAAGACAGCCCAAAGCCTCAGGTATCACGTCAGCCCAAAGCTCAAAGTGATAAAGAAACTCAAAGTCAGCATCAGGTGTCTAGGACCTCACGTTTGATGAATGACATTTCCATGAGTAATTCTAAGCATCTTATGTATCCCTGCAAAATATCCCAAATAGCCTGGAGTCTATACATCCTCGAAGGTCATATATATGAAGACAGTGCCATTTGCAAGAAATTCATAACTTTTCAAGGAAAGCCACCACTTCGTGCGCCAGTCTTCAGCCACCATCCCCCATCTTGCAATGTGATCAGACATCAGGGTGGTGGAGATCAGCTCTCAGCCCAGCATCGTCCCTGTCTCCTACTTCCAGGTGGTACTTAGAACCCTAGAAGATATTCTCAAAGGACAGGCAAGGATGCAAAGAAACCGAGAGCTGGGGGTTGGGGTTTTGGTGTGTTCTTCTTTTAAGGATGTGGCTGCAGAACCTCACACAGACCCACATTCCTCTGGGGTTGGAATGAGGCTGGGTTACTGTCCGCAGTTTCAGATAACAGGCCCGGGTCACTGACAGGAGAAATGGCGCCTCTGTCCCCCAGCACCGGCTCCTCAGCCTTGGCCTCTGCTCCTTCCCCTCTAGCTGCCAAAGAGCCCTCTGGGGCACCTGACCCCCAGGCTCATCCCCGCTGCTGAGCCAGCGCTCCTGCATCCACACCGCACAGCCTCACCTCTCAGCGTGGTCCAGCGGTGGCTCCCTGGTCCCCTGCTGCTGCTGCTGTTCGAGCTGCGCATGGGGCACGCGGCCCAGCACTGGGCCACAGGCAAAGGCCAGCAGCAGGCAGCACGCCAGCGCGGGTCCCAGCCCACGGGGGCCCATCTTCCCGCTGAGCCCTGCTGGGGAGACACACGGGGAGGACACGGGTTGGAAGGGCCCTGCAGGGAAACAAGCCTGCAGTGCTTGCCCGACCCACCAAGCTGACCCACTAAGTGCTTCAGCTGCCACTCTTCCTGGGACGGCGATCACCCACTCACACTCACACACACAGTCACACAAGCTCAACATACATACTCACAAACCCCGGTGCACATTCATGCACATATACACGTGCCCTCACACACGCACATACTCACACACTCAATACACACTCATACACAAACACACTCTGTACACACTCAAGACACTCGGTACACTTACACACACTCAGACCCACACTCTCTTGTGTTTACACTTGCACACTCAACACACTCACGTGTACTCCGGTGCACTCACGTGCATATACGTACGCTCACATGCACACATCCATGCCCACACCTGGCATTCACACTCTCAGCACACTCACAGACTTATACGCACAGACTCGCACACCCTCACGCACACGCCCTGGGGCCGGGCTGGCGTTGGAGCACCAGGCCACCTGCTGCCGCTGAGCATGGCTCTGCCTGGCCCCCCACGCCTCCCAGGAAGGAGACCCCTCAACCCTGAGCTCTGCAGATGGTCGTGTCTCGGCCCTGTTAAGACAATGAGCAAAATCCCGAATGAATCTGGGGGGTCCGCTGTCCAGGGACTTTGCCCCAGCCTGCACTGTGGGGCCCGGTGGGCAGGCAGGCGCTGACATGTCGCTCTCTGGCCACCAGGGGGCGCAAGAGCGTGTCCTCGAGCATCTGGCGTTGCGGGGGGTGGCGCCCCGCCGCACAGGGCATTTATTGTCATCGAAGCCAGCCCCGGACCCTCTTTGTACAGGATTGAGATAGTCCTTCCAGAAAGAGCTGTCCACTGGGGGTTCCCAGTGAGCCCACTAGGGGGCAGTGCTTGGGCTTAAAACAGACAAATCCCACTGGTTTCTCACCGTCAGAGGCATCACCCCGGCTAACCCCAGCTGTGGGATTTACACGCGTGCCTCAGACGTTTCTGGTGTGTGGAGTCAGAAGTCACACGTGCCTCGACTGTTTCTGGTGGCTGGGAAACCTCCCCATCACGGAGGGGGTGACGGTGGTCAATCCCAGCCCATTTTGTTCACCGAATCATACAATTTAACACCAAAAGGGCTGACAAGGACACCTAATTGGACCCTCTGGCCTGCACAGTGAAAGAACTGAGGCCGGAGGAGCAAGCACGCCTCCACCCTGCCCCTGCAGCTGGGCTGGGGCCGGGAACCAGGCATCGTGGGGAGGGGCAAAGCATCAAAGCAAGGGAACCTCAGAAGGTCCTGTCTGATTTGTCTTTAACTCCTCTTTCATGTCTAAGGAAAACTAAAATACCGAGACGGATTTCTGTTTTTGTCGGTAACCGTCTACCCAGATGAATGCTCCTTTCACGCATCTCGGGCCACCATGGACCTCCTTCAACTCCATGGCTCAGAGGCCTCGTGGCCGGTGAGGGCACGACCCTCTCCGCGGGGCCGACTCTTTGGCTTTGTTCTTTATTCTGCGTGTTAGCAGGCTCGCTGTTTTAGCTCGGAAGGCAGAGTTCTCTGGCCGCCCTCGCTGCTGGAACCCCGTGCCAAGTCAGGAGAACCTGGGGGAGGCCGAAGACCGGGAACCAGAGCCGAGGCTCTCCCGATGGATCCTCAGAGATGTGCTATGAGACTCTGAGACAGGAAGCCTGGCCTCCCCAGGAATCCGCCCCCCCCGAACCCACACTTCTGCCCGCTCTTCAATTCTCTGCACAACCCCCACCCCCTGCAGTGGATTAGCTGGGCCCCCCACCTCCACGTTCTCTACCTGCCAAGGGTCAGGACCCAGAGACCTTCCAAATGACAGAGAGACTGCTTGGACCAGCCCCCCTCCTCAAAATGTCCACTACCTCCCCTCCACTTGGCAAAGAAAATTTGTACATGTAAATGTAATTTACAAAATACATATTAAAAGAATCTCTCCCTCTCTCTCCTCGCCCCCTCTACCCATCCATCATTTCTCCAGGCTCCTTGCCAGGGTGGTCACCACCCTCCCCAGTCTGCTCCCACACTTCGCCTGCATTGCCCAGCACCCCTCATCCCACGTTCAAGCTCCCTGCTTCACGTACTGCAACGTGCATACACATCACCTGGGAAATCTTGTGAAAATGCAGATTCTGATTTGGCAGATCTGGGACAGACATTTTCCAAAAGCCCCCAGGTGCTGCCAAGGCACCACAGTTTGAGCACCAGGTTCCAGCCACACCCCCAAACTCCTGGCACCTGCCCACCTGCCCACATCCTTCTCCCCTGGCCAGGAGCACCCTTTGTCCTCTTTTCTTCTGCTAATAACCAGGCTAACAGGACTGACAACTGCCCCAGGCCCGGTGCTGGACATCCCTGCATCATTTTCACTCATCCTTACAACCCTAAAGGTTAGGGTTCCTTCCGAGAACACTTCCTCATTAATAGTTTTTACCCCATCACAGGTCTCGTATGGACCTGCGGTGAATCTTTTAAGGAGACAATATTCATTCATTATTATACTGAATTTACTAATGAAGAAACCGTGATGAGAAGTCGATTAGCCTAAGGCTGCCCACTTTTGTGTGTGTGTGTTTTTCTTTTTTTTTTTTTTTGCGGTACGTGGGCCTCTCACTGTTGTGGCCTCTCCCGTTGCGGAGCACAGGCTCCGGACGCGCAGGCTCAGCGGCCATGGCTCACAGGCCTAGCCGCTCCGCGGTATGTGGGATCTTCCCGGACCGGGGCACAAACCCACGTACCCTGCATCGGCAGGCAGACTCTCAACCACTGCGCCACCAGGTTAGCCCAGGCTGCCCACTTTTTAAGCCATGGGGGCTGGATTTGAATTCAACAGGCTGCCCTCAGATCACATCAAAATCCCACCCAAGGGACCTCCCTGGTGGCGCAGTGGTTAAGAATCTGCCTGCCAGTGCAGGGGACACGGGTTCAATCCCTGGTCCGGGAAGATCCCACATGCCGCGGAGCAACTAAGCCAGTGCACCACAACTACTGAAGCCCGCCCACTCTAGGGCGTGTGCTCCACAACAAAAGAAGCCACCTCAACAAAGAGTAGCCCCTGCTCTCCGCAACTAGAGAAAGCCGGCGCGCAGCAACAAAGACCCAACGCAGCCAAAAAAAAAAAATCCTACCCAAGACCCAACTCAGGTGCTTCATATTCCTTCTGAAGGCCTCCCAGACCCTCAACTGGAACAAACTCTCCCTGCTCTTTTTTGCTTGCGTTTCTCATATTGTCTCATTCTGCAGAGAGTTTTTCTTGGCCTAGAAGATTCTGCACAGCAGACCTGTGACCTCCTCTGGGCTTGGGATACGGTCTTGTTCAACTTGGACCCACCAAGCATCCTGCAGCACCCTGAACTCAACAAATATTTGTCAGATTGAATTCTCCAAATTTGTTTATTGCCCTATTTCTGTATTTCCCCTGTTTCTCCTTGGCGCCTTGATAATTACTCTCTTTTTCCTTTTCAATGCCAAGCTTGCATCACTTGAAAGGAAAAGAGGTTTTCCTTTCTTCAAACATTTTGTTTTCCCTGAATCCAAAGTAATATATATTCATTTGGGAAAGGCTGGAAAATAACAGGAAAAGAAAGTACAGAGCTGTCTTGGACTCTTTTGTCCCCAGGGTGCCTCAGCCTCGGCACCATTGACATTTGGGCTGGATCAGCCTTTGCCGTGGGAGGCTGTCCTGTGCATTGTAGGATGTTTAGCAGCATCTCTGGACTCCACCCACTAGATTCCATCAGCACAGCCCCACCCCCAGTTGCGACAATCAAAAACATCTCCAGACTTTGCCACATATCCCCTGAGAGGCAGAAATCCTCCCAGCTGAGAATCAGTTCTCTACCCTCAATGGAAGTACACTTCTGCACGTTGGTACGTTTCTTTCTAAGTCTGGAAAAGGGATTTTCTGTAGCTAGATTGAAGAGATGGAGACCAGGATGCAGCCGGCGCAGGGGTGATGCTATCAGTGGTGGGGTGGGGGGGTGGCCCGCGATGACCCAGCAAAGAGTCGGGGCGCCAGGAGGACTGAGTGAGGGCAGCAGAGGTCGGTGGTTCTCCTCAAGGACCTCCTCTTTGGGGTCAAAGCAAACCCAGACTGAAAGCTTTCCCTCTTCAAAACCATCTTCAGAACGCTTTTACTAAGTCCCACAGCAAAGTCAACATCATGACATTATGATCATTTTACTCACTTTTGGGCAAAAACAGTATTGCCCAGGGCTTCCCTGGTGGCGCAGTGGTTGGGAGTCCGCCTGCCGATGCAGGGGACGCGGGTTCGTGCCCCGGTCCGGGAAGATCCCACATGCCGCGGAGCGGCTGCGCCCGTGAGCCATGGCTGCTGAGCCTGCACGTCCGGAGCCTGTGCTCCGCAACAGGAGAGGCCACAACAGTGAGAGGCCCACGTACCGCAAAAAAAAAAAAAAAAAAAAAAAACACCAGTATTGCCCAACATCTAACCAAACTTGGCTCCGGCCCTCTTTAGCAATTTCCAGTGAAACAGTGCCCTACAAGGGGGGAGGTGTGCCCCCAGAAAGGTGACTCAAAGAACGTGCTGTCAGGTCTGGGGAGCAGCCCCCAGGACTCCTTGGCCAGTGGTGGGTAACCCTTGTGTGTCTGGACCCGAGTGGTCCAGTCTCCAGGCTGCCTTGCGGTCAAGACATCTGAAGTTAATTCCAACATGACTCAGAACTGGACTTGCCTACCCCAAACCCTGCGAAGACATTTGTGTTCCAAATTCCATAACAATTCCATGAACATCTTTATCTCCCACCCACGCCCTTCAGGACCTGCAGCTCCTCCACTCCCGTCTTCTCAACCCTCCCCATCTCCCTGCATCTTAACCTCCCCCAGCAAGGAAGAACCCCCCTCTACAGTAGGTGGGAGGCAAAAAGGAGGAATTGGGTCAATGACAGGGTCCGGAGGAAGGCAGGAAGTCTGAGAACACTTCCTGGTTAATGATTTTTATCCTCCCAGCCCTCGAATGGATCTGTGGTGAATCCTTTAAGGAGACGATATTCATACACAAGTGCAAGTTTCCTTATATCCGTTTAAAATCGGTCCTGTCATTTTGGGGGGCCCGCCTACCTCCGTGGTGTCATGCCTGTGTTCTGACAGTGAACTCCTAGCCCTCAAGCTCCACAAGTTTGCCTTTTGTCTTGTTGCCAACCCCGCCCAGTGCCCTTTGACAAAAGTATTTTATAAACCTTCCTTAATCTTCATCGGGTAACCAGCTGTTCTGAGAGGCGAGAAGCCTAGGATCTCCCTGGATTAGAAGGAGTTTAGAAGACAAGTCGAAATGCCCATGTAGCTCTGGGATTCCCTCTCAGGAGAAAATTGAACACAGGCACGGTTTACTGGATGCCCGTGATTTGCACAGCATCGGGTAAGAGCTTGGGAGACAGTGATTCCACCGCAGATTAAATATACTCCCTGACCCCAAGATTACCATCCATGGGGACTTCCCTGGTGGTCCGGTGGTTAAGGATCCATTTTCCAATGCAGGGGACGCTGGTTCGATCCCTGGTCGGGGAACTAAGATCCCACATGCCACAGGACAACTAAGCCCACGGGACAACTAAGCCCACACACTGCGACTAGAGAGAAGCCCATGTGCTACAACGAAGATCTCGAGTGCCAAAACTAAGATCCGATGCAGCCAAATAGATAAAAATAAATAAGTATTAAAAACAAAAAAAAAATTACTGTCCGGTGAAGGAGACAGATATGTACACAATCACAGCTCAAGGCAGAGCAGCAGATGTGGACTCAAAATGTGATATTCTAGGCCTGTGCCGTCCACTGCAGTGGCCACTAGCCACCTGTGGCTATTTCATTTGAAACCAATTAAAATTAAAGAACATTCTAGGGACTTCCCTGGTGGTCCGGTGGTTAAGACTCCGCACTTGCACTGCAGGGGGCACGGATTAGATTCCTGGTCGGGGAACTGAGATCCCGCATGCTGCACAGCATGGCCAAAAAAATAAATTAATTAAATTAAAGACCATTCTAAATTCCATTCCTCGGTCACGACAGCCACATTCCAGGGGCTCAATGGCTACAGGGAGGTGGGAGCTACCTTACTGGACTGCACAGAACATTTCAAACGCTGCAGAAAGCTCTGTTGGGCAGCTCTCTTCTATTAAGATGAAGTTGGGGGGTGGGGGGGTAGGAACTATGAACAAACAGCGGGCCAGAAATCTGGGAGTCATTTAGACGCCTCCCTCTCACATATCTGCCACATCGAGTCAGTCATCAAGCCTCTTTAATACCTCCTGAAGGTCTCCGCTCCTCTGTACCATTTGATGCTTTCCAGGAGCTCTGGCTGTGTCCCAGACTTCAATTCACCCAAAACAAATATCTTTGTCTGGCTTGTCTAGGGCCTGGACACCACCCCCAAATTTTACATGCTTCTCCCGAGGAAGCTTGGCATAAGTTAGGACTGTCTCCCACACCTAAGGTCTTCTAGGTCGAGAAGGCGACGCGGATCAGTATCCAATCAGTCTCTGTTTCAACACAGCGTCAACTGTCCCTCAGCCACCAGCAATCCTTCCGCACATCTGCTCCTGCCACCCTCCCCTCCCCAGTATCTTCTCTACCAGGAAGGAAGCCCTGGGGCTGCCCCTCACTGCTTCGACATCTGGCAGAAATTCTCCCTTTGAGACACTCAGAGCTCTCCAGTTGCTGCAGAAGGTTCCCTGGACTCAGATCCTGGGGTGCCCAGAAAAGAGAAAGCCCCATGTTGGGGTGTCCCTCTGGCCCTTATGACCATCCGGACTGTCTAACACATGACGTCTGCTTTCCTTCCCCGGAAGCCATTCATCACATTCATTTTCCACTTACCAGACTCCTCTGGTGATGGGCAGGAGGGAGGTAGAGTGGCTCCCACTTGATAAATGACATTTGTTCGCCAATCCCAGGAAGCCACTTCATACCTAATTTTCCCTTCTGTAATGGGGCAGCCCCAGCCGGTCTCGGGCCCTCTCCCGCTTCCTCCCAACCTTGCAGAGGAAGCAGCAGTGGGGGCTGTGCATCCTTTATTAGAGGAGCTCTGGTCAACTGGAGGTGAGCTGTGCCTTTCCCAAAAGGTGAGGGCATCCTGGCGCCCAGCTCACTTGCTGAATCTCCCTCTTCCCCTTTTTCCAAGAAGCTGTCCTCTGGCGTAAAGGAAGAGGGTTTATTTTTTTTAAGGTTTGGGGTTTTTTTGGTTACCTCCAAAGCCCAAGGCCAGCGATAGAGATGGGGTCTCCCAGGGCTACTTGCTAATTAATAAACGAGGGCTTCCTTTGTGCTGACTTGGGATATAACAGTGAAGGAAAGAGGGGCCAGGCATCCTCCCATCCTGACACATCTCCATCCTCTCCTGAGGCAATTCACTGCACCTAGACCAGGAGAGGCTTACCTGGACCTGAGAGAAGACACTGCCTAAGTTTCTGCCCAGGCCCTGCATACAAGAAGACCACGTGGGCTGCAGGCGGCGGGCCTTCGGGGGCACCTGGCCAGCCCAGCCTCCCCAGTGCAAACAAAGATTTCCTTGACTAGAGCCCTGTCCTTAGATCACCTCCCAGCTGTGAGGCCTCGGGCGGCAGGCTTGGCCCCCGCTTTGAGAACCGTGTGAGAGAGAAGAGCTACTGACAGCTTGTGCCTTGCCGTGCCGCAGGTGGCCTGGCCCACGTCCCACTGCCCCGCAGCGGTGACACCCTCGGGGGCTGACGTTCCCAAGACGGAGGGAGGAAAAAAGCTGGGAATTCCACGGCCTGTGCGCCAACCGCACCATCCCTTTTACAAGCACCACGCCGTTTTTCGTTTTCTAGGGCCTGGAAATCACTGCCGCATTTTACAGCCATCTCCGGGGAAAGCTTGGCAAAAGGTAGAACCTTGTCCCACATCTAACGGCTTCTAAGTCAAGAGTACAATTCAGCTCAGCATCCAGTCAGCCCTGCCACTGCCTGCTGCAGCCCAGACTGCTCTGGTTGAGGTCGCCGATGTCCAGCTCCCCTGCACGCTGCAGGGCGCCTGCCGGCGACGACCACCCACCTCCCCGCCCCCTATCCGGCCCTCGCTGTCTCGCTGTGTTTACCCTCCATAACCTCCCCCTTAGCGACAGGTGTTTTCCAGACCGTGTCCTCAGCCCTCAGCCCCTCTCACTCCAAACACTTTCCGCCCATCGTTTCCTGTGTGACAGCTTCAGTGGACAGCTCCTTGATCCTTGTCCCCAGCAGGCGTCCCCGACCACCAAGCTCTAGGCCTGCGCTCTCCAGAACATTGGCCTCTGGCCTCTGGGGCCAGTCAAATCCTTTACAACTAAACATAGTGAAAAATTCCATTCTCGGCCACTCGAGCATATTTTAAATGGCTATCCTCTTGGACGGCACAGCTGGGAGGACACTTCCATCATCGCAAAGTCCTACTGCACAGCGCTGGTCCAGACCCAGAAGGCCAGCTGTCTCCAGATCATGTCCTCTTCGCTCTGTCGTAAGATGCTCAAGCCCCCAGTTAGTTCACTGTCTTCTTCCCCAGTTCCCGCCATCCCTGTTCCTCCTCAGCGCTTACACCTGTTCACACAGGGCCCCCGGCCCACATCTCCGAGCTCTGCAGACTTCGGCCTCTCTTGCACCGTAACCGAGCCCCCTAGCAGTCTCTCCTTTCCCTCCCTTCGGGCGCTGTCACTGCTTCTTTCTCAGCCCTGCGCTGGTCTCCCCATCTCTCCCCTACCTTCCAAACTGCTGGCCAGAGGCAGCTTTCAAACCTGCAGACCTGAATGCCCCCCTTGGCTCAAAAGGCTTCCATGAAAATAAAGGAAACATTTAAGCCCTGCGCTTCACCATCTGCCTCCCACCTCATCTCTGGCCCCCTTGTCCCCACCCCTGCATGTGTATCCTTCACCCCAGCCAACTGGAGCCACCGGAAGTCCCAAGTCACACCACGGTCTCGTCCTCTGTCTCTTTCTCCTGCCACCTTCCTCGTCACTGTGTCCTTCAGAGCCCGGCCTGATGCCACCTCCTCCAGGAAGTTTCCTCCCCCAGTATCTAGCAGAGACCAGCTTCCTTGTCTGGTCCCCCCACAGATCAGGAGGTCCTCATACACAGGAGATGTGTCTCAGTTCACACGTGTCTCCAGTGCCTGGGGTCTGACTTTCAGTATTGACCGAAATCCACAGTCCCTTTCAGCCCTTCCCAAGTAGCAGAGCCATCGTCCAAAGAGGACTCAAGCCAGTGTGTTCAAATCTCTAATTCAGGTTGGGGGTGGTTTGGGGTGGGGGGAGAAGGGAGGTGGGGAGAGTGGCCCAGGGCACACTATTGTATTTTATTTATTTATTTATTTTTGGCCACACCACGCAGTATGCAGCATCTTAGTTCCCCCGACCAGGGATCGAACCCATGCCCCCTGCAGTGCAAGTGAGAAGTCTTAACCACTGGACCTCCAGGGAATTCCCAGGTCACACCATTAAGTGTCATCAGAACACTGAATCCCGATGTGACCAGGTAGCCATCTCTTCCTCAAATGCTCCTCTTATCAGCACTCAGAAAGCCTCCTGCTTCAAAAAGAGTTACAAGCGCTCGCTTCGGCAGCACATATACTAAAACTGGAACGATACAGAGAAGATTAGCATGGCCCCTGAGCAAGGATGACACGCAAATTCGTGAAGCATTCCATATTTTTAGACGTAGAGAACGGACTGAGGACATGGGGAGGGGGAAGGGTAAGCTGGGACAAAGTGAGAGAGTGGCATGGACATATATACACTACCAAATGTAAAATAGCTAGTGGGGAGCAGCCGCATAGCACAGGGAGATCAGCTCGGTGCTTTGTGACCACCTAGAGGGGTGGGATAGGGAGGGTGGGAGGGAGACGCAAGAGGGAGGAGATATGGGGATGTATGTATATGTATAGCTGATTCACTTTGTTATACAGCAGAAACTAACACACCATTGTAAAGCAATTATACTCCAATAAAGATGTTAAAAAATAAATAGAGTGAGATGCAAAATAATTAATTAATTAATTTTTAAAAAAAAGAGTTACCACCCATTGCCTCCATCAGCCAAACTTACAAAATACCTCAATGTCCTGCAAAAGCAGTCTAATCAAACAAATGATGGTGCAGCCACACGATGGAAAAGTAAAGACGAGGTGGTTGGTCAGGCTGGCAAACTCAAATGCCTTCAGCCATTGGCCATGGGCTGGGTGTAATGTGACAGGGAGGGGTGGAGATTGCTCCGAACCCAGAAACACACGCTCTGTTTAAAGGCATTTAAATAAATAAATAAACGATGCTGGAGGGGGAGGGGCAACTTCAGCTGGTAGCACCAAGGACTGACCTCTGTAAACAGACGAATATTTACTGGCGTGGAAAGATGTTCGTAAAATGCTGATGAGTGAAAATGCAGGTTGAAAACATACATACATAAAAACACATCCACACATGCACGTACATTAGCCCAGAGATTTGAAGGCCACCCACCTGGCCGCTAACAGCAATTATCTCTGGGTGATGAAAATACGGATGCTTGCCATTTTCTTATTTGGGGGTCTCTGGGGTTTTCCCCTATAACCGTCACATATTTTTTCACATTAAGTACACATTATTTTCCACTTAGACAAATGATAAGTAAGCCCCATCCTGGAGACTAAGAGAGCATTTTGTTTATTCAGGGGAATTTGAGTCTCTGCCTAGAAAAGGAGAACGGGGAAGGGGCTTGAGGACGGTGTGGCAAGTTTGTGGCTCAGGCGGGACTGTGGGGGATATAAACTGCCCTCGTACTGAAGTCCCACGTTCTTTTTTTATTTTTTAGAGGATTTTTTATGTATTTATTTTTGTCTGCATTGGGTCTTCAGCACTGCGCGCAGGCTTTCTCTCATTTCGGTGAGCGGGGGCCACTCTTCATTGTGGTGCGCGGGCTTCTCATTGCGGCGGCTTCTCTTGTTGCGGAGCACGGGCTCTAGGAGCACAGGCTTCAGGAGTTGCGGCACGTGGGCTCAGTAGTTGTGGCTCTCGGGCTCTAGAGTGCAGGCTCAGTAGTTGTGGCACACGGGCTTAGTTGCTCTGCGGCATGTGGGATCTTCCCGGACCAGGGCTCAAACCTGTGTCCCCTGCGTTGGCAGGCGGATTTTTAACCACTGTGCCACCAGGGAAGCCCAGAAGTCCCACGTTCTTTCGCAAGTGTTTGTTGAGTGTCTACTGCGCACTGGGAAGAGGGCTGGATTCTAGGGACACGGTGGAACAAGAGGAAGAAAAGGCCCTCCCCTGGGGCAGCCGAACCCTGGAGTTACCGTGGGTACTGATTACGCCGGGAAAGGCACCCAAGTGGGGCTAGAATCAGGCCAGCCAGAGAGAACACGTTTTGTAGAAGCAGGGGATTTGTCCTGCCTTTGACACACCAGTCACTGGTGTACTTGCCACTGAAGGAAGCTGCCTGCAGCCACAAAACAGGAGAAAATGGAGCCAAACCTTTGAGGCCATCATCAGGACTTCTGCTCAACAGCCAGGCGAGTTAACCGGCCCAGGAGCAGCCCCGTCATTTATCACAGATTCCTTCTAACAAAGCTCTGGTTAAGCACCTGCTGCCTGCCGGGCTCTGGGCACGTGCTTTACGGAGGCTACTGAACTTGTCCCCTACAGTCACCTCGATTTCTCAGAGGAACAAATGGGCTCAGAGGGAGGGAGTCACTCACCCCAGGCCCTGCCGTGGCAGGGGCTGCAGCTCAGGTGAGACCCAGGTGTGTCTGAGAGCAGAGGTCTTGCCACTTCGCCTCGAGGGGGCCTCCAGGAAGATGCCGGCTAGGTAGGACAGGCTGGTCCTGACAAACCACCGTCCTGAGGACACTCCTGCCTGCCGGGCGGGTGTCCACCTGCTAAGCTCACTCGGTTACGGCGGGAACAGCAGCAGCAGCCACGGGCCCTGAGGAACTTATCCCCCAGCTGAGACCTCGCATTCATCCCTTCAGCAGATTGCTGAGGGCCTGCTCCATACCTGGCACCATGCAGGGCACCAGGGATCCGTGATAACCGTCCTCATCAAAGCAATGTGCTAAGATCTCCCGGTGCCAGCATCTTAACATCCACCACTGGAGCTCAGTTCCTTTGGGTTTAGGCACAGGATCACCAGGAACCTCCCTCACACCTCAGAATGGAAGGGGCATGGGGGTTGTGGCCCACTGAATGTGCATTTTGAAGGCACTGCTTTTGCAGGGTAGAGAGAAAACAGTGCATGGGTGAGCTCTGCAGGGGAGGGGAGGGGGAAGCCCACATCTCACAGGGATGGTAAACGGTTCCACCCTGACCCCCATGCCCTCTGATGCTCAGAAGCAAAGGGGACTGAGGCCGAGTGCGGCTGGCAGGAGGGAACGATGTAAAGAACTGACATTCTTTACAGGGGGTGCAGTGAGCGTGCCCTGTGTCTGCCCATCCCTGGGGGCTGCCAGGGGTCAAGTGTGGGAGGGGCCCCACAGGAGAGGTCCCTGCAGAGAGGGAACCAGGAGTAGAATGGAACAGAAGGGGGAAGGGCAGGCATCAGACTCCAGCCCAGCGCCCCAGCTGCCTGGGCCTGCTTCTGCTTGCTCTACAGGGTCCATTCTCAGGGTCTCCTCCTTGTAGGTCAGGCCAGTTTACAGAACCACGGGTCTTGCTCTCATAGCTATACCTTAAGGGGTGGGGGGTAGATGTCCTGAATGCTGGGTGCCATGGCCACCCCAAACCCGACCCAGACCCACCCATCTCTCACCAGAACTCACTTTAGACTCTTCACAAGCAGAAAGGGCCCAAGTGTTTCCAAGCGCACCCCAGTCCCCCACCCTGACCACCAGCCTCAGAACCTGCAGGGCAGAGCTGCAGGGCCCAGCCCAGCCGACATCTGGCCTGCATCCCCCCGCAGCTCCACCAGGGCTGGCAGCCTTCTCAGGCGAGGTCCTTTTCCTTCGCTGGTCCCCAGGGCAGAGGGTGACTGGTAACCAGATGTCCCCACTTGGGGACAGCGTGCAACGGAGGCGAAAGGTTTGGGACCTCCCCCCAAGTGTGGATTCACCAGCGGCTGGCAGCAACGTCTGACCCAGCACAAGGCACCAAGCACCTGGCATCGGCATGCTCCCCACCTCCCCCACTGCCCGCCCTGCCTGCCTGCCCCTTCTCCCGCCTGTCCGGTTCTCCCGCGCTCCCTTCCCATCCTGCCTCCTGCCCGCAGTCTCCTGCTCTGCTCCATGTCATCTCAAGGAAACTTCCTACAGGAGCCAGGGAGGTGGTCAGGCAGGGAGGTGGTCGGACACGGAGGCGCAGGATGGGACAGGATGCCCCAGTAGGACTGTGCCAGTGGTGCCCACAGCTGGAGAGGGTTTGACTCCAGAGGCCTCTGGGCAGGCCAGGGACACCCTGGTGGGCAGTGGGGGGCCTCCGGCGCTTCTGCCCACACCCATCCTGCTTTGAGCCCAATTCTCGGAAGCAAGCGTGGGCAAGGATGAGTGGCTTCCCGGTGTCAGAGTGCCACTTCCACCTCCAGCTGCTCAGGCCCCTCTCAGCTGCAGCCTTGACGAGGACCCAGAGCTAAAGCTGCCCCCAATGAGCTCAAGAGCTCCCACTCCTGCGCCCAGCATTGAGCCCCTCCCTGAGAGGCAGGAAGACAAGGGTCAGAGGTCACAGGCTGCGGTGGCAGAAGTTTCACTGCAGGGCTTGGGGAGGAGGAAAAGAGCCAGCGTGCTCGCTTCTGCATGTCCTTGGTTGAGAGCAGAACTGGTCCTGCCAGGCTGAGGATGTCTGGGCGGGGCCCCAAGAATCCTGAATCCTGGGCCCGGGGGGACCGGCTCACTGGGCTGCCCCTAGAGCACGGAAGGAAGCAACTGTTCAGGCTTTGGTGGTCCTTTTCCAAATCCTTCTCCAAGTGGGCAGATGTTCCCTCGTACTGTGTGAGGGGTCAGGGAGGTGTCTGGGGTCCTGTCCAGGGAGCTGCCTTGTCTCATTTGACTTTACGAGAAGGCAGATTTCAGCAGGTAAAAACAGGAAGAAAATAATAAGCCTCTGCCCAAACGGTAGTTACACCACCAAGATGAAGTGCCCCAGGAGACCGTCACCCCCGCTTAAGATCCCTGGACTCTCAGGGCAGGGAGACGAGGCTGCTCCGGAAACACTCACATCTCTCTCCAGTGGATGGGCAGGCAGAGTTACCTTAAGTAGTCAGCAGAGTGTGGGGACCATAACAAAAAGGAAACTTTTTATTCTTCCTTTCCTTCGCAAGCTATCACCACCACCTCTCCCCTAGGGCCCTGGAGCCTCAGCCACCCGAGCTCCAGGAACAGGGACTCATGCAAAGGTCCAGCCCCTGAAGACAAAAGCGCAATGGCAAGCTCTTGTCTGGTGAGGAGGCCCAGCAGCACGACTGTATCTACAAAATTCTTTTCATCTTTGTTTTGATGGGTGAAGTTCAATGCCAGAATATTTGGTTTATGAGTCACGCTAATTACATCGGGGGGGGGGGGCGGGGGGGGAGGGCGGGAGGCACCAGGAAGAATAACAGAAAGAAGCATGTTCCAAAAAAATTATGCTGTGCTGGTTGCCCTGAATAGGGAGGTTACGTCCCAGGAATGAGGAGGGAGCTGCCTGCACCCTTCCTGGGGCCATGTCGGCCTTCTCGGCTCCCACCTAGGAGCCTGTCCCTCACTGGATGGCTGCCCCTGCCCCAGACAGGCAGCGGTATCCTCTGGCAGAAAGAGGGCCCATCCAAGGCCTCTGGCACCTACATTTGTCTGTCGCCCTGACCTGCTGCTCACCAGGAGCATGTTCCTTGGCATCCCAAGAGACTCAAGATGGGAGAAGGAAAACAGAGAGAGCCAGAGGAGAGGGCTAGAGTCCCTGGGAAGCAGACCCCGGCTGTCTTTCTGGCCCCAGGGAAATTTCTCTGTGGGCTGCTGGGAAGTGGAAATTTGGAAACTTGAGAAGCTTGGGTTCCAGCACACACACATCCATGGCTGCCGTTATTTCTATTGCCACTACTGTTGTTGGGTCATCTCTAAGCCCCACCTCAGCTCTCAGGTCAAGAGGGAGAGTGGAGAAGGGGGACCAGAAAGGGCAGCTCAACCCTCTGCACCCCCCACCTCCCCTTCACCTGTATGTTTCCTGCCTCTCCCTGCAGTATGCCTCGATTTGTGAACTTGCACGTGGGGCTGTCCGCCTGCTTCCCTGAACTATAAAAAGCAAAGGCCTAGCGTCTCTGAGGACCTCACATCCTCCCCCAGGGACCCAGGATGTAGCTAGTGGTTGAGAAAACTCAGTTTCTCAGGACGCTCCCCATTTTCAAAGCTTGGAAAGAGGAAGCTCCAAGTGTGCCAAACTGCCTCCATTCTTAGAAACCAAGTGAGAGAGAGGAGACGGAAGCAAGTCACAGAGAGAAGTCAAGTCACCCTTCCTCCCAAGTGGCTCAGGAGGGCCCGTGAGCACCTAAAGCACGTTGGGGTCCCACGGAAGACACAGCAGCTGTCCAGGAATCGGCACGGCGGGGCCCAGTTTAACACGACGTGGGTGCCCAGGACAGGCGGGGATCACACCTGTGCCGTGGAGATGCTTGGTACTTGGTAGTGCACAGAGAGGCATGCGCAGTCCAGAGGCTCAAGGGCAGCTCAGTGACTCGGGCCCAGACCAGGGCCACATTCAGTGGTGTGGGCAGACCAGAGGGTCCCCCGAGAGGGACATTATTTTTTCCTGTCCAGGCTGGATCCCCTCCAGGAACACCAAAGCCATTAGATGCAGGGGCCAAAGCCAGCATTCCCTGTTCTGTGTAGGGTCCAAGTTGCCCACAGGCAGGGCTGGCTCTCAGACAGTCCAGGCGCTATTGGGGTGGGGTCTCCCCACCAGGTGCGAAGGTGACTTGGGTATCACTCCTTTCCCTTTCACACCCAGGGAAGAGTGAAGCAAGATAAACACGCCACAAAAATCGGGGGAGGTAACAATCATTCCTGACAGCATCTGTCTGCCACAGAAGCCCCCTGCTCCCTGGTCAACAAGGGAAACCACGGCCACGGCTCTCCACGGCACCTCGGCTCCGAAGGGAGTGTCAGGAACCGGCACCCGGCCCTTCTCCGCCAACTCCTGGTCTTTCTGCCCCTTTGCCGCTACTGGCTTCTGGCCCCTCCCACTCCGCTCCTCGCCCCGTGTAGGTGTCTACTCCGCGACCAGGCTGAAGCCAGGAAAAGGCGCACTGGATCCCCCTCCTTCCCCCCACCCCCGCCACGGCCACGTCCCGCCCGCCAGGCCACCTACCTCCAGCCACCAGCGTCCGGGAGCGAGCGGGGCGCCCGCGTCCTCCCCGCGGCCTCTCTTAGAGCATCTCCCAGCGGCGGAGCCCCCTCCCAGCCAGGTCGGGGGAAGACCAGACTTGTCGAAGGAGAGAGCAGGCAGGAAGGAAAAAGTCCTCCGGGAAGAGGGCTCAGAAAGTTGTCGGGGTGCAGGACAGCCGGCCGCTCCCCGGCACCTGGATCTCCTCGGCTACAAGGTCTCTTTGGCCAGAAGCGGAAACGCGGTTTCTCGAAAGTAGAGGAAGGACCGAAGCAAGCGGGACAGACGCGTAAAGAGCAAACCCGGGCCAGATGTGAGCGGCCGCGGAGCCTCGAACGCTCCCAGCGCATTTTATCCAAACAGCAGCTGCCGAGGATTAACCGTGTGTGTGCCCGGGGGCGGGGGAGGGGAGCCCAGCGCAACCCTCCTCCTGGCAACCCTGGGAGCTGGCGGGGGCCGGGGACTGGGGGCGGGGCTCTGAGAGTCCGGAAGTCCCTCCAGGTGCGGGCGTGGCCGGGGGTCCAGGACAAGGAAGGTTGGGAGCTCCGAGTTGCTGGGGGGCAGGGGGATGCGCTCCAAGGAGCTCCTGGCGCGCTTGCAGCCAAGCCCCTGGAATCCGTCCCCAGATGGTGGCAGACCTGAGACATCCACCTGGGGTCCGGGGACCATGGACAGGTCTGGGGGAATCTGTGAACCCCCGGAACAGAACACAAACTTGCATGTGTGCCCGTGTGTGTACACACATGTGCGTTGTTGGACGCTGATGGTCTAATGCTTTGATCAGATTCTTGGAGGAGTCTGTGATCCAAAGGTTAAGAACCCTGGCTGGGGGTGCAGACTTTCCAGGGGACGTGTGAGCCAGGGCAGGGTGGGTGGGGCCAGCAGGAAAGTCAGCATTTCTCAGTCTCCATCAGGCCTTTCATTCCTTGATATGAAAAACAGACATTTTCTCCACCTCATACAACTTCCTTGGCCCCTCCTCGCATCCTGATAAGCTGCCCTAGGCTTCTCGAGGGCTGCCCCTGGTCAGGCTGGTCTCCATCCCCAAAGTCTGAATCTGGATAGTTCTAGAATCTTATCAAATCAGAAGAAGAGGAAGGATCTGGCCTGAGGAACACAGCTCTGCTGTAATGATAATGGTTTTCTTTCTTTTTTGTTTCTCCCCCTCTCCCATGGTCTCTCCAATGTTTGGATGTCCTCCCTGCACTTTTTGTTTTGTCATCACTCCTCCCAGGGCCTCTCCCTCTGGCTACACCTGGACAGGAGATGTAGAAGCAGAGATGCCGGACTGGGATGCTCGGGGCAAAGCAGACTGAGTCTCACTCTTCCTTGCCTTGGAATTTCTTCTCCACCTCTCCTCCCCATGTGTCTGCCTGGAAAGCTAAGAAATCAAAACAGGAGGAGGAGGGGTGTGCATTTCTGACATCCACGTGGCACACCTTCTCGCCAGGGCAAGCTGAGAATGATGGAGATGAAAGGAGACGGAGGGCTCCAGGCACGGGAAAGACCCTGGCCACCAACCTGCTCCTGTGGGAGCAGAAGGACAAGTGGTCCTGATGCTCCGTGACCCTGGAGAACTTCAAGGACTCCGAGGCAAGATTAAGTACATGCGTCTCCCCTGGAGATGTGGTTTCACTTCAGCTGGCATTAAAAGACTCAGAACTGCTCATGATCTTTGGCGTGTGTCTGAGACTTGGCAAACCCTACATCCCTGGTTGCTTATCCACACAGGAAAACCCAGAGATAAGCTCATCTTCATTCCCACGCATAACCCAAGGACGTGTCCTGGTAAACAAGACCCGGGCCCAGCACACCCACTGACCTTCCTCTCGTCTCTCTGTCCTCAAATAACCTTCGCAGCAGGGTGACAGCAACACGAGAGAAGAGGCAAGTAGGCTACATCTTCATGCAGCCTCTGTGGGACCTTCGTCTGGGACGTTAGAGGACTTGGGTCTTTCTCAGAACTCCTAGGATCTGGAAACCCCCTGAGTGCAATGGGAAAACTCCCAGGAGACTCAGACCTGGGAAAGTCCTGGACCGATACCAGAATTCAATGCACACAAAGTTGGGCATGCAGCTTGGAAGAGAAAGAGATGAGAAGTTGGAAGATTTGTCCCCCTCTTGCCCCCCATGTAAGACGGCTTTGTTGTTGAAAAACTAAGAGAGTTACCTTTAAGATCCTTCCAAGACATGAACTCAGAGGCCCAATATAGAGCAGAGCTCTAGAAATACAGCCAGACAATGACCATGTCTTCCTGCAGCAGCTGGCTTGTTCTAAAAGGAGTCTTTGAGTCCTCAGTCAGGGGATGCTGCCCTACCTTGGCGAGCCTTAGGCCCCTTGCCTGTAAAGCAGAGCCAGGTCCAGGGTGTCTTACTGGAACCTGTGAGGACAGATGTACCTAGAATAGGCCGCAACTATCACTAGAGCATCTTACCCAGTAGGCTTTGGGCAGGGCCCCTTCATCAGACACGTACATAGTCCTAAGTGGCACAAATAAAGGGCATGTACAGTCTCCCAACAGTTCAAGTCACACTGTTCCGTGAAATTTGTTTTGTGCCACATTTAAGGGAACGCTACGTTTTCAGAGTTTTTTTGTACTGGGGGATTTGGGGTAAAGCATGAGAATGTTCATTATAGCTATCAGTGTTTTTCCAGGGATAATCTTCCCTCTCTCCTCTTGGGTTGAGTCCCCACATCTCCCAAGAGTTAGGAAGAGATTACTCATTTTTTTGAGGCAGAAACTGGGGGTTAGGGGGTGTTGATATTAAATGTGGCAACAAGAGCCTAGGGTTTCCCAAGATATTCATGAGAAAGAGAAGTCTCAGAGGTGAGGGAAGTTCCAGAGAATGGGAACTGAAGTCTGAGTACATGTTGGGTAGTGCCACCAGGGCCCACAACTCAAGCCAACAGGCAACTGGGCAAAGATTCGCCAGGCTAGGCTCCCAAAGAAAGCAAAGTCAGCTCTCAATAAAAGAAATATTATGTCACGCAAATGGAGCTGGCCAGGGCCCTGATGCCCGTTGTCAGGTACTTCCTTACTGCTTTAAAGTGGTAAGTAGGACAGATTTGGCAATGCTTGATTCTCTCCATCGTGGCCAAAGCCACCCGCCCCCAGCAACCAGGGCAGAATGTTCCCAGTTCAGCAAATATCTTCCCGTCAGGCAGTCTGGGCTGGCTCTAGGACAAGAGTCATGGTGAAAAACCAAAATTAACGAATTAGAACCCAAAGCCAGCAGCAGTGACTGGGGGAGATTTCATCAGCCCTGAGATGGGTCAGAGGCCAAGGCCAACCAGAATGATGAGCCATCCCCACCCAAAGAGGTCTCTTAAGCTCCCAGAAGAGCCGTAGGCCACACCCATCCTGGAATTCCCTAGGAGCCCACACCTCCTGCACAAGGATGTCTGAGCCAAACTGCTAATGTCTTCCTGAACATTCATTCCCAAGTGGCTCCACATTCTCAGACAAGGGCAACTCATGGGATGTAAAACCCAGCGGCTCACGGTGCTGGGAGGGGGGCACATTCCCTGGAATCCCCGCCCAGACGCAGCACATTCTGTGCACTCCCTGGTTTGGCAATTCCTTCTCCCTCCCTGGGCATGTCACTGTGCTCACTCTGCTTGTTTTCTCATCCTCGGAAAAAACTACGTGACCTCGGTTAACGTCGGCAAGGCGCTCGGTTCCAGATAAGCACAGCCTGTCATTAACGGCGCTGTGATTTTTTCCCCCGGGGCCCTAACATTCTGCCTCTCCCAGCTATTTTGGGCCAGGCTGCCCAGCCATCCCACTGTCAAGGGCAGAGACTGGTATTGCAAACTCTTGAATTCCCTTCCAAAGGGTAGCTACAGGAAGGCTAGGATGGTGGCTTCCCACTGCCAAGGGATGGGGGTGGGAGAGCCTCCATGAGGAGTTGGGAAAGGAGCTGAGATGGAAACTTGGCAGCCAGACCCAGCCTCCCTGGCCGCTGGCCCACCCTCATTGCTCCTGGATGGCGCTGCTGGTGTTCTGGAAGGGTTGGGGGCAGGTGGGAATCAGACTGGCGACTGCAAGGATGCAACAGGCTAATCTGCTGTGATCCTTACACCTGGAGAAGACACTCTCACTATGAGAAGGACTGCCCTCTGGACTCCATGCCAAGGTGGGAGGTCGGGGAGAGGAAAATACACTCACCGTCTTACTTTTGCCCTTTATATGCTGTCCGACTCTAATCAAGACATTAAATGCCCCATGCCTCGGTTTCTCCATCTCTCAACATTTACTCCCCTATTTTGGGAATTCCTTTCCAGCACTTTCAGTTACACAGAGATAGTCCTAGATGGACCGGTTAGGTAATACTACTTTATTTGATGTACAAAATAGGAGGGCCCCCTGGTGGACTGCACGATTCTAGGCATTTCACTCTGAAACGAATGAGTAAGTAGACACATGAATGAACAATTAAAGTGAAGAATTTTTAGTTTTTTATGCAGAGCCACAGAAACAAAAGGAGGAGAGCATTTCCAGGAGAAGGTCACGGTGAAGTCTCCTAGGATGCAAAGAGGACAAGGACAATGAAAATCGGAAGGAAAACCTGGTTGTACATGATTGTAGACTGGGAGGAAGGCAATTCCATGCCACAGCCTCCCGGGAAGGCAGTGTCTATTCACCAGAGGATGCAAGGCCCCTTTGATCTAATCATTTTTCTTCTAGGAATTTATCCTACAGATATACTTATAACTGTGCTCAAATAAGTACGTTCTGGGATATGTCCGGAAGCGTCACTGTAATGTAGAAAGATCACAGATAGCCTAAAAGGACATCATTAGGGGCCTGGTAAAAGAAATTACAGGACATCCACACAGCGCAATACCACGTGGCTCTCTAGAGAATGAAGCAGCTCTCTATATAATGATATGGAACAAGCATTAATGTGAAGTGAAAAATCACAAACCTTATTGAAAGACGTTAAAGAAGACCTCGGTAAATAGAGAGGCAAACCATGCTCGTGGGTAGAAGACTCATCACCATAAAAATCTCAATTCTCTCCCAAGTAATCTGCAGATTCAAAGCAATCCCATTCAAAATCCTAAAAGGCTGGGGTGGGTGGGATATAGTGGGAGGGGGTGCGGAATTGTCCTGCAACATATGAAGGCTTATTATAAAGAGGTAATGATGAGGGAAGTGATATTGGAGCTACTATGAGAAATTATATCAGTACAACAGAAAGCCCCCAGACAGACCCATGTGTATATGGAAACTTGATCTATGACAAAACTGGCATTGCATACATATCAATGCGGGAAGATGGATTCTTTCCTAAAAAGAGCACAGAGATATTGGGGCATCTCCAGAAGAAGAAATAGAAACGACCGAAAAATATAAGAAACAAACACAAACTCTCAGTAGTCAGGCAATGAAAAGACATTTAATGCCATCAGTGGGCAAAATTAATACACCTGATAATACCTCTGGAGCGACCTGATCTTTCATCCACTGCATAGAATTTTAGTTCATTGTTGTAAAAGTTATAATAGGTATATATGCTGTTTAGGGATACATACCTATTTGCTAAAATTATAAAATCAAGCAGGAGAATGATTATTAACGCAACATGCAAGATTGTGATTACCTCTTGGGGTGGGAGGGAATTGGGAAGAGGGAGGAGTAGCAAAAGAGCTTTCAGGAGAACGGGGCTAAGGTTTTAGTTCTTAAGCTGGGAGGCATATATAGATTTAGATATCTTAATAAATAAAAGATTTGAAGAATTTACAATAATAACAGTATATATGGTGTATGGAACAAATGAATTCAAGAAGGTTCCCCCCCGAAAAAAATGCAGAACCATGTTCAGCACATTTCCATTTTTTTAATAAGGTAATTTAATATATGTGTTTATGATTAGTTTGTGTGTCATAAAATACCCCTAGGAAGAAACTAGTAATAGTGATCGTCTCTGGGCAGGGAATGCAGAACGGGACCGGGGGTTATTTTTCACTGTGCACCATTTATATAATTTGAATTTTTCCCTTGTGCATCTGTAAGCTCTTGGGAGACACGAGGCTGTTTGCAGGCAGCGAAAGGCTGAATCAGGTGCAGACCTGCAGAGCACTGAGGCACCCTCCTAGCCAAGCTCTTGGGTGACGCGCCACCGCTACCAGGTTTTTTCAGGATTTCTGAAATAGGCACATTGCAGGACTTGGGGGGTGAAGGGCCAGGATACCTTTTAACACTTCCATTAAAACAGCCCCAGGGGCTGGGGAGGAGACTGGCAAAACGAGATGAATCAGAGACCCTGATTTGGGAGAGGATTCGTTGATTGCCAACCAGTGGCAGCGAAACCTCCACCCCATCCCCAGGACCCTCCACCTCCCAGGACAGTACAGCCTGTAGATCTGATCTTTGCTTTGGAAACGGATCAACGTTCCGATGTGGCCGATTAGAAGAGCCAAGGAGAGGGGCTCTCTGAGAATGAGGGTGGCAGAAAGGGGCCCACGCTTCTCTGCCTCCAGGAGAGGGGTCCTGTAATCTCAGCTCGAGGAATGATAACCCCTTCCTCATAGCCTTCATCCCACCCCCTTCCCATTTTGCCTTGGCCAAAGTTCCGGAATTACGCGGCGGAGATGGCCTGCGGGTGGGCGCAGACTCCAACGCCCCTCCCTCCGTTCTATCCCCTGGCCGGCGGCTCCTCCTCCCGGACCCGCTCGCTGAGCAGCAAAAACTACAACTCCCAGCAGCCGGCTCGGCGACCCGCGCGCAGCCGCAGAGCAGAGGCTGCCGGGAGCGTGTTGCCCGGAGGCGGGGCGAGCACGCCGGGCGGAAGTCGGCCGCTCGCTAGGTCCCGGCACTGCCCGCAGCGAGGCTCTGCCGCCCGCGGGCCCCGGAGCCAGCCCGCACCGGGTGAGTGACGGCCTGCCCGCGGCCGCCGGCGCCCGCCGCCTCCTCCGACCCCGCCGCGTCCCGACCCCGGCCCCCCCCCCCAGGATCCCTCCCCATCTGACTGAGCGGGGCCCCTGCCCCCTGACTCGCTGACTGTGGTGGGACGCCTCCCTCTGACTCTTGAGAAACTGTCCTCTTCTCCCGACTGGTGGCGGACACCTCCTCCCTCTGACTTGTAAGACTCTTACTTCCTCTGACTTGCGGGACACCTCCCCGCCTCTGACTTATGAGATACCTATCCCGTCTGACGGCGGCACTCCAACCCCTTCTGACCTGGGGGACTCCTACCCTTTTTCTGACTGCAGGACTCCTCCCTCTCAGACTTGCAAGACTCCCCCCCGCCCCAACCCCCGACTTGTGGACACCTCCCCGCTCTGACTAGGGTGGGACATCACCCCCTCTGACCCTGAAGGATGCATTCCCTTTCTGACGCTTAACTATCCTTGAGAACAACCCTCCCCTGCCCGCTGTGATTTCATTGCTGCTCCTCTGACCTACGCAGGGTCTCTCCTAACCAGTTAGGGAGCCCTCCGCTCTCTGACTGGCACTTTGTCGTACCTGCAGCAGGCCAGCCTTCCCCACCCCAGCAGGCCTTCCTCTCCTTCCCTTCAGCACTTTTCTTCCTTTTGCACCCAAACTGTACATCCTGCCCTCTCCCCTCCTCCCAGCCTCCATCTGGCCTGGATGGGCACCATCCCTGGGACAGGCACCTCCTGCCCATCCTTGCCGCTTGGTGCCTCTCCCTTGCTCTCATGTCCCTAGGCTTGGCAGGCACCTGCACCTGCGCTCACCCTTTTGTCTGCCAGGCACATCTTTTCCCGGGCACCTGCGTGTCCCCCAGGAGACCAGTGTCCCTTAGCACTCTTGCTCCATTTTGCCTGCCTGTCTAGGGGTATGTGCTTGACATTTTTTCCCACCACGTTCTCAACAGATTGTAGGTTTGGGAGCGCGCATCTCCTGGTGTCGACTGAATCTTGCTGGCTCTTCAGTGTAAGGACCAAAACTTGACCAAAGCGTGGGGTCACAGGGGGTCCATGAGAAGGAAGCCAGTGCTGCAGTCCTTCAGGAGCCGGGGGTGGGGGGTGTCTCTGCAGCCTCTCCCTCCTCTCCCTTTGAGGAGCTTGATTGAGAAAGATCTTCCTGGATTAGGCTGTGGGCCCTCCTCCAGCCCCCAGCCCCACCCCACAGGCCTCTCAGTGGAACGGCCCAGCCTGAGCCTGTGGGCATGGTGGGGCACCTCCCAGAGCAACCAGCAGCCTCCCCGGGGGGCCCCTCCCTGCCGGCCTCAATGAGCCCTCTATTCGGCCTGAGAGGCACACTGACTGGCCAGCCCCTCCCTCTGCACTTGGTAGGGGCTGCGTCCTGAGAGTGTCTTCGGGAGAGGACTCAGGGGAAGTGTAGATTTGTTCAGGAGCTGTCATGAGGCCACTGCAGTGGTCTGGGAACAGGATTCTCTGTCTTCTCACTCTTTTTCTCATCCAAATTTCTCATCTGCTCCCAGAAGGCACTGTGACATCACAGGGTGGTGGAGGAAATCCCGTGTGTGCAAGTATACTTTGTGCCACCATATGATCTGATCGTTTGATACCTTCTGTTAGCTGAAAGTCTCCTATCTTCCCCCTAAAGATGTTCACCAAATGTAGGTCACACCTTTTTTTCATAGCCCACAGCAGTGTCATAGACTTTAAGCCGTTGATACTTGAGGGATTTTTTACATGCCGGTCTGACGGCACCCTGAGCATGTGCCAGGCATTCCCGAGCCACAGAGGCAGGGAGGAGGGACCCAGGGTGCAGGAGGAGCGGCTGTGTCCACCCCACTCCCTGAATGTGGCCTTTGAGGTGAGCACTTGGAGGCTGCCACAGACACACGCCCCTTTCATCTGAGTCTCGGGACTTCCCAGGCAGCAATGTGGCCATCCTCATGGCAGCTGTGTGTGGGGGGGGGGGGTAGGTGGATCAATGCCCTAGTGTTTTCTCCTTCAAAAACAAGAGTATCTCAGCTCTGGGAATGTGGTCCAGAGTCCTGAAATAGCTCTGCACTATGATAAGGAAGTCATTTCCCTATTGTTCAGATGTTTGTGGAATGGTACCTAGGACACAGGAAAAAAAAAAAAAGCCAGTGATTATTCTTTTCCCTCCAGTAACACTCTGGACTGTGGAGATTCCCGGAAAGATCTTACTAAATGCCAACATTAGGGGAATCTAAAACTTTCATATTGATCTTTAAGGACTTTTATGTTGATTTTCCTTTTTATTAGACCAAGGTGATCAATTAGGAAAAAATAATCCTGATAATAGAGAAATCTGTTTGGGAAGATGTTCGGTTTTCTCTTTTTCTACACTTTTTTTTTGAATCCTACGTGTTTCTCTGTAGTAAGTCCAGTCATTAAGTGGGACTCACAGCTCCAGGTTCTGAAGCAGAGCCCTACTTCCATTCGTGCTCAGCCGGCAGAATGGGTCGTGGGGAATGAGGCCGGAGTAGGGCTCCAGATGGCAGTGTGCAGACGAGGCCAGACCAGATACAGCTATGGTTACTGGCGGTGTGAGAGTGAGGGTGAGGTTGGAGCCCACCCAGAAGGGCTCCAAGGGGTCCCAAGGGTTGAATGAGTCCCAGTGATGATGGCCACTGAGAAAAGTGGGGGAGAAGATGGGTTCTTGCAAGTGCACCTCCACTGTCGGAGCAAGCCCTGATTCAGGTCGATCGTGGGGTGATTGTGTCCCCATATTTGTGGGCTCTCTGGGAAGCAACCCCAATGATGTGTGGTTTTGTTTGGGACCTCACTTCCAACTGGGAAGATAACTTTTTGCTAAAAATCCTCCAAGTATAACATTAACGATACAACTGAAGCTCACGCAGCCCTACTGTGATGGGATAACTGCAACACTGTGGATGGTCCTGACACTGTGCCACCTGCCCCAGAGACAGAGCCGTGTGTGAATGGCCCTGCCCCGTGGGAAAAGCTGGAGGTTCTTTCCCTGTCTCCCTCCTTGTGGTTGGCAGAATAATGCCCCCCCAAGGTGTCCACATCCTGACCCCCCAGAATCTACAAATATATCACGTGACGAAGGGAGATTAAGGTAGCAGACAGAATTAAGCTTGTTAACCGGCAACCTTTAAATAGGGAAATCATCCTGGATTATTCAGGTGGTCCCAGTGTAATCACAGGGTCTTTAAAAGTGGAAGAGGGAGACAGGAGAACTTCAGAGGGAAATGATGGCAGGAAGGCTAGAGAGATGCAATATTGCCGGCTTTGAAGGTGGAGGAGGGGGCCGTGAAATGTGGACGGCCATGAGAAGCTGGAAAAGGCCAGGAAGCAGATTCTCCACCAGCCCCTCAGGAGGGCACACAGCCCTTGATTTTAGTGAGACCCACATCAGACTTCTGTCCTGCAAGACTAAAATAAGTTTGTGGTGTTTAAGCTGCTGAGTCTGCGGTGATTTGTTACAGCAGCAGCAGAAAACGAATTCACTCCTCTTGGGTAGCGACTTCAAAACAAGACAGAGGGCTGAAAACTAAGTTATCTCAAGGTGTATTTAACTGGATTCAGTAGGCAGTTGTGAATGCCTGTTTGCAGAGAAAGAGAGGAGTCAGGGGAGGTGCAGAGCTAGGTAGCACGCAGAGTCAGCCCTGACCTCAGGAGTCCCTAAAGGACATACTGGACTGCTGGGACCTTTTCCTTCCTCCCTGGTTTCCGTCTGCTGCCCACCCTGTCCAAACTTGACATGGACTTTCCAAATACAAAATAGGAAGCCTTGGCGAGTCCAGAACAGAAGAATGCCATGAGTCAGGTCACATTCTCAAGGAGCTGAGACACATCACCCGCATCCTTTGAGATGCTGCCTCGCTGCGGCTTTGAAGCCCTTGGCCTCTGTCTTTGCAGCCCCGAAGGGTCAGTGATGTCGACGGGATTAGCTCTTGACTTTCTAACCAGGAAGTGCCCTTGGGCAATGAGCAGAGCAGGAACTCTGAGGCCCGTCTGCTGTCTGGATGCCGCTCCCCGGGACCGTTCAGATCAGAGACCGAGGCAGGGAAGGGAAGGCAGCTGCTCTGCAGGAGTGAGAGGCTGGGAGGAGAGTGGCCGCCACTCTGGGCGACAGGGAGCTGGGAGGGGCCTCCTGTCGCTTCCTGCCTCCCTAGATCCTGAAGGGGAGGAGTTTTGCCCTGGCAGCTGTCATTAAACCTGTTTGCCCTGCCACCTGTCACACCAGTGTTCCTAAAGGAAGCTACAGAAAGAGGCGCTCAGCTGTGTCCAGAGTTGCCGCCCGCTTTTGTCTAAGCCCTGCTAAGTCCAGTGGCGAAAGGCCCAAGGATGGCCCGTGGAGGTAGGGGTGTCGGAGCCCGTCCTCATTCTTCACCGTAACCAGACCTCGGAGGGGCTCCTGCTTCTGGGGTGGGGAGGCGGCGTCACCCTGGACAGACATGCAGGAAGAGGTCGCACCGCCTTCCTTGGGCCTGGGAACCCACTGGCAAGCGGACAGACCCCAATGCCACCCCTGGCTGTTTCAGGCCTGTTTTCTAAGGAAGTTTTGGTTCAACAGAAACCGGAAAAGCATGAGTGTCAGTGAGCCGTTCTTGATACCCACCCTAAAGAGGGGGGACCGGGAAGGAAATTAGGACTCGAGCCTCCTGGATGGTTGTTGCCCCTTGACAATCAGCGACTTCTTTCTGTGGATGTTGCAGTGGGGCTGGCGATGGAGAAGGAAGCCAGCAGGGGTGCCGTGCCCTGGGGTTTCTGAGCAGGAGAGGACTTGGCTGCAGGGCCCCTCAACAGGCGAGCCTGGCTGGTGAAAGAGCCTGTGACTTTTTACTGCAGCAACTCGGTTCCAGTTTCCCGGGTTATATAAAGTCAGCCCATCATGCTGCACGTGGTGGGACTGACAAACTTCTTGTTACTCTAAAGCAGACATTTAACCTGCTTAGTGTTTGCAGGTGCGTGGGCAGGGGGAGAAGCGTCAGCCCGGCCCTACTGGGAACGGCTTTGTCCATTTCACCTCTCACCTGCGCTGGCTCGTTTCTCTTGGTTCTCGTGGTTTGGTTTGGTTTGGTTTGGTTTTTTAATGAAAATGCAAGCTCTCGCTTGGCACCAGACCTCCAGCAACAAGACACTACAGGCAGCTCACCATCAGTTTTAGGTGATAAACCAGCAGACCGTGGCATGGCGTGAAAACGCATGGGATTGTAAACTTTCTTTTCTACAAAATAAAAGTAATTCCTTGGGATCCTAAAGGAGGGATGGAGACCAAGGTTGGGCTTTGATCCAGTGGTGAAGCTAAAGGGATTTTCTGGAAGGCAGCCTGAGTTCTCCTGTCACTGAGAGCAGTTGAATGATTGTTTATTTAACAAAAGGTGATCGAACCCCAGGTGTCCTTAGGTCTTGGGAGCCAACCTGACTGAGCAGAGCCCCTTCGCTCCTGGGCTCAGAGTCAAGTGGGGAGGCTGTGGACCGGATCGCAGCCAGACAGATGGCAGAGCCCCTGCCCAGAGAGAGGCCTCACACAGAGGTGCGGCAGGCACATCAGGGGTGCGTTGGTTTCTAGGGCTGCCCTGACAGATCACCACAAACTTGCTGGCTGAAAAGAACACATGGTGACACATCTTCACTGGCCCTCGTAGTTCTGGAGGCCAGAAGTCCATCTGAATGTCATTTCACTGGGCTGAAATCATGGTGTGGGCAAGGCCACGCTCCCACTGAAGGCGCCAGGGGGCAATCCGTCCTCTCCTCTTTCCAGCTTCTGGGGGTCCCCCGCGTTTCTTGGCTGTGGACCTCTTCTTAGTCATCGAGTCTCCCTCTGTCTCCCTTCCGTGACACGTCGCATTTGCGGCCCCACCTGGATAATCTCCCCATCGCAAGGCCCTTGACTTGCTCTCATCTGCAGAGTCTCTGTTGCCGTAGAAGGAGACAGTCACAGGCTCTGGGATTCGGCCTGGGTGCCTCTGGGACCAGTGTCAGCCCCCCCGCAGGAGGGACGCTTACTGGTGGGGGAAGGGCACTTCATAGACGCAGGGCAGGAGGGGGAAGGGACAGCGGAGGCATGACTCTCATGGGACAGCCAGGGACTTCTAGGTGGTTCCGTGTGGCCGGGTGGAGAAGGCATCCCAGGCAGGGCTTCAGCACACGGATCGTGGGATTGCAGACAACGTGCTGTGCGTGGGGAGCGCACGCGAGGCGATGAGGCTTTCCCTGCAGGCTGCGGAGCTTGTCCTTTAGCAGGAAGGCGTTGGGGGCTAGTAAAGTTTCACTTTTTAGGAAAATCTTTCTGTCAGTTGTGTGCTGGATAGATTGGGAAGGGTCTAGCCTGGGGATCTGTTCCTGGGGGGGGAAGAGTATGGATATTCTCAGCTTTGCAGGCTGTCCAGGTCACTGACTCTGCAGCCGTGCCTGGTGCTTGCAGGGATGGGCAGGCACCTAGCCAGCTTTGCCTGCAAAGCCGCACCCCCCCCCAGCAGGTGGGCGAAGGTGCTAGTAAAGTGAGGAACAAAGCAGCCAGCCAGTGGCAGGCAGTCAGCGCCAAGGCCTACAGCATCTGAGCCAGCGGCCGTGGCACTGGGAAGCCAGCACGTCACAGACACAGTCCACACGTGGAGAGACGGAGGCCCAGAGAAGCCAGGGCACTTGTCTGAGGTCATGCGGCTGGTAAGTGGCAGAACTCAGGTTGGACCCAGACGGTCTGGGTCATCAGGAGGCCAAGGTGAGACAGGACCAGGGCAGAGGCCGTGGGGGCGGGAATCCAGAGCTGGGGTACAGACGGGTGAGGGGACCTGGCACCTGCCTGGATGTGAGGAGGTGAGTGATTTTGACTGAGGATGGCCCCTGAGGGCTGGAGTGCCCTCAGCCAGCAGTACGTTCCTGAGGGGAACCTGCTGCGGCCACAGGAAGCTCGGCAGCTGGGCTCCTAGCCTGGATTCCGGGGGAAGATTCAGGCTCAGAAGGTGTGGATTCAGGAGAAGAGGTGGGTGGCAAGGAAGGAGCCAGCCTTGGGGGCTGAGAAGAGACAGGCAGGAGGAGGACCACAGACAGGTCACAACTCACATCCCCGTGCCTGCTGGCAGGAGGTGCAACAAGACACCCTACGGGCTGATCTCGGGGCTGGGACCCCGGAGCAGGCCTGTCGGTGGGTCATCTCCGGGGGCAGGGGGCAGACCCTGGCATGGACGGGAGAGTGAATGCTGTTCCAGGATGGTGAGGTCAGGGGGAACAGAGGTGTCACAGGGTGGGGGCGGGCTCTCCATTCATTCGTAGATTCATGGATTCACCTTCATCCATTAACATACCAAGTGCTTTCAGTGTACCTGCGAGTGTAATCTGGAGATAGAGCGGTGACTCGGATGGGAGATTTGGACCAGTCCAGACGGCGGGAAGGAACCAGAAGAGCAGGCGGGGCTGCACTGAGCCTGAGCAGGAGCAGGAGGCGCTCCGCCCGGACCAGGGCTGGGCGGCCGGCGGGCTCCACTGGCCCCTGGACCGTGGCCTCAGATTCTCTGCTTGGCGCGAGTGGGCGGAAGATGGGACAGGATCACTGGTGACAGTGAGGATAGTGACTCAGGGACGGGGAGAGGGTTGACCGGGGGCGGTGAGGACGCCACATCGCAATGGCGACACATCTTCACTGGCAGACACTGTGTCCACTGCACCTGCGGCTCTGTGACCAGGAGGCAACTCGACCATCAGGGAGTGATCCAGGGCCATGGGCTTGCGCGTAACTAAGGTGGGGCTCAGGGGCAAGACGCTGAGGGGCTGCTCAGGAAGTGGGTGTATTTTTCACTCCTTCAGCACTGGATGCTGTGGAGTAGAGGGTGGACGGGCACAGGGTGGGCAGGGAAGTCCTGAGGAGGTGAAAGCGAGACAGCCAGGAGCCGGGGCGGGAGGACGGCAAGCCCTGTCTGGGGGACGAGGGCCGGCTGGGCCGTCGGGACAGAAGGGAGGCTGGCGTGGCCAGTTGCTGGGGAGGGGTGAGGGCTGGCAGGGGTCGTGTAAGTAGCAAGGGTTTGCTCACGAAGCAGGGAATGACGTGGCTGGAGGGACTGGCTTGAATAGCAGGTGTCGCTGGCTGCGGGGCACCAGTGGCTGTCAGGGAGGGGAGTGGCAGCAGGGGCTGGAGGGCGGCCTGTGTGGTTGCAGTGAGAAGGGGCCGTGAGAGCAGATGGGAGCCGATGGGGAGGAGAGGGGTGGCCGGATTGCTAGGGCCTGCTGGCGGAGCAGGTGCTGCGAGGAGGGGAACCAGGGCTGTGCCTAGGCTTTTTGAGGTGGTGGTGGTTCATAACTTACTGTCAAAGTATGTTCAGGTGGAAAGTTCCATCTCCCAAGGTTTCGATGAAAGTTTTGACCAGGGCAACTGCAATTATGGCCGTCCTCCATCACCACCTCTATTCCTGTGGGGGGAGGATTTGTGGGCGAGTGCATGTTAGAAATCCAGGCAGAATTCTGACTAGGAGGTGAGATGCAGGAATTGAGAGCTCAGTGGTGACACTGGGCTGGACGTGGACACAGGGCAGCTTTGGCCTGGCTGTGCTTTTGAAGCCTCGGTTTGGCGAGACCAGAGGAGGGGCTGGGACTCCTGTTTCTCCCGCAGAGTCCTCAGCGACCAGCTTGCAGCTCCATGGCAACTTGGGGGGCTGCTTCCTGGGGGAGGAGGGAGCCCTCTCCCAGAAGGGGAGCTGGGAGCCAGTGCCCAGGGAAGGAGAGGAAGGCTCCGAGGCCGTTCTGCAGGGCCCCACGCGTCTTGCTTCCTCCTTAGAAGTCACTTTTCTGCACTTGACCCTGTGGACGAAACGTAAGAATGTCCAAAAAGCAAGGGAAGGGGAAGGCCTGGTTTCCATGTGGACCTGTTGCTGTGATTTTCCATCCTAGGAGCGGGGCCGCACGCTCTGCATTTGGGGGGCAAAGGGTGGGGGGTGACACAGAGCCACCAGATCGCCGTGAGACCCCGCAGCCTTCCCAGCTGTTGCCTGGTGGAGGGAGGGGCATCTGCACGGAAAGTCACACCGTTGGTTGTTTTGGGGGCCAAGGCAGAAATGCTCCATGGCCCGAGGGAAGTTTCTCAGGCTGAGACCTACTGAGTTACAGCTGGAGGCCGAGACTGAGAGCGGCCGAGGGCTGGCGTTCTGCTGATTCCGCCCCAGAGACAGCGCCGGCCTGGTGCCGCTATGGCCTCGCTGAGCTGCGTGGTCTGTGCTGGGGACAGGAGCTGCTGTTCCTGGCCGCTACAACCTGCTCTGGAGCTGTGCCTCGAGCTGCGCCCAGGGAATGGGCTGTGGCGAGCCACGCTGTCCTTGGAGCTGACACGCTGGGCTCCAGTCGGTGAGGGCCCGTCAGACTCTGGTCCCTCAGCCATTTGCATTACAGAAAGACGCCAGGGGACGGACATTGCCAAAACCAGAACTATTTTTGTTTGGATTGAATGTGTTTTATACTTATATTTGAATGTTACAGAAACCTAACCCAGGAGGAAGTAACAGCTCACTCACTCAGTGAGCACGCGTCTGCACTGTGCACTGTTCTAGGAGTTGGGGACACAGGTGAACAAACTGATAACTATAACATGATGTCAGGTGGTGACAGATGCCAGGGAAGGGGATGGAGAGTGCCGTCATCGGGAGCAGAGCTGTCAGGGAGGGCTTCTCGGCTGAGGTGACCTTGGATTAAAATACACACCTGTACTCTCTCTGTTACCCTGTCCTGCCTGACCCCCACCCCACCCCCCAGCACGTGCTGCCCCTCCAGCAAGATTGCAAAGCACGGAACCTACACGGAACCTTCTCTCACCGAGCTTTCTGTCTTGCCAGCTGGGATAGAGGAGATGGAATAACATTGCTTTGGAAAGACTTTTCTTCTTGCTGAATAAGAGTAAACACAGATACTGCTAGAGTCGGGGTTTACTTAAGCCAAGGAAGTAGTAATGGCACAGAGTCGCGGCAGTGCTCTTTACCCTGGTTGAGGCGGCCTCAGACCGTGTGCCCTCACAGAAGCGGGAAGCGCTGTGCCTGGCCCGTCGCTGACTTCTCCTTTCCCCCTGGGTTGCAGGTCCCGCCTGCCCTTCAGTCTGATGCCCGTCCAGCCCTCCGACCCCCTGGAATGGAATGAGTCTATGCACTCCCTCCGGATCAGCGTGGGGGGCCTTCCCGTGCTGGCGTCCATGACCAAGGCCGCAGACCCCCGCTTCCGCCCCCGCTGGAAGGTGATCCTGCCCTCCTTCCTGGGTGCCGCTGTCCTCTGGCTGCTCTACGCCCACCGCCCTCCTCCTGGCCGGCCCCCCGTGCCCAATGCCCACAACTGGAGGCTCGGCCAGGCATCCGCTGACCGGTACAACGACACCTACCCCCTGTCAGCCCCCCAGAGGACACCGGGCGGGACTCGGTACAGAATCGCTGTCATTGCCGACCTGGACACGGAGTCAAGGGCCCAAGAGGAAAACACCTGGGTCAGTTACCTGAAGAAGGGCTATCTGACCCTGTCAGACAGTGGGGACAGGGTGGCCGTGGAGTGGGACCAAGGCCGCGAGGTCCTGGAGTCCCACCTGGCGGAAAAGGGGCGGGGCATGGAGCTGTCGGATCTGATTGTCTTCAATGGGAAGCTCTACTCCGTGGATGACCGGACAGGCGTTGTCTACCAGATCGAAGGCTCCAAGGCCGTGCCCTGGGTGATCCTGTCCGACGGCGACGGAACCGTGGGGAAAGGTCAGTCGGGCCATCTGTCCCCTGGGCTCGTTGCAGTGCTAGAGGACAGGTCCTGGGTCACCCTCAGCTGGCTTGGTTTGCACACGTGTGCAGTGAAGCAGTCACGGGTCCAGAGGGAGGGGACGTCAGGGAGATCTAGTCTCCTCCCTGCCTCTGACCTGCGGCCCCCAGAGTGTGAGCAGAAGCCTCCGAGACATCGAACCAAAGCTGTGTCCAGGAGCGCGAGCTTCTGCTGGGGGCCTGCGGGGGAGGCGGGGCCTCTCCAGGAGCGGGGCTGGGCTCCGCCGCCGCTGCTCTCACTGCCCCCAGGAACCAGCCCCTTTCTGCGTCCTGCACCCTCCACATGCCTCACCTTTAAAGCCGGGTCGTCAGATTTTCTCATTTTGAACCAAGACTTTATTAAAAAGCAAACGTCTCCTTTCTGAAAACCCAGCAGAAGGAAGGTCTGTGTGAGCAGCAGTGACCGCCCCCCACCCCTTGAGTGGAATCTGGACCTCTGGCATCGGCTGTGCCCCACTGCTCTGCTGTTTGCCAGCAGGTGGATAGGAGAGCTGCGAGAGGGAGCCTGAGTGCCCAGAGCCTTCGGACAGGGCGGCAGGAGAGTTGGCACCAACTTCTGCGTGTGCCTGTGCCCTCGGGTGGGTCCACACCTTCTAGAAAGCCAAACTCCACGGCAGGCGCCTGAGGTCAAAGGAGGAATCGTATTAACTCCCTGGGCCGCTGCCAGGCCCTCCCCCGCCCCTCTTCCTCCCCCTCTCCTGGTGATAAAAATCTCTCCCAAGTGTGCTCAAGGCTGGGCAGGTTGGCAGGACTGTCTCAGCCACCGTTTTATTGAAAGCATTGGCTGTCCGCTTCCTGCCTTAGGCTGTCAGGGCGTGAAGGGCACCATCCAGTAGTTCTGTTTGCCCCTTGGATAAAGGGAGCTCAGGGCTGCCCTGTGGTCCGTCATCCAGAGCCACCTGCAGAGAAGCATCTTGCAGGGAGGGTTGCAGCCCCAGCTCCTCGGGGTGGCAGGAAATTTGCAAAACATTTGCGAAGCAAGCACAATTTAGAGCACGGTGTAGGAACAGGTGAGAATATGCTAGAAGAACAAAGCACCCACACAGCCTTCAAAACTAAGCTCGTAGTAAGTAAATATGTCTAAGAAAACAAACACTGTTTGGCGTGGCTACCATGAGCCCCCACGCCAAGCCCCGCTTAGGTCTGGCCACTGGCACATAGTTGACTCAGGGATGTGTCAGGTGTGGCCTCAAGGACCGCAGGCGCGTTCTGTGTGACACTTCGCTACACTTTCCTAGGATTGGGTGTAGTCTGAGTCGGGGCTGACGGCTCGAGAAACAGGGAGCTTGGGGTCTGCGGATTTGTGAGTGGGGGGTGGGCCTTTCTGGCTGTGCAGGGCGCAGCAGGGTTCACGTGGGTTGTGAGGCGGGTGGTCCCAGCAGGGTTTCTGGGGTGAGTTTGGGAGGAAGATGCGGGGGCTCCGGAGGGCCGGGAGAGAGAAGGGAGAGGCAGCAGGCAGAGGTGGCGTCCATCTGCGTCCTCGTGAACGCCGTGGGGTCAGCGCTAAAGAGAGGATCCCAACCACCTACCCTCTGGGGTGGAGCTCCCAGCAGGCTGGCCTGGCCTCTGCTCTCTTGTGGCCGCCCCGAGGGACCTCTGACGCCCAAGGCTGCAGACCCAGAGAGCTCTCTGCTCTTGCCTGACCAGACACACGGAGCCAGGCCAGCAGAGGGCTGGCCGTCGCCTCAGGCCCGCCCCCTGTCTTCCTGTCCCCAGGCTTCAAAGCTGAGTGGCTGGCTGTGAAGGACGAGCATCTGTATGTGGGCGGCCTGGGCAAGGAATGGACCACCGCCACGGGGGAGGTGCTGAACGAGAACCCGGAGTGGGTGAAGGTGGTGGGCTGCAGGGGCAGCGTGGACCACGAGAACTGGGTGTCCAGCTACAACGCCCTGCGGGCTGCTGCTGGGATCCGGCCGCCAGGTGAGAGCCAGGCCCGCGAGCGGGCGCTGCGCAGACGGGTGGCTGCGAGCATGCGGCCTCCACCTGTTGCTTGCCGAGCATGGGCTTCGCTTCTTCCTTGTTTGACGATTCGGCTGTCTCTGACGGTTGCTCCCACCAGGCCACTGGGTTCAGGGGCCAATGAGACATTTTTTCTCTCACCCCGACTCACCCAGACAGATGGCCCGGCAGGCTCAGACAGCAGCCCCGTCTACAGCGTCCTCCCGGCCGCCACCCTGGGGTCAGGCCTTGCATCTGACGTGGTGGGAGCAGGTGCACAGAGCTTTGCTTCTTTGCCCTCGTTTCCAAGAGTCATGGTTTGTAGTGGGGATGGTGGTGCTTAGAGCGGCCTGGTCACCTCTAGGCCTGGGGCATGTGACTGAGGACATGGCTTCACGCCCAGATAGGCTCACTTCCCATACTTTTCTGCTTCGAGGCAGCCTCTCCCCACCCGCCCTGATCCATCTTCACAGATCGGACCTGCATGTTCCTCGTGCCTCTTCCCCTGGCGCTCTCCTTTGCGCCACTTGAGTAGCACCAAGGAGGTGAAATACAGACAGACCTTGCAGCCACGGCTACTCGGCAGCGCTGGGGAAGCCGGCGAGGAAGGGTGGCCAGAGAGTGGCGCAGCAGAGACTCAGCGCGGCCCCACGGGCTCTGTGCTGCTGTCCCAGGCTCAGTCACTCTGGACAGGTGGGAGCAAAGGCACATGGAAACCTAAAGAAAAGATGACGGTGACGCTGCTCCGGCGCCGGGCCGCTCGTGGGTCTGCGTGCAGGGGCGAGGCCGCCCTGGCTCTGGGGAGGGCGGGCGGTGACCGGTCTGTGTGTCCCCAGGCTACCTCATCCACGAGTCTGCCTGCTGGAGCGACACACTGCAGCGCTGGTTCTTCCTGCCGCGCCGCGCCAGCCACGAGCGCTACAGTGAGGAGGATGACGAGCGCAGGGGCACCAACCTGCTGCTGAGTGCCGCGCAGGACTTCGGCGACATCTCCGTCAGCCACGTGGGGGAGGTGGTCCCCACGCACGGCTTCTCCTCCTTCAAGTTCATCCCCAACACCGATGACCAGATCATCGTGGCCCTCAAGTCCGAGGAGGACAGCGGCCAGATCGCCACCTATATCATGGCCTTCACGCTCGACGGACGCTTCCTCCTGCCCGAGACCAAGATCGGGAGTGTGAAGTATGAGGGCATAGAGTTCATTTAAACTGGGAAAAATCAAGACGATGAACAAGGCTGGGGGGTGGACAGTTTTAAGCTACGTCAGGACTCAAATTTTATAAAAACCCGAGGACTGCACTTTTATGTGATGTTTTTCCTCGGAACTCTGAGGTGTATACCTGGTCTAGAGATTTCCAGAATTGGGAGCTCAGTCCCAGCCTGAGATGTGGCTTCTCAGAGGGGAAGGGGCGGGGGTCTTGGGACCGCAGGCCGGACATTTCCCTGCACTGCCATCTGGTGGTATAAGCTAGTCATTGCAGGCATCTTAATTTGGGGCCCATCCTCTGATTCAGCCCTTTCTTCCATCTGACCTACCTTTCTTTTCTCTCCATTTCTTCTTTTGTTCAATAACTATTTCTTGAGCTCCTACTGTGTGTCAAGCACTGTGCCCCCTCTGGGAACACAGCAGTGAGTCTGAAGCAGGCCTTCCAGTTAGGTGCTCCTGGGCTGCCCCCTTCTCTTCCTTCCTCGTGAGCCCCGGGCATTAAATCCACCCCTCCAGACCCCTGGAAAAGAACCCGTTTACGCTACAGGACATCACAGGGCTGTGAGAGCGAGGGCGGGCCTCCAGGAACGCCACAGGTGCCCAAAGTGCTGCAAGAGGGGACGCAGGCCCACCATCTGCGCCCCCATCAAACTTCTCCATTCAAGTGACCGACCCCGTTTTCTGCCTTCAGGAAAATTCTGCGGCTGTGTAGCACTTTGAAGTTTTATTATTAACTTATATTAATTAAAGTAATTTCCTTTCTTATAAAGTGGAATTGGCAAATCTTACCAGAACAAAGTCTTGTGGTTAACAGATTCATTCCCAGCAGTGAAGGAAATGGTGAGTAAGCAGTTACAGTCGGTCAGGCAAGTTTTCAACCCTTTCTAAGTCCTTGGTCAAAGGATACAAAGATAAGGATAAGGATACATTGCTGTTTTCTAGCAATTATCAGAAATTGCCATTCCTTGGAAGACTTGCATGAATGACTTGAATTTGTATTTCCTGAGTCAAGTGGGGCCCTGGGTCCTGGCGAGCCTACACCCTGCCCCAGGCACTGGGGCTCCCTTACCCTGGAGGCTGTGGACGAGGCCTGCCCGGCCCTGTGGTTTCTGTCCTAGCCTTTTATTTCTCCTCAGCCTCTTCCTCCTGGAAACTCTTCACAGAAACCTTGGTGTGTCTCAGTACCTGTGGCCTCTTCTCCACGCTCCAGGGTAAAAGGCGGAGGGTTTGGGACAGAGGTCAGCCAGGACCAGAGCCTAGAAGGGCCGTTGCCATCAGCCCACGGCGCCCCCTCGCCCAGAAGCTACCTCACCCCTCAGGAGGATGTAGGGTTCGTGATGGCTGGGAAGGGCTGTGTTTTAGGCCCTGGCTGCTACTGTGTGGACCCCCTGTCTCACAGACTTTTCCCGCTTTGAAACTTTAATACAGATGCTTGGAGGGAACCCAGGAAGGATACCTCATTCTTGTGCTGGTTGTCTGTTTCTTCCACTGTAAAAAAAACAGCAAAAGAACAGAAAACAAACCTTTGAACGTGACATGTTTCTCTGGAACTCAGCTCCCACTGGACACAGTCTGAAGGCCCAAGTCTTTCCTGACTTTGCCCAGCTGGGCTCCCTGACACGCCTCCTTGATAAACATCCATGAATGACATCAGGGCTGTGTGATATTAAAAATACAAAGATGGAATTAGGAAGATTGGAGGACTGGGGACAGTCACTGAGTTGAGATCCAAGACTCAGGTGCCCAGAAGCACCATTTTCACACAGTGATTTTCAAATATTTTAAAGCTAGCCTTTCCCCCCTGTATTCGCTGCTGTAAGCATAATGATTGTGCCCCTTCCTACTGGAGCCATTGTTTTGGAAACAATAAAGTGTATTCTCTTTGTCTCCTGGTCTGTGCTGTCTTTCGGCGCTGCCCCAGCGGACATGAGAGCTGAGTCACACAGGGGCTCAGTGAACGGTGTGCTCCCTGTGGGGGTGAAGAGGGGGTCCTGGCAAGGAACAAGCCAGAAGCCTTCTTGACACAGGATGGCTGATGTGCTGTGGGAGTTCACAGGATAGGGACCCATGGACCTTTGCAGTCGAGGAGACTTTTTGGAAACTGAATCACCCAGTCCAACTTTTCCCCAAGTCTGAAGATGCTCTTTTGGTCAGAGTGGTTAAGAATATAGGCTCTGGGACTTCCCCGGTGGTCCAGTGCTTAAGAATTTATGCTCCCAATGCAGGGGGCCCAGGTTCGATCCCTGGTCAGGGAACTAGATCCCACATAACGCAACTAAGATCCTGCACGCAGCAACAAAGATGCCTCGTGCCGCAACTAAGACCCGGCACAGCCAAAGAAATGAATAAATAAATACTAAAAAAACAAAAAAGAATACAGGCTCTGAGCCTACTCTCGCCCTCTGAAATGGCCCACACTCTGTCTGTAGAGTGTGTTTCTCTCTGAATAAATCCACTTCTTACCTAAAGAAACAATATATAGGCTCTGAGTCACTCCCGGGTTCCAGTCCTGGCTCTGACACTTCCCAGCGGTATGACTGTGGGTAGATCATCTAACCTCTCTGTCCTTTGACTTCTTCCACTGTGAAAGGACGATGATAATGGAGCTACTTCACAGAGCTGTCGTGAACAGTAAGTGAATCCATTCACAGAGGGGAGTAGAAAATCACCTGATTCTTCCTTAGCAGCTGCTCACCCATTCTGTTGGAGGTGCTGGAAGACTGGTAGTGAGGTGGGCCCTGGCGAGAGGTCTAGACTGGTCCAGGTGTCACTAGGGAGTCTGGTGAGTCTGCAGGAAAGAATGAGATCGTTCTGCAGGACACGCGGGGCCCTAAGAAGTCCTAAGAAGAAGGCTCAGGCGCACAGAAGGAAGGGACTGGTGAGGAAGGGAGGCCTGCACTGGTACAGGACACCAGGGGAGCGTGGGGTCAAGTGGCAGCGTGCCCATCCTGCTTCGTCCCTTCTGTCAGACTCCGCAGGAGGTCAAGTAAGAAGGTTGAGCGTGTCCACGGGCCAAGCAACAAGGAAGACGTGATGTTCTTGGCGAACCTTGTGAGAACAGTTCCGGGGGGTCGTGGGGGGAGCCAGAGTGCATGGGGCTGAGCGGGAACAGGATGGAGAGCTGCACACGGATGAGGAAGGCATGGAAAATCGTCTCTTGACTGTGTCCTTAAGTAACCGCTGTACCCTGGACTCGCAGTGACTCGTGCCTGCCGGCCACTCACACCTGAGTGTCACTAGCAAAAAGAAATTTCCCAAAGTCATCTCAGAACTGGGTGAAAGAAAATGAGCTTAGTTTCTTTACAAATGTTAACGGTGTCTCCTTGTGCACTTTAAATTGGTAAATTTCCAGGTAAATTATACCTTAATAAACTTGTTAAAAGATGTGGGTAAAGTGGAAATAAAATACCTTCACACAAAGAAAATTCCAAGGGCAACTGGCTTTACTGGTAAATTGCGCCAAACGTTTAAGGAAGAAATCATAACGAGCCAACACAAAATCTTCCATGATTTTGGGAACTGGGAACACTTCCCAACTCATTCTGTGAGGGCACCATTACCCTGATACCAAAACAAGACAAATATGAGAAAAGAAAAATACAGACCAGTGTCGCTCATGAACATAGAGCCAAACGTCCTGGGCAAAAATTTAGCCAGTTGAATACAGCATCATATAAAAATGAAAATACTTCATGACAAAGTGTGATTTATTCCTGGAAGGCAAGGTTGGTTTAATATTCTAAAATCCACATAATTCACCATATTAACAGACGAAAAAGGAAAAAAACATGTGATAATCTCAAAAGATACAGAAAAAACATTTGACAAAATCCGGTACCTGTTCATGATTTTAAAACAAATAAGCGGGGCTTCCCTGGCGGCTCAGTGGTTGAGAGTCCACCTGCCGATGCAGGGGACACAGGTTCGTGCCCTGGTCCGGGTAGATCCCATATGCCGCGGAGCGGCTGGGCCCGTGAGCCATGGCCGCTGAGCCTGCGCGTCTGGAGCCTGTGCTCCGCAACGGGAGAGGCCACAACAGTGAGAGGCCCACGTACCGCAAAAACAACGAAAACAAAAACAAAAAAAATAAATAAGCAAAGAAACTCTTAGCAAACTAGAAATAAAAGGAACTTCTTTAAGCTGGTAAATGTCATCTGTGAAAAACCTGCAGCTAACATCATACTTCATGGTGAGAGACTTTCCTTCGAAGGCTGGGAACAAGGCAAGAAAGTCAGCTTTCACCACTTTTTCCCCCACCACTTTTTATTTTAAAGTCATTTTAAACCACAAAGAAGTTGCCAAACTAGAAGAGTGTTGCTGTGTTCCCTTCACAGCAACAGTGTACAGTACACTGTTGTGTACAGTGTTGCTGTAATTTTGTCCAGTGACAGCCTCTCACATAACCACAGCTCAGTGATCAAACCAGGGAACCGCCATTGTGCTCATTACTTTCATTCACCCGCTGTCCTATGCGAGGTCCCAGACAGTGCAATTAGGCAAGAAAAAGAAAAGTCTTTAGATTGGAAAAGAAAGAGTAAAACCGTCTTTATTCACCAAGGACAAGATCAACTAGATAGGAAAACCCTAAGGACTCTTCAAAAAATAACTAACAGCTGAGTATAGCAGAGCTGAAGGATACACAGTTCAAATACAGAAATTAATTTTGTTTCTGTGCAGCTGCAGTGAGCAGTTGGAAATGGAAAATTTTTTAGACAGCGTCATTTATAATAGCACCGGAAAACATGAAATAGTTAGATATAAATCTAACAAAATATGTGCAAGATCTATATGCTGAAACTATAAAACACTGATGAAAGGTATCAAAGAAGACCCAAATAAATCAAAGAATATGCTGTCTTCATGGGTGGAAAGACTCAAATTTTGAGGAAGGGAAACAAAGTTGAAGGACTGATACTATCTGACTTCGAGCCTTAATGTAAGGCTGTAAGTCATCAAAATGTATTAGTGCCATAAGAAGAATAGATATATAAAGTCAGGAGAACAGAAGAGAGTCCAGAAATAAACCCATATGTGTGTGGTCAATTGATTTTTGACAAAGGTGCCAGGGTAATTCAGTGGGAAAATGATTGTCTTTCCATAAATAGTGGTGGGACAACTCTATTCGATATGGAAATAAATGACTGAAACCCTCATCTCCCGCCATACGCAAAATTAACTCACGTTAGATAATAGACCTAAATATAAGAGCTAAAACTACAAAATTCTATAAATTTCTGTGCAGTAGAAAATCTTTGTGAGTTTAGGTTAAGCAAAGATTTCTTAGATGTAACACCAAAAGTATGGAAAATTGAGCTTTTTCCAAGCTCAAAATCTTTGCTTTTCAGAAGACACTCTTAAGGAAATGAAAAGGCAAGTTTTTCAGCCAAACAATTTGCAAGTCGTGTATCCGCTAAAGGACTCGTAGCCAGAATATATAAAGAATGTATACGACTCAGTGATAAGACAACCCAATTTAAAATGTGTTTAAGATTTAAATAGACACTTCACCTCACCAAAGAGGAGGCATAAATGACAAATAAGCACGTGAAAAGATGCTCCACATCATGAGACATTAAAACCATAGTAAGATTCCACTACACACCCACCAGGATGGATAAAACTGAAAAGACTGGCAATACCAAGTAGTGGTAAGGATTTAAAGCTACCGGAACCACCATAGAAATTGCTAGTAGGGTTGCAAAATGGTTCAGCCACTTCGGAAAACACTTTGACAGTTTCTTAAAAAGTTAAACATACACCTACCATACGACCCAGTAATCTTATCCCTACACAAAAGAAAGAAAAACTTACGTTCACGCAAAGACTTGTCTCCAAATGTTCCTAACAGCTTTATTTGTAATACAGTAGTCCCGCCTTTATCCACAGGGGATACTCTCCAGCACCCCAGTGGATGCCTGAAACTGTGGATAGCATCAAACCCCATATATACTGTCTTTTCCTATACATACCTACCTATGATGAAGTTTAATTTATAAATTAGGCACAGTAAGAGAATAGCCGAGCTGCCAGCATACCACTCTTGTGCTTTGGGACCATTATTAAGTAAAAGAAGATTTTCTTGAACACAAGCACTGTGATATCTGGACGGTCGATCTGATAACGACAACGGCTACTAACTGACTAACAGGTGGGATACGCTGGATGAAGGGATGATGCACGTCCCAGGTGGGACGGCGCAAGGTTTCATCACGCTACTCAGAACAGTGCACAACTTAAAACTCGCGAATTGTTAATTTCTGGAATTTTTCATGTAATATTTTTGGACTGCAGTATACCACGGATAACTGAAACTGCAGAAAGCAAAGCCTCGGATAAGGGGGTGGGGGGGGGGCGGGTGAGTGTAGTCCAAAACTGGGAGTGACCCAAATGTCCATCAATGCATAAGTGCAGAAGCAGATTGAGGTCTGTCCACACAGTGGGCTACTACTCGTGAGAAAAGAACCAATTACTGATATTCTCAGTGACATCTCAAAAGCATGTGCTAAGTTAAAGGTTATATATTGTGTATTTCCATTTATATGAAATTCTAGAACACGCAGAGCTGCAGTGGCAGTAAGCAGATCCCCGGTTGCCAGGGTTGGGGGCTGGCAGAGGGGATTGTCAGCAAAGGCATAAGAGAACATTTGGGGATGATGAGAATGTTTTCTATATTATGATTGTCATGGTTACCATCTGTATACATTTGGCAAAACTCATTAAATCGATGCACTTTATTGTGTGTAGATTATCAGATCTCAAGCCAATTTTTTTTTTCTATAAATTTATTTATTTATTTCTGGCTGCGTTGGGTCTTTGTTGCTGTGTGCGGGCTTCTCTAGTTGCGGCCAGCGGGGGCTACTCCTCGCTGCGCTGCATGGGCCTCTCATTGCGGCGGCCCCTCTCGCCGCGGAGCACAGGCTCCAGGCGCGCGGGCTTCAGCAGCCTCAGGACGCGGTCTCAGTAGTTGTGGCTCACGGGCTCCAGAGTCCAGGCCCAGTAGCTGTGGCGCACGGGCCCAGCCGCTCTGCGGCATGGGGGATCCTCCCGGACCAGGGACCGAACGAACCCGTGTTGCCTGCGTTGGCAGGGGGACTCCCAACCACTGCACCAACAGGGAAGTCCCTCAAGCCAATTTTTTAAAAAAGAAAGAAAAGTGTGTGTTGGAATCCCAGCTCTCCAGCTCCCAGCTGTGTAACTGGTTGGGTTTCCCCTCTCTGCACTTCCGTTTTCTCATCTATTAAAGAGTTAATAAGAGCAGCTACTTCCTGTAGAGGTTAGGAGTATTGAATGGGTCCTGTCAAAAGTTGACAGCAGTGCCAGCTACCTCGAGGTTAGTATTACAGGCAGCGTTCCGTGTTTGGTGGGGGCGGCGGGAGAGGAGGCACAAAGAATGTCGTATGGGCGTCGTAAGGGCTCTGGTCTCTGACAGCCCCCAGCACGCTCGCCACCACGTCTCGGCTGTGGCTTCCTGCTTACAGCAGCGGGCTCTACATTGTCACCACTGGCCCGATTGTCCACAGTGTCGGGGCTTTCAGTTGGTCTCCTTACCAGAGCTGAGCCACTCCTCTCTGGAGCAGATGGTCTCAGTTCCCCTTCTCAGTTCCCGTTCTCCTGTTCCTGGAGAGACCCTGAGAGCCGGAGGGGAACAGACACCCGTGCTTTGATTCCATGTCTGGGCCTCTGTTTGACATTTTACCACCTGCACACAAAGGACTTTCCAGCAGGAAAGGACTCAGGGAATAAAGATTCGGCAACTTGGGTTTTTCGACGTTGCCACCAGTACCTCCCAAAGGACTTCCTATGCACTCCTGACCTAGACCGGCCACTTATTGCTGCAAGTACCAATCAACGCTAGAAGTGACAGTGCTGGGGTTTCTGTGTCAGCCAGCACTGAGGCTCCTTCAGCTGGATGGCGTGTTAAAACTCCCCTGTCTCTTCTGCCACTTTTGTTTCTGCTGCTCTCCCCACTGATCTTTACAGTTCCTTTGGAGGGGATTAGATGAGCCGGTAGCCCCCTCAGACCTCACATCTTGGGCAAATAGTCATTGAATAGTTGACCTGGGGGCTCACTCGTTTGGACGCAGGTCTGCCAGGGAAACTCTGTCTCCCCCACTGGTTCTCAACCCCGGCTGCACATGGGAACCACCTGCAAGGCTTTAATGCCAATGCCTGTCCCCACCCCAGAGATTGTGATTTAATGGGTCTGGGCCTTGGGAGTTTGTGAAACTCCTGGGTGATTCTCATGTGCCGACCAGGTTGACAGCCACTGGATTAGAGAGACCTGGGGACATTCCAAGGGGACAGCTCTTGTCCAGAACCTGGAATGCAAGTGACAGAAATAGAAGAGATCGATTGCCTCATTTAACCTTGAAGGCAGGGCTTGGCCTTGACGTCAGGCCAGCTGGACGCAGGTGCTCAAGCCATAGCATCAGGACCGAGGTTCCTCCGTCTCTCAGCTCTTCCCTCACCTGCATCCCCAGCTGGGCTTTCCTCAAGGCACAATCTGGGGCACCACAGACATCAGCATCTCCAGGCCGCCTGCTCCCTGCAGGGTCCCGTTCCGGGAGTCTGAAGCTGACTCCCTGGGCCGGCTGGGATCACGGCGCCTCCCTGACACCATCTGTCTCCCACCCACCAGGCTCGGGTCAGCCCCAGAGGAGCCACACAACCTGAGGGTGAGACGGGGGTGCTTCCCCAGGGGAAAATCGAGGTGCTGGCTCCCTGTCAGAGGAAAGGCAAGGGAGTGGGCGTGAGACGGGCAGAACAATTTATGTCCACTCCAGAGGTTCTGCCCCCGCCCCAGCAGGGTGCAACATTCAGGTCAGGCTTGAGACCCAGGAAATGGTTCAGGGTGTGCGGTGAAAGAGCCCACAGTCCCCGGATGCACATCCTGCCTGTCCATGCCCACCCTCTGCTCTTCTGACCGCTGTCCGCTGCTGCCCCTCCTTTCCCCTCCCCCAGCGCAGGGGCCTGGCACTGGTCCAGCTCGGAAGAGTATTGAAATTCAAATGTGGCTGTCGGCCGCCTTGCTCTGGTTACAGAATCAGCCAGACTGCCGCCTCGGGCCGCTGCCATCCCCACCGCCCCAGTCAGCACCGAGGGGGATTGGGGTGGTGCAGGAAGCCTTGGCGGCAGCCAACCCCAGAAGAAAACAGTGTCAGGTGGTTTCTAGAAATCGAAACTAGACTGAGCTTTCTGAAGCATTTCCTGAGACCAGCCCGACCACGCTCTGTACTGGAAGGGCTTTCTGGGTTGAAGATTGATCTGCAGAGGGATCCTGCAGGTGGGAGGCTGTAGGACAGCCATCAGTAGCTGTCTCGGGCAGGTAAGCTTGTGCCTCTTGCTCTCAGGTGGGTGTCCCTCCCTCTATACCATGTAATCTCATGGGGGCCAAGTCTCCCTGCTTGTACCCAGATGGGGATCTGGCGCTTCCCCTGAGTCCGGGGACCATCACCTCGGCTCCGTGTCCAGAGGGTCTCTGTGGACAGTTAGTTGGTCAGGTTGTCCACTGGCACACAGGACACCAGCCCAAGGGGCAAAAGCAGGCTCGGAATTCAGCCAAGGTGCTCTCTCTGCTCAGTGCTTTTCAGCCCAGGCTAAACCTGCCCAAAGGAAGAGCACCTCTTTCCAGTCTGCATAAACTCTGTCCCACTTCCCAAATGAGTCAGGCAAAAACGGGTGGTCGCGGCCACCTGAAGTACTGTGACATTTGCATACCACGTGCCAAGTGCTTAAATGGCCATTTGTCTGGGGCCTTGAGTTCCTGTTTCAGGATGAGCAAAGCTGGTGGCTGCCACTGTCTGGGGAGTGCAGAGGGTGGCCAGCCATCCCCATGTGCCTGGAACCTAGGGCATGTCCCAGGACACAGGAGTTCCCATGCTAAAGCCGGGACAGGCCCCAGTGCACTGGGCGGTTGGTCATCCTAGCCCCTTGGCCATCTGCTGAGGTCAGTGTAATGAAGAGAGGGCACCCCCACACAAACACACGACGCACGGCTCCCCAGCTGTGTGAGCCGAGCCGGCTACCCCTTCACTTGTAAGGTGGGGTCAATGAAGCATTTCTCAGGCTCGTGGTCAGGATCCCACGAGCCAGTGGTGTGAGTTGTCCTGGCCCAGGGATGCCGTTCAATGATGGTTAACAGGCCTTCGTGCCTGGGAGCCCCCAGGGGTCTGGTTAACGCAGTCCCGGGGTGCCGCCCCGAGGTCACCAGGCCCTGACTTGAGGGGCAGCCACAAGACAGGCCACATCTCTGCTCGCTGGGCCCCGGGGGTGAGTGTTGGTGTTGCAGTGACCACCCCCGTGTGCGGACAGGAGGGGAGGGAGACAAGTGAGGGGCAGGATGGGGGTGAAGGGGAAAAGTGAGCAGTGACAATTAAACGGAGCCAAGAAGTCCAGGCAAAAGTGGGGAGACCTGGGTGCCCCCTGCCTGCCTGCCCAGGGCTGGCTGTGTGGCCTTGGTGGTCCCCCACCTCTTCGAGCCTCTGCTCCTTGGGGACACTGACCTCAGAGGTCCTTGCATCCTGTGCCCCTCCCCGCAGCCTCTCCCCACCCACACCCGGCTGCACAGTCAGAGGCCTGGGCCTCAGCCCTGACCCCTGTCCTCCCCGCCCGACGCGCCCAGCCCAAGCTCTCTCACTGCTGGCTGTCCCTCTGTCACTCCTGCCCGGATTTCTGGGGCCTCCTCCCGCTGCATCCCCCTGCCCTGCTCTTGCCGCCCCCTCCCTTCCTGGGCTCACTTGGTCCAGAACCCACAGAATGTTCTCCATCTGCTGCAGACCTCAGGGCACCCCCTCAGGGCTCCATTGACTGAAGACAAAGCCCCATCCTGAGCAGGGCTCCCCAGGCCCTCCCAATCTGGGACCCGCACACCCTGCCTTCTCCCTCCCCACCGTCCCCACCCATCCCCCCCCACAGCCACGCCAGGCCTAGCTTTCTGAGATGGGCTCCTGTTCCCACTGTCCTCGCTGCCCAGAGACCCCCCTTCCTCTGGGCAGGTCTTCCTTGTCCTCGGAGGACCACCTTCAGATGAGGTAAGGGGCCCCCGCCGGGCGCTCCCCAGGCTCCCGGCTCTGAGGGTGCAGGCCCTGCACCCGCCGGCCGCCCTCCGTGAGCAGGGTCCAAAGGCTGGGTGGACACGCCGGCCCTGGTGCCGCGGGCTGTCCAGCTCCGCCATCTCACTCGGCTGCCTCCTTTCGCTGCAGGACAGGGGCTCCCAGGCAAGGCCATGGCCCCCCTGCGGCTCCTGTGGATGTGGCTGCTGGTTGCGGGGATTCACGGTGAGCGGGGCCCCGGAGATCTGGAAAGCAGCGTCTGTGAAGCTGCCGCTCCCTTGCTCTGCGGGGTCAGCCCCCTCTTTGCAGAAAATCAGGGCAATGTTCTGCCCGGTGCCTGGGTGACGGGAGTCAGCCCGGGTCTTCTCTCCTGCTTGAAGCGGTGTCCCGGGTGTCCCAAGTCATGGCTTGTATGTTTCAGTGAGGGGATGCCAAGGGAGTCACCATTTCATCCGGTGGGAACCAGAGGGACCCGGCAGGAGGGGCCCACAGATTGGCCAAACCCTGGGGGACACGAGGCCAGTGCCCTTTGGACACAGTCAGATTCCAGAGTCCTGGACGGCTGTCCTCACCCTTCACACTTCGAGGCCCTTCCTCATCCTGGTGACCCCACAGAGGCCTGTTGCTCCCCCATCTGAGAAGTGTCCTTTGACACGGCACCCAGCTCCTGCCTGACCCTGTTGGCTCCGGCGGGGGCTGAGGTGGGGATGGGCAGGGGAGGTCAGCGGGCCGAGTCCCAGAAGAACAGGTGTAGGGCCGGGACCCCGCTTCCTCTCCTTGCCTGGCACTCTGCCTGAGTTCCGGGGTGCCCTGGGCCTGCTTGCCCCCCACGTTCCCACACACCCCTTCCAGCAGTCCTCACTGTGGTGCCCAGGCTGCACCCCAAGCCCCAGACACCCTCAGTGGGGTCAGTGTGGGCCTCCGCCCCATCCCCCATTCTTTCCTTGGGGTCCTGCCACCCTACTCTCAGGTGGCATCGGGCACCCCTCTGCCCCTCCTCTATCAATAAAGGGTTCAGACCTCAGAGACAAGAAAGGTGGAGTCTACCCTCACTGTGTGTATGGGGGGCGGTCTATGTGTACTTTCCATTCCTCCCCGGGGGGTGATCCCCTTGAGGATGGATGGAGTCTTCAAAGCTAACGATCCAGGGGTCACCCCCTACTGGGGAGAACTTTACTGCCCCCGTGAAAGCACATGACCCCCGAGGAGGGTGGGGCGGCCATGCTGCTGCCCTGGGATGGAGGCCCAGCACGCGGCTTTCATCCTTGCTGACCTCTGCTCTCCCTCGGGAGCTTGCAGGCGTGAAAGACGGTGACATGCGGCTGGCCGACGGGGACACAGCCAACGAGGGCCGCGTGGAGATCTACTACAGCGGCCAGTGGGGGACGGTGTGTGACAACCTGTGGGACCTGACAGATGCCAGCGTTGTCTGCCGAGCCCTGGGCTTCAAGAATGCCACCGAGGCTCTGGGCAGAGCCACCTTCGGGCCAGGTAACCTGCGAGTCCCCAGGTCCTCCAAAGCTGGACGCGCTGCTAAGTAACCAGGCCCAGGAAGGGATCGTACCTAAGGCGGGCAAATGGCGTTCCCGCCAGCTCAGTGCTGGCAGAGGTTTCAAAGAGGCCGAAGCCCCGCGCTGGCTGAGCGCTGGCGGCCCGGCGCGCACGCAGGCTTGGCCGGCGGCCGTGTCCTCCAGCCCAGTGGCTCCACTCCGGGCAATTTACCTTCTCGAAACAGTTTCCCCCCAAAAGAAAAGTCTGTGTGCAGTGCCTGTGGTTCAAAAAAAGGGAAATCATTCAAATATTCAGAGACAGGGGTAGACACATAAATCACGGTGTCATAATTTGCTATCTATGAGGCAGACAGACCTTGTGAGAACAAGGCTAGTTGATGGTATGACGCTACAAGAGCCCCGAGAGCCCCAGCTCCCCCTCCAGGCTCTGTCGTCCTTGCTGTGCCACCAGGAAGGGGCCCCATCATGCTGGACGAGGTGCAGTGCACAGGGACAGAGCCCTCGCTGGCCAACTGCACATCCCTGGGCTGGATGAAGAGCAACTGTAGACATGACGAGGACGCCGGCGTGATCTGCACCAACGGTGAGCGGGGGCGGGGGGGTGTGCCCCGTCCTGAGCCCCAGGGCCCTCCCTGTACCCCCGCCCAAGAGCTGCCACGGAGGCCCGAGCCCTGGATCCCAGGGACGGTGGTCACGTCGGCTCCCCACCCCTCCACGCGGATCACACACCTTCCCATGCAAAGGTTCGCAGGTGGTGCCTACTCTCCAGGAGGGGCAGGAAAGGCCCAGTTCCCACCACCTCACAGCAACAGATCTCCACTTCCTTACCGCCCCCCCCCCCACCCCGACCGGAGCCACTCAGAAATGCTCCATTTAACCCGATTCTCGGGCAATGAGCCACATTCCAAATACAGGCACACCTCGGAGATATCTCAGGTTCGGTTCCAAACCACTGAAAGCGAGTATCACAGTAAAGCGAGTAACAGGAATTTTTGAGTTTCCCAGTGCCTGTAAAAGTTATGTTTACACTATACTGTAGTCTACTGAGTGTGCAATAGTATTATGTCTAAAGAAACAATGTACATACTAAAATATTGAATCACTATGTTGTACACCTGAAATTAATATATTGTAAACCAACTATACTTCAATTAAATAAATAAGCAAGCACACTTAGTTGGAAGCAGAGCTAGAACTGGAACAAAGATTTTCTGACCCTAGTCCGGAGTCCTAGGTCACTCCTGCAAGAGAGAAAGCGGCTGTCACCGGGTGCAGGCTCCTGGCCCAGCAGCGCCCCCTCCCTGTGATGGGGGGAGGTGCGGGGAGACTGACACCCGTGCTCAGCTGTACACGGGCAAGGCCTTGTTGCATTAAGAAAGGATTGAAGCTGAAGAGTTTCAGATAAAATAAATATGCATATTTTCTCTCTTTTTTTGTAGAGAACAAATTTAAAGACTAGCCAGTTCTAAATATAATAGATCGATGGCATAAAATCAGTGAACCAGAAAAGCTATCGATGAAAAAAAAACACTCCACACACCTTAATTTTTAAAAGAATAATGTACATACCTTAATTAAACAATACTTTATTGCTAAAAAATGCTAACCACCATCTGAGCCTTCAGCAAGTCATAATCTTTTTCCAATAGTAACATCAAAGGTGACTGAGAATTACCAAAATGTGACACAGAGACGCAAAGTGAGCAAATGCCGTTGGGGAAAAAAAAAATGGTGTAGCTCAAGGCACAGTTGCAACAACTTTCAGTTTCAGAGAAACGCGGCATCTGTGAAGCACATTAAAACGAGGTGCCTCTGCACCCTGTGTCTACATGCTGCAGGCTTATCTCTCGAAATGCCAGCCTTTTGTTTCTGCTGGTTCGCATTCCAAAGCATATTACAGCACACCCCCTGGACCCGGGCTTAGACAGCCTGCTGGACGTGCTTTAGACGTTTCTTGGGGGCAGAAAGGCCTGATTGCAAACAGCCCCAGCCCTGCCCTCTCCCCAACGCCATCAGACATTCTAAATGGACCGAGGCTGCCCCGCAGTTTTGAGTCCTCGGGTCCCAGTTTTATCTCGTCTCTCATGACCACTTGTCCTTCTCCCTGGGCTCGCACAGGGAGCGCGGGAGCACGTGCAGGAGACACACCTGGGCTGTGGGGCTGGGGTGCAAGGCAGGAAGCAGCCCTGGCCTGGTGGGGAGCCCCAGGGTGAGTAAAGGAGAGTCTGGGGTGCGGGGAGGAATGCGGGGGCTGAACCCACCTGGTTTAATTGTCAGAATTGATTCAAACCTGTTTGTGGCAAAGAAAAAACAGATGGAATTTAGTTCCCTGCTAAGCTTTGGGAGGGGCCAGGAGAGGCGGTGCATCACCCCCAAACCACCCTGGGGGCTTCAAGTAGCTTCTCTAGGCCTCGGTCCCCTGAAGGAGGCTGCTGAGAACCTCAAAACTCTAAATAGGGTTGCCATTAAGCCCTCCCTCTTCAGACCAAACCAGGCAGGAGGTTTGGGTTTTAGAAGGTCATATCTGGGTGAGTGATTGATTGGGATGGGGCCCCAGGCTCTGGGAGTCAGCGCCTCCGAAACACCCACCTGGATGTGCTGTCAGAATCTGGAGGAGGCAGATGAGCTAAGTAGGAGTGTTTGACGGAGTGGGGGCTCTGGGCCACGGAGGGCAACAGCACCCTGTCTTCCAGGGCTGTTCTTTCCTTGCCTCCCCAGGAGCCTTTCTGAGTAGATAAGACAGGAGCGGGGCCACGATTTAAGGGAAGAAACTGACTCCAGGGAGCAAAAGTGTTTTCAGGTCACAAAGGAAGCAAGTGTCAGGGCCCCTCCCAACACGGCACGTTCCCTTCTACCCCTTAGAAACCAGAGGCATCCACACCTTCGACCTGTCCGGCAAGCTCCCTGCAGCTCTAGAGCAGATCTTTGAGAGCCAAAAGGGCTGTGACCTGTTCATCAGGGTGAAGACGAAGGAGGAGGACGAGCTGGGCATCTGTGCCCACAAGCTGATCCTGTCCACCAACCCCGAGGCACACGGCCTGTGGAAGGAGCCGAGCAGCAGGGTCACTATGGAGGTGGATACCGAGTGTGTGCCTCTCGTCAGAGACTTTATCAAGTGAGTGTCCTTGGGGCCAGGGGCTGGGGACTGGGCAGCATCCCTTCCAAGGCAAACCGCAGGGACGAGGGATGCGGCACCGACGGCAGCCATGCTTGGGTGAACACGCTTGTTCACACTTGTGTGCACACACACTCACACATTCACACGTTTGCCTTCACAGCCACGCATCCTCACATTCACACGCACATTCTTATGCATTCTTTCCGCAGGGGCTGTGACAGATGGGGCAGCACACACACGCACACACGCACACACACACGCACACGCACACACACGCACACACACACACACACACACACACACCCTTGTCTCTCAGGTGTCGTAAAAGCATCCAAAAAACAACCATCAAAGGATTCTCCCTCTTCTCACCTGACTGATCTGCTCACTCAAAAAATTCTTTTAAAAACCGAATCCAAATCTGTTGCTGGAGAAAAGTGGGGGGAAGCCCTCAGGCGGGGCCGCCCAGGCCTCGGGTCTAACCAGTGGGCCAGCCACGCTCAGGAGCCCGTCTCCCAGATGACAGTGGGCCCCGAGGGGCGGCCCCTTCCCGCAGACCGCCCTGCTGGGGGCCACTCTGTCCCCACCCAAGGGGCCTCCCGGGGGGCTGGTGTTCTGCGAGCATCAATTTGAAAAAAGAACCACGTCTATGAAAGCTGTTCTCTCTCGTGACCCAAAGCTGTAGGTAGCTGAAAGTGACATTTAAGAGAAAACAACAAATGGCAGTTAAAACAGATTAAAGTGGCTTCTTTTCAGCCAAGGACAATATAAGAACTTGGCAGCCATCCTGTACCCCTTCTAGCGGGACTGATATCTGTAACGCGTTTGCGCCTGTCCCCAGCTTCCCGGCCCCAGCTGGAGTCACCGCCCTTGGTCAGAGTTCAGTGATTTTCTGGACTGTCTGGCCATGTGCTCCGGCTCTCTCTCCCTGTCTCTCCCTGTCTCTTTCTGTCTCCCTGTGTCTCTCTCTGTCTCTGCCTCTCCCTCCCTCTCTCTCTCTTCCTTTCTCTCTGCCCCTGTCTCTCTCCCTCCCCTAAGGCAGAGAGGCTGCAGTGAGCCCCGTCCAGGCCCCAGAAGGCCTCAGAAGACCCCTGCTCACTGCGGCTGCTCCGCACGCTCCCCTTCCCTCTTCCCAGTGTTCCCCACGCGGCAACTGCTGTTCAGAGCCTTCTGTCAGTAATCCGGCTTCTCACCAGTTTCTGGGGTCTCTGGGGGTCACTAACATCCCAGGGCCTTTGGTCTTTTTTCTACCTTTCAGGATGTTTTCTTCCCTGATGGTGGCGCAGGGCCGAAGGGCTGATTGCGACCCCCTGTCCCCAGCCACTCGGGTGCCCGCCTGAAGCTGAGGGTGGCCAGTGTGCCCAGACCAGGGAGAGCCAGCCGGGCTGGGGCGTCACCAGGTGGGAGCTGCACAGCTCCCAGCAGCTGGGAACCATCCCTCTCTGGCCCCAAAGCGGGATTAAGAGGTGGTGACAGAAACATTCTGTGGTTTCCTTGCTCCCTTTGTCAATGGCCATCTGCGGGGCCCTCGGTGCCACCCCTTGCCTATGAGAGAGGCAATGCCTCGTCCGCTGTCCAGGTGCTGCCCAGGGCGGAGGTTCCTGGGCTCAGGCCACCACCAGGCAGATACCCAGCTATGGGCGACGGGCCAGAGGGTGCAGATGCCCTTTTTTGCCCCAGAGTTCACGGTCATCAGCAGGATCACGTGATGTGTTGAGCGCATGAGGGCAGAGAGGGTGGGAGGAGGGCGGGCCCACCTCTGCCACCAGCACTGGACACTGTGGGGCCCCAGCTCTGCTCTGGGCGCCCCCAGCTCTATGTTCAGGTGACAGGGTAGCCACCAGGTCCGCTGCTCCCTGGAAGGCTCCGCGTTCGAGAGAAGCCATGGGGAGAGTTTGGCTCTTCCCAAAGCAGGACCCTACTCACCATGTCCCAGGAGACAGCAGCCACAGCCTATCGTTTCCCCTCCCAGCAGGCTCCCTCCGCACGCGTCTTCACGCAGCAAAGGGCTTCCTGGTGGCTCACTGAGTTACATGGCAGATGGCACAGACTGGGTGCCGCCCGCGGGGCTCACGGCTGGTGGGGAAGGCAGATAGGAGGTGGCCAGCGGCGATGCCTATGTCACGGGAACACCTGACAGGTGCTGGGGTCAGAGGGGCGCCTACGGGCACCCAGTGGGGGCCCGAAGGGGTCTGGCCAGGTGCGTGACAGTGGGAAGGGAAGGGCAGGGCAACGCTGATGCCCGGGATGGCCGGCAGGCCCTGGCGCCCATGGTCCGGCCCGTGAGGACGGTGGTGATGGTGGAGGAGGTGGTGGGACCACCCCCCTCACGGATGAGGATGAAGCAACATCTTCAAAGAGCCTGGGATCCGCCCACACCTGGCTCTAAGCAAACGGGAGCTTGGAATGTGCGTTGACCCAGGAGATAAATCAGGGGGCTCTGAATGCCCCTTGAAATAGCTAGCACCGCGGGTGTCAGCGGTCAATAGCACACGCGCATCAGGGCGCACCTGCTGTCCTGTGGGGAAGGAGTATCACCAGGCATCAGCCCTTGTCTCCCTGCAGGTACCTCTACTCCCGGAGGATCGACGTCTCTCTGTCGTCAGTGAAGTGCTTGCACAAGCTCGCCTCTGCCTCTGGGGCCAAGCAGCTGCAGAGCTACTGCGGGCACCTCTTCGCCATCCTCCTCCCCCAGGACCCCTCTTTCCGGACGGCCCTGGACCTCTATGCCTATGCCCTGGCCACCCGGGACCCCGTGCTGGAGGAGATCTGCGTGCAGTTCCTGGCCTGGAACTTTGGGGCCCTGACGCAGGCCGAGGCCTGGCCGAGCGTCCCCACGGCCGTGCTCCGAGACCTGCTCTCCAGGAATGAGCTGGTCACTCCCAGCGAGCTGGCCGTGCTGCTGGCCTTGGATGAATGGAGCCAGGAGAGGCGCATCTCCCGCAGGGAGGTGGAGGGCTTGGTGGAGAGGGTGCGGTTCCCCATGATACCGCCCAGCGACCTCTTCACGCTGCAGTTTAACCTGTCCCTGTACTGGAGTCACGAGGCGCTGTTCCAGAAGAAGATGCTGCAGGCCCTGGAGTTCCACACCGTGCCCTTCGAGCTGCTGGCTCAGTACAGGGGCCTGAACCTCACCGAGGACACCTACCAGCCCCGGCTTTACACCTCGCCCACCTGGAGCGCCTCCGTGATGGGTTCCAGTTACAACCCCTACCGGTCCTTCCAGACGCCCCAGCACCCCAGCTTCCTCTTCCAGGCCAGCTCAGTCTCCTGGTCTTTAGTCTACCTCCCCACCATCCAGAGCTGCTGGAACTACGGGTTCTCGTGCTCCTCTGACGACCCCCCCCTCCTGGCCCTCTCCAAGTCTAGCTACTCCAATCCCACCATCGGTTATGAAAACAAGGCCCTGATGCTCTGTGGGAGAAACTTCGTGGCGGACGTCACCAACTTCGAGGGCTGGAAGGCCCTGATCCCCAGCGCCCTGGGCACCAACAGCTCCAGGAGTGCTTCCTTCTTCCCCTGCCCGGCAGGGTCCTTCAGCAGCTTCCAAGTTGTCATCCGTCCCTTCTACCTGACCAACTCCACGGGTGTGGACTAGACCCGAGGCTGGGGGAGCCAGGGTGGCAGGAGCGCCCAGAGGCGGGGCACCTCCCATCCTTCACCTCCTCTCTGCAACCATCTCCAACCACCAGCCACCAGATGGCCCCCCCCTGCTTCCGTTGATCTCTCTGAGCTTAAAGAAATTACTGGAAGGTTTCAACTACTGCAGTCCACAAACCGAGAGCTCCCACTTCCCACTGCCCGCCCAGCTGGTTTGTCGGGAAGTAACAAGATATGAGCAAGGAGCTGTCGGGTCTCCTCCCCTGCCTTTCACTCTGCCCTCTGCTGTCCCTTATCTGAGATCATTAAAATTGCACTGTGGGGGCTTCCCTGGTGGCGCAGTGGTTGAGAATCTGCCTGCTAATTCAGGGGACACGTGTTCGAGCCCTGGTCCGGGAGGATCCCACATGCCGCAGAGCAACTAAGCCTGTGAGCCACAGCTACTGAGCCTGCGCGCCTAGAGCCTGTGCTCCGCAACAAGAGAAGCCACAGCAATGAGAAGCCCGGGCACCGCAACAAAGAGTAGCCCCCGCTTGCCGCAACTGGAGAAAGCCTGTGCACGGCAACGAAGACCCAATGCAGCCAAAAATAAATAAATAAATTTATTTTTAAAAAAAATGAACTGTGGTTCCCAAGTTCTCTTGTTCATGCAGAAAGAGTTGTTGAGTCCGGACATTGGGTGTGCTGGGCCCTGGGGTCCAGTGAATGAGCAGATCCAGTCCTTTCCGTGTGAAGCTGCAGTCTTGTGGGTGAGACAGGCGATCACAAGTAAAACACTTGGGGTAAATACAAGCCGGAATAACAGGTGATGGAAACCAGAGGGTGGCAGGGGGAGGCACAGGCTGGAGCTACTTTCGTGGATCTCAGTGGAGAAATGAAGAGTGCGGGGCAGCAGATGTGGGGGAAATGGGAGGAGGGTGTGTTCCAGGTAGAAGGAACAGCACGTGTTTGGAATCTTTTCTCCATCAATCCTTGCACATGTGAGGGATGGGGGCAGAGATCCTCATCTCAGCGTTGTTTGTAAAAATGGAAATTTGCAAAGAACCTTAAAAGGCCACCAACAGAGTGCTTGACCACAAATAAAAGACACCCACCATGGGGTGGTCAGGCAGAAGAAGGATATACTAGAAGGATACTGGAAGACCCACAGAATCTAGGCCAAGGCGGGGGGACCGGGCCTGGGGTTCCGTGGGTTCTGGGTGCTGGAGGCTGCCCCTACCGGAGCAGGGCAGGAATTCTAAACTCTCCCCGCTTCTTTGTGATGCACACTCCAGGCACCTGGCCCCAGTGGAAGCATCTGGTTGGCCAGGCTCAGGCCATGTGCCCTCCACTCTCGGCCAGGGTCTGAGAGAACAAGTATCTGGACTGTTTTGGCCTCGAGAAGGGAGGCGGCACAAGGCTCACCCAATGGGAGGGAGGTTCACAGGCTGGGCAGCCAAGACACAGCCGTCCCCACCACACACTCCTCTTCCCCAGCGGCCCTGCGAAAACAAAACCAGGGACACAAAGCCTCCACCTGATCCCACACAGCCTCACCCTTTCCCAAAGGGTGCCCCCAGGCCCCTCAGGCTCCAGGCCCACCATCTTGGCCACCTCTGTAGCGGTCCTTTGACATTTTAAAAATCTATGACTTTAAATCACACTGTTGACCATTGCCATCACCACTCTCGGCCACATCAGCACGTAAAGGAAGACAGAAAGGAAATGTTCATTATCAATGTGCGCCAGACACACACAGGGGAACGCTGTCCTCGCTGTAGCAATGAGTCAAGAGACCAGAGTATCTCCCCTCTCCTACCCACTCCGTGGACCTCTGCCCACAGACAGCAACTCGGCAGTGAAGGTACAGTCCTGGTCAGATAACCAGAACCTTCCAGAGAGCTCAAGGCCCTGGTGGATCCTGGCTGTAAGGAAATCTACAGCCCCACATTGAGCCATTGGATCCGGCAGTTTGAGGAGACACCCAAGAAATCACCTAGTTCCTTCCATCCTCCTTGTGGGCTTTTGAGTGGCGGACCTGTCCCCCTGACGATCGGGGCCCA
>NW_021703786.1:27788699-27820230 GCF_005190385.1 Monodon monoceros
CCAGCCCAGGGCAGGCCTCCTGCTTTCTCTCTGCATGCATTTGCCCAAGCACATGAGTGGTCCCACAGGCCAGATGCTGCTCTCAGCTTCTGGTCAATGCAGCGTGGAGGTGTCTCTTGGTGGAAACATTCCTCTCATAGGTATAAAACCTCTAAACCAGCAGAGCCCAGAGTTAGGGGGACCAGAAGCAAAACATCTGCCCCTGGGGCACTTGCTGTCCTGCTCGGCCACCACTGGCTCCCATACTGGGGTTCCAGGTCAGGGAGAACCACACACTGGCTGTGAGCCCAGTGTGTGCCACAGACTGGAGGACAGGGTTGGGTTTTTGTTTGGGGTTGTTTTGTTTTGTTTTGTTTTGTTGGCAGTAAATGATAAAAGAATTTATTAAGGAATCTGGAAGTAGGTTGATTCCAGGATTGGCTAATGGGCTGTTGACCTGTCCTCAGACCCAGGTTCTTCCATCTTTTGGCATGGAAGAATTCACAAACCAATTCCATGTCGTGGGCTACTCATATGACAGTGAGTCCCTGGGCCTCAGCACCTGCATGATCTGGGGGCAGCCATCCAGGCACCATGCTGTTTGGTGAGTCCAGGGTTGGTAACACTAAGGCAGACTGATAGGTGGGGAGGACCAGTCCAAATGAGTTCAACATTGATTCCTTGGATGGATGGCGTTGATACCTCGGGGCAAGCTGCCTCGTGCTCTGACTCCAGTCTTTTTGGGTCACGTGTCACCTCAAATGTCCAGAGGTGGTACCCTTTTCTAAGTGGCCAGGGCCACCTGTCTTCAATTCGGCCCAGGGCGATGGCTGTGGCATGGTGAGATGGCAGGAGGCGGGCCCAGAATCAGACAGCTGACATGGTCCCGAGGCAGGTCGTACGTGTGTGTGTGTGTGCGTGTGTGTGCGTGTGCACGCGCGTGTGTGTGTGCGTGTGTGTGTGCGTGCCCGCACATGAGAGAGAGAGAATTGCTCCCAACAACGGCTGCATTCCACTTGCTGGGCTATAACACTTTGCTCCGATCAGGCCGTGTCTGGAACAGAAGGGCCTATTGGGATCTTCACCTGGTCTAGTTCAGGATAATCTACTAACCAAGTGTTCACGAGAGCCCGTGAAGCCTTTCCTGGGAGCTCTCGGTCACCTGGTTAATGGCCAGGAGGAAGGTTGTCAGTACCACACGGACTGTTTAAGTCCAGGCCCTAAGACATTTGACCTCTTGCCTCTGAGGGGGCTCTGGGCAACCCAGGAATTGGGAGGGGACCACACCCCTATCATGATGGCACAATCACTTCTGCTTACCACTTCTCAGGTTTTGTTGTTATTATTGTTTTTTCAATGATACAAATCAAGTAAGAGTTTTGCAAGCTGCTTATCTGTTTTGGTCTTGAGCATATCTCATGGACAGCTAACCACATCCATTCCCATTGCATTAGGGAAGCCCTCTCAACGGCAGTGTCTCTGGTGGGGGGCCCTCTCTGACCTTCAGAGATAAGCCACAAGGGCACTTTCTAAGAGGCTGGTGCTTCCTTCCCCAGTGCATTTCACCAGGTCTTGTAGGGAGGAGAGCTGTCTGGGTTTTTCCAGATCAGGGGCTAGAGACTGACTGCACACAGTACACTCTTCAGGGGTCCTGGCTCCTGGATTCCTTTCTCTACATCGTACGGAGGAATTCATGGGCCCCCAGGGAGGCCAGTTTTCAGTCACCCAATTGAGGAGATAATTAGCACCACTCTTAGCTGCTCAAGCTAGCAAGGACGCTAGGTCTCTGATGGATGTGCCTGTATTCGATATTTTTAGATTTGGCTTCATATAATGAAAACCAAAAATAGTGGCTTATAAGAGATACTCTATTTTTCTCTCACATGGAAGAGAGGTAGGCTCCTCCTCTTTCTACACCACTTAGTATGTGACTGCCATCCTCAAGGTTACCTTGTGGTCCATAATGGCTGCTGGGATTCCAGCCATCATGTCTGCCTTTCAGGAGGCAGGAAGGAGGTAGCAGAAAAGGGCAAAGGGCTTTCCCCAGTTGTCTATCCCCCGAGACTGAACACATCTTAAATTTTTCACCTAAGGTGACTCAGTTGCTTCATCCTTGCTTTTGTCCCACTAGAAACAATCACCTCTGACCCTGCAATCCTTGAACACCTCATTCCAAGGAACCACAGGCAATAACTGAATCAGCCTCTTCATGACTGTGTGCAATGCTAGATTCCCATCCCTGGATGCCAGTGGGATTGGGGGAAACAGATTTCCTGGTATATAACATATACATATACCTATGCATATCTATATCTATGCCTATATACAAGTATATAGAGCTTAGTTCAGTGCTCTTCAGTGGAAGAGCAGCATGTGCCTTTCAGTGGTGGCCATGTTTAGCTCAGTATTTTGTCTGGGATTCATGCGTATTTTTCCATGCAGCAGAGCAGAATTCCATTGTCTGAATTTACCACAATTCAACCTGTTCTACAGCTTTGGGACTGTGTCCAGTGTTTTGGTGTTTTGAGTGAAGCTTCAACGAGCATTCTTGTGACATCTTTGGTGGACACGTGGGCTCATTTCTCTTGGGCATGTACCCAGGAGTGGAATTGCCGGGCCAGTGCGTTTAGCTGTCCCAGGGCCCACGCTCCCTGGCAGCGTGTGTGAGTCATTTGTTCCACATCTTCAGCAGCACCTCACAGCCTCCATCTTTTTTTTTTTTTTTTGCGGTACGTGGGCCTCTCACTGCTGTGGCCTCTCCCATTGCGGAGCACAGGCTCCGGACGCACAGCCTCAACGGCTCATGGGCCCAGTTGTTCCGTGGCATGTGGGATCCTCCCGGACCGGGGCACAGAACCCGTGTCCCCTGCATCGGCAGATGGATTCTTAACCACTGCGCCACCAGGGAAGCCCACCTCCATCTTTTTAACTGCAGCCGCTCTGGTGTGTGTGTACAAATGGGATGTCTTCTGCTTTCAGCCCCCCACTTCTCTGAGGGTCCATTCCCTGAAATGCATTTCCAGCATCAATTTCTGTACCAGCCAACATCCTTAGTTGCTAAAAACAGAAACCAACTCTGGTGAACTTAAGCAGAAAAGGGATTTGTGGAGGGAATTAGGAAGCTCGCAGAATGGGTGGGAAGGCTAGAGAACCAGGCCCAGGAACTGAGCTGGAATTAAGTGAAGGTTAGTGTCCCAGGTAACTTTCGACAAGTAACTAACCACTGCGAAACATAGCAGCTCATTCCCTCCACCATTCATCTGTGTGTGACCAGCTGAGCTCGGCTGGGATGGGTTATCTTTGCTCTGCACAGTGTTGGCTGGGCTCACTCACGTCGAGGCTTCATCTGGGACTGCAGGAACTGAGGGGGGAGGGCTCCCTCCATATGGTCTCCCATCCTGGTGGATACTGACCCCGGTTTGGTCACGTGGTGGGCAGTGTTCCATGATGCGAGATTCAAGGCCTCCCGAGGCCCAGGCTTGGAACTCACCCCTGACATCCCAGGGCCAGCAGGGATCCAAGGGCTAGGAAAATAGACTCCACCTCGTGATGCGAGTAACTGCTATTTGTAATCGGCTGTTTGTAACTAGGAAGCCGAGGACAGCAGGACCCAGAGAGTCAGGTTGGAACTGAAACCACCCGTGCCCGGCCCGTGGAGTTTCTCACTGCCTTGTGGGACCCTGGCTTCCGGATGCTGCCTCTGTGGCTGTTCCACTGCCCCCAGCAAGCACCCTGAACCAGCCCTGCGTCGCCGGGCACTCAAGGCCCCAAGAGGCCATCTGAGAGCAGTGACCTGGTCTTCTCAGCTCACGTGATGACAGGTTTCCCAAACACAGGAGGGAGATTCAGATGCACTGAGGGATAAATACGTTACAGGCCCTCCGTAGAGTAGGAAATCATACCGCTGTTCAAGAGGACTTCATGGACCCCTGTGTACCGATGTGAAAGATCTTCAAGACACACCATCAACTTGGACAAACAAACATGTAGAACAATCCTGCCTTGAACATTCACTGTTGTCTGTTGAGTCTCCATGTCTCACACGTTCCTTCCCAAAACGACACAGATTTTCACTCCGGAACCTAACGCCCATCCCCCCTCCACTGAGCCGCAGTCCTGGGCGATCCCAGGGAGGGGCCCGGGGAGCCACAGTTACTGGTTTGGGGTGCACGTGGTTGGGGCAAAGAGCTTATGACCCATGTCGGTGCTTCTGTTCGGGGAGGGGTCTCACAGGAGACTTTCCCCTTGAAGACACTTGAGTATCCCTCGGGCAAGGAGAGGTGTCTGTTTGTTTTTAATTTATTAAATTTACTTTTTAATGGAGGTGTATGTGACATAATGAAATGCTTTTTAAAAGCTGTCTCCCCACTCCTCAGGCCCTCACCCCCCCAGGTTTCAGCCACAACCTCACACAAACCTGCTCAGACCTCCTAAAATGGCTGGAACGCACAGTGACCCGCTGGTGCCCCACCCATGTGGCCCCAGGCGAAGGTGGCAGAGGCCCCGGGGCCTCGGGGAGTGCTGGACGCAAAAGGTCTGATGTGGCAGCAGCAGATCTGCTGAAAGAATGTCACTGGTGGGGACGCCAGGAGCTCGGAGCCAAGCATGTGGTCATTGCAAAACGGCAGGGAAGGAATGTGGAGCTCTCTTCCCGGTTCCCTGTTCCCCACGCGATCGCTCCCCGAGTGCCATGCCGATTCATCCGCATTGATGCCCGCACCGGATGTGTGCGTTCACGCCATGGCTGCAGGAGGATCTCATGGAGGCCCCTCCAGGCTGAGCTGGGGTCTCTGCCTGCAGGAGATAAACGACCGGCAGAGACAGCCGAGATAGAGACAGAATGACGCATGCGCCCGAGGGGGAGAGGGGGAGTTGTAACCCGGCTGGAGGAATCAGGCCGGAGGAGAGGCCGTGGGCTGTGGTCTAAAGAGAGAAAAGGAAGGAGGTGTCGGGAGATGGGCTGAACAAGTGCTGAAGATGGAGGGCAGGCAGCTGGCCCAGAGGGTGCCAAGGGGCCCCAGGACGGAGGCGTCGTTGCCTTGCCCAGGTCAGGCAGGGAGGTCGCGGGGCCTGAGTCACGGCTGCCCTGCCTGGCTCCTTACTAGAACTTGCTCAAGCAGGGCCTGCCGGGAGCAGGCTTCGGGACCTCTGCCTCGCGGAGCTCGCCAACACCTCTGACCCCTCTGATCCTAATGCTGGAGACGGCCTCAAACCCCGCTGGAGCAGGGGCCCAGGGCTGCCCTGCCCACTGCAGATCCAGGGGGCTGCACGGATGCCCAGGCCTGCCTCTGGGGGGGGGGAGGGGCGGGAACTGGGGGCTCGTGTTAATTTCCTGGGGCCGCCAGCACAAATCACCACAAACTGCGGGGGCCTGAAACAACACACATTTATTCTTTCACAGCTCTAGAGGCCGGATGTCCGAGATCCAGGTGTTGGCAGGGTTGCTTCCTTCTGGAGGCTCTGAGGGAGCATCTGTCCTGGCCTTGAGCCCAGCTTCTGGGGGCTCCAGGCATCCTTGGCTTGTAGCTGCATCACTCCAGCCTCTGCCTGTGTCAGCTCTTGGCCTTCTCCCCTTGCCTCTGTGTGCCTCGAGCCCCCTTCTCCTTTCTCTCACTGGATGGAGGGCCCACCCTAAACCCACAATGGTCTCCTCTCAGGATCCTTAACTTAATTACATCTGCAAATTCCCTTCCTCCATAGTCGCATTCACAAGCTATGGGGACCAAGACTTGGACATATCTTTTGGAGGGACACCATTCATCCCCCTATGGGGCTGTTCAGAGTTCCAGGCACAGGAGTTGCTCAGTGCTCACGTGCATTCTGCAATCCGAATCCTGCTGGTGCCGCGGGGTGGAGTCCTGTCCCAAGGGGACGCCCCCTCGATCCCACCACGGGACTCCTTCGGTGGCGCTTAGACACCAACAGTGAGTCTGATCCATCTGCGGTGTTCCCGGTGGGATTGGCAAGGACGGTTTGAATGCATCATGGACCACGACATCTTTCAAAGCTCCAGGAGGCCGAGGCAGGAAAGCCATTGAAACAGGTTTTGGCGTAACGTAAGGAGGCCCATTCTAATGGTCAGAGGGGGACAGGATGGAACGGCTGGCATTTGCTGGGGGATGATCATGGAGGCAGCCGGCTGAGACTGGGACCGGAGACCAGGGTCCTGAGTTCCAGTGCTTAGCTGCGGAGCTGAGCAGATAGGGGCCCTCCCTGCTCCCCTACACACCACCCAGCCCCAGCCTCCTCTTCCGTAAGGTGGGACCCTGCCGGCTTCTAGGCCCCCTTTCACCTCTGGAGTCCCCGCCCAGACGGACCAGCCTCTCCCAAGGAGGCTGAGACAAATGGTCCTTTTCCTGCCTCTCTTTTCTGGAGCATTGCGGTGACACTGCTCAGCCCCTGTCTGTTTAAAGAGCCCACCTGGGCACCACTTCCGGTCCAGGCGCCACAGGGAAGCCAGAGCTGACTCTCCAAAGAGCAAATCTGCTCTTGGAATTTCAGCAAAACAATGCTCCCGGTTTACCAATGAGGAGTCCCCCCACCTCCTGGGGCAGTCAAGGGTAGGGTGACGCACTGAAAGCCCCCCAACCTGGAAAACCAGAGGTTTGGTTGCCCAGTTAAGTGGCGGAGAGCAGCCAGGAGTGTCCCTAGTGGTAGCCCTTCACAAGGAAAGAGGTTTCTCTTCCACCCACCCCCAAATCCTAGCTCTGATCAACAGAACTTCTTTTCTTCCTTAAAATACACACAGATGATTTCTTTTTCTGAAATACTCCCCTCTTCCTCACCAGGTTAATTCCTATGCATCCTTCAGGTCTGGGGGCCTCTCAACCTCAGAGGAGCCTCAGATCTTGGGCTCTTGCTAAAAGGGGCCTGAGCTTCTGCATTTCTAACCAGCTCCCAGTAATGCTGGTGCTTCTGGTCCTCGGACCACGCTCTGGGGACCACACTCTGGGGACCAGTGGCTCAGATCCCCAACCTCTTGGGAATGCCTCTGTCTTCAGCCTGGAGGCAGCTGCCCCACCCTGCGTCCATGACACACTCTCCGTCCCCCCTCAGTAATCCTTCCACAGGGCATGGCCAATCCCCACGTGTGTCTGTGCTGCCACTAGACTGATTTCATCCTTTCCACCATCAGATCCCAGGAACGCCCAGCACAGCGCAGGAGCATGGTAACCCTTGAATCTTGGTTGAATGAATGGATCCATTCATGCATTCAAACAAAAGGTCAACACAGACCTATGCCAGCTTTCTCCGCTCCCACGTCTACACCTTGCGGGAAAACACTCAAACACTTAGAACTTAAATCTCGCTTGGAGTCATAAGAAGATGAAGTGAAAAGGCTGCGAAACGGCAACCAAGCGTGGCTGGGAAACTTGCTAGCGGTGCAAATGCTCAGGGCTGCCCCAGTCTCACTGGGTCAGAAACCCCACGGAGGGGGTTGCGATCTGTATTTCCGAGCCCTCCAGGGATTCTGGGTCACTCAATTGCAAAGCCCCTCCAGGTCTAGACCAGTGACGGCTACTGGCTGTGTATCGGAACCACCTGGGAGCTTTTTTTTTTTTTTTTTAAATAAATCCATTTATTTTTGGCTGCGTTGGGTCTTTGTTGCTGCGCGCAGGCTTCCTCGAGTTGCGGTGAGCGGGGGCTACTCTTTGTTGCGGTGCGCGGGCTTCTCATTGCGGTGGCTTCTCTTGCTGTGGAGCACGGGCTCTAGGCGCGTGGGCTTCAGTAGTTGTGGCTCACGGGCTCTAGAGCACAGGCTCAGTAGTTGTGGCACATGGGCTTAGTTGCTCCGCAGCATGTGGGATCCTCCCGGACCAGGGCTTGAACCCATGTTCCCTGCATTGGCAGGCAGATTACTTAACCACTGCGCCACCAGGGAAGCCCACCTGGGAGCTTTGAAAGCTCTGATGCCTTTGCCCCTCTGTACTGCCGTTACAACACTTGACTCCAAATGAGAGGATTTTCCCTCCTGACACCGAATCTGTATTGTCCTTTCCAACACCACGTCTCCAGCTCTCTGACACTACCTGGAGTTGGTGCAGACGCCACAGGTTAAGGCCTCAGTCCCGTAAGACTGCCTCCCACTTCAGATGCCAGTCGCAAGTTGGGGTGGGGCGAGGGGTTCCTACGACCCCCTCCTCAGGTGTAGGATTTGCTAGAATGATTCAAACTCAGGGAAACACTGTCCTTACTAATACCAGTTTATTATAAAGGATGCAACGCAGAAAGAGGCAACTGCAAGAGATGCACAGGTGTCGGGGAGGGTGCAGAGCTTCTGTTCTCACCAGCCGCCACCATCCCAGATTAATTCCAGCCTGTCTCCCTTCCCCGGAGGTCAGGGGTTGGGGCTAAAAGTTCCAAGCTTTAATGAAGCGGGTTGGTCCCTGGGGCAACCATCCCCATCCCGAGGCTGCCGAGGGGCACACCGAGAGTCGCCTCATTCTCCTAAACTCAGGTATGCTCCAGAGAGCTCCTTATGAATGTGAAACAATGCTCCTCTCACCCAGTCACTCAGGAAATTCCAAGGGTTTTAGAAGCTCTTGTACCAGGAACCAGGGACAAAGATGCAGTGTGTATCTCTACAGTATCGCAGCCTCACCATCCCATTCTGGGTGGGTGGGCTCTGTTCAGGCTCCCCAAGCTCCATCTCCCTTTTGCTGCCATGGGGGTGAGGGAGGGGCTGGACAGGAGCAGGCAGGGGCCAACAAGGTGTGTGGCCAGGATAGCTCAACAAAGCAACGGGAAGAGAGGCTGTCACGGGTGGGAGATGAGGGGGCACTGGTCTCTTTCCCTAGAACCCTGCCTGCAAGCAGGGAGGCTGGGAGGGGACGGTACCCATGGCAGCTCCGTGGGGCTCCGTGTGTGGCGTGCTGAGCAGCTCAGCCCATCAGACCAGCCTCAAGCCTTTCCTAAGGAGGCTTTCGCTTTAGTCACAGCAGACCCCACGTGGGGATGGGTAGCTCGGGAGGAGCGTTGCCTTGGCAACACAAAGACTTAGGAGGGTGGTGCTGGTAACCAGGGCTGCTTTTGACCTCCGCCGTCTCTCGGGCTGGTGGCTTTATCATCTCCTGCTCTGACGCTGGGGCCATGCCCAAGCCTGCGATGAGAAGTCCACCTCAGGGGAGGCCATTGGCCGCCCCCTCCCATCCACCCTCTTATCTTAGAGGACATCACCATGAAATACAATTCACCAGGAGGTGCCCATTTGAAAGCACCTAAACCAAAGCTAAGCCCCTGTTTGCCCTGGATTGACCCTGTAGTCACCACCCCGGGCCGCACCTGCTGCTCACCGTGCGTCTATAACCAGACAAGCAAGGTGACCTCTGAGTTCCAGGTGGATCCAATGCAAAAGATGGTGAAATACAGCCTTAGCATCACTTCTCCAGGCTTGACTCCTCTCAGCTGTGTGACCTTAGGCAGAAGGCGTCACCTCTCTGAGCCTCAGCTTGATCTCAGTAAATTGGGTGCTGATACAGTTCCTCTCTCCAGGGGCTGTCGTCGGGGGATCTGAAAGCTCCCATGGGCCACAGTCCCTCGTGTCATGAGGGTGAGGGTGTGTGTTAGTCTGCTCGGGCTGCTATAACAGAACACCATAACCTAGTGACTTATAAAACAAATTTAGTCCTCACCGTCCTGGAGGCTGGAGTCCGACTTGGTGTCGGGTGGAAGTCCTCTTCCTGGTTCATAGATGGCCATCTTTTTTGCTGTGTCCTCACAGGGCAGAAGGGGTGAAGGGGCGCTCTGGGTTCTCTTCTATAAGGACACTAACCCCATTCCTGAGGCTCCACCCTCCTGACCTGATCACCTCCTAATGCCGTCATAGTGAGGGTTAGTTTTCAACATGAGGATTTGGAGGTGTGGACACAAAACTTCAGTCCATGCGGGACGTTCATGCATCTTCTATCACCATTACCAGATGTTCGTGGAGGTCCAGCACTGTGCCAGGTCCTCCAGGAACCTTGACTCTTTTAAAGACCTCAGTTAGAGACCCCAGTACCCACCCCTGACTGCGGCCAGCCAGCCATAAGCTTCCCTCCACTCCCTCCAGACCACAGGCAGTGTTGCAGGTTTGGCGTTCAGGCTTCCCGGTAATTTGAAGGCTTTGCACTGACTGGGGTTCAGGGAGGAGGAGAGGGGAGCTGGCCCCTGCTGGCACAGAGCCCACGCTGCAGCCGGGCAGGCCCGGGCAGCGGCCCCCCTTGGCGGCCCGGGCCTCAGGAATGGCGAGGAGGCCTCACCACTGACCACACGACAGGCCAGGCCAGCTCCTCCCACCCCGCTGGGCCAGGCAGCTCCCTTTGACCTTGGCGGGGCCTGTTGCACACGTGCGCGGGCAGCCTGCCTGGTCTCATGCAAGGTCAGAGGATTTCTGAAAATGCTTAAAAGCTTCAGCTCTTTTAAGAAGGATTTTCTTCATTTTGGCACAGTGAGGTGTTTCTGGGCTGCGAGCTGCCCAAGCCCTGGAGCGCCTGTGTTTGTTCCCTCGGTCTGGGGGTGAGGCCCGGCTGAGGGCACCTTGGCACGGCGTTCCCCTGAGAAGTGGGTCTCAGGGACTTGTCCTGAGCTTCCTCGGGGTGGGGGTGAATGCCCCGTAGCCAAGGATGAAAAGGAGGCTGGGTAGGTGGCCCCCCCCAACCCGGACAGTCAGGGTGGCCTGGCCACTGCAGCCCCAGGGCTGACCACTGAGGGAGTCACCCGGCCTGCTGGCCCTAGCTGTCCCAACCCCGGCACCTGCCCCCCACACAAGGTCAAGAGGGCGCCCCTGGGAAGAACCCAGAGGGAGGGGGTGCCAAGGCCTGGGAGCATGGAAACTAGCCGGGCCTCTTTAAGAATCTGTGTTACCAGAGGGGAGAAAGTGCAGAGCAAGGCCTTTAGTAAACATCTGAGGGCTCAGAGTAACAACTCCCAGCTGTGTGAGGGGGGCCGGGGGGCGGCGGGGAGGCCCACGTAGCTGGCTGGAGGGTGGGATGGGCTGAGGTCAGGCTGGGTGGGGCCCAGCCAAGAGCACATGAGGGCGGGCGGCGGGCTGAGCAGGGACAGAGGTTTGTCCGAGCGCGGTGGGCAGTGGACGAGCCTCCAAGACGCTGGGCCTGGAAGTTTCCACTTCCCTCGGGGCCTTTTCTGAATCCTTCCAGAGATCTCTAGCCACTCCTTGCAGCCAGGAGAGGCAGGTTTCAGTCCCGTGGTAGTGGGCGGTGGGGGGGGGGGGGGGGAAGGTCGGTGCAGCCTTTTCCAAGTCACAGCTGATAGTCCAATTGCCCGGCCAAGTGGTGATTAGTATCTCTTTCTATCACTAGGAGTACCAAGCACAGCACCTGTGAACTGTCCCTCAGCAACGCCCTTCTCCAGACGCATCCCCTGGAGCCCCACCTTCTCCTGCCCAGGAGTTGTGCTGCAGCCCCCTGGGTGGTCTCGCTGCCTCGCAGCTCTGTCCAGCCCAGCCCCAGAGACCCACCATCATTACTGCTCTAAGATAACCTGATCGGGACATTTCTCTAGGCTTAAACCCAGGTGGTGATCCCCTGTTAGTGACAGTCGATATCCTAGTTCGGATGCTTTGGGTTATGAGTAACAAATCCAATTCAGAAGGGCTTAAACTTTGGAGAGGATATGGTTGTTCATATTAACTGGAAAGTCCAGAGGCTGTGTGGGTTTCATGGGTGGTTGAGCTAGCAATTCAGCCATGTCCAGAGGACCAGGTTCAGGTCCACCTCTCCTTTCTATCCTCTGTAGCAGCACACTGCTACAGCCAGTAGCAATCCTCACACTGGCTTCCTTCATGTTGCCAAAATGGCTGCAGCGCCTCCAGCTCTACAGCAAACCTTTAAATGGCAGAGTGAATCTCTTTTTCTGAACTCCTGTTCTGGTTACGTATTTCTGTACGTAATCACCCCAAAACTTAGTGACTAAATCTTTTATTTTTCTCATAAATCTGCAATTTGGGCAGGGCTCAGCGAGAACAATTCATCCTTGCTCCACATGGCGTCAGCTGGGGCAGCTAAACTGGGGCTTGGAGAACCCATTTCGAGATGGCTCACTCACGTGGCTGACAAACTGGTGCTGATGCTGGCTGGGAACTTGGTTCCTCCTCATACAGAGCTGCTTGGGCTTCCTAACAGCGTGGTGCCTGGGCTCCAAGAGAACAAGGCAGGAGTGCATGGCATTCTCATGAGTCACACAGCATCACTTCCTTTGTACTCTGTTGGTTGCAGTGGTCACAAAGCCCTGCCCAGATCCAAGGGGACGAGCCATAGTCCTTACCACTCATGGGAGGAGCGTCAAGGCTGCATCCATGAGGAATTTGTGGGATGGGAGCTACTGTTGTCACCATCTTGGAAATATGATCGGCCACAACCCCCTGCAAACATCTTCTCCACTCTCACTGAGCCAGTCTGGGGAACACGCCCAGAACTAAACTGATACCCGGGACGAGAGGATGGGTTGTGTGTCACCCCTGGAGCCAGGGAAGACTTGGCTCTCCCCAGAGTGTCTGGGCTGCGTGGGGGAGGTGTGGGTCCCCCAGAGAAAGGAAGAAGCTCAGAATGCAGCCAGTGCCCCCTATAGCCACATTCACGGAATACTGACTACGTGCCAGGGGCTGTGCTAAGTGCTTGGTCCCATTTACTCCATTACATCTCACCACAACCCAGTGAGACTGGGGCTGTCGTTCTCTGCACTTTACAGAAACTGGGGTTTGTCACTTGCCCAAGGCCACAAGGCCAGAAGACGACAGAGACAGAGTTAAAGGTCAGGTGTGTATGGCTCTAAGTCTACGCTGCTAACCACTCCATGGCAAAGTTCAAGACTTCTGGTCCATGGCTGAAGAAAGCAACTTGAATGTGGAAGCATATAGCCTGGTTTCACTGGCAGCCATTTTGTGACCATGAGGCGATCCAATTTGAGAAAGAAGCAGGGGCACCGAGATGGGGTGAACCTTGATCAATTATGGCAGCATCTGCCCTCCGTAGGGACTCTTCAGTTATGTGAGTCAGTAAATCTACTTTCCTGTTTAAGACTGTATGGGTTTGATGCATAGTTACTTATAATTGAGAGTATCTTAACCAACGAAGGAGGCTATTGTAATATTTTTCCTATTTCATTATAGGAATTGTCTGTATGTCTGTCTATGGGATTAGACAACAAGTGGCTTAGAAGAAGAGACCAGTCCTCAAGCATTTCTCTATGCCCAGTGCCTAGCACAGCTGTTGACACTCCATTTTTTGAACCATACTTGGAGAGAAAATAAACGAGAACAAGTGTAGCTATTCTTCCAGAATTTTCAGGTGTTTATATCAAAACCCCCTTCTCTTCTCTGCTTCCATATCCGTTGCTGTTCTTTCACTGCCTCTTGTTTTCAAAGCCCAAACACAGAACCCACATTGCAATTGAGTCCCCCACAATGTGACTTTGGCCAAAGAGGCGAGGAGAAAAACGAGTAGGTGCCTGGTCACCAGAGCAGCTGGGCTGTGGAGGTGGCCCTTGGCAGAGAGGCAGTAGAGAGACCGAGGAGAACCTTCGTGGGAAACAGGGGTGTGGCCGGGAGGAGGTGAGCCTGGCTGCTTTTACACTAGCAGCATATTTCATGGCAAAAAACTTGGCCTCGTTGCTGTAAAAGCCTTCAGCCCAAGACACGCAACCTTTCTTGTTTTCTTTGTTGAAGGTTAACTTTTCACAAGTTAAATTTCCTCCTACTCATCCAGCCTCATCAAGGAGCTTTGGCATGTAAAGCTTTGCTGAGCACGATAAAAGAAAGCCTCAAAAAAAATAACATATGAGTGTTCCGAGAACGTTTCTGGGAAAAGCATGCCCAGCCAGCTTGTTCTGCAGCCTTCCTTTCCCCCCACTCAGCTCCCAGACTTGGACCCACCCTCACCCTTGTCACAGCGTGTGGGCAGCAGGGTCTTTCCCCCACGCCCACCCCTGGGGCCACAGCACTTCCTTCAGAGCAGCTGGCTGGAGCCCAGTCCTAAGGCTGATCCCAGAACGGTGGTCACCCGTCTTCTCCATCTGTGGGCAATTAGCAAAATAAGGAAGATGTATCAGTCTTTTCAGAAAATGGGATCTCTTAAGCTGATGGAGCTGGCTCTTGTTCTGACATTGGGTCTGTATTTGGTTTGCTTTCCCCTGCAAATAAAAGAAAACTCCAACTCAACAGGTGTAAACAAGAAGAATGGTTTAAAAATCTCACTTAACACGGAGCCCTGAATCAGCGTCCCAGGGGTCCTCAGCGACACGCTCAGCCTGACTGCATGCAGCTATCATTGCCAGATGCGGTTTCCTTTCTCACGGTGTTCGACTGATTCTCACATCCTAACCATGGCAGAACCATCCTTTAGTTCTGTTATGGGCTGCTTCCCCCAGGAAGGGAAGAGGATTGTTGGACCAAATTCTGGTTATTTCTCCAGGTGTCAAGCAATTTCTACAGACACGATTCCTGTCACCTGGTACCTTTTCCTCTGAGATGGTCACCTGCGTACAGATAAGTACAAACTGTTGGCAAGAAACTAAAAGCTTAACCCAACTAAGCAGTGACTGCATTTTCTTTCTTTTCTTTTTTCTTTTCTTTTTTGGCCGCACCACATGGCACGTGGGATCTTAGTTCCCCGACCGGGGATTGAACCCATGCCCCCTGCAGTGCAAGTGTGGAGTCATAAACACTGGACTGCCAGGGAAGTCCCCACATTTTCTATACGAATAAAATCATCTTTGCAAAAATGACTGGACAGGTTTTTGAAAAATGGGGATATGGGTTTGGGCTGATCAGATCTGAAAAGAGAAGCCTGGCACAGTGGGTGCCCAGTGCTAGCAGGCAGGAACGAGGTCCACGTGGGGGAGTGACCGGGAGGTGGTGTTCCAGTGCTGGCAATGGTCCACTTCTCCACTGTCTGGACGGTGGTCACTCACTGTCTTTACTTTGCAGGGATGCATCAAGCTCAACACTTAAGATTTGTGTACTTCTCTGTATGTATGTTGTCCCGGAACAAAAAATGTCTTTCGGTACCTCTCTAGCCAGGGAACCCATGATGTTCTCTTTCAGGGCAGGTCAGAGGCAGGCACTCATCCTCCAAGCTGCTGAAGCCGGAGGTAGGAGTCTCAGGAATGGCACCTGCCAAGATGCCCCGTGAGAGGAAACAAGCCCCAGGGCCCCTCCCCCTCCCCTCCCACTAGCGGCCCTCAAATTGTCACTCCATCCCAGTCCTTGTGTCTGACACCTGTCTTTTCTCTCACCCCATCTTCTGATGGCTTTGATTCCTCTTGTTCTTCTGCCAGCAAAGCTCTGTTTTTGCCAGCCCAAGAAAGAGAAGCTGTTCTCACCTCCCTCTTTTCTCTCCCTCACCCACGACCCCCACTCGGACCACCTGGGTCCCCAGACCCGGAGCCAAGCCAGCAGACCCCATGGTTCCAGGGGCTACAGTGGGTGCCGGGTGGCAACAAATACTCATAGGTTGTAGGTTGTCCTGCCCAAGAGAGAGGAGGGCAACAGAGAAGCTGATGGTGATGCCGTGGGGAGTCCCATGCCTTACTGGTTAGATCACGATGGATGAGCTTGGTTCTCATGGGGCCTGGCTTAGAGACGTGCAGGGTGACAGCTGGATGGAAAACGTGCAGGGCACTGAGGAGGGGAGAGGCCATTCTTCGGCAGGGGACAGAGTCCAAGCAAGCAGAGATGGCTGTGCCACTAAAGCTCTTTTCCTGGGAGCACAAGGTTTGAGCCTTTGCCTCACCTTCCCATCCCGTTCCCCGTGTCCCCCGGATGAGCTCTGGGAACGTTTCCTCTTTGTCTCAGCCCTCTCAGGCCTGAAAGAGAAGCTGAAGCTCTGTGCCTAGGCTCCTCTTGGGAGGGGCCTCAGTGCTGGTGTAACCAGACAAGGCAGGTGCCAAACCCAAGAGACAAGTGTTGGTGGAAAAGGAAAATTCGCTTTATTCAGGAGGCCAGCAACCCGGAAAGACTGATGTCCTAAGACCATCTCCAAGTTGCCGGTTGGGAGACAAAGGTTTTACAGGTCCTGTGACGGAGGGGGCCGCAGGGCACCTGATCAGCTTGTGTACAATTCTCGATTGGTTGGCATCAAGGTGAAGTTTTGAGTATCACCAGGCTTCTGGTTTCAACCGGTCTGGGGTCTACATGCTTGTGTCAGCAGTTTTCATTGGAGTGGGTCTGCATCCCATAAAAACCACTTAGGACTGAGTGTCAAACATTTATTTATCTATATATTCCAGGGAACTGGGAGTTCGGTGACCCTGCTATGTGTCTGGTTTATAGTCTAAATTGTTACCAGTTTTCCCAACCAACAAATATTCTTTGTTTCTACATCTTCACATTTCCAAATCATTAACTCTGGGGCCAGCCCTTCTGAGACTCAGGGGAGGCCTGGGAGACTAAAGCAAAAGCCTTTTACTTCAAAGGACAGGGACACAGGGGCTAGCATGCTGTTTCAGTCCCCCTTTTCTCTGATACCTCTCAGTCTCGAGGGGAGCAGGTGTTGGACAAGAAAGGGAATCACGGTTTTTTTTGTTTTGTTTTGTTTTGGTTTTTTTGGCCTCACTGTGCAGCACGTGGGATCTTAGTTCCCTGCCCAGGGATCGAACCCATGTCCCCTGCAGTGGAAGCGCAGAGTCCTACCCACTGCACCGCCAGGGAAGTCCCTGGGAATCACGTTTTGAACAGAGAGGCTAATCACAAGCTTGGCAGAGAAACTCGGTTTTAGGGGGACTTTGTTTCAGTGGTTCTCATTGAACCATGTCCTCAGCCCCTGCCTCACCCTCCCTGCCAGCTTCTCCTCAAGGGCTCCCTTCCCCCACCAGCCTATCCTCGCCAGGTCTGTGCCCACAAGCCCAGACTGGCTCCCCTCTATACCCCCCCACCTCTTCCCCCGGGGAAAGCTTCTCTGTCTTGACTATCCAAACTTGACCCAACCTTTAAGACCCAACTTCCACCATTCACATGTCTTTGAAAAAAAAAAAAGTTACATTGAGATATAATTCACATATCATACAATTCATCCATTTAAAGTGTACAATTCTATAGTTTTTGGCACATTTACAGTCATGCAGCCATCCCCACAGTTAATTTTAAAATATTTTTATCACTTCAAAAAGAAACGATCTCCCTTTGGCCCCTCCCTCAGCCCTAAGCCTATTCTGAACATTTCATATAAATGGAATCATATAATATGTGGCCTTTTGTGTCTGGCTTCTTTCCGTGAGCATGTTTTTGAAGTTCTGATGTAGCATGTGTTAGCGCTTCATTCTTTCTGATGCCAAAATCCTAGTCCGTTGCCCAGAGGCAGCATATCTTGTTTATTCAGTCATCACTCGATGGACATTTGAATGGTTTCCACCTCTTGTTCCGATGAATCCACCATTCACCTTTAAACTTTTTCCAAGCACCTGGTCTGTGCATTGTAATCTCCCCCTCCTCTGCACAAATCCTGCCACTACTAATATTAATTACCCTCTACCAAGCACCTACTATATTGCAGACTCCAAATTAGGCTCTTCTTATGTCGACAGATTGAATTCACACCATACCCCGAAGAATGTGGTATTATCTCCACTTTATGGATGAGAAAGCTCGAGCCCAGAGGAGTAAAGAGATTGGCCAACATCATGGTGGAAGTGGGACTTGAACCCAAGTCTGTCCTGCCACAAAATTCTCCTGTTGTGTTTATCTCATTTTTGGCATTTAAGCTTTTCTTTCATTGGTTTTGCGTATTTTGGGGTCTCCCTCAAATTGTAAGCCTCTTCAGGGTAAGGACCATGTCTCACAGTTCTCTAGTCTTAGACCCAGTGCCTTGCTGGACAGTCCTTCCACGCATATTTGTGGAGCTCCTGTTGGCTTGCAGTCTGTGGGGGATCCATGCTTTTTGTCTCTTCAGCATCCCTCCCCTCAACCTCCTCCTGGCTACAGGATGGGCATGTGCCTCAGGCCTAACCAATCAAAGCCCTCAATCGCGCTGCCCACAGTGATTGGCTCAAGGATGGGCCTAGGATCCAAGCCTGGCCAATCAGAGCCTTCCTCAAGTATTTTGCCATAGTAACGGCTGAGGACACCTGCTTACTCTTTGGGACTGGGAGCTATAGGGACCGTCAAGCCTGGCATTGCCATTGGCAACTTCATCTTGCCTTCTGGGCAGAGCCTACATCAGAATGCCATGCAGGTGTTTAAAATAGTATTGCAGGAAAATATTTAATTACATGGAAAGATGTTCATGATACCTTCCTGGGTTTAAAATAAGGCAGCTACAAAATAGAACATACAATATTACTTGCTACATAAGTGTTCATATATACCTGCACGTAAAAAATGGGTAAGAGATGCCAAAATACTAACATTGGTTCTCTCTGTATGAGTATTGATTATATATTTTTTCTTTGTTTATTTGAACTTTCAAAACTCAGGCTGAATTCTGTACTTTTCAGAAGTTTTTTTGTTTGTCTTCCTGTTTGTTTATTTTAAGCTAGAGCCCTTCAGTTCAGCCTGACTCATCTCATTTGCCTTTTTAGAGCACACACTTTTCTTTTTTTTTGTTTGTTTTTTTGCGGTACACGGGCCTCTCACTGCTGCGGCCTCTCCCGTTGCGGAGCACAGGCTCCGGACGCGCAGACTCAGCGGCCACGGCCCACGGGCCCAGCCGCTCCGCGGCATGTGGGATCCTCCCGGACCGGGGCACGAACCCGCGTCCCCTGCATCGGCAGGCGGACTCTCAACCACTGCGCCACCAGGGAAGCCCGAGCACACACTTTCCTAACAACCCCATCACCTGCCCTGGTCCTGGGCTTCCCCACCCTTGGCCACTCTGCTCACCTGGGCCCCTCCTGGCCACCAAGGACCTGCCATCCCAGCAGTGCCTGGGTAATGCCATCCCCAGGTGTCTTCCCGATTCTCGGAGGAAGGCAGGCCTCCCTCCCCCACTCATCCTGCTGGGTGTTGCGTTTCCATTCTCAGCTCACGAGGAACCTGCAAAAAATATTTTCTCTGGCAGTCAGTTAGAGAGTAGCAGCCCCAGACATGCCTTCCAGGCGACGTCCAAGCCTGGAGCGGCTGCTGTCCTCCACCGCTGCCAGGAGACACGGTCAAAGACAAGGCCAGGGCTCTGACCTCACAGCCTTGAACAGGGCTCTTTGCCCCATCAAGGTGTGAGCAATAACAAGGCCTGGGAGGTGCAGCCCCACAGGATTCTTCTGCTGGAGCCAACCTCTCCCAAGCCGATGGCACAGAGCCATCATCCTGGGCCCAGACCCTGACTGTCTTCTCCAAATGCTGAAGGGTTCAAAGGGTGTGAGAGTCTCATGGGTGGGCAGTCAAGGGCCCAACTGTCCGCCCACCCGAGTGTCTCTCTGTGGGGGCCCTGCCCTCACTCCAGAGAGGTGTCCCCTCCTGTTCCCCTCCTGGGCCAGCCTGTCCTTCAGACCCCAGGCTCTGACTACCCAGTTGGTACCAGCGGCCATAGCCATTGAGCCAGGAGTGGGTAGTCACCTGACCCCGGCTGGCCCATTGGATCTGCGCTCATAAGAACGCTCTGGATAAAAAGGCAGCCAGGCTGGGCTGTGAAAACGCAGAGAAATCCGAGGAGAGAAAGGAGACAGAGAGACCGGCAGGTAGTTGAGATGAGCCATTCGGAGGAGTGAGGAGAACAAGAGGAATAAAGTAGGCCTGAGGGTTCTCCAGATTCCAGACGTTCAGAGGCTACATCCTTTGAAGAAAGCTCACTTTAGCCAACCTGTCTCATCTGGGTATTTATTCCTTACAACCCATAGATTCAGGGTTACATTGAGAGTACCTGTTCCCAGGTGGGAAGATCTGAGCCTACCTTCAGGTGGAGGGAGACACCCTCTTCTCATCCCTCTCCCCTCCCATTGGCTGAGGCCCCATTTGCTGCTCATTCCCAAGGGCCTTGAGTTCTTGAAGAAACTGCTTCCCTGCTACTGGGCATCTCCCCCAACCCTGTTCCAAGGGGAAGGAGTTTCAGGGCAGAGGGACCTTCCAGATCATGACCAAAACTCACTGGCAACCTTGGTTCAGTGGATCCTCAAAAGCATGCTGAGGGCTTCCCTGGTGGCGCAGTGGTTGAGAGTCCGCCTGCCGATGCAGGGGACGCGGGTTCGTGCCCCGGTCCGGGAAGATCCCACATGCCGTGGAGCGGCTGGGCCCGTGAGCCATGGCCACTGAGCCTGCGCGTCCGGAGCCTGTGCTCCGCAACGGGAGAGGCCACAGCAGTGAGAGGCCCGCGTACCGCAAAAAAAAAAAAAAAAAAAAAAAGACATGCTGATTGGGCGTGCCGACCATGCCTAAGGTATGCAAAAGTAACAGGTTTTGCAGTCCGGCAGATTAAGGTTTGAATCCTGGCCCCAGCAGCCTCCTGGCTGTGGGATCTGCTTTGTTTCTTGGAGCCCTCATCACCAATATCATCCAAGACCTGCCATGTGCTGGATGCCTTCCTGTGAGCTCCTGTAGAGGGCACTACCAGTGGGAACCCACTTTCCAAATGAGGAAGCAGAGACAGGAGAGGTTAAGCCATGGGGCATGAGTCACACAGCTGTTGATGGAGGATAAACCCTGGTTTATCTGATTCTGGGGAGCAGGTTTAGCCCAAAGAGAAGAAAAAATCTTGTGAGAAACCCTCATAAAATGAAGTTAGTGTGGTTCTCTACCCGGAAAAAGAGAAAGTAGACCTTCAACAGAAATGTTCTTCCAATGTTTACAGAGGAACTACATACAATGTCTGGGATTTGCTTCCAAATCGTCCATTGGGGCACGTGTTGATGAAAGAAGATTGGATGAGTTGATCATTTTCGAAGCTGGGCATTGGGACATGGGTGAACATTACGCTGATCTCTCCATGTGAATATGTCTGGAAGTTCTCATAATGAAAAGGTTGTTTTTAACGTATCGAGTAGGAACTCAGCCAGAGTTGAGGAGCGTTCGGCAAAGGATGTCAAGGTGCAGACGGTGAGCACCGACCATGAGGGAGCCCGGAGCCCCTCCCTGGCCCTGCCGACCACTCTCCCTCCCCACCAGTCTCCCTCTTGACTCCCATGTTGTCCAAGAACCCTCGGCTGTGAGTAATGAATGCGCCGCTCCGCAGGGCATGTGTTTCCAATCACTGCTCAGCAGTGAGTCACCACGGACAGCTGCTGCCTGTCTCCTACTCCCACCCCTCACGTAGTCCAGATCCGCCCTGCCCCCACCCAGCTCTGCGCTCAGCTGACAGGCCCCTCCTGCAGCTCCTGCGTCCTCCTACCTCTGGGTCCTTCTGCCTAGAACAGTGCTCCCACCTTATCTGAATCGTTCTGACCAACCTCCAGGTCTCTACCCCAGGCCATCCGGACCTCGCTGGTGCCCTTGCTCCTTGTCTGGCCCCCAACACACTTTGCCATCGTCTCTGCCTGTATTTCTACTAAAAGGTGGATCATGCTGTAGCAGGAAAGGGGCTGTTTTTGTTCCATCCACATCCCCGGCACCTGCACATGCCTGACACACAGCTGGGGCCCAATACAAACTTGTCGAATGAATGAATGAATGAGTAAACCAGTGAGCGATAACCTTAAGAAGTCGGGAGTCTCGGGGAAGGCAGACATGAAGACAAGTAACCCGTGTGAGAAAACGCAAGGGGTCTGAGAATTCCAGGTAAACGGGCCACAGAAGGGCAGTTTCCATCTCTACACCTCCCGAGGGCGGCCCACTCTCCACACCACCCCAGCCGGACACCTCCGTGGGATGGAAATCAATCACGAGCCCCCTTTGGCTGTCTGGGCTGGCTCCTGGGTCTTGGCGAGGAAGGCTCTGAGGCCACGTCCGGGCTCAGCGGGGAAGGAGCGCTGGAGAGCGATATGCCTGGTGGCGGGCTGGGGTGGGGGGGACAGGGGGCTACTCGCCAGCCAGGAGGCCACACCTGGGACACCCGACTACCTGGCCTGAGGAGTCAGACCACAGCCCAACTCGATGGGGAGTGCCGAGGGGGACCCAGGGCACCCTCTGTGTCTTCAGGAAGCTCAGCCTGCCTGGGTGCTGAGAGATGCAGTCCACCCAGCCCCTGTTGCCTTCCCTGTGGGCATCCAGGTGACTGGGCTCTGTGGTCAGATGACACCTGTGAGGGGAGCCTATGCTGGAGGATGCAAGTCACCTCCAGCAGTGGCTGGGTGTTGGCCTTGTTCCCGGGCTAGGGAATGCCTGGGCAGAACTGGGGCTGTGCGGGACAAGGAGAGAAGCAGTGGGATTTGGGGCAGGACTGCACACGTGATCCCACTTCTACCAGGGGCTGGGCAGGCCCGGGGACATGGGGTCCCAGAGGGTGAGCCACTGCCTTTTGGCCCCTCTTGCCTGTGGAGTTGGGCTGCTGTCTCGTAGCTGAGGAGAGAGTGGGAGTGCCAAAAACAGAGAGTCAACGAGCCAGGCCCACAACTCCAGAGAGCAGCTGGAAATGGCGGTGAGGACCTGATGAATCACTTTTCAGGGAGCCGGGCCTCTCCTCGCCTTCCTCCTGGCTCTGTTCGTTGCCTTCTGATCTCTTTGTTGGGGACCAGAGCCACCCACGCCCCGCTCTCCATCTTGTCTGGCAGTTCAGCTCAAGGTTGAACGAGGGCCTTTAGGCATTCTGTCCCCTCGCCCTCACCCCGGACTCCAGTGGATGACCTCCAGGGGCTGGGACCTCATCCGTTTGCTCCGAAGCTCGTCACAGAGGAAGGGAGGGAGACAGGTTGGAACCTGAAGGTGACAAGAAACCGGACTGGGGTTGGAAGGAGCTTGGTGATGCTGACCACAGGCTGACCTCGCTGAGAACCTGAGGCATCCCCAGAGAAGAGAGACCGGGGCGGGGCAGGGGGGCGGGCAAGGGGGAGAGAAGACAAGGCAGGAGCACAGAAAGGAAAATGGGATTGGGGAGAGGAAGGAGAGAGAGAGGAAATTCTTGGGCATAGTCCTAATCATAGCCTTGAAATGAAATTTACTGCTGCGCTCAGCATGGGAAGCCAGCCAGAGCCGCCAAACCAGCCCCCCTTCTGTTTGGATTAGGCGATGACGTCATGGCCATGGGCCGTCACTCCCAACACCAAAGGAAGGGCAGGATGGCGGGGCGGGAAACCTGAGCCTCCTGCCTCTGGCTTGCAGGGAGGCGAACCTGAAACCACGAAAACTCAGCCCCAACCATCCCCTGCTGAGCTGGGCAGCCAGTCCCCCAGCTGTCCCGCCCCTCGCTCCTGGCCAGCCCCTGGTCCCCGGAATGCCAGCTGTGGCTGCTTCCGGGAGAAAGCCAGGGATGGAGAAGAACTGGTCCCATCTCTGCTCGCTGGCCCTCCTCCCTAACCCGCCCATGCGAGGAAGCACGTGACCGCATGCCCAGGGCCAGAAGGAAGTGGCCTGGGCACGAGCAAATGCAGAGCAGTGCCCCAAAGCGAGCCACTGCCTGCTGTCTCTCATAGTCCTTTGTTTTCCATGTAAATGAAGCCTACAGGGGGCTCTGGGAAGAGCCCAGTTCAGGGAGAGCTGAGAGGCAGACAGGTGGGGAACCGGAGGAGAAAAGCACAGCTCCAGGTTGTGGACTTCTGGGCACAGACTGTGCAGGAGCGGCTCCCTGGCCCTCCCTCGCTACGGAAAGGAGGGACGTGCCCTCCCTTGCAGGACTGGAGTCCCTTCTGAGTCACAGGGAGGCAAAACGCGGCCACAGGGAGCAGAGGCAGTGCCATCTGAGAGTCCATGGGAAGCAAGATCTGAAAAGGCTTCCCGGCCCAGGGATGAAACCACGGCTGTGCCACAGCCGCCTCCCTGGAGGAAGTGTTTACGTGCTGCCGGTCTAGGCTGTCTGCTCTGGATACTTCAGATGCGGCAGTGTCTTCAAGCCAACAACTTACTTCATGGGCTTTCTGTTCACCCCCAGGACAGCCGCCCTCCCTCCCTCCCTCCTTTCTTTCTGGAGTCACTCTAGAATGGATCAGAGCAGCATGGGTGGTGTGAGTACTACTGCCCGGTTTGTGAAGGCTGTGCTCTGCATAGTGGGGAGCGGGGAATTAAGACACAGGCAGGTTTGCAAGGTGTGTGCCCTGGCTCAAGGCTGTCTTTGCCCAGAGGGGACCTGCCTGGGAGGGGAGGAAGGGGGATTGACAGGGAGTGAAGGAGAGAGGCCAGGTCCTGTCTTCTTAAAGATGCTTTATGGGATGGCATAAAGTATAGCCACAGGCGCAGCCAAAGAAACCCCAATGGGAGGCGTGAGCCAAAAGCAGTGTAGAGGACGGAGCGGGAGCTTTGGGGAGTAAATGCCTAGAGGAGCTGCAGCCAGGGCAGGCTTTAGTAGTGACGTACCGAAAATGTAGAGAAATAGCCATATTTCTGCCCCAAGTGCTGTCCATTTTAGGGTTGGACCATCATCTGAAAATTGCTTTCCCCGCACAAGGAGCAGGATATGACATCTATCTCATCACCTAAGTCCCCGTCACCCGGAGACATGCAATGAACTTTTTGGTGAACACCTGTTCATACATCCGTCTGCATCCCTGCATATGTGTAATTTCCCATAAATGGACTATCACGCATGCTGTATGCTCATGCACACATTATTATTATTATTATTATTATTATTATTATTTTGGCCGTGTGGCTTGTGGGATCTTAGTTCCCCGACCAGGGATGGAACCCAGGCCCTCAGCAGTAAGAACGTGGAGTCCTAACCACTGGACTTGCCAGGGAATTTCCATGGGCACTTCTTAAACAACAATCTTTATACTATTTCTTGCCTTCCCTCTCTCCCATGAGAACCAGTATGGACAGAGCACCATCTCCCAACCTGTTCTCTGGGTGATACGTGGGTACAGGGACCCTCCCTACGCATTACTATTTGCCCTACAGAAACAGAACCTTGTTGTTTATGTCTCTGCATTTGGTCTCAAGACCAACGATTTTTATCATTTTCCCTAGTTAGGGGTTATCAACTAGGGAGGTTTTGCCACCCAGGGGACATTAGGCAACGTCTGAGGACAGTTTGGTTGTGACAACTTGGGGGCAAGGTGTTATTGGCATCTAGAGGGTAGATACCAGGGTTATTGCTCAATACCCCCGCCATGCAGAGGACAGCCCTGCTGTGCAGAGGACGGCCCCACCAGAGAAAGGTCTGGCCCCAAGGTCAGCGGTGCCGAGGCTGAGAAGCCGGCCCAGCGGAAGAGGATTCATAATGAAGTTAATGAAATGAAACAAAAATCGAAACGTCCTTTAGAGTGTCCACGGCTGATCACGAAGATGCCTCATGTTGACTGTGCAGTGACCCGTGGCCCATCTTCACGCCACACACAGGTCATTCTTATTCACCTTCTTGTCCCCTTTGGGATGTCCTATGGTAAACAGCCCCGCCAAGGAACTTTGGGGACAGATGTCTGGGCTACGTGTGGCACCACCACCTACGGTGGCCACGATTCTGATGCCCGGAGTCGACGCGGGGGTGGCGGTGGGCATCAAGACCCCGTTGCCAGCTGCCCATTCCTCTCCGGGGGCCACACATCACAAACAGCCAGGCACAGGGACGCATCCCTCACCCTCATCAGCCACCAGCTCCCGCGACCCCGGACCGGCCCGAGACACGCCCACTCTTTCGGGGCCAGATTCCTGAGCCTGTGGGACCGATTTTCACACTACATACTGTAGAGCGTCTGGCTCTCTGGAACCTGCCGGAAGGAGTGTGAGGCCTTCAGCTCCGCTCCAGCTGTCTCGAGGGAGAAAACACTCCAAGCTCAGGAGGAAATGGATCTTCGGTAAACTGGGAGAGCGAATCGAGTGAGAAGAGGCGTCTCTGATGCCTATCCTCGTGCTGGCTGGACAGGGCCTCCTCTCTGAGCCTGGTGAGGTCACTCTGACTCGGTTTACCTGAGAGGAGCAGGAAGGACCCTGGACAGCGTTTACGCTGCCAAGCCCAGCCCAGGATGTGTTTGCTAGGTGTGCTCCCACAGGGGTGGGACCGGCTGACAGCTCTGCTGGGCTCCGCCTTGAGAAAGTCTCTTTGGGAAGGAGGCAGGGGCAAAGTGGGCGTTCCTGGTGGGAAGTAGTGGCCCCAGGGGGTGCGGGTGGTGATCTGAGGGTCCTAGAAGCCCCCCTCCCCGGCCGGCCTGGCAGGTGCTGCCCCCTCCTGTCTGTCCTGAGTCCTGCCGGGAGTCACAGATACAAGCTGAGGTCCAGCAGGCTGTGGTCAGAATGCACATGGGGGCTGGGCGGGGGTCTCCCGTATGGCTCCCCTGTTAGCCTGCCCCCTAAGATCAAGGTCCGGGAAGCTAGTTAGGAGAGAAGCCCATGGAGAGAGCTATCAGCCTTCGGGTCCTCCTTCTTCCTGCACGTGGGGTGCCCTGACCCTGACCTCCCTCCTTGGGCAGAGGTCAGAGCTGTGCCCCTCTCCCCACATTCATCCCCAGTTGCTGAGCCCTCTTGGCGGTGGAGCAGAGAGCGTGTGAAAGGGCATCTGTTGACACCGTAGTCAGATCCTAATGTACTTCTTGTCTTCAGTAGATCCCTCACCTGGGGCCTCAGTTCCCGTGGTTTTGAGATGGGAAGATTCTAACCAGGAGCACAGGCAGAGGACGACGAGGAGGAATGGAGAGGCCGGGGCAATGAGGCGGGGCGCCCAGGAGCCAAGGCCGCCACAGGCACCGTAAAATGGCTGGGCAGGTCAGGGCGGGGTGAGCTTTCGGGGGCTGCTCCGTCCCTTCACCTGCTGTGCCCTCGTGAAAGTCATTTAACATTCAATGCCTCCTGATGGCAGCCACCACATGCACCGGATTTTAGAGCCTCTGCTCAGCCATGCTCAGAAATCCACTAGGAAGGGGACTTTATCATCATTTTGTGGATGGGGAGACAGAGGCTTGGCAAGGCCAGCGAGGAGGCTGGGCTGCTGCAACTCTGAGTCACAGGTAAACCCTCTGCCCTCACTCCTGCCGATCCTACCACAGAGCTCCATCCTTTCAGAGGGGTCCGCTTTGCCCCTCTGCTCCAAAGCCTCCAGAAGCTCTGACCTCAGAATAAAACACGGTCCCCTCCCAGACCCTCTAAAATCTCCTCCATGGCTCCTCTCCCCTCACTTCTCTTCTCCTTCACCAGCTCAGGAGTCTTTCTACCCACTGGCCCAGGGACCATTGTCCGTTCTGTGGAGGCCTGAATGCCCAGCTCTCAGGACAGTGCCCACTGCAGATGCTCAAGGAAGCACTGTTGATGGAAGGAAGGAAGGAAGGCCAGCCCAGGCCCCTCATTTCCTGCCCTGTGCCTGGCGTGGACCCCTATCCCCTTCTGCACCATCATCAACCTACCTGTAATGTATTTCTCACGCTCAGGTATACTTGATCATTTATGTGTCTATCTTGCCTGAAAGGCTGAGAGCGCCTAAGATAGATATTTGTTTCTTTCATAAACTGACAAATTGATTTCAGCTTCTGTAAAGTTCAAGAGCATTTCGTTCCACTTGCAATAACAAAGAAAGAAATGAAAAGGCTACAGGCAGCCAACTTGCGATAATTTTCCAAATTAACTGTGCTTAAAAAATTAGCATTTCACAAATGACACGACTTTATTTTACAGAAACAAAGGCCGAAAAAGTGACTTTGGAATTGGTAGAGTACTAAAAATAACTGCCCTGCCTATTTAACTTTTCTTCAAGTTGTCTGTTTCAAAGCACGCAAAAACAGAAAGAAGCTGTTTTTCCATTGTTTCAGTATTTCCCAGTTTCACATCTCAAGTCAGCAACACAGTTTAGCGGGCAATTATTCTTTAATTGTGTCATTTTTCTCAGTTTACAACTCCCCGGCTAGATTACAAACATCCTGCTGGCAAGAATGAGGCTTTATGTGTAACAGTGCCCACCACAGAGAGGGCTCAGAGACAGGTAGACAGGGACCCCAGGGGCCACACTTTCTGTGCCATCCACACCTCTAAGACCCTCTGCCCTACCGTGGAACACAGAACTGTTTTGGGAAAAGTCCTTCAGCTCCCACATTTGTAGGCTAAGGGAGCAGAGCCCGGAAAATGCCTTCATCCGATCCTACTGTCTCCTGGGCTCCTGCCCCCACCCCCCGCCCCGCTGGCTGGTCAAAAATATGGCCAGTTTATATAAAATCCTGTTTTGTTCATAGTAACCACTCTCCCTTCCCCCTCCAACTCTACTGGCCAAGCGCACTTAAAATTCTAAGGCCTCCATTTGAAAAAGGAATCCTCGGTAAATTTCAGGAGGCCACCCAGCCAAAGGGGCCTGGGAGAGGGACGGCAGGGAACGACCCCTGCTCCAAAGCGCACATCCTTTTCCTCAATCCCTGGCTAGAATCTCACGGACCCCAGGGGTGGAAGGGAATCAGGCAGTGTACATCTCCAGTGTCAAGCTGGAGGGGAAGGGGTGGTGGGTGGGCCGCCTGTGCCCTGGAGGGGTGGGCTGCGAGTCCCAAGTGCTGAGTCAGGGTCCACTGGGCACTGTCCTCCCGCAGCGCCCCCCCTCTCCCAAGCTCTGGAGATTTGGGAGGCTGCGGGGTACGGTCCCGGACGGTAGGAAGCCAGGTGCGCATCGGCGGGTCCCGGCGGTGCCAGGCTGGACACAACAAAAGCTGGGCTTGGGGGAGGGCCGGGAGGCGCGGGAGGCGAGCGGGGAGGAGGTGGCTGGGAGCTCCCGGAGCCGGCATTGGCCGCCCGCCACTGGTGGGCGGAGCCCAACAATCCTCGGAGAGCAATAAAAGGCCGGCTCGGCCCGCGCCCGCGGCGCACACAACCATAGAAAGCAGCTGAGTGTCGGCGACCAGGCCCGCGGCGCGCTAGCTCGCTCTCCCGCTCGCTCGTTCGTTCGCTGCCCCCCGGCCCGCTCTCGTCTCCGCGCTGCCGGCCGCGCCCCGCGCCCCCTCATCGCCCCCGCGACCAAGAGCCGAGAAAGTTTGTGCGGCGTGTGCGGGCCGGAGCGGAGGGCGCGGCCGCGGAGCGCCGCCCAGACCCGCGCGGCCCCGGCCGGCGAGAGGGGAGCGCCCCGAGCCCAGGCGGCGGCGGCTAGCCGGAGCCCGAGCCCGCGCCCCCGCCCCCCGCCCGCCATGGGCGCCGCGGCCCGCAGCCTGCGGCTTGTGCTCGGCCTCCTGCTGCTGGGGACGTTGCTCCGCCCGACCGACGCCTGCAGCTGCTCCCCGGTGCACCCGCAACAGGCGTTTTGCAATGCAGACGTAGGTAAGGACGGCGACCCCGCCCCGGCCCGGCGCCCACCGCCCCTACGGGACGCGCTGGACCCGGAGGTTTCGCCGGCGCCCCGCCCGCCCGCCCGCATCTTGCAGAGGGACCCAGCGCCCGCCTCCGGGGCCTCGGTGCCTTCTAGAATCCTGCAAGTTGATGCCAAAATCGTACTTTTTCCCCCCTTCCTTCTCTTCCTTTATTTTCCTCTCTGCCGAGATGCTTCTCAACCTCAAAATTCCACCGAAATTCCGCTGCAGCTCCAGCCCCAGAAAAGGGAGCCAGGGAACGGATTGGATTTTGGCAGGCGGAGGGCCCCGGGATGCCAGCGCGGGGGGTGGGGTGGGGAGGGGGGGGCGGAGCGGGGAGAGTGCGGGACACAGCCTAGGGGGTGGGGGGACTCTCGACCTCGGTGGGTTGAGGGACCGGGGACCCCAGGAAGAAACTTTCACAGGTGAGATGGGAGTTGGGCTCCTCTGGGCTTGGAGCTGGGTGGGGAAGAGCTGCGCTGCCTGGGCCTCTCCCACCAAGCCGCCTGTGGGGCTCACCAGATTAGGCTGGGGCTGGATGGAAGCTTCCCTCCCCTGGTCAGGTTCCCCAAGGGCTCAGTGGAGCAGCTGGAAAGAGCCCCAGGGCCGGCTCCTCCCACGTCCTGCCCAGGAGGCATTGCACACAGGGACAGGCAGGAGGGTCCTTGAGTGGTGACTGCTTTTTCAGGACATCCACACAAGCTGGGGACTTTGGTGACTGGAGGTTGCAGGTAGGGTTGTATGGCTGCTCAGAGTGCCCGACAAATATCTGTTCCCCTCAGAACCCCTTGCTCCCCACACATGGGAGCTAGCGAGGAAAGGAGGAGAGCCCAGCTATTTGTTCTGATACGCAGAGGGGCAGGAGACAGAAGTGGGGAGAATGCAGCAGAAATGGGAGGAACCCGCTGGGCCCTGGAGGTTTCCATCCAGTTCTGGCACTTGCAGGCCTCTACTGCCCTGGTGACAGTCAGCCAGGTTTTCCTGGGGCAGGTTCAGTTTAACCAAAAGGATGGATGCACAGCAGGTGGGCCTCTGCAGCTCACTCTCACTTCCTGACAGGTTTGTTTTCTGCTACTGAGTCTCAGCCGCCAGCCACGCATCCTCTTGCCAGCTGTGGTGAGGCTGGGCTGTCCTCACCTGTGCAGACTCAAAGGCAGGGTCTCCGGGTTTCTCCTCTTGTCAGCCATGCCCCTCTGATCTCCCCACACTCCCCACGGCTCCTGGCCACGCTTCAGTTGGCCCTTGGAGCTGCCGCTGTTGGCCTGGCGCGGGAAGTCTTCGGGTGACCCTACCTGTGCGCATCACGTAGCTCAGGCCACCTGCACTTGGGGCATGGTGTGTGCTTGCAGAGTGGTTTCCACACAACCCGAATTGGGGAAGTTCTCCAGTTTGGCTTCGCTGCTCAGCAAGACTGGTGGGGGGGAGGAGAGGCTCCTCCCAGTGGCGGAGCCAGGATTGGCCTTGCATGCGGTGTCCCCTGGGAGTCCAGGCCTGTCCAGGCCCCTTGCAGAGAGAGAGGCTGTGCTTCTAGGGCAGAGTCAGGCCCAGGCTCAGAAGGAATCCGTGGCTCAGGAGACTCTAGGGCTTGGTTCACAGGGGCTGAGCAGGAAGGGGTCGGGCCTTGGGCCCACCTCACACCCCTCGGCCGCACAGAGAGAATGCCCAGCCAGCCACTCCCATCCTTGCCCAGTGTCAGCTGAGGCAGCGCTGGGGCCGTTTCTGCTTTGGGTTTGGATCAAGGGCAGCAAAGGTCAGGGTGCAGCAGTGTCCGAATGCCCCAAGGCCCCCTCTCGTTTTGCGCATTACCCTCTCCTCCACCTGCATCTGTTGGCATTTGTGGCTTAGTCATCACATCAGAATCATCGTAGAGCCAAAACTTTCAACCCCAGCCCAGCTCAGAGGTTCCACAGGATCGCGCCACAAAGCCCATTACCTTAGGTTCCCGTGGCTGCTGTAACAAGTGACCACAAACTGAGGGGCGTCAAACAGCAAGAATTGATTCCCTCACAGTTTAGGGGGCCTAACATCCAAAATGAAGGTGTTAGCAGTGTAGGTTCCTTCTGGAGGCTCTGAGGGAAAATCGGTTCCACCCCTGGTGGCTCCAGCAATCTTTAGTGTCCCTTGGCTTGTAGGCACATCACTCCAATCACTGCTCTGTCTTCTGGTGGCCTTCTTCTCTGTGCGTGTGTCTCTGTGCCCTCTCCTCTTATTAGAATACCGGTCGTTGGATTCAGGGCCCTCCCTAGTCTGCCATGACCTTATCTTAACTTGATCATATCTGCAAAGACCCTATTTCCAAATAAGGTCACATTCACAGGTTCTGGGTGGACATGAATTTGGGGGGGATGCTGCCCAGTATTGT
>NW_021703786.1:27820240-27880344 GCF_005190385.1 Monodon monoceros
GGGGGGGTGCGGGTTGGTTTATCCCCTGAGAAGCAGGCCTGGGTGCTTAGAGGCCTATGTGGGATGTGACAGACAGTGGGGCAGACGACAGTGAATATGGTTTCTTAAACTGGCCAAGAGGCAGGACGGGGCCCCTTCATTCAGCACATACTTCTCCCTTTCTGTTACGGAGCACTTCACACACACACACACACACACACACACACACACACACACACACACACTCACACATGAAAGCAGAGCCCTGCAACCATCTTGCATCGTCCACGATGAACCCACCGTCTTTCTTCTCTTCCTGCACCCACTCCCCCAACCACCCTGCCCGAGATTATCGGTAAGGGAAGATTCCAGATGTCAAACAGTTTTATCTGTAAATGTTTCAGTACATATCTCTAAAAAAACAAGAACTATCCTTTTAATATTTATTTTTTGATTTGGCTGCGCCGGGTCTTAGTTGCGGCACATGGGATCTTTAGTTGTGGCGTGTGGGATCTAGTTCCCTGACCAGGGATTGAACCTGGGCCCCCTGCATTGGGAGCATAGAGTCTTAGCCACTGAACCACCAGGGAAGTCCCAAAACAAAAACTATTTTAAAAACATTTCCGAAATACTTTTATCACACCTTGAAAACATAATTAGAATCCATGAATGTCATGGAAGATCTAGTCAGTGTTCAGACATCTCTGATGGTCTCGTAAATGCTTTTTTATAGTTTGTTGTTTTGAATCAGGATCCAAATAAGGTCCCTACATTGCAGTCGCTCCCTCAAGTCCCTTCCCCTGCCCCCCTGCCCTGCCTCCCTTCTCTCCCCCTCAAGCTGGGAAAAATGGTCCCATCATCATTCTTTTTGTTAACTTATTTACTTATTTATTTTTGGCTGTGTTGGGTCTTCGTTGCTGCCCGCGGGCTTTCTCTAGTTGCTGTGAGTGGGGGCTACTCTTCGTTGCGGTACACGGGCTTCTCATTGCGGTGGCTTCTCGTGTTGCGGAGCACGGGCTCTAGGCACAGGGGCTTCAGTAGTTGTGGCGCGTGGGCTTAGTTGCTCCGCAGCATGTGGCATCTTCCCGGACCAGGGATCAAACCCGTGTCCCCTGCATTGGCAGGCGGATTCTTAACCACTGCGCCACCAGGGAAGTCCCCCCATCATCATTTAAACTTTAACCGAGTCTCATATCACTGCGAGTCACCATATGAAAGTCCGTTCATGGTATGTTCGAACACATGACCACCCTCTGGCCCACTTGTAGAATTTGTTATTCCAGGGACAAGCCGGAAGATTCATGTTGGCCATTTTCTGTAGCAGATCCCTCATCAGCAAGAACAAACTCATAGCTGCCCCGTGAGGCAGTGAAGAGTTAGCGAGACCAAGCGTTAAATGCCATCCACTGCAGGAATATCTGGATTGTTCTTTCCATGTGATGAGATCTATGGGGGAAATGGTTCAGAGGCATATTAGAATAATATTGAATAATACAAACACTTTCTGTGTCATACAAATGACCTTACTTGGCGTTGGCGCCCGTCCCAACCTGCAGACCACATTGGGGGTCTTAACACAAACGCTTCTTCATTCATTTTATGTATTTAGGTCAAATGTGACTTTTTAAAAACACTTCTTGTGGAAATTTTCCAACATAGACAGAAACACAGAATGACAAAACGAACTCCATGCACTCATGATCCGGTTTCAACAATTTTCCCAGTTTTCTTGATCTTTGCAGGCAGTTTTAAATCAGCCTGAAGACCCACGTATGGGGTAACCAGATTGTTAGGGATTCTACCAGACACCACTGTTTCCCCCTCAGCCTTGCTCATTCTGTGAAAGAAAAGCAATGGGGGCAACTGAGGACAACCTGCTCTCTGGTCGGAGCCCCCAACAGACACATGTGGGTTCCAAGTGGAAACACAGAAGCAGCCTCTGCAGGATCCAGTTCGCGAGACCATGATCGGGGGTGGGGGTGGGGTGGGGGACAGGGCGGCAGTGGAAGAACCATCAGGGCTGGTGAAAATCCTTCAGACGTTTGAGGGGCACTATCTTTTCCCTCCTAATTATTCCGGATCTGTTTATCTGATCTAACTTAAAATCAAACCAAGATGGTGGAGCTGCAATATTTCAGTAGGGTCAGCTTTATCCTAACAGCGACGTGCTGTTGCCATGGTTTTACATTAAGACTTTCAAGTTCACGGACAGATCTATCTCTGGCCTTGGGTTCAAGCTTCAAGCCGACCCATAGCTCACCCTGTCACAGGCAGTTGCCTTGAATCATCTTGCAGTGAAAGGCAGTGCTTTGATTTGGGGAATCATTTAGCTCTAATAGCTTTCTTCCTCCAAGAAACAAATTGTGGGGAAAAGAAAAAAAAGACATTCAGAAACAGGAGAGAATTCTGCTTGTTTTCATTCAGTAACAACTTGGAGGAATGTTTCTTTCTAATTAAATGAAACAGAAGCGTGAACCAAATCCAAGTCGGAGTCTGCAGAATGGTGGGGTGTCACGTGGGGGTCAAAATCAGAGAAAGGGCGAGTGTTATAGAGGATCTGAGGACAGGATCCAGGATGGGATGCAGAGGGAAGGCTGCATACATCACCTAGAAAGAAAGCTGAAAGTTTCATTTTTATTTTTAGGCCAATCAACGTGTCCTTGCTTTGTCCTTTGAAGTGAAGTTTGGTGGTAGGGCTGGGCGGGTGGGCAGCAGGAACGAGATTCCAACCAGAGAGGCTCCCTGGAGACTTAGCCCCCAGCGTTTGTATTGGGTGCTGGTCAGGTTGGCGCCCTCTGCCCAGCGTGTAGCAAAACCCCAGACTCCCAGAGCAGAAGCAGGTTTCAACATCCACAAACAGTTGGGGCACGGGAGCCACTCTTATTAGAAATCCACGCTCCCAGACCTCGGAAGCAGACCTTCCAGGGGGAGAGAGGTCTCGGGCCTGCCGTGATAACTCTTTTTCGCGTATGAGTCCTTTCCATCTTCCTCATGATCTGTCCCCAGTTCAGGAGACTCCGCTCCTAAACTCCCAGGGGCAACTGCTTGGGAAATCATTCTGATAAACCTAATAATTCCAGTCATAGCTAACGTTTATCCCACGCCAGGACTTGTGCTAAAGGTTTCACGTACATGATCTCATTTAACATCTGCCAACTCTGAGGGGTGGTCCTCTCACCTTCCCATTGGATAGATAGGGAAACCGGGGCCTGGGAAGCTTGAGTTACCAGTCACCCAGCCATTCAGCGCTGGAGCTGGGATTTGAACCCAGGCAGAGTCAGAATCCTGGGCCCAGCTCTTCAGTAGGACATATGCCTGCCCTACTTCCCCAGCCTCTCTAAGGACCACGGACGGAGACTCCAACAAGGACATGGCTCAGGTGGAAGCAGGTTATCCTCCACAGATCGACGCCCACCCAGCAGCAGGTGGGGACCCTTTCCTTCCACTTGCAGGAAGAGCCTTGTAGTGGTTTGTTTTTATGTGTTTTTTCCCCCCAGGACAAAGGCAAATTTCTCTCCCTTTTTCTGAATTTTGAAACAATGACAGCAAAATCCTAGTCTCAGTGAAGACACTTGATCACACCAAGATACCTTGTTCCAAGTTGTAATTTCTAAACTGAAAAAAAGAATAAAATTCAATTATCTGGGAAATTCATCCCTATGTGCTTTCTCTTCCAAACCAGGACACTTCTGAGCGAGAAAGCGGGTGCTATTAACAATTAGTAGTATCAAGAGGTGTCCAGAAGCACTGTCCTGGGCAAACTGCTATGCAGTGTCACCCTGTCATTATGGGACACCTTCCAAACACACAAGGTATATCAAGCCCCCTCTGCTGTATCCCCAGTTGCTAGAGCTCATCCTCAGATGCAGTGCGCCCACAACCCTGGGGCCCGAAAGCCTTATCCTACCTTCCCGTGATCTGAGAGCGAAGGTGTACCAGCTAAGGCAGCTCTGGATACCGTAGCAAATGAGCCCAGTATCCCAGGGACTAACACAAAGGAGTTTATTTCTTGCCAAGACCAATGGGGATGTTTGGTGGGTGCCCTCCAAGGCTGATTCAGGACCTGGGTTCTTTCCCTCAGTGTCCTTCACCACCTTCTGGAGCCTCGGAGTCCTTGGTTTTCAGCCAGAAAGAGGAGGGGAGAGGAGGCACCATAGATTCTTAGCCTCTCTGGCTTGGGGGTGACATCTACCACCTCTTCTCCCAGGTACTAGACAGACTGGGTCGCCATTCAACCATTCAACACCATTCAACAGGCAGCTTCGGGCCATGGCCCCTCTGCCTCTACCCACCTGCTTCCCAGGCGGGCCCAGACACGGCAAGGAGAAGTCTAGGTGGGCCTACTATGTGTTCCCTGGGCAGTGCTGGGAGCGGCGGGCTCAAAAGCAAGGTGGTGCCAGGACTTAAAAGGCAGGGTCTTGGGCTTCCCTGGTGGCGCAGTGGTTGAGTGTCCGCCTGCCGATGCGGGGGGCACGGGTTCGTGCCCCGGTCCGGGAGGATCCCGCGTGCCGCGGAGCAGCTGGGCCCGTGGGCCATGGCCGCTGGGCCTGCGCGTCCGGAGCCTGTGCTCAGCAGCGGGAGAGGCCACAGCAGTGAGAGGCCCGCGTACCACAAAAAAAATAAATAAATAAAAAATAAATGAATTAATTAATTTAATTTAATAAAAATAAATTTTAAAAGGCAGGGTCTTGAACACTCTTGCAAAGTTTGTATAATCTAGTCCTGAGGCCAAAAAGATGCAAGCAGTGCTTTGAGGACAGTAACAGAGCTGTGCAAAGTGCCCCTGTGCTACAAAGAAAAACCAGAGCCACCTGAGGGCAAAGGAGCAGATCAAACCAAGCCCAGCAGCGGGAGCAACACCCAGACGGATCAAGTGAGAGGCCTTATGGGGGAGTTTGGGGGAGGCAGGCGGGTGTGCAGAGGGGTGTTACGAGAGCCGTGGGGATGGGGGATCTCAACGGCTTCCGTAAGGATTCAAGCAGGATTTCAGTATTAGCAGGTGGGGAAAGCTGCCCTCAAACACACAGGGAAAGTACACACCTGTGGCATTTACGCTGGGTGAGTTTTCTTAGAGAGGAAGCTTTGTCTGGGAGCGGAAGGAAGAGGCAGGCGAGTGGCCACAGCCGACACAGGGATTTAAGGTCCACTGGCTACTTTTTGGCCAAACCACCAAACACAGGCCCAATTCCATTGCAGCCCATCTGCGTGCAGGGGAAAAAAGGCCTAAAACAAAACTCTGGGAGCCCTGCCACGTGGCTTTTTCTTGGTGAGTTCAACCAGACCCAGGTTTGGATGTAACTTGGCAGTCTCTAGAAACTGGAAATTGTTAGGGTTGTGTAGGCCCAGCAGCAGCGGCTCACAGGAACCAAAACTCACAGTGACTGACGTAAAGGTCAGAAGAACAATGATTACTTTACAGTTAGAAATATGACGTAGGTCTTTCCAGAAATTAGCTTAAATCTTTGGTCATCTACAGGCTGTGAAACCGGGGGAGGGGTCCAGTCCCTTTTACGTCAACCTCCAAAGTAAGGAGCCCCCAGGTGACTTCTGGGCAACAATACTGTTACTTTGTTAATGCACCTTTTTTAAGGTAAGTTCTAATTTGATTCATTTTGGTTACAGCTTTATTTTTTTTTTAATTGAGAATACTTTATTCTTTCATCTACAGTGTTTGCCAGTTTTCTCTTTCAGGATTTAGAGATTATTCAATTGTCTCATCTCTAGCATTTTTTTTTTTTTTGTGGTACGCGGGCCTCTCACTGTTGTGGCCTCTCCCGTTGCCGAGCACAGGCTCCGGACGCGCAGGCTCAGCGGCCATGGCTCACGGGCCCAGCCGCTCCGCGGCACGTGGGATCTTCCCGGACCGGGGCACGAACCCGTGTCCCCTGCATCGGCAGGCGGACTCTCGACCGCTGCGCCACCAGGGAAGCCCTCATTTCCAGCATATTATTTGCCATTTAGTTGGATTTCACATTTATCCAGTGTACCTCCAGCACACCGGTCCAGGGACACACCAATGAAATGGGACTTGATGAGGGAGGGAGGAGAAGTCCCGAGAACATTCCAATTGAATGTATAAGTGGAATGTGCCACCAGCCCAAGGCAACACCAACCTAATGGCAGGGATGGAGGGAATCCAGGAAGACCTCTTGGTGGAAGTGGCATCAGAGGAGGTGGTTGAAGGACAAGTGGGAAAGGGAATTTTAGGCCAAAGACCAACCTGAGCCTGGAGTAGAGACAGCCTGATTGGGGCCTGGGGGGCACTTGGATTTAGCTCTGCTGAAGGATGCAGGGCAGGGAATGGCTGGGGAGGAGGGGGAAAGGCAGGCAAAAGCCAGCCCCTGGGAGGCTATCAGAGACCATGCGAAGGAGCTTGGCTTTCCCATCAGCAGGAGGCAGGGGGAGGGGTGGAGGGGAAAGGGTTTCAGACAGGAGTGAAATGGGTTCAGGTCGGCCTTTTAAATATATTATTCTGTTTGGCAGCTTGAGCAATGGACTTGGCTCTATTCCAGTAACGCAGGAGAGAGCGGAGAGCGGCTTTACTTGGGCAATTGGGCTGAGGGGAGGGAATGGCTTGAGGAATATTTGGAAAGTAAAATTAGCAAAATTTGTTGAGAATTTACACGCGGTGAGGGAGAGAGGGGGAGTCCGGGATGCGGCCAGGCAGGTGATCGTTGGGGTTACTGTCTGCATCATTCCAGGTCCAACCAGGAGCACCAAAACCACTCTGCACAGCCTTTAAAACAGCAGGGATTAAGGTAGGGATTGGTGACAGCCTGATGGAAGAAACTCCCTGGGAAGCCAAGAAGGGAACAGCAGGAAGCTGTCAGCAGCTCGAGGGTGGAGGGGCAGAGGGAGGGGCAGCTCTTGTAGGCTGCCCTACAAGAGCCCAGGGAGAGGCCAGGTGGGAGGCTGCAACCACAGTATGTCTCTCTGGATGGAGTTGAAGCCGCTGCTGGAAACTCCACTCAAAGCAGAGAGGGAGGGGAAGAAAGGCCTGCTTCTCCTTTCGTCTGCCCACCAGTCTCAGCAGTGCCCCCAAGTGGCTGGACCCACTGGGAAACCAGCTGAAAAGGGCAAGGATTTGGTCTGAGCTCTAGCACAGCAGCCCAAGTAGGCAACAGGGCAGAAAGGAGAGGCAGTTTGGCGGGGGGGGGGGGGGGGGCGTTTCCGGGCATGGTGAATTTCGAGGTGGGACACCTCGAAAGGACACCCCCTTCTGGGGAAGGGGTGTCCAGGAGGCACTGGACCCACCTTTCCAAAGATTAGGAGGAGAGGTCTGTGTTGGCACATTTGGAATTTACCAGCCTACAGGAAGTAGTTAGTTGCAGTGGTGACAGCAATGGATGTACTCATAGGTTAAGTATGTTACATAAAAGAAACATTCAAATTATTTTCCCAAATGATTGCATCATTTTACATTCCCTGCAGTTTTACAATCTATTTGCTTACACATTGTTTCCAATGTGTAGTCTTTTAGCTTCTAGCAGTTCCACAGAGTGTGGAACGTCAACTCATTGTGGTATTAATTTGCATTTCTCTGGTGACGTTTGAGATGGAGCATGTTTTAAAATTTTATTTATTTTATTTATTTATTTTGGGCTGCGTTGGGTCTTCGTTGCTGCGCGCGGGCTTTCTCTAGTTGTGTCGATGGGCTTCTCATTGCGCTGGCTTCTCTTGTTGTGGAGCACGGGCTCTAGGCGCGCAGGCTTTAGTAGTTGTGGTGCGTGGGCTCAGGAGCTGTGGCTTGCGGGCCCTAGAGCGCAGGCTCAGTAGTTGTAGCGCCCGGGCTTAGTTGCTCTGCAGCATGTGGGATCTTCCCGGACCAGGGCTCGAACCCGTGTCCCCTGCATTGGCAGGCGGATTCATAACCGCTGCACCACCAGGGAAGCCCAAGATGGAGCATTTTAGAAAAGACTTTCCTATGGGCCATGTGAACACACCTCTAGGAGATTCCACTTGGAAGCCTTCTAGGAGGGAATTTGAAAGGGGAGTAGGGTGGGAGTGTGGGTGGCCAAAGGCTCCTCTCGACTTCCAGGTCTCAGATCACGTTCTCAAGTGGCATGCGGGCCTTTTCGGGCAATAGCTTTGTCATCTAAGAAAATGTTCGGGGTTACCTCTGAGGGCCTGAGCTAAAGATGTGAACTTGGAGCCTGAGAAACCTGGGTTTAAACCACCACTTGCTTGCTGGGATCTTGCACACTCAGTTTTATCATCTGTAAAATGGAAACAATATCTTTTTGTAGGGTTGTCGTGAGGATTAAATCAGATAGTGTGGGCAAGTGGCCAGCTTGGTATCTGGCACATCATATGAACTCAGCAACGGGAACAAATGTCATCAGTATTGTTATTAGAATCAAAGATCTGCTGGAGATCATCTTTATTTCACAGATGATCACATGGAGGCCCAAAAGAAGTGTCCAAAGCAACGTGCTAACTAGGGCAGAGCTGGGATAAAACTGAGGTCTCCTCATTCCTGGGCTACTTGCCAGCCCTCCGCCTCCCACCTGCTCCCACACTTTTTTTTTTTTTTTTGCGGTAGGCGGGCCTCTCACTGCCGCGGCCTCTCTCGTTGCGGAGCACAGGCTCCGGACGTGCAGGCTCAGCGGCCGTGGCTCACGGGCCCAGCCACTCCACGGCATGCGGGATCTTCGCGGACCGGGACACGAACCCATTTCCCCTGCATTGGCAGGCGGAATCGCAACCACCGCGCCACCAGGGAAGCCCGCTCCCACCCTTTTAACCACTCATTTATACATTGTATCAGACCTGGAAGAGTGAGAAGGTCTTTGTCTGAATCATTGCTAAATTTAGGGCGCGACTCCGGGACAAATCCCAATCTGAATCTCTGTAGTGGACATTCTCACAGACAGGGCAGAGCTCAACCTCAGGCTCCTGCGGGTCTGTTTATACTTGTTTGCTTTTTCAAAAACCAGCACTCTCCAAGTGATAACTACAGGTGAATTTTGTTCTAATTAAACCCATTCTCTCTCTCCATTGCCAGTCCCTCCTTGAAGGACTGTGCGGGGAATATAACGACTAGCTCCAGGTTTCTAGTTGCTTCACCCAGGATCGCCCAGCCTGCCCTTCACACTTGTCTGCCAAGGACACAGCAGATTGTGTTGTATACTCCAAGTGTTCCCTTTTAGGAAAAGTCGTTTTTTGTGGAGTAACAATATTCCTTTGCTTATGTGAGAGTATCTGGAGGTCAGGTCTGGGACTGCACTCTCTCCACCTACCCTGCGGAACGGGACGGAAGGCAACCAAGTGGATTAGGTGAAAGACATTTTTAAAAGTACCGCAAAAGCAAAGCGCATTTGCAAACATTCAACCAAAACTTTAACGTAGTCATCACGGGATGACGCTTTTGAAGGAAGGGAGTGGGGTCAGGGAATTGCACAGGGCCCGGGACACTGCAAAGGTCAAATACCATCGCTCCCGATCCCTTAATCCCAAGAGCATTTTGCTCCGCCCTCCGGGCTTCACTGGGCCCGCTGCCCTCTTCTCGCCCGGCCTGTGTCTTGGTCACTAAATGCCCTAGAGGGTGCGATCAAGCATCCCGCGCCACCGCCCCTACTGCAGGTGAGAAAGAAGTGCGCCCACACGCCGTCCTAGGCGCGCCGGTTCGCCAGACCCGGAAACGGGCACCTCACGTGCTCTGCGGGAACTCGGGGGCCGCCGGCCAAGGGGGCGGGGCGTCTCAGGCTCTGCGTGCTTTCGTCATCGCGTAGGCTGGCGGGGCCGCGGGATGGGGAGGTGACGTATAGGGCACGTAAAGTGGCTGTGGGCGGGTCCAGGGAATAGGGCGGAAGCTAGCACCGCCTCTTAAAGTTGCCGGGGCCTTTCGGTGTGCCGCCTTGAGGACTGTGGACCGCGGCTCCTTTAAGCGTCGCCGTGACACGTGTGTGAGGCGGCGGAGGCCCGGATGGTGCGTGTGCGGGGCCCGTGCCGAGCAGACGCCAGCTCTGCGGGCCTGCAGCCGGGCCAGCGGCGGAGGCAGCTGAGGGCCTGGTAGGCTAGGGCCGGGTTGGGGCGGCGCGAGGGCCGGGTGGAGAGCTTCCGCCCCGCGGGGCGTGGGAATGTGACTCCCGACGCTGGGCGCACCGGCGAACCCTCCGGGGAGACACGGGTGTTTGTTTGCGAGGGGCTTGGGGTCCACGGAGAGGCACTAGGGCTGCACCGTCCGCAAGGGGCTTCGGAGTCCACGGGGAGGCCCCGGGCTGCGCGTCCACGGGGGGCTCCGGGGTCCACGGGGAGGTACTAGGGCTGCGCCGTCCCCGAGGGTTCGGGGGTGCACGGGGAGGCCCTGGAAGTGTGTTCTCCGTCCGGGCTGCCTCGGGTCTGCTCTCTGCTCTTCTCCACACACCGGGAGCGACCCGCGGTGCAGGGGAGAGCTGACCCGGCCAGGAGCCCATGCAGGGGAGAAGGCAGCAGCCCGTGGCGGTGTTACGCACAGAAGCATCATTTATGCAGAATTCAGACTTTCTTTGGAATGGCTTAAGTCCAAATAAAGGGGAGGGCGTTCAGTTTGGCAGCAGAGTTGATATCTTGTTTGTTCTTTTTTAGTAAGATATGTGGGAAAGCTCACCCCTGGAGAGGGTAACATTCCTTATGGTCTTGGTCGTGGTCATGGTCCTGGTGAGGGGATGGGTACAAGATATGAGTTTTTAAAATACCTATTTCTTTGGGCGGGTAGTATTGGGTCTCCCCTGGGGTTCTAGGAGCTAGAGCAGCGTCTTAAAACAGGGATGGATGAGAGAGGAAAACATCCTGGCTGTGACACAGTCCACTGTCTGTAAGGGATGGGGAGAATCAGGCCTCCAAGGAGAGGGGCGCTCAGTTTGCTCTTTCCTGGCTGGGGACCGATGCTTGCTCTGCAGAAGAGCCCCCTCTAAAAGCGCCCCAGGGAGGCCCCAGCCCTGTGCTGTCTGGGGCTCCTCCCCGCCAGCACGTGGTTGACCCTGTGAGTCTCCAGTGCATTTTATGCTGGAAAAATGCATTTAAAGGGAGGAGGGAGAGAAAACGTTCTTGAATGGTGATTGATTTAAGGAAGCTTTATTTGAGTAGAGGTAGAAATGTGCATAGATAAGTGTGAGCTGTTCCTGGACCGTGAGGAACATGCACTGGAGAGAGCATCCTCCCTGAGTTTTGAAGCAAATGTGTACATCAGAGGGCTTGTGATGGTTGCAGGGACATTTTTCTCTGGGTCGCTGCACCTCAGAAATAAATCATTTTTAGGTTGTTGCTTAATGTTTCGGGTTGAATTGGTGATGTAGAGGTTTGATCTTCCTGTTGAAACTTAAAAAATTCTGTTTGTTCAAAATCTCTTGACTCCACATCGAGGAGTGGGCTATGTGGAATGGGTGGGTGTTCTTTAAGTTATTTATCTCGAATTAAATTGGGTTAAATCTTCCAAGTTCTGTTTTATTCTCTAGCTTCGAGAGGTTCCCAAACCCATATCCGCCCATGACAAGAGTCCTTAGCAACGTGTGATCTTGACAAGAAGAGGGACATTGTAGGGAGTTTTCATGAAACAGAAATCTTTACAGATTGACTTCATTCTGATATCATGTTTATTATGCTCTTTTGTTTTTCTTTCTTTTTTTTTTTTTGCTGTTAATATGCTTTTACTTATGGACATCAGACATGGTATATCTGAAACTTGCTGTAAAGTAATGTGGGCTCAGGAGAAGAATCGACTGGTCCTACACAATAATTATTGACGCTGAATTAGGGGAGCGTGGCGGTTCCCTGTGATGTTCTCTCTACATTGTAAATGAATGTTTTCACAGTAAAAAGTTTTTAAGTACCTTAATTTTCTGTAATCACAGTGATTGTGGTTGGTAATTAAGAAAAAAAAACAAACTTAGCAGAGTGAAAATTTGGCAACTCTCATTGCGCCATTTTTTTGGGAACTCTTACTGGCTCATGAAATCTGAAAGTTGGAGATGATTATCTGTTATCTCTTAGTCTTTGCAAATGTGATGGAGTCTGGAATTGACTGACGTGTGGGGAGATTTTTGTTCACTGGGCTTGTCACTGGCGTGAAGGTTAAGGTATGGAACAAAGGGCAGTGTTTTCATGTCATGTCCATCGAAATCGTTTGTAGTTAGTTAGCTCAGCTCTTCATTCTTCCTAAGTCCCGCACTATCCATATTCCTTCCGCCTTAAGGCTGACTGTTCCTGGTAGATGGTTGGCCTTCCTACTCCGTGTCCAGGGAATGGAGCTGATGAGACAGCGGGAAGAGAGCTGGCCTCATGTGATGCTGTGTTCATCCCACAGACTCTGACACCCATTCTGGACGACACGCTTGTGGCTCTGGTGATTGAACAGGCCAAAGCCTGGGAGCACGTGATTTTGAGGGCCCAGCACCACACCTGCCTAGTCTGGCCAAGCACCTGACTCCATGCTGCAGGAATAGCACACCCAAGTTCAGACACCCCAGGTAAGCCCACATGTGGTCCAGCAGCCATTGTTCAGTTGGTGAGAACGCTTAGATAATTCCCCTTAGGAAAGCTTCTTTTATTTTTTTCATGTCAAAGAACTTGTGCTTGCGTTTTTTTAAATAATGGTCTTACGTTTCTGTTCTTTACAGAAATTTTTATAGAAAAAGAAATTCGATCCACATACAGAATTAGGTGCCCTATAACCATAAATCTGGACGGTTTACCAAGAGGTGCTGGACGGGGTCCTTTCACTCAAGCAGAGTTTTGGATCCACCTGACTAGTTGGGTCTCCTGGCTCAGGCTAGCGACCACATACCTGGGGGAGGTCATCATTTTTCTGATGGGAGTAAGCTGTGTAAGGAACTATTTTTCTAACTGTGACTCAAATAGTCCTTGAGCTTTGGCCAGGGTGGTTGAGTTGACAGGTAGTGTGTGCAGTTAGAGGTGATGGGGATTTCGGGTTTGTTACAGTTTCTACACTGCGGCTTTAGGGACTGTTCCGCAGCCAGCGCTCAGCTCTCACCCAGTGTGTTTCTCCCCATTAAGCTCACAGGCACCTTTGACACTTGTTTTTTTTCCTATTTTACAAAGAACGGTCTCCGGCAGTCCCAGTGATTGTCCCTGGAGGCTGTAGCTAATCCATGATGGAATAACCCAGGCCTGCCGCCTTCCAGAGCCTGAGTTGCCGCCACGGCCCCTGCCTGCTCCGCCCCACCCCCCCCTTAAGTTTAGGCGTTTTTGTGTACACCATTCTAGTCCTATTACTATCTTTTCTCCATCACTTTTAAAAAGATAGTCTGTACAAGCACTATCCAGTAACACAAGCCACAAGTATAACTGAGTTTTACAGTGACCACATTGAAAAATAAAAAGAAGCAGGTGAAATGAATTGTCACAATATAACTTACTTAACCCAGTATATGTAAAATATAATCATTTCGGCATATAACTAGTCTTAAAATTACTGAGATGTTTTACACTTGCAAACTGAGTCTTCGAAATCCAGTGTGTGTTCTACACTTACAGCACGTCCCAGTTTGGCCCAGCCTCATTTCTCCTGTTCAGTGGCCCCATGAGGCTCGTGGCCTTTGTTTTGAAGAGTGTGGTTCTAAACAGATGAGTGAGCTCATCTCACTCTCCATGCAGATTCCTTTATTGCATGGATTTGTGTGTGTGACCAGAGTGTCTTGGGAGAATTAGTGTTCTCCTGGTTTTGAGCAGACGTTAGGAGGACACGGTCACCTCTTGAGGGAAATTGCACCAAGTATGCCGTCCAAAGTCACTTCATGGTACTTGTTGAAGAGAAGACGCCGAGAAGGTAGTCTCGCCTCCTCCGGGCCGTGTCAGTCCGTTTAGTGCTGTTTGCGGAGGCACTTTGTCTTTTTGAGAGGAGAAGCGTGGGCGTCGCTGTGTCCACGTGGTCAGTACTACGTCTCGTGTCACCCTTCCTTTGTAACGTTGGCAGCCGATCCAGAGCCGCTTTTATGGTGGGTCACATCTGTAAGGCCCAGGAGGGGGTTGTCAGGGAAGGGATGCTCTGTTCCTGGGACCCGCCTACCCACCGCTCCGTGTTCTTTCCTGTCCCCACAGTGATGCACCATGCCCATAGTCGACAAGTTGAAGGAAGCCCTCAAGCCTGGCCGCAGGGACTCGGCTGACGATGGGGAGCTGGGGAAGCTCCTGGCCTCCTCTGCCAGGAAGGTCCTTCTGCAGAAGCTGGAGTTTGAGCCCGCCAGCAAGAGTTTCTCCTACCAGCTGGAGTCGCTGAAGAGCAAATATGTGCTGCTGAACCCCAGGACAGAGGGAGCCGGCTGCCACAGGAGCGGGGATGAGCCGCAGGCCAGGACACAGGGTACTGGGAGAGGGCCTCGCTCTGTGCCGACCAAGTGGAGGGACGAAGCGTTGACTGCTTAGTAGGACCAGAAACAGAGTGTGGTCACTTGTGAATGTCGTGCATGGGGTCAGTAGATTTTAGTTATGGAAGTAACGGTACAGGGTTGGTCAGAAAGAGATCTGTGTCCTTAGAGGTTCAGGAGCAGGCCTTGGAAACCAGACGGAGAAGTGGGGTGGGCTCAGAGTGCCAGGGCCCAGTTCTTCCAGCTGCTCATTCTCACAACCTCGTCCTCTCGCCCACAGAGGGGTCCTGGGGCGCTAGACCGACGCCGTCAGGGAGAGCCGTGGGGTGACAGGTGTTCTCCTGGCCTTCCGCAGCGGGAACCCAGTCACCCCCGGATGCTGCGTTCTAAGCACGTGCCCACCGAGTGCGCCACGGCACTTGCTCTGGGTGGTCTGCCTGGGCACGGAGTCAGACGGCCTCCTCTCTCCCATCCCTCCCCCTCCAGGCAGCGAGCGCGCATACGAGAGCTGCGGTGACGGCGTCCCCGCGCCCCAGAAGGTGCTCTTCCCCGTGGAGCGGCTGTCGCTGCGCTGGGGGCGCGTCTACCGTGTGGGCGCGGGGCTGCACAACCTCGGCAACACCTGCTTCCTCAACTCCACCGTGCAGTGCTTGACCTACACGCCGCCCCTGGCCAACTACCTGCTCTCCAAGGAGCACACGCGAGGCTGTAAGTGAGCGCTGTGGGGGGGGGTGCTGTGCACACGCATGGCTGTGGGGTGGCCCTGGGTCCTCGGGGCCAGATGGTCTCCTAAGTGGACAAACCCGTGTGCTCACGGTGCTGCCAGTTCAGCCCGGGTCCAATTCAGGAGTGAAGTAGTAACTGGTAAATAGTAACGCTTTATAGTAACTGATAAATCCTACATTTGAATTGTGCCAGCTGCAGGATGGGCCGTGAAAGAGAATCAGGGTAGAGTAATGGTCTCTAAACTGGGCTGAAAGTAATTACCTAAAGAGAGAAAAGGGTTTTCAAAAGATACCTGCGAAATACGTGTATTCGGTTGTTTCATACACCTGTTTTTGTAGCAATGTTTTATGTACATCATAAAACATCCTCCAAAGTGGAAATTGAATGTGGGTAAAAAAAAGATGAAAGAAAATATAACTTACCCAAACTAAAGAAAACAGAAAGTCTGAATAGCCTTTCAACCATTAACAAAATTAAATCAGTCGTTAAAATTTTTCGCATGAAGAAAACACCAGGCTGAGACAATTTGTGGGTAAGTTTTATGAAACTTTTAAGAAACAGATCATTTCAATGCTTCCTGAACTCTTTCAGAGAAAAGAAAAAGAGAGAAAGCTCCCTAGCTCGTTCAATGAGGTTCTCTTAACTTGGATAACAAAATTAAACAAGCACAATGTGAGAAAGAAATACTACAGTTCCCTCTTGTTCATGGATATACATGTAAGAATTCTAGATAAAATACTAGCAAATTCAATAGTCTTTTAAACACTGTGAGCAACTTGTGTTCATCCTAGTAACACAAGGATGTTCTGATATCAGAAAACCTCCAGATGTAATTGTGGAGCCAGTATAGCACAGCAGTTAAAAGCACCACTCTGGAGACTGGCCTGCTGGGTTTACATCCTGGTTCTGCCACCCGGCGACTGAGTCCTGGAGAATTACCTGACCTGTTCTTATCTGCAAAGTAAAAATAATATTTCCTTCATAGCGTTTTTGTAAAGCTTACATGAATTATGTAGAGTGCTTAGAATAGTACTTGGCACACAGTAAGTTCTACATCCGTGACTGCTAATCTTGCTACCTTAGTTGCCGTCACTTTATTAACAGATTAAGAGAGAAAGGTCACCTGAAAGTAGATGCCCCAAAAAATTATTATAAAGAAAACTCTTAGCAAAGTAGCAACAGAGGGATTTTTTTTACTAATATTGATAAAAGGTATCTAGCAACAACTACAAAAAAGCATTCCAATTAGGAAATAGTAGAAGCACACCTTTTAAAAATAAGGAGAGGAGCCAGGGTGGCCACTCTCTATACTTGTGTTTGATATGCTGGTCCTGGCCAGAGCAGTGACCCAGGAGACAAGAGGAGGGAGTAACACTCTTGTTGGTTGAAAATGATATTCCTGCGTAGAAAAACAAAGGAATCCATAGACAAATCAGAAATTCGGGGGAATAAGAAAGAAATTTGGCACTATGACTAGATATAACATCAATATACAAAAAGTTACTTGAATTTCTCTACACCAAACAAGAAATTGTTAAAAAAAAAATTTGCTATTATAAAAAATTGTATAACAGCAACAAAAATGATAAAGTGTGGAGACCCAAATTACCAAGATATACGTGGAAAACCTTTCCTGGGAATTTAAGGGCATTTTATGATAACCTACACACATGGAGATCGCTGCCTTCACAGAGGGAAGCCTCAGTATTATAAAAATGTTGGTTCTCTCCCAAATTAACCTAGAGATTATTGTAGCTTCAGCTGATTCTAAAATTTATATGGAAAAGAAAAGCAAAGGACCAAAATCACCAAGACACCTGTGAAGAATATGAGACGCGGTATACTCTAGCAGCTGTAAAGTCTTTCTGTAAAGTTAAGAGACGTTAAAGCGGCAGAGTTGAGTCAGGGAGGGAGGTACTGACCGATGGAGAGACAACCCAGAAACAGAGCCATGAATGCGTGGACGTGTGGCATTACACACCATTTTTTCACATATACATGTGTCTCCTGTTTTAAATAAATGGAACTTAAAAATAATTAGGGTTTACATATGGAAAAAATGAAATAGAATCCCCATTTCACAGCATACTCACACCAAAAAATGGATTTAAAACTTCTCAAAAGGGCTTCCCTGGTGGCACAGTGGTTAAGAATCCTCCTGCCAACGCAGGGGACACGGGTTCAAGCTCTGATCTGGGAAAATCCTGCATACCGCGGAGCAACTAAGTCCATGCGCCACAACTACTGAGCCTGCACTCTAGAGCCCGAGAGCCACAACTACTGAGCCCGCGTGCCACAACTACTAAAACTCACATGCCTAGAGCCGGTGCTCTGCAACAAGAGAAGCCACTGCAATGAGAAGCCCGTGCACTGCCACGAAGAGTAGCCCCCACTTACCGCGACTAGAGAAAGCCCGCGCACAGCAACGAAGACCTAACGCAGCCAAAAATAAATAAAATAAATAAATTTATTTAAAAAAAAAAACTTCTCAAAAGTAAAAACAATGCTTTTATAACAGACGTGAGCAAGTATCTTTCTGACGTTGGGTTGGGAGAAAGCACTAACCATTAAAAAAATTGATGAATTCGGCTGCATTAAAATTAAGAACTTTTGTTCATGAAAAAACAAAATTAAAAGACAGGGAGCTACAAACGAGGAGATGACACCTGGGATGCATAACCAACGAAGGGTTGGGACCAAGAATATGTACAAAACCACAAATCAACAAAGAAAAGAGAATAACATATTAAATAGATAAACATTAGGAGCAGGCATTTTATAGGAGAGGAAGCTCACGTCACGGGGCAGAGGAGGAGATGGCTAGTAACCGCGTAACCTGGGAGACGCTTTACACCTTTGTGGTCGATGAGGATTCGGAAGTCTGACGGTACTGAAGGTCACAGGGGATGGAGGTCAGTGAGATTCTTTGTAAACTCCTGGTCTGAGTTGGCATAACTGCTTTGGAAAACAATCTGGTGTTCTCTGTCATATAATCTACACTTAGCAATTCTACAGAAGAGCTCTGGTATCTGTGCACCAGGAAACCTACAGCAAAAAACTGTAAGCAACTCAGGTGCCCATCAACACAATGGGTACCTGAATTATATAGGCACGTGGTAGAATATTATACAGCAGTGCAGAAGAATGGATTCGCTCCATGAATGAGTCCCAATAGCATAGTGTCGAGTGAAGAAAAAGCCCCAGAAGGCTGCATGCAGCATGAATTCCTATTTATATAATTGAAAAGCAGACAATTTGTTGTTTAGGTGTACGTATATGTGATAAAACTTAAATAAATAAAAGTGATTTTTAAAAGTAGGGAAATAATTAGAAATCAGGGCAGAACCAGAGGCAGGGACATGGGAGTGTGGGAGGAACATCGTTATGATAAAAGTTTGGGATTGCATGACGTGTTCAGGGATATTAGTTATATTATTAAAAAAGAATGGAAGAAGGCCAGGCTATGGGACTACTGTAGTATTTAAATGTCTTGCAGTGGTTCACGGCAGCACTAGCTACTATACCAAGGCACGGTGCACACTTCTAAGATGAAGTTGATTATAAATCTCTGTTTCCAGTGATGGTGATGGCTGAGGTTGTTTTGGGTGGACTTTACTAAGGTTTGACTGGGCTATCTTTGTTTTTATCTCATGCCGTTGGCGGTGAGAGCCTCTCTCCTGAGCCTGTAGGTCGCTCTGCCGTTTTCGTGTTCCCTGTGCTTTTGCTGTTGGTTTCTCTGCAGGAATCTTTGAGCTATTGTCAACTTTGCAAGGGTTAATACAGTTAAAAGTAGGTCACATCTGTAAGTCCGTGTAACCTGGCACAAGTAAACTGTGGTATATGGGGGCAAGGGCTTGAGTTGGGAGCAGCCCCTCCTCCTGTGAGCAACGCAAGCAGACCTGGGGAAAGTGCCAGCGTCCCTCCATGTCACTATGAAATGTCAGTAAGCCTTAATTTCTTGGCTTTTTTAGAATGTATTAATGTAATATGTAATGTAGAATGTAAAATGTATTAAGAGAAGTTTTAATATTTTTTTCCTGGCACCCGACTGGATCCCCAGGTGACCCCTAAGTGGGCTTGGGCTGTCCTCTCTTCCTCGAATTCACTGTTTGAAGATTCTCAAGGGTCCAGGGAAGTATGGCTTGAACATGACAAGGGGCTGCTTGCATGGAGCCCCAGTCCTGCAACGTGCCTGGACCACTTCAGGATCTATCCACAAAATAAACACTGTAAAATATCCAGGATTAAATCCTACTGTTTCGTACCCTCTTCCCCAAATTTAAGTAGTAGTGTCCCCCAAATCATGGATACAACTTTTATGATATATTTTCCTAAATTACCTGAACAAAGTGTCCACGGGCTTTTAAAATTAAACTTGCGCATTACCAGGGATTTGGGAAATCCTGTTTCAGGTATTTCTGGGTGAAATTGTTACTTGCCCTATTTTTTTTTTTTTTTTTTTTTTTTTTTTGTGCTGAGTCACAAGGCTTGCGGGATCTTAGTTCCCGGACCAGGGATTGAACCCTTGGCGGTGAAAGCATCGAGTCCTGACCACTGGACCACCAGGGAGTTCCCAGTTGCCCTATTTAAGAGCGATGATTTATTAGTCTAAAAGTCTCAGCGTTTTAGATAATGATTAGAGGCTTAATTTCCACACGACTTTCATAGGAGTATCTTAACATGAATCAGATTTTGTAAATGGGAGCTCTTTTTGTTTGCTTAACGTTTGTTATGTTTGTTATCTTAAATAACATTAGGTTATTTGCCTCAATTTGAGCCTTCTCCACAATTATTGCCCTTTAAAAAATAAAAGTAATGAATGGATATAGAGTTGAGAAAACTCTAAAATGAAAAATAAAAGCCTCTCCTTCATGTAAAGGCATTAATCACATGAATGGTTTTTTGATTTCCCTCCAAGAAGAATTTTTTGTGTAAATACTAGCATTTTTTAAAAAAATTAAACTTTTTTGCATTATGGTAAGTGCATATAACATAAAATTTACCATTTTAAGTGTACAGTTCAGTAGCATTAAGTACATTCACACTGTCATGCAACCATCACCACCATCCATCTCCAGAACTTTTTCAAACTGGAAGTCTGTCCCCATTAAAAACACCACCCCCCCCCCCCCCCCCCCCCCCCCCGCCAGCCCCCGTCCTTGGTACCCTCCATCCTACTTTTTGTCTTGGTGACTCTCACTGCTCCAGGTACTTCATGTAACACAAACACAAGTGCTTGTCCTTCTAGGACTGGCTTACTTAGTATAATGTTCTCAAGGTTTCTCTTTGTTGTAGCAGGTGTCAGACTTCCTTTTCTTTTTAAGGCTGAGTAATATTCCACTTTATGTATAGACCACATTCTTTATCCATTCGTCTGTCAATGGACGCTCAGATTGCTTCTACATTTTGGTTCTTGTGAATAATACTATAAATGTGGGTGTACGAGTATCTCTGAGACTCTGCTTTCCCTTCTTTTGGGTAAATACCTGGAAGAGGAATTACTGGATTATATGGGAATTCTACTTTTAATTTTTTGAGGAACTACCATACTGTTTTCCACAGTGGCTGTACCATTTGACATTCCCAGCAACAGTGTACAGGGGTTCCAGTTTCTCAACATCTTTAGCAACATGTGCCCTTTTCGTTTGTAGATACTAGGATTTTTTTGTATGTATATGGTAAACAGGCTGCATGCTGTTTCAGTTTTTAATTTGAGATAGGTCTAAGTAACTGGGTGATTGGAGGTGTTCAGGGGGAGAATAACGGATTGGTGTGAATTTTGTGTTAGGCGCTGGGTCTGTTGAGGAAGGCCGTGCGCTATATACACGACTACAGTATCTTGTAGAACTAAAGATGTGCTTGCCCTTGGACCCAGAAATGTATCTTGTAGGTATATGCCTTAGAGAAACTGACATGCGCACAAGGACCATTCACCACAGCATTTGTGATAGCAGGAAAAGGCGGGGAGGTTGGCTTGCAGGAAAAGGGGGGTCGTGTGGATGAACTGTGGTCTGGAGCAGGGGTTAGAGAGCAGTTTGTTAGTTTATAGAGAGTGAGCTTAAACATGAAGCTGCAGTATCCTGGTGAGTGAGTGCCACGTGTGGAATACAGTGAATCCGTGAATGGGAACAGCGGTGACCTGGCTGGGGAGAAGGATGAAGCATGTGGGGAACAGGGTTGTGAGAGGTTGAGAGGGGAGTTCAACTATCACACCAGTACTTGACTTAAAAATCACCTAAAATGGGGTGTAGCCTTTGCTCTTCTCTATGTATTTAAGATCATAATTGTAAGTAGAGGTAGAAGCATAATGCTATCTCGCTTAATTCCTGGGGGACAAATAGTTTATCCAGAGCACGGGGACTGGCCGCAGCCTGGGGGCCCCATCGCAGCCTGGGGGCTCTGTGTGGCCCACCGCCGGTCTTTATGGACCCGTCCCCACCATGTAGGTGTCGCCTGGGGCCGCTTGGGGCGCCAGAGCTGCAGAGTCGGGCCATTAGGCTGGGGGAGCACGTGCCCAGGGTCTCCCCAGAGCTGGCCGAGCCCCTGTGTCTCCTGGAAACCAGAGCAGAGGTTCCTACACTGAAGAGCACATGAAGCGGGTGTCGGGAAGCCCAAAATATTCTAGCCTGTTGACTATGTGATGCAGTTCGGAAGTCAGAGAAAACATTGTTCTAAACGGTGCTCGAAAACTCAGACTCCTCGGTCTGGGTTGCAGCCGAGCCCGCAACTGTGGAGAGACCGGGTCCCGGGTGCTGCAGGCGGCGTGGGGGCTTGGGTCGGGCTGTCGGGCTCCTGCTGTCTCTGCCGGGCGGGAGGCCATGTCGTCAGCTCTCCTGGGAGCTCTCGCCTTACCACGACCGCCTGTCCGTGCCCGCAGGTCACCAGGGAAGCTTCTGCATGCTATGTGTCATGCAGAACCACATCATCCAGGCCTTCGCCAACAGTGGCAACGCCATCAAGCCCGTGTCCTTCATCCGAGACCTCAGAAGTAAGAGCAGCTTCCTTCTGGCGGGGGGCAGAAGGGAGGGCTCGGGAGGCTGCACGCACAGAGTGTAGCAGACTAAGCGAGCCCTGGGGCTGGATGTGGAGGAGTCCACACCAGGTGGTGGTGGTCCCCGCCCTGAAGATCAGGTGGCTTTGGCCAGGCCGGGAGCTGTGTGTCAGGGGCCTGGAGGTGGGGAGCAGGTAAGGAAGGGCTGCGGGGCCTTTTCTCAACGTCAGAGAGACCAGTGTCCATGTGCTGTGACAGTCAGATATCTCCCTTAGCAGAAAAGATGGGCTCATTGGTTTTTGAAGCCGGTGTAAGTTGTATTGCGATGACATGGTGATAATCTGCCATGGTCTGTATTGGCTCCTGGAAAACCAGCTTTAGTTCATCAATGGATCTCATATCCTTAATGCTTGGTGTTCATTCGTGCTTTCTGTTAAGTGTAGAGGGTTTAAGCCCTTAGGTCTTCTCACTGAGAAGATAACTGCCGTGAGGGTGGTACCTGGGATGTAGGAAGCCAGGCAGACTCCTTTTCCTCGCTTGGGTTTAGTCCTGGGTCTGCTAGGAGTTGGTGATGAGACCGACAGGAGTGGGACGTTTGGAGAGCAGGCAGGAGCTCTTCCCTTCCGGCCTGATGCTTCTTCCTTTCCTCCTTAGAGATCGCCCGGCATTTCCGCTTTGGGAACCAAGAGGACGCACACGAGTTTCTGCGGTACACCATTGACGCCATGCAGAAGGCCTGCTTGAGCGGCTGTGCCAAGTACGCGCTCCTCCCCCCACCCCAGGCTGCCTCTGTGGACCTTAGCCCCGTGGCCCTGAGCTGAAGCTCCAGCAAGGGGTCGCACTGCTTCCCAGGAAAGGGCTTCTCCTGCTGCAGGGCAGGTGGTGGCCATCTCTGTCCCAGCAACTCATGGAGGGAAATGCCTTTTTTTTTTTTAATGTTTATTTATTTATTTTTGGCTGCGTTGGGTCTTCGTTGCTGTGTGCAGGCTTTTCTCTAGTTGCGGGGGCTACTCTTCGTTGTGGTGCGCAGGCTTCTCATTGTGGTGGCTTCTCTTTGTTGTGGAGCATGGGCTCTAGGCGCGCGGGCTTCAGTAGTTGTGGCACGTGGGCTCAGTAGTTGTGGCTCGCGGGCTTAGTTGCTCCGTGGCATGTGGGATCTTCCCGGACCAGGGCTTGAACCCGTGTCCCCTGCATTGGCAGGCGGATTCTTAACCACTGCGCCACCAGGGAAGTCCTGGGAAATGCTTTAATAGATCTCTTCGAGGATCTTACGCTACTGACAGGGACTTGTCCCATCTTTTAAAAATCACCTCATTATTTTGGTACTGAGGATGGGGATGGTAGGAATTATAATGTCTTTATGGAAGAACTTGAAAGGCTGCAGGAAAACTTGAGGGTAAGGAGATTATGATTTTTGAGGTTTCACTCTGCCCAAATTTGAGAGCATAGACAAATGCACATGATGGATTTATGGTTGGTTGCTTAGTCTTCCCTTTTGTAAAACAGCTACTGTCAACAGTGTTTTTGTATCATTCTTGGGTTTTTGGGTTCAGAGAGAAGAAAGGAGGCAGGAAGTGCTGCCGAGGCTTGGAATAGAACTGAGTCCTGGACTCTGGAAATACAACTCAGGAGTCATATCTGGAACATCCTTTGGGAAAGTTAGTTGAGTTGTAGCCATGAGGATGGGAAACCTCTGTTTCAGCGGATGAAACTCTGATGTCATTAAACCTGACCCGTAGCCCGGTAAAGTGGTCTGTCTTTGGTGACCCTGCACTGGTTGGGAAGTGACTCTCCCCTCAGGAACACACGATGGCATGGCTTTTGCTTGTGTTAAAGGCCCTTTTTTCCCCTTAACGCCTGGGAATGTTTCTCGTGTTCTGCTTTATGTGTTTGATGGTACGGTGCCCTTTCGGGTGCCGGGTTGTTGGTGTTCTCATGTCTCAGCCGCCCCCTCCTCGCGGCCACACCGCACACCCCCCCACCCCTGCTTCCTGTGCCCCTCACTCCATCTCCTTTGAGTCCCTCCTCCATGTGTCCCTCGAAGTTCAGTCTTTCCTGAGTTTAGTGAACTTTCCCTCCTTTTGGTCATTTTATCTTAGTTTTAAGGCGTGTTCACGGTGTTCTTCCGTCTCCCCCACATGCTTGTTTGGGGTCTTCAGTTCAGCCTGGAGTTTGTGTCGCTGTCTTCTCCTGCTTCATGTTGCTTCCGGGGGGCTGATTCTCGTCAGGTAGGGTGTCAAGTCTCCTTCACCATTTTCTACCGGAACCACCTTTGCTTCCGTATCACGAGGATTTGGCGATTCGCTCGGCTCTTGCTTCGGGCGCCCCCTTCTGGCCACACAGCGAAGCACACGCTGGAGTGGGCAGCTTTTCCTCTGGGGGCAGAAAGGGGCTTGTGGCCTCAGTATTTTTATGTTTCTTGTTCAGGACCCTGGTTTTCCCCTTTGTTCTCCTGCCCTGAACCCCCTGCTCCCCAAGGAGGCTGTCTGCCTCCTCCTGCCGAGTTGCTGCCTTGGGGACTGCCTCCCAGCCACATCCTGTTGCCAGGACGCTTGGGAGCCTCACCTTGCAGGAGGTGCTGCACAGGCCTCAGGTCCCCTCGTCCCTTCTCCTTTCCCTCCCTTCCTCTGGGGCGCTGGGTGGGAGCGTCTGGGATAACTTTTTGATCTGGCTTTATTTTCCTGCTTCTGGGTGATTGAATGTCTGCGCTGTCCCTGCTTCCGGCTGAATGAGGGTGCGTCCTGTGTGGTCCTCTGGGCTCCTGTCCTGACGGGCTTCAGGTGACCCGGGGGCGACCTGGAGTTCAGCAGCTGCGTGACGCCCAGAGGCTTTCAGTCTGCTCTGAGGTTGTGTCCTTGCTGGTTTGGGGACCTAAAATGTCCCTTCTTTGATGAGTGGTGGTGACAGTATAGAAGGTGGCAGGTGATTTTTCTTTTCCTAACGTGCAGAATAAAGATCTGCTGACCCTTTGTTTGTCCCCCACGTGTTTTGGAGCTATACTCCTCAATGCGTCTGGGCAGCGCAGCCATGAATAGTCGTGTGGCCTGAACAGGAGGCTGAGACCAGGGCGCCTGGCTCGCTCTGCCGGTGGTGGGAGGTGGCCGCCTGCGGAGGGAGGTGCTGGGTTAGCAGCACGCACGCCGCCGCCCACCCCCGCCTGGGAGGCAGAAGCACCTGCAGGAGGTGGTGGGCAGGAGACTGGGGCCTGGGTGGACACGGGGAAGCTCTTCCCGGCAGGGAATGGGCCTTGCCATGTAGTGCTTTTGTGGCCCAAAAGACCAAAAGGGTGGCTGCGTTTGTGTCCCGGAGGTCTCGGGGACTCAGGACAGTTGCAGAGGAGTGGGTCAGATTCGGTGGGTTGCAAGCAAAACCAGGAGCAGAGGCTAGGCGTAGGGTATTGTTTCCAGAATCTTCGCTGCGTGAGTCGCTGTGGGTGCAGGTGCTGCGCTAGGTGCTCTCTGGAGCTCTGCTTCGCGGCTCCGGGGCTGGGGGTTTGAATGTAGGTCTGCCGGACCCTAAAGCCCACGCCCGTGCCCACTGCTGTCCTGCTGAGAGGGTTCAGAGGGGGAGCTTGTCCCTGCTCACCCTGCGCTCCCTTTCCCAGAGGTGCGCGTGTGCGGTGCCCACGAGGGACTGTGGGGCTGAGCTGGTGCGGGGAGGGGTGGGCCGGGGGTGGGTGGCGCACAGGTGCATCCAGCCTCTTGCTCCCCGTGCCGTGGGGGGTGAGGCGGCTGCTGTGGGGAGCAGGCCATGCGGGTCAGTGCGTGCGGAGGCCTCGGGGCAGAGCTGCCGCTGACCGGGTGGGACCTTTCCCATCCTCGCGCTGAGCGGGTAACGGCACAGGGGCTGGTGGGGCTGCCGGCCTGCTTCTTGGCCCCTGTCCTCCCCCTGAAGGTCATGGCCTTTCTGCAGGTTGGATCGTCAGACGCAGGCTACGACTTTGGTCCATCAGATTTTTGGAGGCTATCTCCGATCGCGAGGTAAGTGGAGAAATGTTCTCTGCCCCTTCTTGTTGGGGATTAGAGTATTAACCAGAAAGGCTTGGTATTGGTACCCAGGCTGACCCGCCAGGCCCAGGAGGCCTGCAGCCTGGTTTGTGCACCGCAGCCCTGCCTGCTGCTTTGCTGGGGGCCCCGTTCCTGGGAGGGGGTTTGGAGCAAAGCATCAGGAGCCTGTGGATGCGGGTGGTGTTCCTTTTCCTCAGACTCCGTAGTTGCTCAGATGTGGCCGCTGCCCTTGGGGTGGGAGTGAGCACCCCGGGGCAGCTGGCCAGGCTGGGAAGGCACCTCGGGGTTTGCCCTCGTCTCCTCCTGAGCACTTCCCATCCCAAGATTTCAGGGGGCTGGTGAGCTGGTGGTCTGCCTCCAGTTCTCAGACTTGGAAACGGGGGTGGTGCCCTGGAGGCCCTGCACCCACCCCACTGCCCCCCTTGTTCTCTCGCAGTGAAGTGCTCCGTGTGCAAGAGCGTCTCAGACACCTACGATCCCTACTTGGATGTGGCGCTGGAGATTCGGGTATAGACCCTGTCATGCTGTTTCGTTTGCATTAGGACAGGGAGGCCAGAGGGCAAAGACCCCAAAGAACAAAAACCTATGAGGGCATGTGATCCAGGGAGATCAGGAAAGAAATACTTGGAGTCCTACATTTTCGTGTATTTCTTCCTAGCCATTTCCCTGTGCGAGCTCTATTTTTTTCAAAAAGAAGGGGGAAAATAATGCAGTTTTGTGCCCTGAGGCATGAATAGTGGCCACACTGAGTGCAGGGCTTGAGCAGGGAGGTCCGGTGTGCTGCGGGCAGCTTTCACACAGAGGCTGCGCATTTCGGAGTGGCCTTCCTTTCTCCCTGCTCGAACTCTGCAGGAGGTGAGCTCACCTCAGCCTGAGGTCTGGACTGGACCCTCTGAGGCCTTGATGAACCCCTGGGGCTGTGATCCTCGTCAACAGAGGAGGGGTAACAGCCTGGCTCCCTGTTCCTTTGCCATGTTCTGACTCCCAGAAGGTGGCAGCTAGCAGGCCAGTTCTTATGCAAGTGAAATGTTGTGATTTGCTGCGTCAGCCTGAAGAAGACCTTACATTCGGCATTTCTGGAGAGTCAGCCTATTTCTTCCGCTCTTTGTTCTATTCCCTGTTTTTGTCCTTCTCAGCAAGCTGCAAATATCGTGCGTGCCCTGGAACTTTTTGTGAAACCCGATGTCCTAAGTGGAGAGAATGCCTATATGTGTGCGAAGTAAGTTTCGTTTTGCTCGCGGCAAAAAGATCAAGCCGGCCAGAAAGAAAATATGTCACCTAACCCGACACGGCTGCCGTCCCCTCCCTCCCTCTCGCCCTCAGAGGTGACCACTGTCCACATTTCTTTTTTTTGGCCGCGGCTCACGGCTTGCAGGATCTTAGTACTCGACCAGGGATTGAACCCAGGCCGCGGCAGTGAAAGCACCGAGTCCTAACCCTGGACCACCAGGGAACTCCCAATCACTGTCCACATTCTTGAGTGGTGTAGATGTGTCTTAAAACTGAAAACCTTTAAACAATACAGATGGAGGGATAGCTGTGGTTGTCCTAGCTGCTGTTTATTATGTGGCGCTTACTCCGTGCTGGGCCCTGTTCTGAGGGCCTCGCGTGCACTCACTCGTGAAGCAGGGACTGTTATTACCCCCATTTCACAGGAGGAGAAAACTGAGGCACAGAAGTGGAGTGACTGGACATGGCCGTCTGCTCTGGAGGCCGTCCTGCCTCCTCGAAAAGCCGTGTTCTGTGGCTTCCGTTTCTGACTTGAGTTGTCCTCGGCATTTTTCCATTTCAGCAGTTGTGACTGACCTCGTCCTCTTTAGGGTTGTGCAGTCTCAGTGTGTGGGTGTGTTACTTTATATCCAGGTCATTTAAGAGCTGTAAATCACTAATGAAAGTTTTCTCACTATGCTTTTCAGGGGGATGATTCTGTGCCTGAACCCTGCTTTTTCTCCCTCTCAGTTCACTTCCTTTGGCTCTAGAAGCTGTTCACTTTTGCCTCTGTCTTCTCCCCCTTCATTTCCTTGTCTTCTGGCTTTGCTTTCGGTGATTTCCTGCCTGCCTGTTTATCTTTTGGCCACATCTGCTCGAATTTGCTTTTCCTGTGTTATAGCCCAAAGTTACTTTTCCATGCATCTTCTTTAGTCTCCTCATTGGGAAAGTACTTTGTTTTTGCTTTAGAATCTCCACCTTTTCTCTAGTCCTGGTGGCCCTGCCGTAGCTTTCCTTTCCTTAAGTGGTGTTGATTGGTTTTTAGGGGTGCAGAGGGCACAGTCTCATTTAAGAAGACCCCTTATTTAAAGTGCAGTTCCTGATATTCTGATACTGACCTAGTGTGAGGACAGCAGTCCTCAGAGCACGAGCTGATAGCTCTTCCTCTCCCCTTCCTCGCAGATGCAAGAAGAAGGTTCCGGCCAGCAAGCGGTTCACCATCCACAGGACGTCCAACGTCCTGACACTCTCACTCAAGCGCTTTGCCAACTTCAGTGGGGGAAAGATCACCAAGGTGAGCACTCACAGCGCCCACGCTGCTTGGTCAGCGCTTTCTGAAAGATTCCAGGCTCTACTCCAGATTGAGTGGATTCAGATCCCTGGAAGACAGGGCCCAGGAGTCCGCATTTTTGCAAAATCCCTAAAGGATCATTATGCAGTCAAGTTCAAGAACATTTTTTCCCCAGCATCTTCCTGTGCTTGGGGTGCTCCTGCTATAGAAGGTCTGGGTGGCCCAGGAATCAATGTGATGAACACTGTGCTCCATGTCCTGTTAGTCTCTAAAGCAGGTGCAGCTGCAGGCTGTGCCTTTTTGTGGAGTGTAATAATTTACTTTTTTGCACAGTGGTGTTTTAATAGAAGATGCCTTGTCTCATAAGGGCCTGGAGATGTGTTCTCGGTTGGCAGAGCCTAGCTGTGTGGTTTGGGGCGAGGCACTTGTCTGAGCTTTCAGCCTTCTCACTGGCAGTGGTAGTGGTTAGGTCAGCATTTCCCAAACTGGTGTTCTGCAGAACGGTAGTATGGTACCCTGAAAAAAAGTGTTCCGTGTTCTGTGTTCAGCCGAGTTTGGGAAACGCCAAGCCCAAGTTAAAATAGTTCTTTTTAATTGCAGACCTTCTCAGAGCTTTTATTAAGCTGTGTCGTATTTTGAATCTCCAAGGGGAATTTACTAAACTCAGTTACTGAGGGAGTCACTCATTCCTCCGTTCTAACACTTGGGCTTACATTGCACCGTGCCGTGTGAGGCACTGGGAAATCAGTGGGAGATAATCAGTGCTGAATGAGGTCGTGTTGCTTCTGCCCTGAGGATCTCACGTTCCGCCATAAAATCTCCTGGAACTAGTTTTCCATTAGGACACAGTTTGAGAAACTGGTCTGTTTGATTTCGGCCCCATGTCTAGCAAGATTGGACTGGGGCTCCTGAGCCTATTGGATGTGTTGGCTTTTGAGATTTTGAGATTGTCAATAGACAGGAAAAGATATGTCGGTTAATATCATGACATTCTGTTGATCCAGACAAACAGGTACCAGCTGTATGAAGCCCAAGAACAGGCAGAAGTAACCGCTTGCCGTAGGACTTGGAGCAGTGGGTGCTTGAGATGGGGGCACTTACTGGACAGAAGGGGGTTTTCTGGGTCTCTGTCTGTCTCTTGAATGGAGTGTAGGTTACCATCAGTGTACACTGGTCAGAACTCACCAAACTGTACTCCTATTTTCACTCTGTGTAAACCGTACTTCTTTTTTTGGCCGCACTGTGCGGCATGGAGGATCTTAGTTCCCAGACCAGGGATTGAACCTGTGCCCCCTGCAGTGGAAGTGTGGAGTGTTATCCACTGGACTGCCAGGGAAGTCACTGTACTTCATTTTTTTAAAAGTCTGTATGTGCACAGGCAGAAATGCAAGTATGTTATATCTGTATCATTCAAAGGTCATGTTTGGTAATATTTTCTTACGAAAAATCGTTGATTTCTAAAATAAATAATGGCATGACCTTCATCCTGAGCTACTCCATTAAAATTTTAACCTGCTGTTTCAATTAGCCGTGTGGAGTCAGCACCTGTTTTCCTGAAGCCCTGACTCCCAGCGCTGTCCCCCTGTACTCCCCTTGCAGTGTTCCTGCATGGTGGCAGGGAGGAGAATGAACAACTCTTCTCCTTTCACATGTGGGACCCAGGTAGTGAGAGAACTAATTGGGATGCACGGCTAAGACAGGAGACCATAAACCACTTGTCAAGACAATAAAGTAAGAGTTTCTCATAGAAACTCCCATAGAAAGACTGCACTTTTCTGCTGCTTTTTTAATCACTGACTAAAGGAGGCCCCCGCCTCAGCCTTGCTGTGTGCCCATTGCCCCACATTGTTAAAGACCAGCTGATGGAGAGGGCAAGGTGACCCTTACTCCCAATGATGAATTGTAATTGCCTTTTCCTTGGCTTTTCAAACAGGATGTGGGATATCCGGAATTCCTGAACATCCGTCCGTATATGTCCCAGAGTAATGGTGAGCCTGTCATGTACGGACTGTATGCTGTCCTGGTCCACTCGGGCTATAGCTGCCACGCCGGGCACTATTACTGCTACGTGAAGGTCAGTGGCTCCTGTGTTGGTGTCAGGCTGTCTTAGGTGGTGGTATGCGTGCTACCTCCGGGGGGCAGGTTTGCGGTGCCTGTTTGCACAAGTCCAGATGTGACCTCTGCAGAATGTTTATTCTGTGGAAAGTGGCCGTGTTTTGTGGTTGTGTCCAGGTCCTGTTGTTGTTTCTTCGTGGAGTGCAAAGACGTGTTTTAAACCTGCCTCACCAGGATCTGTCCCACTCTTGGCCTTGTGATGAGACACTGGAGGGGGGCTGCTGCCAGTGCCCTGTCCTTAGACCCCCTGGAGAAGTCTCAGAAGGCCAGATATTGGTGGGAGAGGCTGTGCTGAGCAGACCTGTCAAAATAGCCTTCCACAAGGAAGGCTCGCATCTTTTGGGGTGCCAGGGAGGAAGGGGGACTCCAGCACACTCAGGGGCACATTCAAAGTTAGAGGGATACTTGACATTTTATGAAATCGTAAAATGCTAGTTAGTTCATCAGCACTGGGTACGTGTGGCAGCTAAAAGATTTTTTCCTTCCCTTGTTAAAAGTAAGGATCGCAGAAGTGTTGATCGTTGTGTTTTGTTTCGTCCACACCCTGCGCTGCTCAGGCAAGCAATGGACAGTGGTACCAGATGAACGACTCCTTTGTCCACTCCAGCAACATCAAGGTGGTTCTGAACCAGCAGGCCTACGTCCTCTTCTACCTGCGGTAACCGGCTCCCCACCCCCACCCCCCAGAGCACTCGTCTTCACTCTGCTCTCGCCCTGACCGGCCTCCCTAGCCTTTCCCTGCGTGAAAGTGACTGGAATTCTGCAGGAGGGAAGCTCTTGGAGCAGCTCTCCTCCTGCCAGTCAGGTGTAGTGGAGAGCGGCCACTGGGAAGGGCACTTAGATCACGTCCACTTGGCTGTTGAGTCAAAGCCAGAGCCTGTGGGAAGGTCAGAGCAGGAGTCCATCTGCCCCACAGTGAGGTGGCTTTGAATGTAAATTGGAAGGTTGTCTGTTACATTATTGCCCCAAATTAGATGCGTTCCATCTGGCTATCGGCTGGCGTACAGACCTTCCTCTGTGGGGAAAGTGATCACGGTGGGCAGTGAGGTAGTTGTCAGGGGGTAGAGGCTAAGTAGTCAGAGGGTATAGGCCTTTGGAAGGTGCCTCTTCTTGGGACTGATTGTCACCGACCTGGAAGATGAGGGTGTGGAGCAGGGAGGTGTTTTGCTGCTCCAGGATGGCTTTCTGATAGACTGAGACTCTAATAATCTCGGAAGAGCTGAGTAATCTGCTCTTTGCTTACATTGAGCAGAATCTCAGCCTGCGTAGTAAGTTCTCATGGTTTAAGGGCGAAGTCAGCTTCAGAGAAGCACGTTGGGACAGTCATGGTTCCCTCTGGCTGTTTTTCTGCCTTTGCCTGTCTTTTTTTATTTATCTGTGCAGCGTGGCTTGCGGGATCTCAGTTCCCAGACCAGGGATTGAACCCGGGCCACTGCAGTGAAAGCCTGGAATCCTAACCACTAGGCCACCAGGGAACTCCCTGCCTGCCCTTTTTTTTTGGAATGGAATTGTAACCTTGACTTCTGTATTCTGATTCCTTCTCACACTCAGTTTCGGTAAAGCCTCTGCAGCTTTAGTAAGACACTCCCTGACTTTGTTCTCTTCCTTTGACAGGATTCCAGGCTCTAAGAAGAGTCCTGAGGGCTCCATCTGCAGGACAGCCTCCTCCCTTCCCAGCCACCCCAGGGTGGTTCCAGACCACACCAGGAAGAATATCAGCAATGGGACCACGTCCTCATCAGTGACTGGAAAGGTACTTGTTTAAGAGGATCGATGTAATCATTGCCGTTCTTCGTGCCTGTGCCTCTCGGGATCGTGGAGCCCCCAGACCTCTTCATGCTGGGGAGCTCGGCCCGATGGAAGGAGGGTGCAGACAGCAGTCCTGCTGTATTCCACGTTCTTTCTGAAGTGGGTCACGGAGCCAACAATGGTGAGAAGGAAGAGGGGGACAGTGATGAGAAAACCTGACTCAGCAAATCAAGACTTAGAGCTCCCAGTGTGTCCCCACCTTAGAGCAGCTGCCACGCGGAAGTGCAGTGACAGGTTTCCCAAGCAAACCTCTGGCCTTAAGCATCTGGGAAAAAAATATTTTATCCCCACATTTTAATACTAAAAATGTGAGTAGTTTGTACCAGTGTTAATTTTCTGATTTTGATAATTATACTGTGGTTATGCTAAGAGAACGTCCTTTGTTTTTAGGAATACTCGTGGGTGTGTATGGAGGTAAAAGGACGTCGTGTCTGAAATTTAACTCATATAGTTAGGAAAATGTATATGTACAGACATACACACATATATAGGCAGAAGGAGAGAGAGCAGGAAAGCTAATGTGGTAAAGTGTTAACAATTAAGGAATACCCTTGAAGTTATTTTCGTATGTATTTGAAATTTTATACTAAAAAAAGTTAAGAACTCAGTTTTATTAATAAGATAATAGCAGTTTCCTTATAACATAATTCATAATTCAAAAATAGAACGGCCCTCTCTGTTGACTACTTCTGTGATCCTTTCCCTTCAGTCTGAAGATCAAATCCAAACACAGGCTGCCGGGGCCTAAACATGTCTACAGGGGTTTTAGTCATTTATGCAAATCTGTTTCCTTTCCAACATTCAAGAAAATAGAAGCTGAAATAGAAGCATTAGAGTTGACGTAGCAATGACATGCCATGACCTGGTTGCAAACGTGGTGGTCACTGTGGCTAGAGCAGGAAAGCCAGAAGCCTTGGGTGCTGCTCAGAGGAACAGCGACGGGCATGGGGGTGCCTGAGGGCGAGCACGGCACCCCCCCCCCGCCCTGCCCCCCACCCCACCCCCTGGTCAGGCCACCGCAAGGCCTCTTCACTGACCCTGCGTGTTTTCATCATGAAAATAACTTCCCACATACACTGCAGTTGCACAAAAGTTATTTTACTCTAAGTAACATTGTGTAAGTTCCATGTACTTAAATGCTCAACAAGTGGACAGTTTTGCAGCACAGTGGGAAGATGTATTCCTTTTAGGAAGAATGCTAATGAAGAAATAATGACCTAAGTGACGTAAAACCAGTCTGTTGCCTGTGCAGAGGCTATGGACGCTTAAGTGATTCAAAATAGTATCAAATTAGCAAGTATTTTGGGAAAAAATTGTTGCCGGCAAGAGTACCGTAAATGCAGTGTGGCAGTATGCATCCTAATTTATGAAAATATTAACAGCCTAGTAATGCCACTTCTAGAACATTAGCGTGGGGTACTAAGTACAGAAGAAGATTCAGTCTTTTTTTTTTTTTTTTTTCCTTTGGCGGTACGCGGGCCTCTTACCGCTGTGGCCTCTCCCGTTGCGGAGCACAGGCTCCGGACGCGCAGGCTCAGCGGCCATGGCTCACGGGCCCAGCCGCTCCGCGGCATATGGGATCTTCCCGGACCGGGGCACGAACCCGTGTCCCCTGCATCGGCAGGCGGACTCTCAACCACTGCGCCACCAGGGAAGCCCCCAGATTCAGTCTTTTGACCATTCCTTCAGCACATAGTCTCTAAGACCCTGATCTGGTTGGGGGTGGAGGTGACATGTCGTGGTAAACAGCACCGACGCAGGCCTCGGGGAGCATTTCGGTGAGTGAGTGGCATAGACCCAGTTGTGATGGTGCTATGGAGAAGGATGGGGCACTTAGCACCTTAGTGGTCATGTCAAGGAGACCTGGAGCCAGTCTGGTTTATAAACTCTTCATGCAATGAGATGGTCGCTAGTCAAGCATTAAAGACCTTTGTTGATGGGCCAGAGTACAAAGGTGATAATGGCATATGGTGAAACTGAGATGCTCCTGTGCACCTGTGTCAGAAGAAAAGACCAAAGGGAGAAGACACCAGCCTATTAATGGAGGGTTATGTTTAGGTGATGGAACTTGGTAAATTTTTTCCCTTTTTATTTTTTTGTATTTCTCAAATCTTGATGAAAATGTACTGCTTTCGTAGTAAAGATAATTATAAAGAGGCACACCCATACGTGCACAACTCAAAAGATACTGAAAAGAAGTAACAGTATCTGTATCGTGTGTCCGTATAAATAATTTGTCTAGAGTTGCCCCTCAGAGCCCCTGCCTGCTGCCTCCTTGTGGGGCCCCCGCCAGCCGGCTGTGCTCCCTCCTGCTTTGACCGCCTCCTCTGCTTTGCTCCCCTTTAGAGACCAGACCCTGTGACAATGAAGAAGCCTCAGACCCCTGAAGAGCTCGGGGTGCCCGTTGCCAGGAATGGCTCTGTGTCGGGCCTGAAGTCTCAGAATGGATACACTCCTCCCAAGCCACCCCTGGGGTCCCCTTCCCCCAAACTCTGCAAAACGCCTACCCACGTGCCGACTGTTTTGGATGAGCCTGGAAAGAAAGTCAAGAAACCAGCCCCCCTGCAGCACTTCTCCCCACCGCTCAAAACCTCCCCGGGGCCCCCCGGCGCCGGCGAGCTGGGCGGCAGCAGGTGTGAGGGCCGCAGGCCCAGCTCCTGGGACGGCAGGGCCACCCTCTCTACCTCACCTCGGCCCCCGGCCGCCAGGACCGCCAACGGGCTCGGGCCCAAGGTGGGTGATGAGGGCCCAGCCGCCGAGAGGAGGGGCTCCAGCCCTGAGCACCCTGCTGGCGGTGGCCCCGCCAGGCCCCCCCCGGCACCCCAGAGTGGAGCCGCCCCTCTTGGCGATTCTCAGGGAACCCACTCTGCCGGCCCCGCCAAGGTGCTGCCGGCCCGAGCGGATGCGGAGCTGGTGAAGGCCAAGTGCCCCGACCTGAGCAGCGCCTCCCCCGAGCCCGCCAACACCATGTCTCCTCCACCGGCCAAAAAGCTGGCCCTTTCTGCCAGGAAGGTGGGTGTGTGGGAGGGTGTCGGTCGGGGTTGGGGAGCGGGTTCGATTGTAGTTTGGGGGGTGGGGCGGCAGCACAGGGGCATTTGGCCGCCCGAGGAGCTGAGACGTCGGGCGTCCCTAGGTGGCAGAGGGCTGTCCAGGCGCAGGCAGGTTGTGGCATCTCTGTCATTGGATGAGGCCAGTGGCCGATAGAGGGTCAGGGCCACACAGCTGTCTTCTGTCTCCATCTGTGGACAGATGTCCTAAGGGAGCCTCTGGGAACGGGCCCCGGCAGGGAGCTCTGAGCACGGGGACGCGCGGGACACGGGCTGGCTGGCACCTCTGTGTGCACCTCGAAGCTCCGTGATGTAATTGTTGTACTGAGATTTTTGTTTAAACTTCCTTCGTTTTTTCCTTTTTGTTTCTAACCAAAAACACTTCTGATTCTTCTTCTACCATTCTCCCACCCCTCACACCCCCTTTTTTGTTCTTCTGTCCTCTCATCTTTCTTTCTGGGCTCTTTTATTTTTTATTTTATTTTTATTTTATTTTTACTTTTTCTCTTCACTCACGGCAACCTTTTTTAGAGCACCAAGTTTTTATTTATGTCAATAACTACAGGCCAGCACCCTGCGGAGGGCAACCGGCAATGACCTCCGTCCACCTCCCCTCTCTCCATCCTCCGACCTCACCTCCCCCCGGAAACCCACTCACCCCGTCGTCGCCTCCACCTGGCCTGTCAGTACAATCCGGTAAGCAGGGCGGCCGCTCCTCCCCCGTGGGGACAGCACACAGGTCTGCCCGGTGTCTCCTCTGTCCTCCTGCTGAAGGGGCTTCAGTGGGGCAGAGGTGGCTTGGTCTCTCAGGCCCTGGCTTTTTTACTCTGTCTTCATCTTCCGTCGTCTGCCACGGGCTCGTGGTGATGCGTGTGTTGTGAGCTGATCTGCCTATGGCCCCCCAGCCCCGTGACAGGACCCTGAAGTGGAGGGGGGGGCGTTTGAACAGACCATGCGTGAGCTCAGGGTCCTGTGCACTGGTTGTGTCTCCCAGCCGTGCTCCCTGGCTTATCTCGGGTGGGGTGGGGTCTGTCACCCTGGCCCTGAGGGCCTCCCGAGTGGACGCCGGCGCCCCCCATGCGCTGCGGAGGCTGCTGCGGGAGGCGAGGTTCTTTGGGAGCTTTTCAGGCTCCTGCGGAGATGCCCCCCTGGAGGTTTGGGCTGTCGCCTCCTGGCCCGCTCCGTACAGGGGTGCTCGTGTTCCTTTGTGAGTCCAGGGCCAAAGGCCCAGAATTACCGATAAACGGCTTGTTTGAAGGCTGAGGGGCTATCAAGGCCTTTGGCAGCTGGGGAGGGAGGAAGGAGGGAAGGAAGATGGGGCGCGAGGCCATGGGGTGGTTTGGGCGGGCTTGGCGTTGCTGCGGCGCCAACGTGCCCTCCCTGCCCTCCTCGTTCGGGGCCCCGCTGTTCCCTTTGTCCAGCCCTGCTCCCGCTCTCAGTCCTGGCATGGGAGTTTTGCACATGCTAGGTCCTTAAACGTCCAGGACATTTATTGGGTATCTTTTTCTTTGCTTCTTTGACATTTAACTTTTTTTTAATTCCAGAAAACGCAGAGCAGCGTGATGTAGTAGTGCAGTTTGTGTGTTGCCATCAGAGCTTGTTGTCTAGTTTAGAGGATGTTGAGACAGTCCTGTTTAATTAGCAACCCTTGGAGATGGGTTTATTGTCACACATTCACAGATGAGAAAAGTGTGGCCCAGAGTGGAAAGTTGACTTTTCCAAGGTCGCATAGCTGGCAGGAGGAGATCCAAGAGTCTCACTTGATTTGCTCTAGATCCTGCCCTTTACTTGTCTTGCTGTATCATCTGACTGAAAAGTCTGTTTCCCTGATTTTCCTGAACCCCAAGTTTCAGAGGAGAATCCTTGAAGGGTAATAGTGGAAGAGGCGTAGGCTCATAGCCGCCTTTCTTATAAGACTCACTGCCTGTGCTCAGACACCTGATACTTGTGGAGGCTGGACATTTATTGCTTAGTGGAGGTTTCCTCCCAACACATTTGTACTGAGAATCTGAAACATTAGGGTTTGCAAAAGTACTTTGAACTGCCTGGTGACAAGAAACTAAGAGATATGTAACGATTTTTATTAACTTTGATCTTAAGATTTGAATTTGTTAGCATGTATTTTCTAATGTTCACTGAAATGTACATATATCTGAGGTTTACGGGCGAAAGTCTTTTAAAATCCTGACCTGCGAGGGAAGGGGCCGAGGGAGGGCAGGCAGGGAGAGCTCAGCCTGTCCTCACTACCTGACTGTCCCTACAGGGCTGTGTCACCTGCTCCGAGACCATCCAGCCATCTGAAGCCCCCCCTTGGCCCCCACTCCCTGTCACTGTCCAGCAGCCCCCCACCTCTCGGGACAGCAGACCCACAGAGCCACTCGCCCGCCTCTGCGCCCCTGCCTCAGGTCAACGGGGGCTTCCGGGCCCCCTCACACCAGCTGCCAGAGGCCAGCGAGCCCCCCCAGGGTCTCTGTAAGAAGAGGAAGAAGACCCGCGTGGGAGAGATCCAGGGCCAGGGCTCAGAGGCCTGCACGGCTGTGGCGGCCCCTCCAGGGCCTCCCAGGAAGAGGAGGAAGAGGAAGAGGAAGCACACGCGGGACACGGATGCCTCCGCTCTGCAGGCGGGGCGCACGCCGGGGCCACCCTGGAGCCCCGTGCATAGAAAGGAGGGTCGGGCGGAGCCGCCGGCGGGCAGACCGGAGGAAGAGGGCGGACAGCAGCCGGGGAACGGCTGGCCCGTGGGATGCGTGAGCGACGGCCACCGCGTGAGCCGCAGGAAGAGGAGGAGGCAGGGAGCTGAGGGCCTTGGCGGAGAAGACGGCCTCCGCCGGGACCACCCACCTCGGCGTGGGTGAGAGCAGGGAGCCCTGCGCCTCCGCTCACACACAGCCCACTCCCAGTGGGTGCTGTCTGGAAATACAGGCGCTGCCCGGCCCTCTGGGACCTGACTGTATCGTCAGGTGTCCCAGGCGGGTGGCGAGTGGAAACAGCGTTCCGGACCTGGCCAGCCCCATAGGTGCTGGGAGGTCCCGTGACCCGGGCCGGGCCGCGCTGCGCTGGGGTCCTGTCGTCCACCTTGTGGGACTTGCCTCGGATTAAAAACGCACTTGTGTGCTTTTCTGGACTGTGGCCGTGGGCAGGTCCTGGTCAGGTTCGGGTGGAGTCTCCTGGGGCTCTTCTGGAGGGCTGAGGCACATGCACCAAAGTTCACGGGGTATCTGGGCCTCAGTTTGCTAGGAGCTGACTGTCAACTCTGACTTCCTAGGAGCTGCTCTTCCTCCGATGTCGTCCAGCCAGAGGCTATTGCAGCATCACCAAGGAAAAAGAGAAAGAAAAAAAGGAAGCAGGAGTCACAGCAGGAAGTAGAAGAGAATGAGCCTGAGGGCCAGAGGGGCTCTGTAGTCCCTGGGAGCAGGCCAGGGACAGCTGTGAATGGCCAGGCTCCCGGAGGCCCCACAGGTGTGCACTGGGCCGGGAGGGGACGCCAGGGGAGCAGGGGGTGGGAGCCAGCCTGCCCTGTGCGTCTAGAGGCAGGTGCGGTACATTGGGAGGGGGCCCGCTGGAAGACCTCTTACCTCTGCCCTCGTGCCAGCTGTCTGCCCACTCGGATCTCCTGACCTGGCAGATCGTTCAGCCCAAACTACCCCGTAGGAAAAGATGGGGTACGTGTAAACTTTACACGTTCTGTGAGCGCAGTGTTCCCATCTAAACCTTCCCACTGGAGTTACTCCTGGGCCGCCCAGCCTGGCGTTTTTCTTTGCCACTTGAACTTGCAGCATTGGGTTCAGAAGCTCACCTCCCTCTGCCTCTCTTTGTAGCCGGCCTTCCTGAAGATCGTGTGGCCTTTTGCAGTGGGGTTCTGTGTGCTGTGGCCGTGCCTGGGCTGAGGCCTCCACCAAGCGCCTCGTCCACGTTGTGTTTTCTTTTTCCTTAGTGGGCCAGCTCGTTTCACCAGGCTCTCCTGGTGGAATGTGTCTGTTAAATGAGGGGAGAGAAGGTCCTCAGCGCCTCAGGAAGGGGCCCCCAGGTGAAGGATCGTCTGGGTTCTGCTGTTTGTGCTTTGGGGGCACACTGGTTCCCGGGGATGGGTTTGTAGTTTATCAAACTCCGGAGAAACGAATTCATGAATAAACACGGAATTCCATTAATTACACGGCAAAAGCACTAACCGCTAGGCAGTGAGGAATGGCCACTTCAGGCAGCCCGTGTGTCATTGGAGAAAAGGCTGCAGAGACCGGCTGTCGTCAGACGGGGTCACTTTGTGAGCACGTCAGCTAAGCGGGAGGTGCTGCCGGGCCCCAGGGCTCTCCGCCCAGTGCAGAGCAGGAAGTGCGCGGCGGGCACACCCAGCACCCCGTGTGTTTGTTCATGATCCCAAAATTGGGGCAGGCATTTGTGACCCTAAAGAGGCCAGAGCCCGGGTTGCGGGTGGCTCCGCGTGACCACCGGGCCCGAGCTGTGCTGAGGAGCGGCTGGAGAGGGGGTGGGGGACAGGCCGGGGGCAGACAGTGGACGCTGTCCTGCTCAGAGCACTGAGCCTGAAGGGCACCAGGTCATTGCCAAATTGGCGGAGCAGACAGATGAGGTCAGGCTTGTGTTTAGGGAGGTGAGTCTGTCTATTCTGACAGTTGTGGGTGGTTAGGGGGACTGGGCAGAGGCCAGGAGCAGCTAAGACGTCGTTTCTAGAGCCCTGATAAGGGGTGGTCAGTGCTGTCTGTGCAGATGTCCTTGCTGGCCAGGCTCTCTGCGGGCAGGGAGGTGGGAGCTGCCCTGCGAAGCTGCGGTGGTGGTGGTGGCGGCGGCACCTTGTCCCTCCAGTTCGCACTGCTCTGGGTTTCTGCCCCTTCCCTGCAGGCGAGGAGCTTCCATTGGGAGCTCCTATCCCTTCCTCCGTCAGACCGAGGGCTCACTGCTGCCTGTAGGTTTTTTGTTTTGTTTTCGGTGTTTAGGTTTTCATCTTTTGCAGAGTTGATTTGGACCAATAACCTCTTCTCTTGAGAAAGAATAATCGTTAACTCCCTTGTCACAGGCAGGCAGGCAGGCAGGCAGGAAGAGCTTGCTTTTACACATTCTCTAAAGAATTTGTCATTAGTAAGTTCTGCAATTCTGTTGTAAATAAAAGGTGTACGAGTGTTTCCTCGGTGGTTTATTTTTAATGTATGTAAATGTTATTCTGATTGCAGGGCTGGGACAGGCTCCCCTTGTATCCTGGGACAGAGAGAGAGAATCCGATGTGGTCCAGGAATTGCTCAAATATTCATCTGATAAAGCTTATGGGAGAAGAGGTACTGGTTTTGAGACTTGACTTCTGTCTTCTGCAGTTGGCTTATGAGGAGCTAGAGAGGCCTGAAAAAGACCTCCTGTGTTGAGCCTTGTGCATAGGAATTGCTTGGCTCTGAAGATGGGAAGAGGAATGTACATGTCTATTGTACCCTCTCTGACCCCATTGACATTGTATGCGGATCAAGAGCCCTGCAGGCGGGTTTTGTCTGCGGTGGGGATCCAGAGCAGCTTCCTGCTGGGCTCTGGGAGCCGGGGAGAGGGCAGAGCGTGGGTGTTTGGGCAGGGCAGGGCAGGCCAGCCAGGGAAAGCGTTAGAATTCCAGAGTCGGGGCAGGCAACAGACCGAAAAACTCATCCAGCACTCATGCTGTAAGTTTTTATTTAGAACATTATTTTTCTAATTCGGACTCGGAGAAAGAATGCAAGATCTTTGTTTCTCAAATGAGGGCATGGGCTTAAAAAGAACTAAATATTCGGGGTTAACAGTGTTTGCTTTTAAGTGAGGGGATCACTGACTGGCCTACACACCGGAGACCACTCTGTTCCTCCCCTTTTCCTTCTCTGTGTATCCATTTTCACCAAAAGGTGGCACTCAAAACTTTTTGAATAATTAGGAGTAGACCAGCCTAGTTTGTAAACTTCACCCTTGAAGTAAATCCACAGGGCAGCCAGGTACCCACACAGGTCGCAATGCCAGTGTCTGTCTTGCAGTTTTGACGTGGGACGGCGAGGTGTCAGCTGTCAGTCAGGACGCCATTCAGGACAGCAGGCTGGCCCGCATGGCCACAGTCATTGACGACTGGGACGAAGAGTTCGACCGAGGGAAGGTGTGATGCGTGGTGGCGCCTGGCGGGGGCGGAGCGCTGCGGAGTAGCTCAGCTCGGGGGGCGCTGGGGAGGACTTGGATTTTCAGGGCTGTTTGAAGGGGCAGCAGCACTGCAGAGTGGCCGAGGGTGAGACTGGAGCCACGCTGCCCGGGTTCAGGAAGCCTGTGTCCTCCAGTCACTCCTGCTCCTCCGTCAGTGAAGTGGGGGTCGTGGGGACACCTTCCGTGGGTCACTGGAGTGTCAATCTGTTAGTTTAGGTCGCACGTTGAGACTCGTGCTAGCACGTAAGTAAGCACTTGGAAAGGAGCCCCCGGGACCCGGGGGAGCCCTTTTTGGGAATTGTGACACTGTGATTCTTGACATAGGAAAAGAAATTGAAAAAATTCAAGAGAGAGAAGAAAAGAAACTTCAACGCCTTCCAGAAACTTCAGAGTAGACGGAACTTTTGGTCTGTGACTCATCCAGCTAAGGCTTCCAGTCTCAGCTATCGCCGCTGAATTTGGAGCTGTCAAGATGGGTCAGTTTGTGCGTGTGTGTGTGTGCAGTCGTGCATGGGCTGTGGTGTGTACGGTGTGGAGTGTGGTGTGCACACACCGGTCACTCGCAGATTGAGGACCAGGCTGTTTCCAGGCTCCATCTCGTGTCAGTGGCGTTGCCTGTGTTGGACGCGCTCTCCCGGGGTGGTGGTGGGACTCCTAGGGTCTCGTTTCTCTCCCTCAAGAATGATGTTCTTTGCCTCACAGCCTCCAGAGACACGGTCCCTTCCTGGGGACCGTCTATCTGGACTGAAGAGCCACTTGCCGAGGACTTGCTGTCTCTGTCGGCTCCAAGCCTGCCATGGGGGACGGCCCGCAGAGGCCCCGGGCTTCTGTGGATCAGGACCTCTGGTGACACAACACGCACTGTGACAGACACGGGGACTCTTAGAGCAGGGGGCAGCACAGCAACTGGGACCTGAGATGGGGCTGAGCGCCCTGTGATGCTGTCCTGGGGCTGCGGGGGACGGCAGGGAGGACGACGGCTGCGCCTTCCCAGTGTGACCTCGAGCTCCAGAGATGACGGCGTGCAGCCAGTTGCTCTTCTCGACGGGCCCTCCATCCCCCACTCCGGGCGGCTGGCACTGCTAGCTCATCCTGCGCCTCCCGCTTCCTCGGGGGGGGGGGCTCTGTATGCCTTACCTGTTCAGCCTCAGAGAGTCGGCGGCGCCCCGGGCCGGCCCCACGCCGCTGCCTCTCCCTTTTATGGAATTGCGGGGCGGGCAGCCCTGCCAGTGCATCTCTCTCTTGCAAGAAACTCTAGACCCTCTCTGGAGAGCAGGTGGCTGTAGTGGGGCAGGTTGGGGGCCGAAAAGATGTGCCAACACATCTGCTTCTCAGGCTGCTACTTGTTCCGAGGTGGCTTTGCTGGACCCTCCCTTGCAGCTGCAGTAACCCGGGGGTCCTTACTGAGGTGGTGGTCTTGGGGTAGATTCTCTGTTTATTTTACTACTTGATATAAAACATTTATTTTTGACCAGGCCTGTGGCTTCCATCAGCAATATGTTTCCTCTCCCTAATATGCAAATACTGGCTTTGTTTGCTCAATTTTGTGAGTGCTTTTTGAATTTAGATGATTGTATTACTCGAGAAGATCATGATCACTCTTTTACCTTGTTCAAGCTGTGCCTGCGAACTTATAATTTAATAAATACGGAAAATCCTCAGTGAGGTGATACTGTCCAGAAAAAGGACGCATGTCCCAGTGGTAGAAGGTATGGAAGTAAATCTGAAGATTATCCCTCAGCGCATGTCCATGCTTCCTCTCCTCTTGGTACCGCTTCGGGTGGGAGTGGACCAATACCTGGTCCTGTCCTTCGAGTGGTCTCCTTGGCCTGAGGCCCGATGCACTTGTCTGGCCCCCACTTTCTTCCTCACGGAGCCTTGCCCTTTGCTCTGCTGCTCGTTCTGGGGCCTGGGGGATCCTGGTGGTATCGAAAAAGCGTTACATTTTTTATACGGGGAGCTATGTTAATTTTTTCATGTGGGTCGATCTTTATGTTTTTTTCTTCCTGTTTTTGTATTTCTCTTTAAAAAGTTGGGGAGAATAATACCAGTGGCCTGCGCTGGGGCTGCTCTGGTCCCAGCAGATGGGAACCGGGCTCTGCCTGGACTGGCCTGGGAGCCTTTTTGTCTTTTTCAGAGGACTGATTCCTGCATGTCAACCACACCTTGCTCAAAGCTGAGGGGCCCACCCCAGTGCCCTGTGGCTCTGTCATTTGTCATCTCAGGAGGGAAGGCAGGTGCCTCCGTGGGCAGGGTTTTTTTCTCTCTTGAGATGTTGACATCCATTCCTGCGTGAACTATTTCCCCGACCATATTTTTAACATGTTCTGTAGCTGAAAAAAGAAAAATTCAGTTGTTTGCTAGCACAGAATTGATCTCCTTTCTCTCTCTTCCTCTTCTCCAAACAAGTCTCTTCCTTTCTCCACTATATAATTATAAAGGCTTTTCCTGAGGAGAACGTACCCGTTTTCTCCTGGGCAGGGATGAGCACTGGCCTGACCCTGCAGCATTTAAGTATCACTGTTAAGTAGACAAGTCCTCCCATCCCACGGAGAATCATCGGCCAAACTGGGAGGGAAAGGATAGGCCCAGAAAACGAGTCCAGATCCTAGGTGTCCGTGTATAAAGCTTCTATAGTGGCAGTCTTAGACTTTGTTGACTTAGAACATGGGTCTAATTTAACTCACCCTTCCCAGTGGTCCTGGGTCCTGTCACTCCCTGACCCTCGGCTGGGGCCCTGCTCACACCTTGGCCCCGTGTGCGCGTCAAGTCCACGGCACATGACCTGCACCTCCGCTCCAGGGGCTGAGGGGCCCCAGATGTTGTCAAGATCTCGGTGCAATAAAACAAGGAGTTTTTGTGAGTCCTGCCTGTGTCTTTGTTTTTTTTCCCCTTTGACTTTTAAAAGGTTCACCCCGACCCCAGTCTGCTGTCCCAGTTTGCGTGTGAGGTTGGCCTCAGGCACTTTCTGGTCACCTGTCCGTGAGTGGGAGTCAGGTGCCTTTAGCAGTCTGTGCAGCAAAGCTTAGAACAGGTCTTTGTTAAGAATAAAGGGGGAATAAAGAGGTTTATTTGAATGTCTTAATACATTATTTGAATTTAAGAAGGGAGAAATCCTTTGAAGTGACTCCTTGAGCTTGGAGGGTGATTTTCAGTGAGCACCAGCTTGAAACTTGGAAACAGTATCATTCCACTGAGGTTTGTTTGAAAATTTTTTGAACCAAATGGTTGGACTTCTGCAGGGAAAGATGAGGGAGAAATCATAGGTTTTGCTAAACTGAGTTTTCCTCACAGTTGGCAGGGATGACCGAGGCCTCCGGTTTGGGGACCCCCTCCTGAGCCTGGCTTGTGCACAGCGGTGGGTAGGGCACGGCGATGTGGTCAGTGCCTGTTCAGTCTCCCCTGACCCGAGTGGGCACGCCCAGCTGCTGCTCCGGCCACATACCGGAGGCCGCGGTGAGGAAAACTCGTCTCCTGTGTGGACTGGAATTCAGTGTTGGTACAGAGTGTAATTTGGACTCACGTGGACATTGCAGCTCTTGTCAGGCTTGACGGGAGCAGGAGGGGCAGGGTCTGGCTGATACCGCACATCCTGGAAGTGGGGTAAGGCCAGGAGGGGGCACAGGTGTCTGCAGAGCGCTCCATGATCTGCAGGTTGCAGGTGGCAGGAGCAGTGCCTGTGAGTGGGTGACAGGAACTAGTGTCGTCCCAGGCAAAGGCAGGTTTCCGTTGAGTGGGTTCTGGTGCCCGAGCTCCGCGGCTCCTTACCCCTTCCTTCCCTTCAGTGACACCCCACAGTGCCCCACCCAAACATGCTCCTCAGGCACGGGGACTCTCTATTCCAGTCACTGCGGGGGGGTGGGGGGGGTGGTTGGCCAGACAGCTCAAAATGAGGACAGCAGAGTAAGAACAGGTGAGGTGAGACATCTGCTGGACCCAAACCAGAGGGGGTGCTCGGCAGGTGGGAGAGAGTTTGGGGTGACTGATGTAGTTCATGGGCCTGTCTCACCAGCGGAACTTGTGTCCAGAGGTTCTGCATCACCGGCTGGGAGGCAGCTGGAGTTGATCCACTACAAATCTGGGCACAGGGGTCATACAAGCAAGACCATAGCTTTTGCGTGTCGTTACTGGTTCCCATCAGTAGCAACATGGTTCTGGCTGCGTAGAAGATGAATAAGGCCAAGTTTCCCACTGGCAGCCCATGGTCTCAAGCACAGAGCTGCCGGCTCCAGTGGGAACCAGGAGGAGGGCGTGCCAGCTCTGCCTGGTGTGGCCTCGGGGAGGAGGGGAGGCTGTGAATGGGGGGTTGACAGGTGAGTAGGCTCCAGCTGGTTGGGCTTGCTTGAACGACCCTGTCAGGTGGCAAGGCAAAAGCACAGGATGTTTCTCCATTGATAATTTCGGTAGGAACCTTTCATGCCAGCCTTTCTTTGCGTGTCTTTGTGTGTCTTTCGGATTACAGTGAGTGCCTGCGGTGTCGTCAGCAAGGGTCTACAAGGTCTGATTCGCTCTTTACACACCCAAGGCTGATGGCAGTGTGCGTGCAGGCCAGGGGCGGGGGTGGAGAAGACAGGTGAAGATGACCAGTCCAACAGGCTGGCCAAGAAGTGCTCATGTCTGCAACTATGACATGGTAGGAACAGAAGAGGTGGGGCCACTTCGGTATTCAGAGGTGGAATCAAGAGCAAAGGTAACATAAGGTGGAAGGTTCAGGGCTGGGGGAAGACCTCTGGCTTGGGAAGTCAGTTGAGTGGTAGGGCATGTCATACCAGAGAGGCAGGTGGGTGACAGATTCCAAGGCTGTGATGCAGCCAAGCCTGCGTTATCAGAACAGAATGGGGAGAACCACAGGTGTGAGAAGGAGGTGACCAGGGAGCATGGAGTCTCCCGATTAAGAAAGAGTGCAGGAAACCTGGGAAACCAGGTGACCATCCATTAGAAGCTTGGCCGACCTCGGGAGTCAGGAGCGAGCAGTGAAAGGCTGGCTGGTACAATGGAGTGAGGAAGGCCAGGGTTCGAATCCTGCCCAGTCTTGGTAGCGTGGACAGCCTCCATGTAGATGGGACCTAGGTGAAGCTAGGTTCTGGTAATCCCAGGCAGCTTGAGGATGTGTCATGTGACACCTGGTGGGAGCTCAGCGGTGTGGTTCTCTCTCTGCCTTCCGGGCCTCATGGCTGGTCACCTGCACTGGCTCCTCCCTTTAGCCCAGGCTCGTGCCTGGAGGAGCCCCTGCTGCCCAGACTCTGCTTAGCCCAGCTGCGTCCGGCTCCTTCCTTCCCCGCTCCTGCATCAGGACCGGCTGGTACCGTCAGGGAGGACCATCCAGCTGCCCAAAGCTGGTTGCCATGCTTCATTAGGCTCTGTCTCAGGGGGCCCCTCTCTCCCATCCCATTAGTGGCTGTTGCACGTTTGTGCCCTCCCACCGCCTGTGTGCCCCTTACTCTTGGCAAATGATTTTCATCCCACTGCAGGAGTTCCCTCCCACTGCAAAATAAACAGTGAAACACGAGGAAACCAAAACCATAAGCAACTTCTCTCCCTCTCCACGTGGTCTATCCTCTCTCTAACCTAGCGGTCCCAACACTCACGGAGCCCAGAATCACCTGGGAGAGTTATTTAATACTAATTTAATTTAATACAAATGTGAAGGAAATGAGACTCTCGAGAGTGAGGCTTGGGCAAACCCTTCCTGAGTGATTCTGCCGGGCGGCCGGCCGGCGTTGAGAACTGCTGTGCTAGTCCCGGGTTTGAGAGAGGGTCAGAATCACCAGGGGGTTGTTAAAACACAGGTTGCTGGGCCCCATCCCCCGACATTCTGATTCAGCAGGTCTGGGGTGAGGTCTGAGAATTTGCATTTCTAACACGTTCCTAGGGGATGCTGAACCCACTGCTGGGTGGGGACCACACTCACAGCTCTGATCTAATGGTTCTTACATGGGATGGTCTGTAGGAGCCCCTGTGGGGTCCTCAATGTGCTCTCCAGACTGACCTCTTCCACCCCTTGGGGACCTCACCTCAGTGATTTTCCCGTCTGCCTCCTGTGTCTCGCTCTTCCCCCTTCCTTCTCTCGTGAACATGTTCAAGTGTCAGCCATCCCAAAAAAGGCCCGTTTTTTCCGTGTCCCCTCCCAGCCACCCTCTCCCTCACCTAAGCTTCGATTTGCCCTCTGCTTCCTTCTCCACGGTCCTCAGTCTGCCTTCTGCCCGCATCACTCCGCTCAGTGACCCAGTTCCCAAATCTGATGAGCCTTTGCCACAACTTCTTTTCAGGATTGGACACTATTCACCCCCGTCTCCCTGAAGAGCTCTTCTTTTTCTGTCCCTTCAGTGTTAAATCTGTTGGATCTGGTGAGCCCTGGATACCTAGATGTAGCCAGAATCAATCCACTCCGATCAATATTCCCCATTGTGTACTCAATATAGCCCGAGGAGCATCTTTTCCTGGATATCCTACTGGCAAATTTGTGGCCCAGACAGAGTTCATTGTTTTGTCTGCCCTCCTCTTACCTGTGTCCTGCTCCACCTGTGTCCCTCCCATGGCTGGGGGCCCACCATCCACCCTGATGCCAAAGCCAGAAACGTGCCCGCCACGCTCGGCACCTCCTTCACATTACTCCCACACATCAGTGACAGAATTCTGATCTTTCCACCTGGCTGCCGGAAAGTCCTCTCTTTCCCGTCCCCACTGCCTGGCTCTCAGCTTGAGTCGCCACCACTTTTCTGTTGGACTCAAATTGTCTTCTAACCAGTGCTCCAACCTCCAGTGGACCTGCTTCCTGGTCTGCCTTCCTGGCCCCCAGGATAGTCCTTCAAGACAAGAAGCCCAGGCTTCCCTGGTGGCGCAGTGGTTGAGAGTCCGCCTGCCGATGCAGGGGACACGGGTTCGTGCCCCGGTCTGGGAAGATCCCACATGCCGTGGAGCGGCTGGGCCCGTGAGCCATGGCCGCTGAGCCTGCGCGTCCGGAGCCTGTTGCTCCGCAACGGGAGAGGCCACAACAGTGAGAGGCCTGCGTACCGCAAAAAAGAAAAAGCCCTAATCAAATCATTCCCATCCTCAGGTTTCCCAGCACCTGTCACAACTGTGTTGTTGAAAGGATGTGTCAGCCTTCATCATCCCGCGCTGACTGTTGGGACTATTAAAATGCACCTTGATGTGGTTTTTTGCTCTTACAGTCATAGAAATGATCCGTGGTTCATGTACTTTATTCTCCCTTCTTACGTGTACTGATCTGCTGTTTCCTGCCTTACATGGCCTCGGTTAGGCACTTCCCCTTGGCAGAGACCGGTGGGTGTTGCCTTCTGTCAGTCCCGAATTCCAGGCCCCCAGGAAGTCTTGGTTGAAGGGGTAAGCCCGACAGGGGTGTGGTTGGTGACCGTGCCCTTGGACTCCTCTCAGAACGCGGCCAGCCCACCTCCGTTGATGTCCTTGGCCCAGAAGCCTCCTTGCGCCGTCCTCCCGACGCTTCTGTCTCTGAGCCCCTGCCCCCACCCCCCATCCCCCCCACCTTTGTTGTTTTCACAAGTGAAAATATTTTGGCAGGTCTGGCGGGAACTGGAGCATTAGCTCCTCTATTTGAAGTGAAAGCCTGGACTGTGTGGCACGTGGCCAGCTGTCTTGTCGGGCGGCAGGGGAACCGTTTGTGACAGCTGGACACAATCAAGATCCATTACAAACAGATTTCAAGTGCCATTCACACACAGAAGAAATTGCAAGCTTTAGCAGAATAAAATCTGGGGGTTTTCAAAGCAAGACAATGCCCCAGCCTCGGCCCGTGTGAGCGGCTCGGTTTGCGTCTGCAAGCGCGCTTCCTTCCCCAGCACCACCTCCCTCCCGAGTGCAGGCTGGAGAGGCTGTCGGGGCTGGCAGGGGCTGCCCCCAGGCCCTGTCTTGTATTACTGAGGACACCTGTCTAAACCTGCATGGGGAGGGCTCAGAGGCTGGCTTCCGGAAGCGCCGCTGGTCAGCCTCGTCAGCCTCTCACCTTGGTCTCAGGGAGAATGAAGGGTTCACGTAGCAGTTGGAGGGTGAGGCTGGCAGGCCCAGCTGAGCCCATTCCTCTTCTGTGAAGCAGGTGTTGTCTGAGGTAACTGTCCCTCCCTCCCCGGCCCTGGCCTTGGTGGAGCTCTGAGTAGTGGGGTGTCGGGTAGCCATTTATAATTCTGTATGGATGGGAGGCCTTAGGACGTGGTGCTTCCTGTGGTTCTGTTGGCCTCAGGGGACCGTGTTCCTTCAGCATGTGCGGGGTGAGTTGCTCCTTTTGCACATGGAGGGGGTGTCAGTGCTCATGCAGTGAGGGGACACCGTCCTCCCCTTTCTCACGAGACCCTCCAGTTTGCGCTGCCCACTTGGCCCCCTGCTGTCTCACTCATCTTGATGGGAGAAGAGAAAGGCAAGGAAGCAGAATCATTTGTTTTAGAAAAAGAAACCAGATGAAATATGGGCACAAGGAAGAACAGAGAGGTAATAGTAAAGTCCCTTACCATGGTATCTTATATCTAAGCCCCCTCTAAAATTCTTATTTAAAACATTAATTTAAAATAGGTAATAATATCATATGATATCACTTATATGTAGAATTTAAAATATGACACAGATGAACTTATCAAAACAGAAACAGACTCACAGGCATAGAAAACAAACTTATGGTTAACAAAGGGGAAAGGGCTTGGGGGAGGGATAAATTAGGAGTTTGGGGATTAGCAGATACACGCTACTATATATAAAATAGATAAACAACAAGGGCTTACTGTATATCACAGGGAACTGTATTCAATATCCTATAATAAACCATAATGGAAAATAATATGAAAAAGAATATATACATTATATATATATATATAAATAACTGAACTTTGCTGTACACCCAAAACTAACACAACATTGTAAATCAACTATACTTCAATTAAAAAAATAAAATAGGTAATACATGCATATTGTGTTTAATTCAAAAGCTGTGTATTTCCCAGGACTGCTATAACAAAGTCCCATGGGCTGGGGGGCTTAAAACAACAGAAATTTGTTCTCTCACGTCTGGAGGCCGGAGGTCTGGAATCAAGGTATTGGCAGGGCTGCACTCTCTCTGAAGAATCCTTCTTTGCCTCTTCCAGCTTCTGGTGACCCAGGCATTGCTCGGCCTCTCCAGTGTCTGCCTCCATCTTCACATGGCCTTCTCTATGTGTCTCTGTGTCCTAATCTCCTCTTCCTAGAAGGACACCAGTTATTGGATTTGGGCCACCCTAATGATCTCATCTTAACCTGATTACATCTGCAAAGACCTTACTTCCAAATAAGATCACAATTCACAGGTACTGGAGGTTAGGTTTTTGGGTTCACAATTCAACCCCTTTGAGTATTGATGGGTATTTAATGAAGAGTCTCCCACTCCTGTTTCCCTGGCAACTGGCTCTCCTCCCAGAGGCAGGGAGGCCCCCAGTCTCCTGTGTGCCCTGTTAGCCACAGTCCACGCTTGCCCACTAGTTTGGGAGTCCCGAGAAGGCATGGCTTTCCAGCTGCTCTCTTCGCTGCTGTGTCCTCAGCATCTTGAACAGCGCATGGCACGGCACTGCACCCTGCCCCCGACAAATATTTATCAAATGGCTGAACGTACAATGTAAATGTACATCACATGTTGATGTATTTTTGTTAGAAATGGAAATATATTATATACCCCTGTTCTGTCCTTGGTTTTTCCACTTCATACAGCTTGGGAATAGTCTCACATTGGTAAATGCGGAAATAAGCCTCAATCTTTTGTTTTGTTTTGTTTCGTGGTACGCGGGCCTCTCACTGTTGTGGCCTCTCCCATTGCGGAGCACAGGCTCCGGACGCGCAGGCTCAGCGGCCATGGCTCACGGGCCCAGCCGCTCCGCGGCATGTGGGATCTTCCTGGACCGGGGAACGAACCCGTGTCCCCTGCATCGGCAGGCGGACTCTCAACCACTGCGCCACCAGGGAAGCCCAGGCTCAATCTTTTAAAAGCCTGTGGGTGCTCCCTTGTAGGAAAGGGACAGGACCCCAGTAACCTGTCCCTTTTTGAATACTGTTTCTGAAAAAGTTTTAAACATCACAGTATAAGCACAGGAGAAAAAATATATTTTGGGTTACCTCTGCTCAAAAACCTTCCTAATTCATTCTAATTTTTGAAATTATTATGTAAGGCAAGGATGACAGAAGGGAGGCACTAACTTAAAAAAAAAAAGTTCGTCAGGCGGATCAACCACTAAAAACAACAGACCACAGTGAGAGGCCTGCAGGGAGCCCCGACTCATTTTCTTTTTCTTTTCAATTTTTTTTTTTGACGTGGACAATTTTTTAAGAGTCTTTATTGAATTTGTTACAATACTCCTTCTGTTTTATGTTTTGGTGTTTTGGCCACAAGGCATGTGGGATCTTTAGCTCCCTGACCAGGGATCGAACCCACACCCCCTGCATTGGAAGGCGAAGTCTTAACCACTGGACCTCCAGGGAAGTCCCTGACCCATTTTCAAAGTTCTTGACGTGGGGGAAGAGGTCTGGGGGTAAGTAGCAGACCAGCAGATTCCAGACCCACGGCCAGTGCCCTCTCAGCTCCTCTGCTCCCTGCCTCTGGCTCTCCCTTTGAGGTCTCGCTATGCTCCAGGGGCTGAGGACACAAGTAGCAAGTGAAGCTGACCTGGTGGCTCCCATTCTACACTGTGACCTCTGTGGGCCTCAGTTTCCAAATCTGCAATATGGAGATAACAGCTCACCAAAGCCCCGGAGCCAGGAGTGTGAGCTAACAGAGGGTCTTTGACAGTGACTTGCAGTCAAGTACATTTTACATCCCTACCCAGTGCATTCATCTACAACCAAAACAAACATTATCCTTATGGTATGTGATGGACACTGATTCTATCTTATTCTATCTTCCTTTCATCCAATGGTGATTGGTTTCTCATCCATTCAGAGTCAGGGCCTGCCATTGGAAAACACTGCTGTAATGAAATAATGTAAGTTAGGGGAATTTGTAAACAGTTAAGTACCAGGCTAATTGAAGTGATTAGCATTCACACCCGTATTCCTTCCCATCCAAAGGTACTGGGTTTGGGAGTTCAGATCATAGTGAGAATTAACCTGTGGCCTCAATTGCTTTTCTTCCCAAGTTTTGGTCATTGAGCAAGAGTTAGGTGAAATCAGTGAAGATTAAACGGCTAGGTCCACCAGAATCAACCTTTTAGGAGTAAGATAACAATCTATACAGGAGAAGTGTCTAATTCCTGGAACTGTTCGAAAGAAACACCTGCCTAAGGAAATGGAGACCATCTTCTTAGACTTTCCGGAGACATCAAGCTTCTCCACCAAAGGCTGGGTCAGACAGCTCAGCGGAGTAAGAGGGATATTTGTTTGTGAATGTACAATATTCTTAGCCACCAGAAGGGTGGGCCAGAGCTGCACCCTGATGGAATGTAAAGATTAGGATCCCTTAGGGTGATATGTTGAAATCCATCCATCCATCCATCCATGTGCAGAGGTCAAGAGGAAGACAACGACAGATCTGTCACTTCAGAGATCAATATTGGGTAGAAGCCTGGATTTTATAGGCAGAGGCTCCATTGTGTGGGTGGGAAACAGGTCCAGGGCACTGAGCTGTTTGCCCAGGTCACAAGGCTAATAGGAAGCAGATCTGGAAAGAAAGCCTAGAGTTTCATCATTCATTTATTCCTTTTCCATGAGGGGAAATTACTTTTCTTTGTTGTCTCTTGGGAGACATATTTTAGGGCTCACCCAACAGGCTGCTGAGGAGGGTCACAACTCCCCCTGATGGAGACATTGCCAGGCACATTGCCAGGTCCTTGGGCTGAGCTCTTCTCCAGCAGCCCCTGGGTACAGCACGTTGGCTAGGTGTCCAGGGTTATGACCCCCCAGGGGGGTCTTGGACCATCCCTGTGTGATGTGTGATCCTGAGATTCCTTCCAACTGAGGCACTTATAATTTTTAGGGGTAGCACCAAACCAAGAAAGAGTGTATGCATCCAGAAGTGGCTAGAAAAAGTGGCATTTTCCTTGATTTTTCTAAATTAAAAATTGGAGAGGTGCCCACCTCCCGGTGAAGAGCTATTGCTCATGCTCCCCGAAGGGCAGCTCAGTTTACCAGTGGGAGGGGCTTGGTCCGCCCAGGGCAGACAAATAAAACATGTAAGGCAGAGTCTAGAAACGTGTAAATTTAAGAGCCCCAGGAATCAAGGTCACCCAAATCCTGAAATGCTGGGAGATGAGGTGCCTCTCTTTAAAATTTGATCTGGGTAAATTCAGAGGACAAATAAAAGGAAGTATAAAGGCAGTGAGCTCATGACATTCACGGTGCTAAGGTTCAGACCTCAGAAATAATGAATTCAAATGCTCTGGTCTCTGACCAAGGACCGGCCGTCTCTGGCAGTCTGGGGAGGGCCGGACCTGCGAGGTTGACGTCAGCGAGGACCACCCTGCCCTTCAGTGGCCGGACACGACCTTGGGCTTTGGTGGGCAGCCAGACTCCGTGCTGTACCCTACGCCTCTGCCGTCCTTGAAAAATCCGAAACCCGATGCGCCCCTGTAGGCGGCCGGGGCGGGGCCTCGGGCTTGGGCGTGGTATGAGGCGGGGCCTCGGGTCGAGGGGCCAGTCGGAGGGGCGGGGCCTGAGCGGGAGCGCGTACGCAGGCGCGGGCAGGCTACAGGACGCAGCCCGAAGGGTGGGCGCGCGGGCGGCGAGGGCGGGGCCGCGGGCCTGGCCGGGCGCGTGCGCAGGCGCGGGCCAGGAGGCAGCCGCGTGCTGGGGTGTGTGTGTGCGCGCGCGCAGGCGGCGGGCGGGGCGCGCAGGCGGCGGGCGGGGCGCCCCGCGGGAGGCAAGGGGCGGGTGGCGGGCGCGGAGCCGGGGGCGGGGCTCCGAGACGCGCTGGGCGAGCAGGGCCAGGAGCTAAGGGTCCAGGGGCGAGCGGCGAACCCGGCGCGGAACGCGGCGCCGGCACCATGGACGAGGACGACAGCTACGGTCAGTACGGCTCGCGGCCCGGCCGGCGGACGCCCTCTCCTTCGCTTCCTCCCTTCTCCGGCCCGGCGTCCTGCCGCTCCTCTGGCGGCTCGCGTTTCCCGGGGACTGTGGTGCCGGACGCGAGCCTAGGGCGGCCGGGCCGGGCGGGGACCTCCGCAGGGCAGGGGTCACCCGGGGCCCTGAGGCTGAAGGCTGAGGGGCGCTGAGAGGCCGGCGTCGGAGTGCCCATGTCTCCGGGGTCGGCGCCGGGGGTCGCCGGGCTCGGGTCTCTGGGGCCGGGTTCGTAGGACTGGGGTCTCAGGGCCTGGGGCTCCGGGGCGGGGGTCTCCGGCGCGAGGGTCTCGAGGCCGGGGTCTCGGGCGGGTTTCGCGAGGAGAGGGTCTCGGGGCCGCGAATTCGGGGCCAGGGTCTCGGGAGGGGGTCGCGGGCCTCTGTCCGGCGCAGGCCCGGTCGCCCCACAGCCTCGCCGCGGGCCCCCGCGAATGCTTAAGTTCCCCCCGGGCATTCTCCGTAGTTTCCGGCCCCTTAGGTGTTGGCAAGTTGTGTGCCCGGGTCCATGTCTTTGTTCAGAAACGAAAATGAGAAAACACAGGCAGCGAACCCGAAGTGGACAGGCTGCGACCAGGGGGTGCCATCGGGACCAGGACCTCGGCCAACGTCCACTCCAAGGCCCGGGTTGACGATCGCTGCCCGCCGTTCCGTGTGAACGGGCTGCTGGTCCAAAACGCCTGCGGGTGAAGCCCGAGGGACGCGGAGAAACGCAAGTTTGCTTTCTCATCTGTGCACAGAGACGCGGCATAGTCATCACATCACACAAACAGGGAAAACTTGACAAAACTACCAGTTTCCAAATCCTCCACCAGCTAACCTTATCCTGGGAACTGTTGGCCATCGGCAGGGCATTTCCTCCCTCAAATAGCTTCAGATCGCCGGGGTTTTAGAAGGTTCTGTGACATGCTTTAGTTAATTTAACGTTTTATTCCTGAGAGATGAAAGAATGGCAGATAGAACAAGTGGTGAACTTTTGTGGTTTGGTAGCAGAGTACAGAGAGCACAGTTAAAAATGCTTGTGTGGCTAAAGGGAACCGAATCCTGCTTTATTGACGAATTGACATAGGTGGTGTTTGTTTCTTAAGTTCTGAGCGAACAAGCTTTGTCATGGAGTATGTTAAAAGCAGACAGGTGAAGCATGTTGTTATGGTTTTCTGTTATTTATGAGTAAGTCATTGAGGAACCACTGACCGCAGAAAAGGTGGGTTAATGACCCACAACCCTGAGTGGCAGACAGGGGAAGGGCCACCACTTGTGGCCTGAAGTCCAGAGCATGTGAGGGATGGGTACCCATCAGATGTCCCCTTGCTACCTTCCAAGTAAAAGTAGTGTGTGCTTTTCTTCTGTGATTGAAAACAAATCACCTCCTGGCTGGTCCCGAAGGATTTTCTGGCTCCTCCAGGCTTCTGACTTTCTGCCCACCCGGGAGAAGCCTTCTCCAGCTTTGCCAGCCGCTGTGCCTTCTCTTGCTGTTTAATCTCTTGCAGATCCCAGTGTTCTGCCAGGCTTTCTTTGTGCCCTCTTCTGGTGTTCTTACCCACCGGGCGAGGCAGGAAGCTGTTGGTCTGGTTGCTTTTAACACAGTGACTGCTTTGCCACCAGTGGCATGAATTTGTGCTTGGACGGGGTGAATGGAAGCAGGGGATATTTGTTTCCTGTGGTGGCTGTGACAGGTTAGTGCAAACTTGGTGGCTCAAAAGAACATACATTTATTATCTTATAGTTCTGGAGGTCAGAAGTCCAGATTTGCTCTCACTGAGCTAAAATCAAGGTGTTTACTGGTCAGTGTTCCTTTCTGGAGGTCCTAAGGGAACGTCCGTCTCCTTACCTTTTCCAGCTTCTGAAGGCTGCCCACATTCCTTGGCTGGTGGCCACCTTCCATCTTCAAAGCCAGCAGGTAGCATCTTCTCATTTCTCTCTGACCTCTGCCTCTTCTAATTAGGACCGTGTGGTTCCATTGGACCCACCTGGATATGGATGAGGATCAGCAACCTTGATTCTGCAGTGGTAATCCCCCTTTTACCATATGTAGGGGTAACATGTTCGCAGGTTCTGGGATTGGGACAGGGACATCTCTGGGCTCCGTTATTCTGCTGACCACTCATAAAGATGAGGAAGAAGTTCTTCCTTTCTTTCTCTTTATGCAATTAAAAAAAATCATGTTCTTTGTATTTTGGAGGAGCCAGAAATGTTGACTTAAAGAAGATTTCCCCACCCATAGGGTTTACCACACAAAAAGTACCTAATAGCTCAAGATGATCATTTGAAGAATAAGGCTCCCAGTTCTTTAAGGGTTTGCCTTAGTCTCCAGAACTGTCCATTTCTCTCCTAGGCTTTACAGAGAATTTACCTCAAAAGATAAGACAACTATTCAGATTCCACATTTCAAAAGGAAGTGCATGCTATGGACTCATAAAGCACATAGAATGCCAGGTCCAGGGGTTCCCTCAGAACCTCCACTGGTGGTTCACGAGTCAGCCTGGGACACTAGTACTGTTTTTAACATTGTATCTTTGGGGAAATGGGTTATGATTTCCAAGCTACCACCTTCGTATAAAAAACCTTTGAAACATAGCTCATTTATAATAAGCTAAAGAAAGAGAATTAGTCTTAGAGTTTCTCTGTTCAGTGAAAGAGAATTTCGAAAACTCACCAGAAGGCCTTTCTTTTTTTTTTTTTTTGCGGTACGCGGGCCTCTCACTGTTGTGGCCTCTCCCGTTTGCGGAGCACAGGCTTCGGACGCGCAGGCTCAACGGCCATGGCCCATGGGCCCAGCCGCTCTGCGACATGCGGGATCCTCCCAGACCGGGGCACGAACCTGCGTCCCCTGCATCAGCAGGCGGACTCCCAACCACTGCGCCACCAGGGAAGCCCCAGAAGGCCTTTCTTGACTGCATACTCTTTGGTGTCCTTTACGGACCCAGAGACCACACCACTGAGTTTGTCAGCCCTCTCTCCTGTATACTCCCCGTGATCCTGAATTGTTTATTCGGAGGGTCTTAACTCACTAGACCAGCGCAGCGTGGTTCACACTACACATGTGGTATGATAAACTGTACTCTGAAGACCTATGTGGGGTGGGGGGGTGGGAAGGATAAACAAAAGTCCTTTCAAAGCTTATTTTGTTTTTTGGAAAAAAGTGGAATTAGGGGTTTTCTGAATGCTTAATTGACACTTTAAGAAAGATGTTCATAATGCTTGTGGCTGGCTGGTCTTTATCCCCCGGCAGCTTCTTTCTAAACACTGTGAAATAATTGGGAGGTGTTTTTTTCCGGTCATTTTGCCTTCTTATTAGATGACTGTACTTCCTGGATGTCACAATTCTCATTTGCAAAAGGAAGAGGTATTTTTGCCTTCATAGGGTTCCCTGCCCAAGAAAAGACTCAGTGACTCTGTTCCTCTTTGTGACCTCTGAACTTGAGCAGACATTTTTAACCTGCAACCTGCCCCTTAATGGGCTTTCAGGCCCCTCTGAGATTCTATGTGAGAGTTTCTGTGAATGTGCATTTTTGGAGAGTCTTTAGCTTTAATCCGGTTCTCAGACGACTCTGACTCTGGGAATTGCTGCTCCAGAGGTTGCCTGTGTGTTTGCCTGCCTCTCTCTTAGGACAGGTCGCGAGGTAGAGATGGGCGGGGTCCATCTAGTAGTAACATCGGAAATGTTCGTGGTGATGACTCTGACAAAATAATGAAATTTCTGAGCATGGGTTCTTAAGATCGTTAAACTCAGCGGGCCGTTCAAGGCTTTTACTTCTCAAACACGGATCTTAACTCCTCTCGGCTTTTATTAGCTTCAGGCTGATCCCTATCCTGCAGCACGAGGGAGAAGAGGTCTTTAAGAAATAAGCCTCTTGAGAGAGTGGAGATGTTGATCTTAACCAGGCACACCAGCCGTCCTCAGAAGATTAAAGTGGGGTGTGGGCAGTGACACGCATGGGCGCTGCCGCAGGATGGTGCATGGGAGCCCGTGGCGTCTAGAGAGATTTGCTGTTTCGTCTTTGTGCCTCCAGAACAAGCCTGGGGCCCGGTACCCAATAGAAGCAGCTCAGCAACTGTTGAGGGAATAACAGATTGAACCAGGTTCCATGTGGCAAAAGTTAACATTCATTGAGCTTGAATTTTTGTCTTCAACCCTCCATCCCAAACAGAAACTAGAACACTTTGCTGATTGACCCTGTGCCAAACCAGTTTTCTTCATTTTTCTATGATATTGATGACTTTCATTGTTTCCAGGGTAGTTCCACTCTTAGTGATTTGCGTTAATTGAAAAGAATACAATTACATGACGTCAGGGCTTTCTTAGAAAATCTGGAACATAAGGTTACCATAATTATACGTTTTGTGGTCTTTAGGGTAGATTTCCAGGGGTGACATTAATATGTCAGAGGATATAAACATTTTGAGAATTCTTTTTTTTTTTTTTTTGCGGTACGCGGGCCTCTCACCGCTGTGGCCTCTCCCGTTGCGGAGCACAGGCTCCGGACGCGCAGGCTCAGCGGCCACGGCTCACGGGCCCAGCCGCTCCGCGGCATGTGGGATCTTCCCGGACCGGGGCACGAACCCGCGTCCCCTGCATCGGCAGGCGGACTTTCAACCACTGCGCCACCAGGGAAGCCCGATTTTGAGAATTCTTGATGCGTGGTGCCAATTTGCTTTCCAAAAGGGCTGTATCAGTCTACCCTGTTCTTAGCCACGTATGGGGGTATGTGTTCCAGTATCACTGCAAATGTGCCACCGGTGAGGATTAGCATATGAAAGCTTTTTTTTTTTTAAACTAATTTAATGGTTACAAATAGCACCTCATTATATCTGTTAATTACTAGCTAGGTTAAAAAAAATTTCTTTTGCATATTTGTGTATTATGACCTGGCTATTCACATGAGATGATGGTTTCTTTATTTATTTACCTGAGATTAACTCCTTCTTTAAGGCCTCTGTTAAATCAGCTGATATACATTTTTCTCACTCTGATATTTTAAGCGTGGGGAAAATATATATTTGTTCTGATTGGGATTTGGGTCAGATTTTGACCATTTGTAGAGTCACTTATTTACCTTTCCTTAGTTTTTGTCTTAAAGATTGAAGATCTCTCAACCCATATATTGTCTTCTGGCCAGATACAAAATGTTTCCTTTAGGGGAGAAATTGCGAGTTAAGTGGCTTTTATTGGTTTGGGTTCAGTCTGTGGAATCTTAGCGTTCATACCAGCCTGCCCCTTTCTGAATGTCCTGGGTGTTAGTCAAAAACCATCTTGCCAAATAGAGTTTTTTCTTATGTATTTCATGCCTTTAAGATTAGGTAGTTCTCCAGTAAGAACTAGAAGGAGAGCGCCTTCTTATTCCAATGTGAGAGCAAACATAGAGGTTACTTGGTGGTGGAGGAGGGTGGGGACGTGTGTGTGTGTGTGTGTGTGTGTGTGTGTGTGTGTGTGTGTGTGTGTGT
>NW_021703786.1:27880354-28042265 GCF_005190385.1 Monodon monoceros
TGTGTGTGTGTGTGTGTGTGTGTGTGTGTGTGTGTGTGTGTGTGTGTCAATGAGAGAGACATGAGGCAGAGGACGGAAAGCTTGAGCCTGAGAGCCGTGTGGCTGGTGGAGTCTCCAGTCCTGTAGCCCTCTTCACCCCTTTCCTGCTCACCCTCCAAGACAAAAGTTGTGGACAGGGGGCTCTGAAAGAAAAGCACTTTGCCCGAACCTGTCCGTCTGCTCCATTGCCACACTGCCTCTTGACTGTCTCTCTAATTATTGTCACTCAGTTTCAGTTGCAATAATAGAGGTCTGGAGGAGGTGGAAAATTATTTAGAAATTTTCAAGAAGTGAATCCCACATGCTTTGAAACTGCTGGTAATGTTGTTTTCCTTCTCTCTTCCCATGGACTAAAAAAATGTAATATAGGGTGAAGGCTGTGTAGGGGATTTTTGTTATTCTTCATTATGCAAGATGCTGCGATGCTGCGTCTTTCTGCTTTTGTGGTGGCGAGATGGCTGTGAGCTGCTTCCTGTGAGGCCTGGCTGCTTTAGAGAGGGTCAGGGTGTCACCTTCCTTAGCCTAGTGCTTTCTGTGTCTTCCACTTTTTTTTTTTTTTTTTTGAGTCTTCAAGAAGATTTCTATGGGAATTCCCTGGCAGTCCAGTAGTTAGGACTCTGCACTCTCACTGCTGGGGGCCTGGGTTCCATCCCTGGTTGGGAAACTAAGATCCCACAAGCCGTGTGGCATGGCATGGCCCAAAATAAAAAGGACATTTCTATTTCAAAAGCATGCCTTTATCTGGCATTGTTGCAGTCTATATTGTTTTTTTTAAAAAAATAAATTTATGTATTTATTTATTTTTGGCTGTGTTGGGTCTTTGTTGCTGCACGCAGGCTTTCTCTAGTTGTGGTGAGCGGGGGCTACTCTTTGTTGCGGTATGCAGGCTTTTCATTGCGGTGGCTTCTCTTGTTGCGGAGCACGGGCTCTAGGTGCGCGGGCTTCAGTAGTTGTGGCACGCGGGCTCAGTTGTTGTGGATAGTGGGCTCTGAGCGCAGGCTCAGTACTTGTGGCACATGGGCTTAGTTGCTCTGCAGCATGTGGGATCTTCCCGGACCAGGGCTCGAACCCGTGTCCCCTGCATTGGCAGGCAGATTCTTAACCACTGCGCCACCAGGGAAGCCCCTGCAGCCTATATTGTAATTATTAAAGTTGGGTATGAATGATGGAATTGGTTTAATGCTATTAAAAAACTTTCCCCTTCAGTAGTCCTGAAACAGGCTTGGTTTCTGTGAACAATTTATAAAGGCTTATTCAGTCAACAAGCACTAGTGACCACACCACGCAGCCCCTACTGTCACAGATGCTTCGAGCTGAGAAGGAGGAGACAGACGTGGAAGAAGGCTGTGAAGGAGAGTATTAGAGTGGATGTGACAGGTGTACAGGAAAACTCAGGCACACAGAGGAGAGCAGTTCTACCTGGGGTCGGGGTGGGACCGGATTGGGCAGAGGACAGTTCACGGAAGAGCTGACACATGGGCTGGATTTTGAGTTGAGTTGGTGCTAGCTAGGTGGATATGGCAAAGAAATACATTTCAGGCAGAGAGATTGAGCAGAGGCCAGGCGAATGGAGTAACCGGCTCCTGCGGGGAGCTGCAGATGGTTCTGTGTGCCCCCGGGGGAGGGCGGGGAGGGTCCTGAGGGCTCCTGCGTGGGACCCAGGACTTTCTTCTCTGTGCCACGAGGAGCCATGAGGGGTTGGGCTGGCCTGTTTCGAGGTGATTATTTTGCATATTGGAAAGATTCCCCTGTCTGGTGTGGTGCAGCTGGGCAGCGTGGAGCCCCTTTGGGAGCTGTTGCAGGCATCCGGGCGGGGTAGAGGATGGGGCCTGAGTTAAGGCAGTAGGGGTGGGAGGAAGGGGGGAACAAGCACGAGACTGAGTAAGGACCTGAAATTGATAGGATTTGGTTGCCAGAGTTTGGGAGGGACAGAGCTTTGAAGGACGATAAGGAAACAGGTTGAGTCTCGGGGAGACCGACCACTTAGAGAGTGTCTAGCCTGAGTGTGCAGAGTTGAACGCAGGAGCTCAGGTGAGGACACACTGAGTGGAGTCGTGAGGTTCGTACGGGCCCCCCACGGGGGGAGGTCTGTTTAGGCGGCTGGATTAGGAACTGGAGCTCAGGGAATTACCAACACACGAGTGGGAGTGGAAGCAGGGAAGGGGTGATGTGACATGCTGACTGAGAAGAGGTCCAGGGACGTCATCTTGGGCGTGCCACCGTTGAAGGGCTGGGCAGAGGAAGCAGCCCGAAAAGGAGACTGTGCAGTTCTATATATGTATATATAGAACTCTTTTAAGAAACTAGATGAAATGAACAGAGAGGGGGCAGCAGCTAGAAGGCAATGCAGAATGGAGAGGCTTTTGTTTTAAATTTGGGGACACTTAAGACTGTGTATAGACTCTTGTTTGAAAACTACTCTGAACCAGTCTTGGGTTAAGGTTTTCATAGACCATGTGCTGTGAACCCCATGTAGGATGGGGCTCGTATTTCATTTTGTCTGTTGAGGCTTTTACACACAGCAGCTGCCGGACTGCATGTGTTTGCAACCTTTTGAGCTTAAGTTACTTTCTCTTATGATCTCCGCTTCCCTGAAATACTTTTTCCAACAGCCCTAATGATTGAAATTAAGAGAGTGTTTTGATTTTCAGCTGTATTCTTGCATTTTCAGCTGCCCCTGGGTAGTCCATCATCTCAAATTCAGCATGGGAAGGTGGCCTTCTGCCTCTCTCCCTTCTGCTCTCCTCTCCAGACTCCTCCTCCCCCCCTTTGTTTTTAAAACTTTTATCCCCATTTACTTATCACCCCAGTTACTCAGGCTTGAAAAAATACTCTACTCCTTTGTCTTTCTTGCCTTCTAAAGTATTTCCCGGCTGCCCATCATCTATCCATCTGTTCATCCCATTTTCATTATCTTCTTTGTGTTGGGGCATTTGCTTGATGCCGAGGCTATGAAGAATTTTAAAATACGGGCCCTGTTTTCAAGAAGCTCACAGTGTAGGGGGGTTGATGAATTGAAAAATTTCAATGAAGAATATATGACAGATGCTCTGATGAAGATATAAACAAATGCTGTGGGAGCCTGGAGGGTTCTAGTTTTCAGTGTGTTTTGGGTGAGAGACACTTTTGAGTAAACCACCTAACTTTGGGATGAAATGAGGTGGGAGCACTGCAGAGCACGTGTTACCACTATAACTGTTTTTGCAGCAGCAGTTAACTGTGCACTAAGTTCACTGCTGAACATCTTTTGTACATTCTTATTTAGTCCTCACAGTAATCCTGGGTGGGAGGAACAGTGGCCGCGCCCTCTTAACAGGTGACAAGACAGAAAGGTTAAGAGATTTATTTATAAAAGGTGACCTGGCTGATGAGTGGCAGAGTTGGCACTGGAACCAGATTTCTCAGACTGCAGAGTCTGTGTGCTCACCACTTCTGCTGCCGGCCTGCTTGTTCTTTTTTTTTTTTCTTTTGAATTTTAGTATAGTTGATTTACAGTGTTGTGTTAGTTTCAGTATACAGCAAAGTGATTCATTTATACAAATATATATATTCTTTTTCAGCTTCTTTTCCATCATAGCTTATTATAAGATATTGAATATAGTTCCCTGTGCTGTACTGTAGGCCCTTGTTGTTTATCTGTTTTATTTATAGTAGTGTGTATCTGTTAATCAAAAACTCCTCATTTATCCCTGCCCCCACTTTCCCCTTTGGTAACCATACGTTTGTTTTCTGTGGGTCTCTTTTTGTTTTGTAAATAAGTTCATTTGTATTATTTTTTAGGTTCTACATATAAGTGACATCATATGACATTTGTCTTTGTCTGTCTGTGACTTCACTTAGTCTGCTCATCCCTGTTTCCTATTATCTCACACCCCTCTCTTCACTGTTACATGCTTATACATGTAAAAGGTATACATGCCTTGTATACTTTTTATAAACTTCCTAAACTTCCTGTTTTTCTCCTGGAATTAGGAGTTCCAATTCCATGAGTTCCATGTCTTGATACACTTTGGTTACTTTTTTGGTTTAAACCTATGTTGCAGGTTATTAAACAGATGTATATTGAAAGAGCCCATTGTTAATTTTAGGGTTGAGATTTGAGGGGTTAGGCAGATCATACAGTAAAGCCTGTTTCTTTCTCCTAGTCTGTTGGGTTGTGTTGGCTTCCTGGGGCCTCTGGTAAATGGGGGCTGGTGTGGCGACAGGAGTCACGCTTCTGGCCTTTGAGGGTCCCCTGGAGCCAGACACGTCCTATGGTTGGGCAGCCAGAGTTTATATGCGAAGCCCAGGTAACCAGGTGAAGGTTAATACAGGAGTCCTGCCTCCTGCAGATCTGCCCGGAAGCTGGCCTCTCAGCCATTTCCAGGCGCCTCCTGGTGTGGCTTCTCACCTTTCACCCCTTAGGACCACATAGAAGAGCCTGTTATGTAGAGAACAAATGTATGGACACCAAGGAGGGAAAGAGGCGGGGGGGGGGGGGGGGGGGGGGGGGGGGGGGGGGGGGTGGGAGCTGGTGGTGGTGGGATGAATTGAGAGATCGGGATTGACATATATACACTAATATGTGTAAAATAGGTAACTAATAAGAACCTGCTGTATAAAAAAATAAATAAAATTAAAAAAAAAAAATAATAAAGAGCCTGTTGAGAGAGGAAACCCAACAGTGAAACAGGAGACTGCTGTGGTGGCACGGTATTTCTTCAGGGGAATGATGGTACCTTCCAGCATCACCCCCCCTCCGCCACTGCTGCTCTAACTCCGTAGTTTGTGCCTCCTGTCAGGGCCTCGTCCGTACGACAGTCGCCTAGAGGGGTCACCGAGGATTCTGGAGCAGGACTTCAGCTTTGCAGCCTCAAAAAGACTTTTGGGGCCTAGATTCCTAAGTGAGCGTGCTGATTTATGACAGTGTTTGCAGGAGTTTTTGAAACCAGCCTTTGGTCGTTTGACTGCTCTTAGCCCAGCTGCAGGAGCGCCTGCAAGAGGGCTGTGGTTCAGGACACCCAGGCAGCCTAGGACCCCAGCGTCCTCATTCTCATGCCTCTTGCTTTTCGCCTCCTAAGTCTCACCTCCCCTGGACCATCACTCTTGTGTCAGGATGACACCCAACAATAAAGTGGGATTGAAGCAGCTCCTGAGCACCCTGGGCTGTCGTCTCAGAGTCCCAGACCTCGTGGTCACCTTAGTAGCCGCGTTAGGCACACTTCCTCCCTGGAGTGGCTCTCCTCCTTCATGGTGACTTTTACCGGTGGTGGGCAAGGGTGACTTCTTCAGCTGATTCAGTAACTTTGACAAACACTTCCAGTGATTTCCCCCAGTGTCCAGACAAAGCATGGAGGAAATGAATTTCTGAAAAGATTGCAGGGTTGGAATTGAAAGATTATTTTGTGGGTTTACAATATTCTCAGAGAAACAGGGATTCTGCCCTAGCCTTTGTGGTCTAGCCCTGGAGGCACACCTTCTGGGCCATGGTCTCCAGGGAGGCCCTTGAAGACCTCTACACCTCTGCCCTTTCCACTCGGCCCACTGCCTGCCGGGATGCTTCCCACCCGGACATCCTCGTGATCAGTCCCCTCGCTTACCAGCCTTGGTTTAGGTTCCCTTCCTCCCAGGGAGGCTTACCCAGATCTGCGTGCAGTTAATTAAGCAGCCTGCACTGCACGCCTCTGCCCCCCAACTCTGCTTGACTCCCACCCCCTTCCCTAGGCACTCATTGCCTGCTACCAATTACGTTTATTACATGTGGCTGGTCTTCTCCAGCTGAAATGGAAGCTCCACGGAGACAGGAATCTTCATCTTCTGTTACCAGACACAACCCAGGTGCCTAAGACTGGGCCCGGTACACTGCAGACTGAGTTTGTTGACGGAATTGTTGAATCCACACTCTCTCTCGCCCATCTAGTTTTGATGTGGAAACTAAGGTCATTGAAATTGCTCCTGTAAACTTGCAAGTTGTTGTTGAAATTAGAATTTACCCCTCTTATCTCACACGTGCTCTGTCCTTTTTCATTCTTCTGTGTTTTGTGGTTTATTTGGGGGCTTGGTTCTTGCTGCAGCTGGTTGTGGTATAACCAGTTAGGAAGTTCCACACTGCTGGCTTGCTGCAAGCGTCATGGGGACGCTTTCTATGCGTGCAGAGATTTCAGTACAAATCTTAGAAAAGGGATGTTTGGACAAAACATATGATTATTCTATTCTTGAAAGATGAGTGAGACGAAGAAATTCTTTAAGAGGGCTGACGTAACCTACAGTAAGGTGATTTCTGGTGTGAGTCCACTTTATTTTAGGAAGTATTAAGGTATTAGACAAATGTATGTATCTTGACAAGGATTAAAAATTTTTGGGATTAAAAAAATCAGGAAAGCAACTGGGCATGTTGGTAGGATGCTGCTTTGACCTGGATCTTTTCTGGACGTGCCCTCAGCACCGTAGAGAGACGGAAGAAGTGGCTTCACTGTATTTTCTTATGGCTATTGTAACAAATCATCATGAATTTAGTGGCTTAAAACAACACAAATTTATTTTATTGTTCTGGGGGTGGGTCACAAGTCTGGAATGGGTCTCAGGGCTAAAATCAAGGTGTCAGCTCTGTTCCTTCTGGAAGCTCTAGGGGAGCCTCCATGTCCTTGCTTTTTCCACCCTTCAGAAGCCACCTGCATCCCTTGGCTCGTGGCCCTATTACATCTGTTTTGTTTTATTTCTCTCATTACATCCTCAAAACCACCAATGACTGATCAAGTCTTTCTCATATCTCATCACTCTGATGCTGACTTTGCCCCACTTCCACTTTTAAGCCCTCTTGTGATCACGTTGTGCCCACCCAGGTAATCCAGGATAATCTCTCCATCTCTAGACCAGCTGATTAGCAACCTTAATTCCACCTGCAACCTTAATTCCCCTTTGCCGTGGAATTTACCAGATCCACATGGTCCAGGGACTAGGGTCAGGACATCTCTGGGGGCCGTGTTCTGCAGACCACATCACCCTAGCGCTTTTGTTCCTAGGCTGTTTCTCATGAGGAGGGACCTGTTTCTTCTTGAGGAGATGTTCCACGTGAATAGGAAGGACTACAGTATTGTGTAGGCTTTTTCTAGTTTTGTAAAGCATTTCTTGTCCTAGAAGAGCGTTCCTCATTCAGCACACATGCAGAGCAGCAACAGACTCTGACCTGTATGTCCTGTTCTGCTCCTCAGCAGCCCTGTTTGTCATCAAATTGCCGGAACAGAGAAGGTCTCCAGTCAGAGGCTGTGTTGTTGCTGCCCGTCCTTAGGAATGTTTTTGTACTTACCTTGGTAGCAAGCAGAATTTTTTTTTTGGTTTCAGGTAATGGAAACATCCCAGAACAATGGAGCTTGATAGGAAAAAGGAGTTCATTATTCTAGAGGAATATATTGACATGACATTGTTCGGTGATTATTTTCCCAGTCATCTGCCTTTTTTCCTCACGTCACTTGATGGGCATCCGTGTAGAGGAAGCAGGCTAGGTGTGATTACTCTTTCACAAATTCGTGTTAAAGGCTCATTTGGTTTGATTTCCACCCTGAATGGATTTCAAGGATACAAAACTGAATTTTTGGCTAAATACTACTGTCCTTTCCCTTTTCTGATCTTGCTGTTATCTCTCATTTTCTTAAACATATAAACATGTGTACATATAGCGTTTTCATAAGAGGAATTTAAACTTCTACTTTAAAAAAATTACGAAAGTAACATCCTTATGGTAAAAACACAATTGATAGAGACAAGCATGTAGTTAAAAGTCACTTTTGACTTTTAAAGGGGTTTCTAGGCTCTAGGAAGTTTGCACGGTTTTAGTTCTCTGTGTTATCTCCAAGGTCAGTTGATTTCCACACAAAAATAGGTTACACATCCCCCGATTCTTGCCTGGAGCCACAGAACTGAAGAAAACAGTCTCTGTGAGACTGAATTGTGATTGGAGATTTGCTGCTTGGAGAAAATAAGTTCGGGACCGTTTGAACGCAAAAGTCGGGGGATCGCGCACATAGAGACCGCGTGAGCCAGGATGTGTGCTCCTGCACTGCTGCGGGACTCAGGCTGAAATTACAAAAGTATCAATAGTCTGTTTAACCTGCCCATCTGAGTTGGTAATCTAGTAAATAGGGGTTAGAATGGTGTGTCCACGCCTGGCTAATCTACAGAATCGCCTGTGTCAGTTTAAAAGGCAGTTTACTCTGGGGCCCCACTCTAGCCATAGCTAATGAACCGGGACCCTCCAGGGTAGGATCCAGGAATGAATGAATACATACATACATACATACATATGTACACACACGTACACACATATTTTCAAAGAGCCTAAATTCGAGGATGTAGAAGACCCACTCTCAGGAAGCTTGCGCTGCTCTCTTCGGGGTCACGTTGCTTGGCCCTGGCTTGCATTAGAGATGGTTCCCTTTATTTCCTGCGTTTGTTTGAAATGATGGTGTGAGGATTTGTGTCAAGGATTGTAGGAAGGGTTGGCTGAGTGTTAAATGCATTTTTCTAAGGTAACCGTCTAATTGATGTGGTTTTGCTTTAGGCCATTCAGAATTCCCCTTAGAGGATTTTGAACTTTCAAGCAGAGGTTTGTAAGAAGAGGCTCAGCAGATCAAAGGAGCAAAAAATAACCAAGCTTGGGTTTTTTTTTAAACTCCTTTATTGTAGCCACCAAGTTTATATGCCTCCCCACTTCAGCTTCCCCAAGTGTCTGTGTGGTTTTAGTTTTGCTCCTTTTAGAAGACACTTTCCCTGTGTGTTGCTCAGTTGCTGGGCAGCCCCTGGGCAGGCGCCATCCTGGAGCCCTGATCTGCACAGCAGAGGAAGTGACCTGAAAAGAGCCTTCCCATGTCCCACTTGGGACGTGGATTGCCAGGCACACGAGGCCTGTGGAAGGGCCGAGGCCCGCAGTCACCTGCCAGAGCGTCTTCGGAGGAGCTCTCAGCCTCTCCTCAGGGGTTGTTGGTGGATAGGCTGGCTGTAATTGTATATGCCCTCTTTAGCACTTTGGGCGAGCTTTGAAAAGTTAACATGATGGAAAATTTCAAACACATGCAAAAGTGCAGGGAAGAGTGTAACGAACTCCCGTGGACTCATCACTGTGAACGTTTTGGTATAGTTTTCTTTCATGCATATTCCTACATGTCCACCGACCTTAAGTCCTTTTTGGAAAATGTAGGATTTAAAAAATAAGCTTAAACCTCAGCTTCCATCTTAAGAGACTAGCCAAAAGGAGAAAATGAAATCAAAGCAAGCAGAAGGACAGAGAATATAAAAGAGCAGAAATCAATGAAATAGAAAACAGAGCAGCTGCTCAGAAAAGTTCCCACCTTGAAGGGAAGTGGATTAGCAGAGAGAAAGGGGAGGACATCCACTCCATTTATCACATTTTAGCAGTCTGGTTATATAGTGCTGAGCAGGCATGAATGGTATGGTAGAAAGAGCACTGCACGTGTAGTCTGGCCTGGCTTCTGGGTCTGGTACTGTCTCTAATGGCCCTGTGATCTTGGGCAAGTCACTTAGCATCCCCACGACCCCTGCAAAGTGTAGACAGTGGTATCTTTCCTACCTGCCTTGCAGGGTTGTTGAAAGGGCAAATAAGAGAGTGCATGTGAAAGTAATTTACATAAAACAGCTGCGGAAATGTGGAGTGTGAGATTTGATAAGGAGAAATTTGGAATTACTAGATAAACTGAAGCTTGGGGGTTATATGTCTGGATTTTATTAGCAACAACACCACCAAAAAGCTTAAAAACTAGTTCCAGTCACTCTGTGGAATGTTTCGTAGCTTTTTAAAAAAAAACATAAGTGTTTTTCTGTGCTATTAAAATTTATATATGGATGATTTTTTGGTGGCATCTGCCAGGGAAGGACCCCATCCTCATAGAGGACAGCGGGAAAAGCAAGAGTCCAAAGGAGGGGCTGGAGGTAGGTGGCAGGCCTCACTGGGTCAGAACCAGACAGTTTATCACGTGGAGCCCAGCAGACACCGGAACCCAGGCTGGGGCTGCTGCTTCCCCTACACCAAGTCCCACAGGGTGATGGGATGAGCCCAGACGATGGGCACGCTTGAATTGGGTTGGTCTGCAGCCGAGGGACCAGGGCCCCAGGGCTGAGCACCTTCCACAGCAAGCAGCAGACAAGCCAGCACTCCCCTGGGAGCCAGCAGGTCATGCTGCGGTCTCCTTGACCAACCAGATGTGACAAAAGACGTGTGGGGATGCTGGGGCCCTATGGTGGCCTGCCTGTGCCGAATGCAGTGTAATGTGGTGGCGCCCTGATGTGATTAATTGTCCTCTCTTGTTGGTCATTTAGAAGTTTCCTCTCTGTTCCTGTAGCAAATAACCCTGTAACATCATTGTTGGTAAAACTTTGCCCACATTTCTGTTTCTTTTCTTAGGCTAGATTCCTGTAAGTGGAATCACTGGGTCAGTGACTAAAAACTTTTTTTAGTCTCTTGATATGTACTGTCAAGTGATTTTCCAGAAAGTTCTGTCACATTTACGTTTACATTTCACACTAGTATATGATGATATTTGTTAATTTATCCTTCCAAACATTGAATTGTTTTTCTGTTTTTTTTTTTTTGCGGTACGCGGGCCTCTCACTGTTGTGGCCTCTCCCGTTGCGGAGCACAGGCTCCGGACGCGCAGGCTCAGCGGCCATGGCTCACGGGCCCAGCTGCTCCGCGGCATGTGGGATCTTCCCGGACCGGGGCACGAACCCGTGTCCCCTGCATCGGCAGGCGGACTCTCAACCACTGCGCCACCAGGGAAGCCCTGAATTGTTTTTTACTCATTCGTTTTTTGATGTAACTTTTAAATATTTTTTTCTCTCTCTTCTCAGTGTTGGTGGGGTAGCTTTATTCTAAGACCTTGCCTAGTGCTCGTATAAATCAGAATGGGAATTATAGCAGCTTCTTTCCCAGGTCATTTCTTGTTAATTTAGTCAACAGATATTTATTGAGTACCAATTAGGAGCTGGGCACTCTGTGGGTCTTGGAATTTAGACGTGAACAGAGTTCTCAGGGACCTTGTATTCTAGATGGAAGGAGAACTTTGACCTTTAACCAAGAAAAGGAGCTGCTTTTTTCTGGGTATGTTTCATCCAGCTGTATTCTCTGTTGAGCTCAGATGAGGGTTTCTTAAAGAGTTAATTTAGGGTGAGAACTCATCTGCTTCCCACCTTGTGTTTACTGGACACAGACCAGCTGTTGAGCTTTGTGTTCCTGACTTCTCAGCACTCCTGTGCCCCCTTGTGACTGAAAAGGGCTTTTTATAGACATCTGCATCCACAAATTGTGTTAAAGACTTTTGAAAGTGAGTCTACACAAACCACAATTTAATTCTGAACAGATAGGTTTTAGAATCCTTTTCTGTACAGATAGGGAGGACAGTGCCTGTTTAGGGACTCTCTGGTAGAAAGAAGCTTAAACTTGGCTTGATAACTTTGTCTTTTAATACTCTTTCCAAAGTGCATTGTTTGGGAGTTCCCTGGCAGTCCAGTGGTTAGGACTCCGTGCTTTCACTGCCAAGGGCCTGGGTTAGATCCCTGGTCAGGGAACTAAGATTCCACAAGTCGCGTGGCGCCGACAAAAAAAAAAACAAGAGCAAAGCGCACTGTCATGAATTTTTCATCAGTCAGCCTTAATTTTTACCCTGGCCACCTTGTGCCTTGGGCAGATTATCTGTCTTCTCTAAGGGGCACAGACTTGGGGGTAGCGACACAGTCGCACCTGCCTTGCAGGGCATTGTGAAGGGTCCAGTGAGGTGCTCTGTGTACATCAGTCAAGGGGGTGACATGCAGCAGGAGCCTGGGGAGTGTCTGCTCTGAAGGCCATCGTCAGCGGACATTCTGGAGGACTTGGTAGGGCCTCCACAGCAAACTAGGATACCAGCGTTGACGTTGAAACATCTTACTTAGTGGTAACAAGTACATTCATTTCCATTTATCTTTTTGCTACAAACTTTTCTGATTCCCCCTTATTGTAGTTTTAAAAAAAATAACTTTATCGAGGTATAATTTACATACAATCAACTGTATCTATGTGGTGTACAGTCTGATGAGCTATATTTGACAGATTTGTACACCATTGAAACCACCATCACCGTCAAGATACAGAACATTTCCATTGCCATGAAAAGGTTCTTTACGTCCATCTGCAGCCCATCCCTCCCTCTACCCCAGGCACCCTGGATCTTTTTGTCACTACAGATTGGTTTGTGTTCCCCAGCATTTTATATAAATGGAATCATACAGTGTTTTCTCTGCTGTGTCTGGCCCTCACTCAGCATGAAGTAATTGAGATCATTTTTGGGATGTCAGTTTTTTCTGTTTGTTTCTGAGTGGTGTTCCATTGTCTGGATGGACCACAGTGTATTTATCCAGTCACCTGTCATGAACGTGTGCATTGTTTCTGGTTTGGGGCCATTGTGAATAAAGCTGCTGTGAGCCTTCATGTAAAGTCATCGTGTGGACATGTTTTCATTTCTCTTGGGTTAATATCCATGGATGGAATGGTTGGCTTGTATCGTGGGGTTTTCCTTTTCTCCTAAAAAACGTTTTATTATATGTAAAATGTAATAAGGAATGGTATGTACAAATGGTATGTAACTAGTTTTAAAATGTCTCAGAGAAGCTTTTATTTAATGTGAGAATAATATGCAAATCAGTGAAAGTATGTTTTAATATGTTATCATTTTGCATCAATCAAAAAAAATACTGGATTTTCCTAGAAAAAAAGTGACGTAAAACTTGAAACAATCACAAAGTAAATGCTAACTTTTTTTTTCTGTTCTTGTACAAAATCACAATTTTGTACTTACTTAAAATTGGAGAGAAAGCTTCACACAAAAATATAGAAGTATAAATTCTTGCAGGTGGGCAAATGTACCCAGGAGCACAGCAGAATCAGGCGTGAGGGCAGGGTAGCCCTCAGGAAGGTTCTCTCAGCATTGTGTGCCTGCGTCTCCTGTGCTTTCCCTTTGCAGAGTTGCTCTGTGTGTCTAGGTAAGCTGCTCCCTGGTAACTCGTGGCTTTTGTCCATGATGTTTGTGAGACAAACACAACGTAGACAAGCCTTCGATGGTCACTTTATTCCTCTCCCCCAGTGTAGCCAGAGGATAGGCACTCTGTCATGTCATCAGCCAGGCCTTTGCCACCCACTAGATTGCTTGCACCACTGCCACTCAAAGTGTAAATCTTCTTTTAAAAAGGGGGGAGCGAGTGTTAATATTTTTTTAAAAGGGATTATTCTGTAAAATATTTTTAGAACAATTCTGTTGTTTAGGGGGTTTTGGTGTTTGAACTACCAGGCAGAAAGTCTTCTACTTTGGAGTTAAGGTATTAATTAAAGGTTATTCTAAAGATTCAGTGATTTATGTCCCCAGACAAGTTAGATGGCAGGAGTTAAAAGTAATTTATCTTAAAGTTGGCAAATTGGTCCTTTCATAATTGCGGTGTGGCAAACCACCGATTTAGTCCACTTAGTACCTTGTTATGTACCGTTTTCTGTCCTGATTGTTAGTACTGCTTAATTTAATGGTTGTCGTCTCCTGCAGGATTCCCTCAGGTCATTGTGTAAACCCCGCGTGTGAACTAGGGATGCCAGCAGCCCTCTGAGCCTTCGTTCGCAGTCTGTCAGCCTTCGGGGTGGGATGAGAGGTTTGGCCCCAGTGTCCTCACACTCCTGGTGACTCTTGTCACACAGCTCACTCAGGCATGTGCCTGAAGACTTCAGGAAAGGAGGAGTAAATCTTTGGGGAGATTGGATAACCCCTGAGTGTACTCTTTTTCTTGATGTGTTCTTGGATGTCTTGTTTCCCGACCAGGATTATACATGACTTTTTGGCAGGACCGTCTTTTACTAAACAAGAAGTTTTGTATTCTGCAGAACTACCTTTAGCTTTGTATTTAAGTAGGCATTTTACATTTTCAATATAGGATTTAATCTGTACCATCACTTTGTGATAAGAGCTTTGTGACATTACCTCCATTTACTAGGTCACAGTTACAAACTCATTGATGTGCTTTTGCAAAGTTCTCAGTTGTCGTCTTATTTGACAGCATTATTTGTCCTGATCATCCCAAACCAGTTAATTGATGATAGAGGTTTTCCTCCAGTTAGATACATTTTAAAGGTAATTTCTATGGAAATTGATATGAAATGCATATGATAAAGCTCTTTCCTTTCCAGTGGGAGAGAGCAATGAATAACAGTCCTTTCTTTCCCTTTCAAGTTCTGAACTGCTGGAAATAGAGAAAGCAGTCAGAAAGTGGAGATCAAATCACCAGCTTTATAACTGGTGAAGAGAGGGCGTCCCCCTAACTCCAGGCATCTGGGAATAGACTGCAAGTTGTAAAGTAGGTCACATTTCTCCCTCTTTCTTCCCCCTAATTGGATCTTCTGAACATTTGGAATCACCATTCGGTATAACCAATAGCTTTAATTAAGTACTGCCTATCCTCTGATGTCTCCCGAGTTTATACAGCCAGTCCTCGTCATTTGTGGATCCCGTATTTGTGAGTTTGCCTCCTCACTAGAATCCGTTTGTAACCCCAGATCAGCACGAGGGTGGTGCTCTCTAAGTTGTGTGTGGATGTGTGCAGGGCAGTGAAAGATGCGGGTGGTCCACCACGGCTCCCAGGGCCCTCTACCTCCCCTTTCAGTGCTCAGGCCTTAAGCAAGGGCCCTGGATGCACTCTGCTTAGTGCCACGTTTTTGCCCTTTCTGCTGGTGATTTCTCTGTTTAAAATGGCCCCACGCATAGTGCGGATGTGCTGTCTGGTGTGTTCCCCAGGGCAAGAAGGCCGTGGTGTGCCCCACTGAGAACACACGCGTGTTTGATGAGCCTCCTTCAGGCATGAGTTCAGTGTCAGTGAGGTGTCCTGAAACAAGCATACGTGTTGATCCTTTGAGGAAGTGGGATCAGGGGCTCGCAGGAACCTAGTCCTGTATTTCCCCTGGGGACCTTGGTTCAGTGTTCGGCAATTCAGGGTTAGCAGCGACTTTCTAGGACGTAACTGCTTGAATTATGAGGACCGACTGTACCTCTAGCCTTCTTCCTCCCCCTAAGCTGCAGGCTCGGGTGGCTCACTGCCTCATTTGTCATCCCCCCGAGATGTCTGAACGGGGCCTCATGCTCAGTGTGGCACTGCAGAGCCCCCAGCTGTCCCCATCCTAGGAAACAGCATGTCTGCCCGTGTGGTGTGCAAATCACGTGTTGAGAAATCAACCCTGATTCCTCCCTTTCTCTCGTTTTCCACATCCAGTTCCTTAGTAGTGCTGTCGATTCTACTTCCAAACACGTTCTAAAGTTCTCTGTTTTTCTCTGTCTCTCCTGCTGCCACGTGAGTGGAGGTCACTGGCATTGCTCCCCGGATGTGACTCCAGCTCCCTGTGTGGACCTCACTGTGCCCCCATATCCCATGCTCTCCCCCTTCTGGGCACCTGATTAGCTGTCCCTTTTCAGGTGGACCCAGAGGGTTTGTGTGGGAGCACTTGGTGTTACTCTGGGTGATGGTAGATTCCTCAAACAGAGACCTGCCTCCAAACCTGGTAGGAATATTTTTGAGACTGGAAGGGAGGGGTTTTTTTAGGGAAAATAAACATCTGGACAGTGGTTTAAGAGCTTGAAGATCTTGAAGAAACGCCTCTTCAGTAATAGATTATTAGAGTTTCCTTGTTTGTTTTGTATTTTACTGAAACCACCTGCCTTGTAAAACAAGGAGATTAGATTTTAGATAAAACCATGGTTTCCGATTAGTTTGTTTTTAAAATCAGTGACAGGTACCAAGAAGAAGTTTGGACTGGCTGCTCGTGTGGTACTGCCTTCCACCTCCTCTGCTCTGGCCCGTGACACAGGGTGGGCGTGGTCTGTCTCCTGCTCCTCTGTCATGTGATGGCTCCATCTGCAGGGCCCTGGCTTCTTTCTTTTCACTGGTTCACTTTGCTCTCTGTCAGCTGAGTAAAAGGATGGGTGGAGTGCACCGATTTTGTAACTTGGTCTTGTGGTTTTACAAAGAAAGGGGGTGATGTATAATTAGTAAGGCAGAAAGGGAGCGAAGGAAACAGGAAGAGGATATACAGTGCTTGTGCATCAGAGTAGATGTCCAAAGCAACGAAGAGGGGGCAGGCAGGCTCCCGTGTTCCCCAGCCTTATCTGTCCTTACTGTTTGAGCTGTCAGAGAACTTTGCTTTCATACACGCTTAAATTTCACACCATGATGGCAGTTGTTTCCATATTTATTGAAGGCTGGCCGTTTTTTTCCCAAAAGTTATTAATTGAATTTGGTTTAGAAGTACACAGAACACCATTCCCCTAAGTAGTAAAAGTACCAGAAAGATAATTTCTTTCTTTCTTTTTTTTAAAAAATTTATTTATTTATTTATTTTGGCATGCGGGATCTTTAGTTGTAGCTTTCGCACTCTTAGTTGAGGCATGCATGCGGGATCTAGTTCCCTGATCAGGGATCGAAGCTGGGCCCCCTGCATTGGCAGCGTGGAGTCTTACCCACTGGACGACCAGGGAAGTCCCCAGAAAGATCATTTCTGGAAATATCAATTGAATTTATCTTAAATAGCTGGTACTTGTCATGTATTACTTTACTCCAGTTAAAGAATGAACTTGCCTGATAGCTTAGTCACCATTGTCCCCCACAAAACCATAGGCTTGTTTGATCCGTGAACATTTTCCTTTCGACCCAGGACAGCGTTAAAACCATCCATTCGTCATGCGGTGGGTGATGAGTATTACACTGAGCTGATGGAATGCCTAACGTGATTGCTCCGTGATTACCTGCGAGGATAGAACGCTGTTTCAGCAGACACTTTTCATCTTTGAGAAGGGGAGTCTTAGTTCACAGAATCATAAAAGTCATAAAATTAGAGGGGGAACTTAGCATGAATCTGAGTCAGCATCTTTAGTTTGTTTCCTGTACATGGCGTGACAGTGAGAGGGTTGTGGGAGGAGGTTCTAGAACTGGAATTTGAATAGGTGGGATTCAGGTAGAAAAATAGAAAATATTTTAAAGTTTATTTTATCTCAGTGATACAATATATACACATAGTTTAAAAGATCGTACACCACATAAAAATTTACATGCATGCTTTTAAAAAATTAATTAATTCTTGGCTGCGTTGGGTCTTTGTTGCTGGGTACGGGCTTTCTCTAGTTGCGGCGAGCCGGGGCTACTCTTTGTTGCCGTGTGCGGGCTTCTCATTGTGGTGGCTTCTCTGGTTGCGGAGCACGGGCTCTAGGCGCGCGGACTTCAGTAGTTGTGGTGCGCGGTCTCAGTAGTTGTGGCGCATGGGCTTAGTTGCTCTGTGGCATGTGGGATCTTCCCGGACTAGGGCTTGAACCCGTGTCGCCTGCATTGGCAGATGGACTCTTAACCACTGCACCACCAGGGAAGTCCCTCTGCAGACTTTCTGTTGACCACGACGCTACTGAGCCACATGGTGTTCTGTAGTCATTCTGTCTTCCTGGTACAACTCTTTGTTTTCCCTGGAGCTATTAATTGCCTCAACTTTCCCTTTGCCTGGTTTTCTTTGAAATTATCAATTGTTTTCTAAAATACTGCAGCTTTGTCCCAAGCTTATCTATGATGCTTTCTATCTGCTTAAGCACATCAGTCAGTTGTGTCCCCCTGGACAGTGCACATCATTTTTCCGCTCAAGTCTAGATCAGTTGCTCGTAAGTCTGCTGTGCGGCCTTTGTTTCCATTTCCCCCCCGCCCCCCAGAGTCATTGGGGATTACCTCTCTGTTCGATCACCTTTTCCTTGGTCTGTGTCTTTCCTGTTTTCAGTTTACCTTAAGTTTACAGAAGCATATTCTCTAGAAGTTTCCTAGGAAAGGGTATGTGGGAGGTCGGTGTTCTGAGTTTGCATGTTAGAAAATATTTTGGTCTGTACTTAACACTTTTTGGATTTGGTATAAAATTCTTCCAGTAAAGTTTTCTTCTGATTTTAAAGGCTTTGTTTTTTTTTTTTTTTTTGCTTGTCCATGCGATTTATCCATGTTGTTTCATGTAGTTATAGTTTGTTCACTTTTACAAATGTATGATATTTTATCTTTTTTTTTTTTTTTTTTTGTGGTATGCGGGCCTCTCACTGTTGTGGCCTCTCCTGTTGCGGAGCACAGGCTCCGGACGCGCAGGCTCAGCGGCCATGGCTCACGGGCCCAGCTGCTCCACGGCATGTGGGATCTTCCCGGACCGGGGCACGAACCCGTGTCCCCTGCATCGGCAGGCGGACTCTCAACCACTACGCCACCAGGGAAGCCCGATATTTTATCTTTTGAGTATGCCACAATTTAAAAAAAAATCTGTTCCACTTTTAATGGACATTTAGGTGTTTTCCACTTTGGGGTTATTGCTACAAATGCTGCTGTGACCATTCACATTCATATTTCCTGGTATTCATGTGAAGGGTGTATCCCCAGCAGCATTTATAGGAAACTCAAGTCTGTTAATAGCTAACAGATGCTGTTAGCTATTAGTCTCTATTTATGCTTTATTTCATAAGCAGTTTGATAAAAAGACCAGAATTCAGCCTTTACGAAAAGTTTCTTACTGGTTCGTATTTGTATTTTATAAACTTATCTATAAAATACAGATATTTTATATCTGTATAAAGTGGAGAGGGGCTGTCTCCTAGGCAGTTTCAGAGTTAAGGGAACTCACTCTAGATGACTTCCTCACTAGGGGTATCTGGTCCCTGTGCCCGGAGTGTGCATCCCGTCAGGCTGGGGGAGCACATGGAGAGTAGATGGGGGCGAGGGCACCGCCCCGGGAGGGCCCCACTGGGCTTGGTGTTGGCAGCCGTGGTTGGCATGGCTCCTCCACTCTCCCGTGTCCTCAGCTTCCTTCATCGTGGCAGGGGATGGTGATGGTGGTGGTAGGGGTGCCACCTGATCTCCTCCAGGGTTGTTTTGATGCTCAAGAAATCCTGTATTTCTGTGAAAATACCTCTGTGTCTCTTTGGAAACTGGTACAGCTTTTCACAGTTACCTGACTGATTATGGTGCAGTAGCTGTGTCCCTTCAGTTGGGGTGACAAGACCTCAGGCTGTCTAGCAGCTCTGTGAGCCTGGTTCTTGTTTGGAATTCCACATCTTTTTGTCTTTGAATCTGCATTTCCTAGGTCTCTTTTTCTTGCAAAAGTTTCTTGCAAACTTCTCTCCAGGTAGGTTTCCTGGCTGCGAAGAGAATGTGCAGCCCGGCCAACACAAATGTCATTCTGTGACTTTGGGTATAATGCCCTTCCTCTCCCACGCAGTGCCTGCTCACCCCAAAGGTCATCTCTACTTCTTCCTTTAAGATTGTGGCCACAAAGCGGTACTTGAATCTCCCTGGATCTCCTCCTAAATACCAGATAATGCCACTGAGATTGTGGGTTTTCTCAAGTCTCTCTCCGTTATTGGACTGCTCACATCCCCATCGTCCCCGCCTCTCCCAGGGACTGATTTTTGGTGTTCTTCCTCCAAGAACTTGGAGCACCCGGCCCTGGCATCCTAGTGCTGAGCAGCGTGAGTGGTGGTTTAGGTGACCGCTACTGCTGCCACCACCCGGGGCCTCCAGAGGCCTGTGCTCTCTTCACCTCCGGACCCCAGCACCCAGCTAGTGTGGTGCTCAAACTGAACACACAGTAGAGACCCAAGTCTTTTTTGAGTGAACACAGAGTACTAAGCACTTAGAGTTTTCAAATAATGAATACTGCGCGTGTGAGCAGCAGCTAGAACATGGGGGGCGGGTGTCCTAAGGGTATTGGGCTCTTTCAGGTTGAAAGTTAGAGACCCTCAGGTTACCAGGTGATGAGACTTTCTCCTAAATGGACACAGGAAGTGGGAGGTTCAGCCGCCACAGTCGCTCTGGGTCCCGGAGCCCAGGTCTGTTCATAGGGAAATGGCCTTGGGAATCCAATCTTGTAGAGGGTGCCTGTTTAATTTCATTAGTCCACGTGGTGTGGAACAGGAAGTAGGAGGTTCAGAGGAGAATATAAATGCATTTCACACACCACAGGATTTTGGACAAGAGAAGCCTGTGTGTGGTGTTTTTGTTTTGGGTTGGGGGGAGTCACTGAGGTTCAGCTTTCACCTCTGTGATGCCTGTTCTGACCACCACATTTAATACTTTAATAACTGCTCCCACGCACGCACTCCTGATTCCTTCTTTTCACATAGCACTTACCACTTTCTAGCGTGCTAGTTAATTTATTATTTATTGTGTATATTGTTTGTTGTCTGTGTCTGCCCATATAACATAAATTCCCATTGGCTATTACCCATTCCCATAAATCAGTCACAGTGTATAGACAAAGGGCAAACCAATTTTCTTATAACAAAAAACCCTTCATAAAATGAGAACTGCTGAATATCACCAGAGCATGGCTTGTATACTAGGTAGAACATGACTCTCTTCTTCTGTATACATTCAAAAGGTAATTTATTTGCAAAAATGGCTAATTGTAAACCCTTTAACAGTCTTCTCATGTAGCCAGCAGAGGGCAGCACAGACTGAATTGACCACATCCAGGCATTTTGACTCTATTTTAAACGGCGTTTAAAATTGCCGCAGCCGCTCACAGGCGTAGTTCGATGGTTATCAGCGTCAAGTTGAGTATACTTCTTGCTCGTTTGTGAGTCGTACTGTTGCTCCTCTGTCCTTGTGGAGGAAGATGTTTCTGTCTGTTGCGAATATGTCAAGTCCATGTTTTCTAAAGCGTACACAACACGTTTCCAAGTGTGATCATGACGGCAGGTGTGAGTCCTTTGGGGCATCGTTCCATTGTCACCAGGAAGTGGGTAATCATTTATTTACCCGGGCTTCTTCTAGGGATGGTGCTGCCCTTACCCACTCTTGGAGGGCTGGGTCCAGGTGCAGATTCCTCCACACGAGGGTCCTCTCTGAGCGTCTCGTGATGTGTCGACCCCCTTCTCAAGGAAAAAAATGCACAGAAACTCAAAACCACATGTTTTTTCAGTTTTATGGCATTGATAGTGGATTTTCTTCACATAGAAAATAACACCAGATTTTGTGAAGAATTGCACCTTTCTCATTTTTTTCTTGCAAAAGGTAATGACTCTTTTTGGAAAAAATTGAAATTCAGATTGTATACATAAAATAAAGGCTAAAAGGGCATGGTTTGGGCTTTTTTTAAAAAAGTATCTAATTGAGTTTTACTTTTGATGATAAAACTGCCAAAAATTCTGCCTCACGAAGTACGTACTGGCAGATGTGATCAGGTGCAAGGTAAGTGCATGTCCAGGAATTTTTCATTTGAATTCTCTGCGACACACACGGTATTTCTTTTGTTCTCAAGTCTTTTTTGTGCAATACTGATTTGATGCTGTTTGTGTCTGTGAGGAAAAACAGTACAAATCCATGTTTTTCAGCTAATCCAGGAAGTAGAAGTAACCTTTAAAAGAGTTTTGCAGTATTTCCAGGCGACTGGATTTCTGTCTGTAGGAGGTTGAGGTCTTTGTCACTTTCCACCCCAGCTTACAGATGCACTTCCGGGGGTTTGAGGACACTCCCGTGATTGCATGCTCTAAGCCCCTCTCCTATTGGCAGCTTATCAGGAAAGATCTAAGCTGCAGAGAAGGAGGCCATCAGGAAGCAAAACAATTTATCTCCATATCTCAGAAAGACTTCAAGGCACCATGGGCCTCTGAGAATAGAGATACGGAGTGAGGCTAGAAACTGGAGGGTGGGTTGGAAGTCATGGCAGGCAGTTAAGACTTCTAGTTCTCTTCCATCTCCTGTAGCAAGGCGATTTCTCTTCCCCTTTGGTAAAACATGAAGATGAGCCTGTAAGGAAACTGAGTGAAAGTCTGTGTACTTACTTATGAGCTCCTTACCCTTTCTCCTCTACCTAGCTTCCCAGATGCTGCTGGCCAGGTTTATAGCCCACATAGCTCAGGTAGGAGGTTGGAGATCACTTCTTTAGGTCATTGTCCAAGAAAAAAGAACCTACAGAGTCCTACATGTGGGGTATCCACATGTTATTGCTTTATTATTTTACAAAGACACCCACCACTCAATAGGTCACAGCTACTACACAGAGCTTTTAATCGGGTTGTCAGTGCCTCTCTCTTAAATGTAAAGGAACAGCCTCTGTTTACTAGACATTTGAGGAAAATCCCCAAACATTAACAACAGAACAGAACAAAGCAAACAGAAGAAACAGGTCATGGAAGATATGGAAGAAAACCTTATAAACTATATACTTGGGACTTCCCTGGTGGCGCAGTGGTTAAGAATCCACCTGCCAATGCAGGGGGCACGGTTTCGAGCCCTGGTCCAGGAAGATCCCACATGCTGCAGAGCAACTAAGCCCGTGCGCCGCAACTACTGAGCCTGCGCTCTAGAGCCTGAGAGCCACAACTACTGAGCCCACGTGCTGCAAATACTGAAGCCCGCGCGCCTAGTGCCCGTGCTCCGCAACAAGAGAAGCCACTGCAACGAGAGGCCCGCGCACTGCAACGAAGAGTAGCCCCTGCTCGCCGCAGCTAGAGAAAGCCCGTGTGCAGCAACGAAGACCCAACACAGCCAAAAATAAATAAATTAATTAATTAATTTTAAAAAAAAGGAATCGTGTTTAGAAAAAAAGAAAGCATAAATATTAAATGATAATTCTGAGTTTTTTTAACACAAAAAAAGGATTATCTCACTAAAGGCAGAATATAGCATACTTCTGTTTAACTTACAGAAGGAATACATTATTACTATGTTCTGGGGTGGGGGAAGTGCAGAACATATAAAATACAAAAATAAAAGTCTTTTTTTTTTTTTACTGCCTACATCACAAGGTTAAACAGTGTGTGTTTTTCTACAAGTTTTTTTTTTTCCAATTAATATGTCTTAGAGATTTTCCTATGTCAGAGCACATAGATCTACCTCAGTTTTTTTAAACTGGTACATTCCACAGCAAAATCTGTACTATACTTTCATTTTGTACTGATGAAACTTTGTTTCCAGTACTTTGCTGTCACAGGCTGTGTGCAGTCAACATTCTTCTACTTCTATCTTTCTGTACCTGCAGAAGAGATTCAGAAACGCTGCAATACAGAGTCAACAGGTCTGGGCAGCTAACTTTTTATTTTGAAAATTTTAAGACGTGCAGAAAAATTGCAAAAACATGGAGTTGCCATATGCCCTCTACCCAACTTCCCCTAAGGTTACTATCTTACATACCACAGTACAGTTATTAAAACCAGCGAATTAACACCAGTACAATACTAATAAGCAATCTGGCAATCCTACTGGAACCTCACCAGTTTTCTCACTAAGGTCCTTTTCTTCTGGTCCAGGATCTAATTCAGAAGACCCCACTGCAATTAGTTCTGACCACGACAGTTCCCAGTCCTGTGTATCATGACCTTGATACTTCACAGAGGACTTCTCGGTTATTTTGTAGAATGTTCCCCAATTTGGATTTGCCTGCAGTTTTCTCCTGATTCAATTGAGGTTGTGCATTTTTGGCAAGAATGAGGTTGTGTTCTTAGTGCATTGTGTCAGGGTCCATGATGGTGATGAATCCTTTTACTAGTGATGGTTTTTTTTTTTTTTTTTTTGCGGTACGCGGGCCTCTCACTGTTGTGGCCTCTCCCGTTGCGGAGCACAGGCTCCGGATGCGCAGGCTCAGCGGCCATGGCTCATGGGCCCAGCCGCTCCGCGGCATGTGGGATCCTCCCAGACCGGGGCACGAACCCGTGTCCCCTGCATCGGCAGGCAGACTCTCAACCCCTGCGCCACCAGGGAAGCCCTTAGTGATGTTAACCTTGAACATCTAGTAAAGATGAGTCCACCAGGTCTCTGTAAGTTTCTGTGGCTGTCTGTCCTTTTGTGATTCCTAAGAATCTTGTTGAGAGATGCTCTGGGATGATGCGGATATCTGTTCCTCGTCATCCTTTCTCACCCCCCAATTTTCGTGTCAATGGCTGGGTGCTTCCTCAAGTTGGCTCCTGTGTCTTTCAACCTGTCCCCATCATTCTTTGAGCACTTCCTCACTTCCTGCCATCACAAGATTTTCCAGGCTCATTTTGTATTTTTCCCTACCCAGCCCTGGAATCAACCATTTCCCCAAGGATCACAGGTTCCTTTTAATGGGGAATGGTATTTAGAAACCAAGATCTGGGCATAGGGGCGTACTGTATAAACATTTTTAACTGGGACAGACATTACCAAACTGCCTTCTGAAACTTGGCACCAACTGCTCCCCACCACACACTATGAGAATGTCCCCTTCCCCACAACCTCACCGATGCTCTTCAACACTCTGGTAGTCTACTGGCTATTGTAATTTATTCTGCCCTGTTTATTAGGGTTATTGGCTGTCTGTCTTTCTTCTCTGAATTGTTCATATCCTTTGTCCTATTTTGCTACTGTTGTTTGTCTTTTTATTGGTTTGTAGGTACTCTTCATATATTTTGGATAGTAATCCTTTGCTTCTAAGTGTTGCAAATATTTTCTCCAACTATACTGCCAGTCTTACCTTTTTTATGAGAGCTTTTGTCATACAAAATAGAATATAAATAATATATTTATATATTAAGTTTATTCATATGAAGTCAAGTTGGTCAATTGTTTTTTCTTTTATGACTTCTAGGTTTTTGTGACCTGCTTACGAAGTAATGTTCCTTTGCAATAAAATGAGAAAAAATTCACTTAAAAGTGTACATATGTACATATGTGTACATATATAGGTATATATAATATATACTTTTTATATTTACATACTTATATTTGTCATTCTATACTTAACGAAAACAAAAACCTCCAGATGGATTATAGGTCAAAGTGCATATACATATATAAGACACACTTTGACCTATAATCCATCTGGAGGTTTTTTGTTTGTTTTTTTAAGTATAGAATGGCAAAGGGAATCTAAATGTTTTCTGAATAGATAGTCAGTTGTCATCACCATTTATTGAAGAGCACATCCTTTCCCTGCTGATCTGAAATACCACGTGATCAGTACAAGGTAGTGACTAAAAGCGCGAGCTGAGGAGTCAGCTGCTTGAGTTATAGTCTGGCTCCACGGCTCACTAGCTATTTGCTTACTCTCTCCATGTCTTTTAGTTTTTTCATCTAGGAAATGGAGAAATTTTTCCCACTTAGTAGGGTTATTGTAAAAGTGCTTAAAACAGTGCAGACACCTAGTAGACACAATACATGTTAGCTATTATTATAGACTAAATTTGCACGCACACATTGGTGTGTCTAGCCAATGCTGTCCAAAAAAACATAGTGTGGGCCAAATACGTAATTTAAAATTTTCTAGTAGCCGCATTAAACAGCTAAAAGATAAATGGTAAAAATAACCTTAATAGTATATTTTATTTAACCCAATATATCTAAAACATTATCATTTCAACATATAATCAATATAATAATTAAGATACTTTGCATTTTTTTGGTGCTAAGGTTTCAAACTCCAGGGTGTGTGTTACACTTAGAACATACTTGAAGAACTCAGTAGTGGTTACCACACGTGACAGTGCAGGGCTAGACTAGTTCATGACTTGGTTGTATATTCTTGGAACAATATCACATATGTACCTGCAAGAAAATTACTAAAAGAACTGAACAGCCACCCATAACTGAAAAAAATCTCTTGACAAACTAGAAAGAGAAGGAATCTTTTTTTAACATGATAAAAGGTATTTACAACTTAGAGTAAACGTTATATTCTGTGGAGGAATGTAGAAAACTTTTCCTTTAAGATGGCGAAGAAATGAAGGGTGTCCACGCTCAGCAACTTCACTGATGCTGTGCTGCAGGGTTTTCTAGCCCAATCTTTCTCAGCCACGGAGCCTCAGGAGAATTGGGCCCGAACGCTCTAGCCAGGGAAATGGGGCAAGAAAAAGGGCACAAGGATTGTAAAGAGGAAAAAAAGGAAACGATTATCTCACAGGTGGATTGACTGTCCATATAGAAAAGGTAAAAAAAACCTAAAGATAAATTGTTAGAATCATTCACAGAGGTTGACAAGGCTGCTGTTTACAAAGTCAACATATAAAGCACAAATGCATTCCAATATATTAGCAACCAACAGTAATTAAATACCTGGTGATAAATCTATCAACAATGTGCAAGAGTTTAATGGAAAAAAATTCTAAAATTTTATTGAAAGACTTGAAAGAGGACCTAAATCCATGGAGAGAGAAAGTGCACTCAGGACCCAGCACACTCAGATGTCAGTTTTCCCAGAGGACCTACAGATTCAATGTAGATTTGCCACTGAAAATCACAATCCCAGCAGGTTTTACTTGTCTGTTTTGGGGGTTTCTTCACCGCAGTGAAGAGTAGCCCCGCTCACCACAACTAGAGAAAGCCCACATGCAGCAGCAAAGACCCAATGCAGCCAAAAATAAATAAGATAAAATAAATAAATTTGTATGTAAAAATAACTATATACTTAAGAGTCTCAGAAATTATATTACTGAAACAAGAACAGGTTGCTATCAAAAATGAATATTCAGAGATTAAGAGTGAGTTCTTGCAAATTAAAAATAGCAAAAATAGAACATTCAATAGATAGGTTGGAAGATAAAGCAGAGAATCGTCTTAGTTCAGGCTGCTATAACAAAGTACCACAGGCTGGGTGGCTTAAACAACAAATGTTTATTTCTCACAGTTGTGGAGGCTGAAAGTCTAAGATCTCAGTGCTGGCCTGTTTAGGTTCTTGGTAAGGGCCCTCTTCCTGGTTTACAGAGGTCTGTCTTCTCGCTGTGTCCTCACGTGGCAGAAAGAGAGAGCTAGTTAACTCTCTGGCCTCTTCTTATAAGGGCACTTATCCCATCAAGGTGGCTTCACCCTCATGACCTAATCACCTCCCAGAGGCTCCACCTCCAAACACCATCACATTAGGGTTTCAACATATGAGTTGGGGTGGGTGGGACACAAACATTCGGGCCATTGCAACAGTATTTCCTAGAAAGCAGCTCAAAAAGGAGAGGAAAAGTAGGAGTGAAAAGATAAGAATAGTTAAAGGATTCACAATGGAGGTCCAGTGTCTAACTAATAGAAATTCCAAAAAACAAGAACTGGAAAAAAACAAAGGACAGGAATTTATTAAAGAGTATAAGACTTCAGACATAGGTTCTATCTGGTGGCTAACATAACGTATGAAATTTCACAATACTGAGTGTAGAAATAAGGTCCTAAAAGCTTCCTGAGAGCGGAAAAAGGTCTCATACAAAATATTGGGAATCAGAATGGTACCATCACTACCAGCAATACAGGAAGAGGAAACAGTGAGTGGATGCCTCCACTATGCTGAGGAAACATGACTTCACTTAGAATGCCACACCCAGCCAGACTGTCAGGTGTGAGAGAAGAGACATGCAAAATTCACAACAATGACCATGAAAACCCACCCCTCCACAGCCTCTCTCTGTTAGTTGTTAGAGAATGTGCTCCATCAAAATGAGCAAGTAATCCAAGAAAGAAAAAAAACATGGGATCAGAGACTCAGGTCCAGTGGTGGGAAATGTCCAGGGGAGTGCTCAGGGTGGTGCCCCGAACGCGGGCCTCAAGAGCCACAAGACCAGGCTGAGTGGGAGCGTGGAGGTTTCTGGAGGCCATCTCAGAAAACAGACCGCTCGGTGCGTTTGACAGTCTTGACAGTTGCATAGCTTGGTAGAGAGTCTGGCACGAGCAAACAGAAACAAAGGACACTTCGTCCATTCTGTGGTTATTTTAATTATAGTACATTATATAGCTGAGTTGTGAGCAGTGTTTATGGGAATACTAAATACTGATTTAACCAGAAATGTTTGTGTAATTATACTGAGTGGGCGTGTGTGTGTGTCTGTGCACGTGGGAGGGGGGTGGGGGTAAAAGGCGAGTCTTCATCTTCCATGGCGGGCAGTTGACGTCTAGAGGTGAAAACTCGAGAACAAGTAGTGTAACTAGTTATTTCAAAACAGGGAGGTGACGAGCAGAAGAAATAGTCGAGAGACCTACGTCTGTGAAGCATGATTCGGGGGGTGGGGAGTTGGGCAGGAAGCCGTGGTTTTCTGTTTTTAGCCTTAGGTACTATTTGCTTTTCATATGATGTGTGCATCTTTTGCTTAGAGAAACAAACCAGGCACGGTGGTGGGAGATGGGCCTGGAGAGGCGCAGGGTCCCAGGAAGGGTCTTGAAACTGTGGCGATCACGGAGCTGAGACTTGGTAGGCAGATGTCAGGCCATTGAATTCTTCAGGGCCGGCTCCTGGGGCCTTTGGTTTGTGTTGTGCCCTCACAGCTCCACTCTCTGTGCTCTCCCTGGTCCTCTGGCCCTGTTGGATTGCGTAGGAGACTGGCGGGCCAGGGGACAGTGAGGTCAAGGTGTCTTCTCCCCACCAGGTAGCTAAGGTCGGCTGAACCCTCTGCCTGCGGTCCTGCCAGCGGCCTCCCCACTCCGCTGCCCAGCAGGCCTGGCCTGGGTCAGGGCCGCCCCCTCTCACTGGCCCTGCTGCTGCGTCTCTCCCTGTGGTCTCCCTACACTCCACCCTCACTTTTATAGACAGTCCCTCTCTTCTCTCCAGACTCCCACTCTGAGTGCGTCTCTTTCTCCTTGGGATTGTGACTGACGTGGGTATTGCGCTGAGAAGACGACTTTTCCCAGAACGTTACATGAATATTCATGGAAGCTTTCTTTCAGGTTACATCCTGATAAACCCATCATAAGTTGAAAATGTTGTAGGTCAAAAATGCATTTAATACACCTAAACTGAACATCATAGCTTAGTGCAGCCTACCTTAAAGGTGCTCAGAACACACACAGTTTGTTTTGCCCCCCTGCAGTGGGGCAGAATCATCTAACACAGAGGCTATTTCGTAATAAAGTGTTGATTTTCTCATGTAATGGCTTGGATACTGTATTGACACTGAGAAACAGAGCAGTTGTCTGGGTCCAGGATGGTTGTTAAGTGTATCGGTTGTTCACCCTTGTGATCATGGGCTCACTGGGGGCTGTGTTCACTGCTGCTGCTGCCCAGCATCACAGGAGAGGATTGGACCGCATACCGCTAGCCCGGAAAAGAGCAACATTCAAAGTATGGTTTCTACTGAATGCGTGTTGCTTTCACACCATCATAAATTCGAAAAATCATAAGTCAACCATTGTGGGACTTTACTGATTGTCCAGTGGTTAGGGCTCCGTGCTTCCACTGCAGGGGGCATGGGTTTGATCCCTGGTCGGGGAACTAAGATCCTGCATGCTGCAAGGTGCGGCCAAAAAAAAAAAAAAAAAAAAAAAAAGAAAAGAAAAGTCAACCATTGTAAGTCGGGGACTGTCTGTATACTTATCTCTTGAGGTAAGTATATCTCAAGGATAAATATGGGAATAATTCCCTTAGACTTTTTTTCTTTCGGCCTCTAAAATCTGCCTTCTACTTTTATCCTGTGACCTCACAACATACTGTAATGATTACGATCTCTTAGTCATGCTCTTGGGAAATGCGCTATTATCTCATTGTGAGACAACCAGGGGTTTTTAAGTGATTCCATTCTAGGAAGGTACTTGGGAAGTGAAGAGAGAAATGCCAGCTCTGTCTGCTGCTTTGGGTGAATCTGAGACCAGAAGTGCCACTGTTACTCGTTGGACTCCAGCCTCAGACTGCTTCCAGGGAGGAGGTGGTTAACCTCTAGGAAGCTACTTGAGCTTGACTTCAGGAACTGGGTGGTGGCCGCGAACTGGGAGTGACGCTTCTGTGGCTGGAGGCTGATTGGTCCAGGAGTGCAGCCAACGAGTTCCCTGTCGGTCCAGGAAGCAGCTCTGAGCTGTCCCCGTGGCTGGACAGCTCACAGGTATTCCTGCCCCACCCTACCCTGCCTCCCAGGGAGTCTTTGCTCTGAGTTCTCCTTTGAAGAACAAAACCCAGCAACCTTCAGGGTCCTACTGTGACAGAAAAGATGGTCCTTAAAACCAAAGAAGACGATGGTGAGTCCCAGTCCTGGCTTGGGTATATGGGGTGGGGTTTAAGTAGCTCTTTTGATTGACATGTGAAATTCTGTGACGACAGTTTTACTGCCTCTTGAGGAGTAGCAACTGAGAGGCTCTTGCCTCTGTGTGTGTGTGTCTGTGTGTGTGTGTGTGTGTGTGTGTGTGTGTGAGAGAGAGAGAGAGAGAGAGAGAGCGCGTGCAAGCCAGAGAGATTCTGTGTTTTTAAACTGAAGATGTCCCCCAGCCCCCACCCCCACTCTTTACTTTTCATTGAAGATCCCCCTGGGAGCGTCTTGGTGGCATGTGCCCTCCTACTTGGTGATGGTGTCTGATTTCCTGAATCTGAGCAGCAGTCTTAGAAGCTCTGCAAGTTGCGTGTACACCCAGAGTGAGTGTGACACTAAAAAGGAAAGATGTTAGAGACCAGGTTGAAAGTATCAGTGAGGTACAAGATGAATAATAACCATTTTTATTAAATAAAAATGTAACAAAGAGAATATCCATAGTTATTTGATCTTCCTCTTTTGGTATTAAGTAAAGACTGTTTGAAGCCTCGTCAGGTCTGGGGAACTTCCTTCATCTTCTCCACACCCACACTGTAAACAGTGAAGCTATGAGTAAAGGGGTGACAAATTTTGTGGATTATAAATCCCAAAAGCTTTTGCAGAAGAACTGGCTTAAAGCACCCTGGGTCAGGGCTCTCAAACGTTCTGAGGTTAAGTTGTGTGTGTGTATGTATGTTTTCTTGTGATGCTTTCATCAGATGGCCATGTTTGTTTGTTTTTTTGCGGTACGCGGGCCTCTCACTGCTGTGGCCTCTCCCGTTGCGGCGCACAGGCTCCGGATGCGCAGGCTCAGTGGCCACGGCTCACGGGCCCAGCCGCTCCGCGGCATGTGGGATCTTCCCGGACCGGGGCACGAACCCGCGTCCCCTGCATCGGCAGGCGGACTCTCAACCACTGCGCCACCAGGGAAGCCCTGGGGAATTCATTTGTTCTCAACTCCTGGCTCGGAGGCTTGACTGCTCTGAAGCCGCTTGGTCCCTGGTGTCCTCTGAGCCCTGGGCAGGCGTGGCCACTGTGGCAGCATGTGCTACCACCACAGGCTCGCACACCTACCCCTCTGGCCTCTCCCTTCTGTGCAGGGCATGGGCGGAGCTCTTTAGATCCCAGCTCCGAGCGCAGGCTGGGCATATGCAGATGCACAGTAAATGCTGAGCTGAGGTGGCTTTTATTATTCCCGTGAGAGAAAATAAAGAGCTGAGTGCTCAGCCAGTGAGTTTGAACTGGGCTTGGTCTGTTTGTGGATTATTTATACTCACTGAGTCTTACCTCTAAACTGGAGGTAATAGTGCATAGTTCATTGTCAGGAAATGCACAGAGTTCATAGTCAGACTTTGCTGTCAAGTTCAAATAAAAATGGAAATGAAAAAAGATTTTAAGCCATGGATACTATGTGAGTATAGGATAGTGTTATTTATAGGAAAATATGCTGCATAGAATGGAGTTAAATAGAGTGCCTCTCCCTTAGGACATTGGATTTTCAGGTTGTGTCTAGAATACTCTCTCTGATGGTAACTTACCCCTCATCCCGTCCTCTAAATGTGTTCCTTGTCATTGTGCCAGCCTTCTGTTGGGCAGTTGCTGAGGTCGAGGCGAGTATTAAACAGAAAAGCAGAGGTGCTGTAAGTGAACATCTGTAGATGCTCCTCACTCCCTTCCTTAGGGGTTGAGTTTGTATTTTGCGAAGTCAAAAACGGCTACATCTTTATTTTTAAGCTAGAGCGCTTGGCACTGTACAAAGCACACATCTCAGCAGACCTGCATCACCATCTGCTGGGACCAGTTTTGAAGGGGACTCGCTCTGGTCCGGATTTCATAGGCTCTAGCCTGGATTTCGTAGGCTCTAGCCTGGATTTCATAGGCTCTAGCCTGGATTTCATAGGCTGTCTGTGGACCGCAGCAGCGTGTGTGCCTGTAGCGTTGAACAGAGGGCCAGGACTGCCCTTTTTTCTTGATGAAAGACGTGAACAGAAACGGGGCTCGGGTTCTGCTCTGAAAAGAGCGGAGCTTTATCCATCGTCTGAGGCTTTCTGCAGCTTCCCAAGTTCTCTTTGGTACGGAACATAAATGCATAGGGTTGGCTGCCAGTGGTCAGGACCCAGCGTCCAGGAGGCAGGTGGAGTGTGGAGGGCAGCAGGTGGAGTTGTCTGAGGAGCCAGCATTGTGGAAAGGAGAGGCAGGGAGTGTGGGTCTTGGCAGGACACAGGTCTGGGGCCTTAGGAGCCCCCAGCCTGCCAATGGGCAGTGGAGACGAGGGCAAGGTAGGTGCGGTAGATCTGGACAGGAGGCGTCAGGACCTTGTGGTGTAGCCCTTCCTGTGGCTCTGGAAGATTCGCTGAATACGTTTGTGGTGGGGGGCTGGCAGCACAGGACCTACATAGAGTTTGCTGATGGTTACGTTAAACATGGAGGGATAGACGTCCTGGAAGTTTTTTATAATATCCATTTCTCACTTTTCCCTTGCATTTTGACAGCCTTCCAAAGGCACCTTTACTGAATTTACATTGTTCTTGTCTCTGCTCCTCTTTCTGTTTGTTGCAGCCCAGCTGAGATTTCCTTTTCAGAAAAAAACTCTTGTAACTGGTGCTGTCTTCTCCTGTTACCTTGTGAAGAGCTTCCACTCATGGGGATTCAGATGGGCTCATTTTGCAGCTGGGACAGTCACTAGATGCAGAGGGGCCACAGGCTTGTGGGTCCGCGGCTCCTGGCGGGGGACATGGAACTCCGCCGGGGCTGGCGTTGGGCAGCACTGCTGAGATGTGCTGCTCTTGGGACCCACGTGTCCTCTTCCTGAGCCCGTGCTGGGTGTGACATACCAGTGAAAACGGGGACAGAAGTCAGTCCTGCTGCCCTCAGCTCTGCTCATGGTCAGGACTTGCCCCGCCACTCCTTCCCTTCTTATGAAGATAATTTCTTGACTTTTGTATGTTCTTCCTTCCTTACCCTATGGAGAAATCATGAAAGCTTAACTTCTGACCTAGAAAAATGCAATACATTTCTTTTCTAAGTCAGTGGCTGTTTCTGCATCTCCTCTCTTTCTGGCATCTTAAGTCTCTTCTGTTAAGCATTCAGGATTCTGATTCATGGAAATACGTTGGAATCCCACGTAGACAACGTGGCATGATGGTATATTTGCCTAAGGGATTTCACACGCATTACAACAGGCCTCAAGTATGTTCCTTCCACTAAAGGAATAATTAGTCATTAATCTGAGCAAATGTTTTGGGGTAAGTGGCTGGTGACATTTCCATATTTTCTCTGAATAGAAATTTCAACATACAATTTTGCCTCACTTGTGGATCCAGATACACAGAAAGGTATAAAATGCGGCGTCGCTGCCTCTGCTTGCTCCCTGTCCACACTCCTCGTCTCTGAACAGGGTCCCTGTTGACAGTTTCAAGAGCGTCCTTCTCAGATCTTGCGTTTGCCAGCATCGCTGCCACGCGCATGGTGTCCTGTTCCTTCCCGTGGCACAGTGTCTGGGAGATCTTTCTGTGCTGGCATCTACCAATCAGCTCGTTCTTTTTCATGACCAAATCGTGTGTAAGTAGTTTTCATTTTTGCACTTTTGGGAGTACGTCCATTGGATAAGTTCTTAAATGGAATTGCTGAATTGAAAAGTACTGCAGCAGAAAGGTTGCGCCGTTTACACTCCCCCAGCAGAGCCTGGGCCGCCTGTGTACTCCCGCGCCCTTGGCGGACACTCTCATTTCTGCCAGACTCACCTGAAGCGGTGTGGTATTCATGCTTGAACTGGAGAGTTTAAGCGTCCTTCACGTCTGGCCATTGTGTTTGTCTTTCTGGGTCTGCTTTTTATGTCTTTCGCTGATTGTGTCCACCTTTGTCTTACTGCTGTCCTTGTGGAAAGAAGTGAATCATCTGTCGTGTATTTTGCACATTGGTTGTCCTGGTTATTTACCTTTTAGCTCATAGAACTTTATTTTCCATTCTGAAGCTTTACATTTTATTGTAGCAAACTGAACAGACTCTCTGAGATTATAACCATATTAATCCATGCTTTATTCTAGAATTTCTGTGGTTTCTTTTTTTACATTAGAATCTTTGACTCAGCTAGAACTTACTCTGATATAAATGAGTAGACATGCAGCTTACTTTGCCCTCAGATGGACAGCTGGCTAATTGCCCCCCCCCTCATTGACTGAATAATCCTATTTTTCTTTATATTTTTGTATCTTTTAAAAATATTTTCTGTATGAGATTTTATGACTTGAAGTGCCACCTGTGTGTTTCAGTATCTCTTGAGTTTCTTTTCTGCTGTTTTTCTTCTCCAGTGCTGAAATTTCAAATTTTTGATGTCTCAACGCTTTAATCTCTGGCAGAGGCTCACCTCACATTACCCTTCTTCCTCTTCATAGTTTCCTAGGCTATTCATACATACGTTTTCCATATGAACTTTAATATCGTTTTATCTGTTGCGCTCCTGTGGAACTCGTGTTGGTAAGGTAAACAGTAGCTTTAGAAACGGATGCACATACTGAGGACAGCTTTTCCCCGCAGAGGTCTTTCTGCCCGTGCTCAGATCTTCCTTGTTTTCTTGGTGACTTGCTCCTGGTACAGTAAGCGCGCTGGCTTGCGGGGCATTTGCTGGTTGCCCTCTCACGGGTCAGCTCGCCTCCTTGAGCTGGTGGCTGTGAGGCACAGTGCCGCCCTGGGTCTCTGCGGACAAAGCATTGCCCACCGCCTGCCTCAGCCTCCTCGTGGCCCCATAGTCCTCCCCTCCTTCCTCTCTACAGTCTCCTCCTGTCTCTGCTGCGCCCTCTGCAAAGGCCAGGAGGGAGAGGATGGCCGAGAGCAGCCCCGGCAGGGATGAGTCCCCTGCGCTGGTGCCGGGAGCAGGCCCCATCAGGGAGGCTGGCCCTTGCCTGCCCCAGCTCTGCTGCCTGTGAGCGGACACAGGGCCACTGGGACCCGGAGAGCGGGCGCCTGGGTCGGTGCCTCCAGCTCCTCTCAGGCTTCTCTCGGACCTCAGGGGCACTTCTCTGGACTTCGGGCAGCTCTGAGAAGGGTTGATGTCTGGCACCAGGAGCTGGCTTCTTCTCCTTTGAGGTTAGAGCTAGGAACTGCTACCCTCTAGGTTGCTTCAGGCCTTTCTCAGAGAGGGGACAGAAGCCAGTCTCGGCTTCTTTGAAGAAGCATTTATGCTCCTAGCTTTTACTAAAGAGCAATTCAGCATTTTAAAGCGTAAGGGGGGCTTCCCTGGTGGCGCAGTGGTTGAGAGTCCGCCTGCCGATGCACGGGACACGGGTTCGTGCCCCAGTCTGGGAATATCCCACATGCTACGGAGCGGCTAGGCCCGTGAGCCATGGCCGCTGAGCCTGCATGTCTGGAGCCTGTGCTCCGCAGCGGGAGGGGCCACAACAGTGAGAGGCCCGTACTGCAAAAAAAAAAAGCTTAAGGAATAGGGTAGAATGGTTGAAATTCCATGCCTGAGTTTTGTGTGACACAGAAGCAGGGGAGGTGGGGATGCTGAGATGTGGAGGGCTCCACGCCTGGTATGGGCTGGTGCGGGGCCTTTGCCCAGGTGACGTGGGGCTTGGGGAGGCCGAGTGCGTAGGGTTAGCAAGTTTGTGATGTTGCTGAATTGAAAGACGCTGACTTACTGCCTCTCAGGAGCTGTCTGTGGAATAAGCGAGTGCTGCAGACCACCCTGCGCGCGTGGCAGAGGGCCTGTTTCAAGGCAGCCCTGGGGAGACGGCACATGGTGTGGGGAGCGGGTGTCGCACAGGGTGGCCGTGCAAGCTCTGAGCTAGCAGGGGGGCAGAAGACACGTAGTCACTCTGTTCCCACTTTTGAGCCCAAGTTTCCCTGCCTTGGACAAACGCCCTGTGTTCCTGTCACTTCTCCCTGGCCACCACGGAAAAGCTGCCCGTCCGTCTCTCCGGGTGCCCCCATGCCCCTTCCCACTCTGTCTCTACCTTGCCTCCCGCCTGACAACAGGACAGTCAGATGTCCTTGTGCCAGACTCAAAGGTCACGGTCTGACTTGTGCAGCTTTTCTAGGCATTTCCAGTTTGTCCTCTGTCCCCAGCCTCGAGGGCCCTCTCACCGATGGCCCCGCCTCAGCTCTTGTGGGGTCTCCTGGGACAACCTGGCTGCGGGCTTGGCTGTCTCTGACCCCGTGACGCCTGTCTCCAGCATTCATTTGGCGCTTACTTGCTGCTTGATTCTTTTTTCTTTAAAAGGACCAGTAACACGTAAGCTCTTTGGGGGCCTGGACCACGTCTTACCATCTTTGTATCTTCTACGGTAACTAATAGGGTAGTTACTAATAGGCTACCTGGTTTATGGGTGGTAACCATTTTTTCCCCAAAGATTGTTAGATTACAAGTCTGAGAAAGTAATTTTTTAAAGCTTTTATTTTCTCTGTTGGTAGATTTCCTGAGATTACTAGCCGGTGAACAGTCTTTTTCTCTGATCATCGCTGTGATTTCATAAACTTGATTGTGGGGCCGTTTATTGAGATCTGTGTTCAGAGAAGAGGCGGGCCACACTGCAGACTTCCTGTCGGTAGCTTTTCACTCTCATTCTTGTCTCCTTGCTTCCTTGGATCATACTGTTTGTGCCAAGAACTGACCGTGGTGCAGGCTTTGCTGCCAGCCAGTCTGGCCTGGCTTCACGCTGAGGACTTCGCTGGTTTACACGCTACAAGGCAAGCCCAGTGGTGGATCCTCTGTTGCTGAGTTGTAGCTGGTGAGTTAAGGGTGAGCCACAGTGAGCCTGTGCCTTATGACCCAGTCGTGCACAGAAAGTGACAGGTCAGGATCTGCCTGCTGGGACCTTTGAATCCCTGGAGTGTGTCTGTGCGTATTTTGACGTTAGCTCGGAAAGGGGGACATAGCCCTTAGGAATGTGCAGAGTGCTGTGAGAATATTTATGGTATTTTACTGGAAGGCAAGAGCTTAATTTCATGGACAGATAACCCCCTGGGAACAGGACAGTGTCCAACCAGGTGGTAAACTGCATGATACAAACATTGTTCAAAGGAAACGGTATGAAGAAGGCCTTTAAGTGAGGGTTAATTTGTGTGAACTGAAGGAGTTCTCCCCGTAAGAGGTGGCTCTTGATGGCTGGCCAGGATGAGCCTCTAAACAATGAGAAGGAAATGGAAACAGGTTGGGAACGAGGTGCTCTGGTGGACCAGGGAGGATGGACTCTCCCTGGGGCCGGGTGAGGGATGGGCAGCTCACCAGACTGAGTGTCAGATAGGGACTCTCAGTCCACGTGTTTGTTGAAAACGTGCCTCCTTTTGCAGCTTAAAGCAAAGATTTCATAAATAATTTTAGGGTTTATTTCTCGTAGATTTGGTATGATTCTTTTAGATGAGAACTGCCATTTCGACACAAAAATAAAATTGTTCACATTGTGGCTGTTTCTTTAAAGACAGGCTAGGCTGCAAAGCCCAAGTGTTTGGTTAAGTCTGGTGACCCTCTTGGTGATGAGGAAACCTCAGAGTATGGATCCCACGTTAGTGTAGTGGGGAAGGATGCCTCCTGTCAGCAGTTTCCTAAGGGCAGAGGACTGGAAGGCAGGGGAGGGTGTGGGATTTTTAAGTTTTTTTCCTCCTGTTGTTGTGTGCCTGGACCAGTGGTTCTTAAGCAGAACACTTTTGCCCTGCAGGGGATTTGGCAATGTCTGGAGACGTTTGGGGTTGTCCTATCTGGGGGATAGGGTGGGGTGTTACTGGCATCCAGTGGGTGGAGGCCAGGGTGCAGTTAAGTGTGCTCTAAGGCACCAGGATGCCCTCGACACAGAATGATCCCTGAAATGTCAATAGTGCCGAGATCGGAGAACCTCCTCTAGTGTAGTGGTTTATTTTCTCTTCTTTCTCCTTGTTTATTTGGCACTTGTTTTAAAATCCTTATGTCTCTTCCCTTATTAGTCAAAGGCAGTGCTTCCCAGAGGGGTCTGCAGACAAGGCTTCCAGTCACCCTGTGTTCTGGCTTAACACGGGGGCCTGAGCCTCTGGAACCCGAGTCTCAGCCTGGGCTCCCAGATCTGTGTGTCTGATGGTGCCCTTGGTGATCCTTGCACCTCTGGAGCTTGAGAGCCACTCCTCTCAGGCTGTAGCGACGTTTCTTGTCACCAGCCGTCTTACAGTATCGTCCCTGGACCCACCTGCCTCCCTCACCCTAACCAGAATATACTGGAAAGCTATGTTGCAGCCTCTGGTGCGGAAACACCTATGGCCCGTGTGTGGAGAGAGCGGCTAGCACATGGCCTGAGTGGGAGGCAGGTCCTTTTTAGTAAAAAGGCTGGAGCGTGCCACGTGGAGACAGGGGGCCTAGGGCCTCAGAGGACAGGAAGGGGGGGATTGTGTTGGAGCAGCGTGGTCAGCATCCCTGCCTCCTGACACAGTGCTGGGCAGAAGGAGGTGGCCTTGCGCTGAGGGCGACAGAACAGCCTGCCCTCTGGATCCTGCCCTCCTGTTTATCCACTCAGGAAGGGAGAGGGTACCTTAAGTAAGGGTTAACATCCTCCCTGGGAAGCCACCATCAGCTTTTTGCTTCCAAGGGGGGAGAAAAAAGCCTCTGCAGCCTGTGAGCAAAGGCTCTTGGCGCGTCCCCCCTCCGAGGCCGCGAGTGGGGGCGTGGTGGGCGGGGCACTGTCATCGCATTCATGGAAATAAGCCTGGAGGACGGAGCACACGCTCCAAGTGTCAGCCCGGCGACGTCTCCGTCCACGCCTGCCTTCCCCACCAGCATCGGTTCCCTCTCCACCCGGGTTTCCGCTCAGCTTTTGTGTTCGCGGCCGCCGCCCCTGCCCTGGCTGTGCGGACGCACGTTCTGTGCGGGCTCCATCGCTGCCTCCGCCCGGCGCTGTGGGGGCAGCCGGGGGCCTGGGACTGGGGGGTCGCGGTGCTGGGCCACCATGGCCTCTGAAGCTGAGAGCTGCCAGCTGCCCGGGCTTTGACGTCGCCGCCCTGGGGCTGCCGGGATCCTGGGGCTGCCGGAGAGGGGACTCGCCCTGGGTAAGAGGCCGGGTGGGTGGCGCGTGTGAGCCCATCGTGTGCAGCTTCCTGTAGAGCGCGGATCCCTCTGTTATTATTATGCGCCGCCGCTGCTGCCGGCCTCTCCCACCCAGGAGCAGGCAGCAGCGTGATGTGTGCAGCGGCAGCTTCTCTGCATGTCTGTCTTGTGGTTTCGCATTCTGCTCTCTCCTCCTAGGGTTTTTCCAGTAGCTTCTTCAAATAGAGGTTTAAACCTTCAGTGTGGTTTCTTCTAGGCCTGAGATTGAGGAGCAAGCTAATAACTGATTTCTGTGGTCCTGCTCTGGTGAGGTTAGAAATAGGCCGGCAGAAAGCAGAGGGGCAAATCCGGCGAGATCTCCCTCTCAACCCACCCTAGGAGTTTTTATTTTACTCATTAAGAACTTTGGAACCTTCCCCGGGTATGGTAGCCCTCTTTCCAAAAATGCACACAGAAGAGGAGCTGGAGTCCCACGTTTATTTTGGTGCCAGGGGTCTGTTCCAGCTGTCAGCCAAGGGCGGGGGGCAGTGTTTCAGTCTGCAGAAGTGTTCAGGGTTTTACAAAGGGCCAGCGTACACATAGGTTTCAGGAAGGCGGGTAAAGTGAGAGCGAACTGACTTCTTTAGTTCTTCACACCCTCACCAACCCTCTCTTTTGGAGGGAAGGGATGTGGTGGCACAGCTGTGCAGTGCCAGAGATGGCAGCTGGTGTGGGGAGGGAGGAGAGGGGCGCCGATGCTCGGTTTGGCTGCTAGGATGGGAGCTCCGAGGCTCTCCCTGAGAGCACGAGGGCTCTGCGATGTCTCAAGGAGCCAGAGGTAGAACATGGCTCTCCTTGCTGAGCTGGCTCCAGCTCTGCTTGCAGTCTCTGTGACCCTTTCCAAAACAGCCTTGGAGACAGAGATTGCAAGTATGAGTGCTGGAGAGAAACTGCTGCAGAAGTCCAGCTGGATCACGTAGTACCGCTGCTAGGTTTTAGAAAAGCTTGAGGTTCTTAAAATGATTATTTTCTAGTGTTCAGCTTTTCTTGAAAGCAGATGTTAACTTTATTTTTCTAAACCAAACTTTTAGGATAAAATTTTATGACTTTGTTTCTTTTACTACCTTGAACTTTGACTTCATTTTCCCTTTGGTTAGCTGGTTGAATCATAAGGTTATGCAAACTGGTCTTTGAGTTCTAGGATTTATTAGGTAAAATGTGTTGATTCCCTTCCCTATGTAAGGTAAGATGATAAAATACCCTGCTTTCCCGAGACAGTTTATGGAGCTGTTTATTATACACCCTCTCATTGGGAAGGACAAGGATGCTGACATGCCCATTCCTGCTTAAGGAAACCAGGGCAGCGAGAGGTGGTGGTTTTCTCCAGGTCACAGAGCAACTAGGCAGTGAAGCCCCACACAGGTGTCCCTCCCCCCAACCCCCAATCCCTGGGCAGTGTCTCATCTCAGTAAAGGGGGCCTGAGTTGTGAGGTTAGCGGTTAGATGAGACGTCTCAAAGACTGAGGTAGAAACAAAGTCTTCCTTAAAGATGCAGACTATGGTAATAAAATCTTTAATATACTTACTTCTAGGCGGGAGACTGGGTGGTCTTTGTGTGGAAAGAATTTAAACTAGAAGAGTAAATATTCACCTTGGCAATTTGCTAGAAGGCACCTCTCACCTCCTGTGTTGAATGTCAGTTATGCTAGCCACGTGCCAATTTAATTCTTTCTTTTAGAATCACTTAGGCTGTAAATTGGTGGTGAGACACTTCTCTTCCAGTGCTTTACACAAAAGTCAAATCATAGCTTCTTAGGAAAGGGACTAAGGTAAGCAGAAATCGGGAAGTCAGGATATTGCTATTAAAATTTTGTTTCATTTGTTTTTAATTACAGTAAAATATATGTAACATAAAATTTACCATTTTAAGTGAATGGTTCAATAGCATTAAGTTCATTTACCTTGTTGACAACCATCACCGCTATCCCTCTCCAGAATTTTTGCAAAACTGAAACTCTGTCCCCGTTAAACACTGACTCCCCAGTCTCCCCTCCCCCAGGCCCAGACACCCACCATTCCACTTTCTGTCCCTGTAAATTTGGCTTCTCTAGGGACCTCATGTAAGTGGAATCGTGCAGTATTGGTCCTTTTGTGGCTGGCTTATTTCACTTAGCATAATGTCTTCCGGGTTCCTTCATGCTCTAGCGCGTGTCAGAATTTCCTTCCTTTTCGAGGCAGAATAATATGGTATTAAATTATACAGAGGGTTGCTGTAGTTTTGACTTAGTTGAAGGGAAAAGGAATTGTTTCCCAAAGTCGGGAGACTTTCTGTAAAGGTGTGAGGTGGTCAGGTCAGCAGACTGTTGGCCGTATATGTGTCTACAAGTTTCAGATTTTGGCCACATCCCTTTGCTACATCCTCCTGTGCCCTCTGATCTTGACAACTACCCTGAGGTCTGTCTCTAAGTGTGAGGCTGTCAGCGAAGCCCCTTAGTCATTGTAGCTTTCTGTTTCACTCATCTCTATGTTGCCTTAACTTAAGGACCCTGTGAATTTTGGTTGTTTTCTTATCCCCATCATGAAGATCTGACCTCATGTATTTCTTTTTTTTTTTTTTTTTTTTTTTTTGGCGATACGCGGGCCTCTCACTGTTGTGGCCTCTCCCGTTGCGGAGCGCAGGCTCAGCAGCCATGGCTCACGGGCCCAGCGGCTCCGCGGCATGTGGGATCTTCCCGGACCGGGGCACGAACCCGTGTCCCCTGCATCGGCAGGCGAACGCTCAACCACTGCGCCACCAGGGAAGCCCTGACCTCTAACGTCAGCATAGAATTGAGAGTTTTGTGAAAGTCTGCTGACTGTTTGTATGTCACCAAAGCCTGAGTTCTTTCTAGTCTTTTGGGTTTTTTCACACTGGAAGGCACTGGGATCTCTTGGGAGACCAAGGTGACTTACCCCAGGGTGGAGCAGAGTGAGTGATCTGACCGGAGGATCTGCACAGGCTGATTCAGAAAGTGCCTGGTGGTTTGACCAGCACTCACCACACCGTGAGTTCTGTACGCAGGCCCTTTGATCTTTGTCTTTGGAGGCACACCGCCTTCACTCAGCGGGCAGCTTCCCAGATTTGCGCTCTTGAACCCAAAAGCTGTTTGTAAAAAGCTCATGTTCCCTCTGGAGCCGGTAACAGTTTCTGGAGAGGGTACAGGAAGGCCCAGTGCTTTACTTTACCTTTCTTTCTTTTTTAAGAACATTTATTTTATTGAAATATAGTTGATTTACAATGTTGTGTTAATTTCTGCTGTACAGTAAAGTGATTCAGTTATACGTGTGTGTGTGTGTGTGTGTGTGTATTCTTTTTCCTATTCTTTTCCGTTATGGTTTATCACAGGATATTGAATATAGTTCCCTGTGCTCTACAGTAGGACCGTGTTGTTTCTCCATTCTGTGTATAATAGTTTGCATCTGCTAATCCTCATGCTTTACTTTACCAGGCTGCTGTGGCTCCAGGTGGGCAGGTGGTTTCTGAGTCTGTGTGTGTTTTCAGTTTCATGAAACTCCAGCCTGGAAAGGTTCTGGCCTTGCTTAGCAGGGCACCCTGGCCGGCGCAGGCTCCGGAGGCCTGGAAGTGCTTTTTCTGCACACCGACGCCCTCCTGGGCTTCATGGAGACCAGACCTGTTTGTCTGCTTTCTCCACACGTGGGGAAAAGGGAGGGCCTTATGGACTCTTGGCCTCACCTTTTTAAATGTTTCCCTGCGGTGCCGGTGTAAATTTAGACCCTTCTTGTCCACCGAAAGGCAAGGGCTGCATATGAGAAGGGTGACGGTTGATGATTATGGTGGAAAACATAAGGCAAATGAGGTATTTTAAAGCTAGGCAGAGGGACCTGGTATAGCTGGAGGACCTCAGGGAGCTGTGTCTGGGCCCTACAGTGCACCTCCAACACTTTGACCTATGTCACCCCTGGGGACGAAGGACAGACAACGTGGTCCCTTTTGGCTGGCAGCCGCCTGTATTCCTGTTGAGCAGAAACTGCTGTCAGAAGATCTACCTTTTCAGTTGGACTTCATGGCAGGTCTCTGGGCACCTGCCCGTGACTGTGACCGCCGGAGAGGGAGGAGCTGGACCTAGTGATGCCGCATGTGCATATCTACCCGCCCCCAGCCCGGAAGGAGGGCGCTGTCCCTTTAAGAGAGCCTCCTTTGTATGCGCTGGATGGAGCACATTGCTGCTCTGGGTTTCTGCCGGTTAAATCCGCAGAGCAACATTTAAATAAAGAAATAAATAGAAGGTCCCCTTGTGTGGCTTTTCTATTCACAGCCGAGCACAATGGTCCCTTGTTGTTGGTAGGCTCTTTAATCCCCTTCATTAAATTGGAGCCCTGCAAGGGAATGGTGAGGGGCTGCTACTGGACTGGTCCCCGTGCTGGAAGCAGGACACCTTGTATTGAAATTAACCTTTGCAGGCATGAATTCCCAAGGCCTCCAGGCCCTCTGCCCCGTGTCCTTTATGCGCAGGCCGCTGCCTCCCTAGTTGCCATTCTTTTCAGGAGAAGAGGGCTTAGCTGCCTTCCTGGCACAGAAGCGTGGCTGCAGCACGTGGCAGTCGGGGGGTGGGGGAGGAGTTGTTTGTTGCTCTGCCATCTGGCCCATCAGATCTTTTACAGTTTAACCCTAATAGCTACGCAGGAGAGCCAGGGCGTGGGTAGATAGATGCCTTTCCCAGGGGCCCACGCTGCTTTCTCAGAAACTCGGGGTGCCGAGTGGATGTGGTGGTTTCTGAGTACCAGCTGTTCCTGTCGTGTCCTGGTGGCAGCCTTCCAGGGTCCTTGAGACGCCAGCTAGGATCCTAGGGATCACTTACTCCTCTGGCTCTCCAGCCATGGTTTTGATTCTTCATGCCGTTAAATGAAATTAAGCATTTTGTCTGTGGAATTTTTTTTTTTTTCCTCATGGGCAACATGAGAATGAGGGCTTGAGTTGAAAATTTGCTGTTGCATTGATAAGTGTAAGCAGAGGAAAATACGTTTGTTAAAATGCTGGATTTTTTTTTCTCACCTCAGAGCAAAATTCCACTAGAAAAATGAGATCTAAATCTGCTTCTTTTTTTTTTTTTTTTTTTGTAGTAAGTTCTTAGGTGATTTGTTGAACCAAAAGGGAAGCAGTGCTGTGATTTAAGGGTACTTAAGTGTGGAATGGAGAAGCGATTTAGAAATCGCGTGGTTAATGTCAGGAGACAGCTTCAAAGTAAATGTGGATAAATGTCTTGCTGGTTCTAACTGCACATTGGCTAGAAGTATCTTCCATCTGACCACCAGGACATATTGATGTTCCGGAAAAACCCGAACGAACTTTCTGGCCAGCCCAATAGAAGGCCTGTCTTTTTCTAGTGACCATAGGCTAACATTTTTATTTTTCATTTAAAAAATGCAGTAGTACTTAACTATTATTTTTAGCAAGTATTCAGGAGCTCTTGTGCCCCGTCTCTCTCCATTCCCAGACCCCCTACCCAGAAGCAACCACTCATAATGAACTTATTCTGGATTTTGATCTTCTGGTAGATGCTGCCAGGTGTGTATTAATATTCTCTTCCTGCTGATTATTTTATCAGAGTCAAAGATTATCTCCTGATTTCCTTCACTTGCAGCATTCTTTCCTTCACTCTCTCCCTGTGCATTTTTGATAGTTTTTCACAAATGTCTGGTCGCTTAATTTTCATCTTTGAGACTTTCATACACACATTGACAACCTTGATTTCTGTCTGTGATCTTTCACGCGTGCCTCCTGCTCCTTTGTAAGAGGAGGTGCGGGGACCCCGCTTGCCCCTCTCAGGCCCTCACACCTCCGTCAGCTCTTCCCCCATTTCAGCATGCTCACAGCTAATTACATACAGCTTTTGTCCTGGAACCTGAAGTGGCCTCTGTGCCACGTGCTCCCCACCGGCACCCGCCCCGCGACAGGAGTGTGCACCCTCCTGGGAGCTCTTCCCAGCACCAAGGTCGATGCCTCCTTTCTTGCCTCCCATTGGCTTGTGGCTTGAACCCTGATTCCCTCTAGCCTTTGTTTTTCCTGTTTCTAGCTACCTTGTTGTTCTGTTGAGAGGAGACCCAGTGATGCCTTCTCCCATCGTAAACACTCCAGCTCTTTCCCATTCATTCTCTCGTCCACTCTTCCTGAGGACAGTCTTCTTGCAGCCCATTGGCCTCTTGTTCTGATCGGATCCTCTCCACGCTGTGAGCGTGCGTGCGTGTCGGGTCAGAATCGTTTTTGTTTAGAACTTTGAAAGCCCCTTCCACTGTCTTACGGGATCTCTGTTGCTCCAGCCCAGTTCTTGTTTTGTGGGTGGTCTGGTTCCCCTCTTTACTCCTCATCGAGGTTTCAGGATTGTCTTTAATCCTTCAACTTCTGAACTTTACTCTGAGGACTTCTCTGAGATTAAAAAAACTTTATTATACTGAATGGACTGACTTCTTGCTTATATTTTGTTTTGCTTCTTTTTTCAAGTCTTTTCTTTTGCACTTTGTTCTGTAGGAGTGCCTCAACTTCATCTTTTATCCTTTTATTGACTTTTTTTATTTTGGGAGAGGCTAGAGGGGCAAAATATGTTTAATTTCCAAGAGCTTATTATTTTTCTGTAGTTGTGTCCTTTTCATAGTTTCCTGTTCTTTCAAAGTTTTCTCTGTTCCCTTAATTATCTCTGTCTGCTCCAGGGTAGGTTATCTGCTCCCTTCCCTGCTGGCTCCCATTCGGGCCGGAGGCTCAGCCATCTCTGTGAGCGGAAGAATGATATGGTGGATGGGCTGAGTGGGAGCTCCAAGTGTGGGGACGGGCCTGGGGCATAAGTCTGCTCTCCACAGGGCAGTACCAGGCCTCCCAAATATAGGAATCGAGGCTCCGCCCTGGGCACCCTCTCCCATGCTTGCTCTCCGCGTGTCGGTCCAGCTCCTTTGTTTTTGCCTGGGGACAAATATATATTCAGAACCTTTGGGTGCCAGACACTGTGCTGGGTGCTGCGAACACGGCAGTGTCAGGCATGCAAGGTCCCTGCCCTGGTGGAGTCTCTGCTTTCAGAGGGAGGTGTTGGCGCTCTGCTTTCTTTGCCCTAGAAATTCATTGAAGCCTCTTTTGCCGATGGCCCCTCTCCCCGTACTCTGTGGTATTGCAGGATTGTACCTTTTTTTATCCCTCTACTCTCTCTAAAGCAGCATCTCAGAAGGTGGAGGACCGCAGGCACATTTTGAACTTCTACTGCAGAAACTAGATTGTGACCTTCCAGAAAAACTGTCTTGTGCGAAGGCTAACCCAGAATGGCTGGGTGCTTAGATTCTGAAAAGGAAGCCACCACTGAGTTTCCAGTTTGAAACAGTAGAAATTGGCTTCTCAGGGTATCCAGCAGTCTTGAGATACAGATTTTTCACATCATGGTTCTGTTTTTCATCAGCCTTGTTATAAGGACCGTAGTCTTGCCTCTGATTGGGGCAAGACTCCTTAGTGATCTGATCAAGCCTTCTCTGTGGTTCAGAGTCAAAGCCTGGTTATTCATTCCCCCATGGAATAGCTATTAAAGAAATGAACTATTGCCTCAAATTTTGCAAAACCATGTTATGTTAGAAGCTCCGGAAATTAGTTTCTTAAAGGGAACTTCTCATCTTCATGGACTAGAAATTTTTCCAGTTTGTGAAGTCCAGAAGAAGCAGAGTGAACTCCTTTGTGTGTGCTTTTCTCTAGAATGGGGAATGAACCAGTAGAGTTTGTGCTGTTTCTTAGAGTGGCTTTGCTCTAACTAGGGCTGATCTGTTGTTAGCTTTCTCCTGAAGTAGCTGTTGGCATGCTCACCCCTGAGTTCACAGAGGCACAGCTGGGGCCGCACTTGGAAGGCCTGGGCTTGGGTGTAGGTGGTCTGTTGGAATCTCTAGATGGCTCTGTCTTCCAGCCTCTAGTGAATTAGGAGTGTATTTCAAACTACAGGACTCAGTGCGTTCATTAGGCTACGAAATCAGTTTCGTGGGCCACAGCCACTGTTAGGAAAACTAAGTGTAAAACAGTAGAAAATGTCAATAGATTTCACGTGGTGAGGGGTTTGTTTTTGTTTTCTTTTTTTGGCTGCACTGTGAGGCATGTGGGATCTTAGTTTCCCAATCAGGGATGAAATGCATGCCCCCTGCAGTGGAAGCATGGAGTCTTAACCATTGGACCACCAGGGAAGTCCCAAGGGTATTATTTTTGTGTATGGGGGAGATTGGGTCGTGAAATCGAATGCATTTTTTAATTGTGGGTCTTGGAGAAGTTTAAAAGACACTTCTCTAGGGACTTTCTTGGTGGCGCAGTGGTTGGGAATCCGCCTGCCAATGCAGGGGACACGGGTTCGAGCCCTGGTCCTAGAGATCCCACATGCCACGGAGCAACTAAGCCCGCAAGCCACAACTACTGAGCCTACGGGCCACAACTACTGAAACCCGCACACCTAGAGCCCGTTCCCTGCAACGAGAGAAGCCACCGCATTGAGAAGCCCGCACACCGCAACTAAGAGTAGCCCCCACTCGCCGCAACTAGAGAAAGCCTGCGTGCAGCAACGAAGACCCAATGCAGCCAAAAATAAATATACAGTGGAGAAAAGACAGCCTCTTCAATAAGTGGTGCTGGGAAAACTGGACAGCTACATGTAAAAGAATGAAATTAGAACACTCCCTCACACCGTACACAAAAATAAACTCAAAATGGATTAAAGACCTAAATGTAAGGCCAGACACCATCAAACTCTTAGAGGAAAACATAGGCAGAACACTCTATGACATAAATCACAGCAAGATCCTTTTTGACCCACCTCCTAGAGAAATGGAAATAAAAACAAAAATAAACAAATGGGACCTAATGAAACTTAAAAGCTTTTTGCACGGCAAAGGAAACCATAAACAAGACGAAAAGACAATCGTCAGAATGGGAGAAAATATTTGCGAATGAAGCAACTGACAAAGGATTAATATCCAAAACATACAAGCAACTCATGCAGCTCAATATCAAAAAAACAAACAACCCAATCCAAAAATGGGCAGAAGACCTAAATAGACATTTCTCCAAAGAAGATATACAGATTGCCTACAAACACATGAAAGAATGCTCAACATCATTAATCATTAGAGAAATGCAAATCAAAACTACAATGAGATATCATCTCACACCGGTCCCAATGGCCATCATCAAAAAATCTACAAACAATAAATGCTGGAGAGGGTGTGGAGAAAAGGGAACCCTCTTGCACTGTTGCTGGGCATGTCAATTGATACAGCCATTATGGAGAACAGTATGGAGGTTCCTTAAAAAACTAAAAATAGAACTACCATATGACCCAGCAATCCCACTCCTGGGCATATACCCTGTGAAAACCATAATTCAAAAAGAGTCATGTACCAGAATGTTCATTGCGGCTCTATTTACAATAGCCAGGACATGGAAGCAACCTAAGTGTCCACTGACAGATGAATGGATAAAGGAGATGTGGCACATATATACAACGGAATATTACTCAGCCATAAAAAGGAATGAAACTGAGTTATTTGTAGTGAGGTGGTTGGACCTAGAGACTGTCATACAGAGTGAAGTAAGTCAGAAAGAGAAAAACAAATACCGTACGCTAACACATATATATGGAATCTAAAAAGAAAAAAAGAAAAAAAAATGGTCAGAAGAACCTAGGGGCAAGATGGGAATAAAGATGCAGACCTGCTAGAGAATGGACTTGAGGATACGGGGAGGGGGAAGGGTAAGCTGGGACAAAGTGAGAGAGTGGCATGGACATATATACACTACCAAACGTAAAATAGATAGCTAGTGGGAAGCAGCCGCATAGCAGCAGGAGATCAGCTCGGTGCTTTGTGACCACCTAGAGGGGTGGGAGGGAGAGAGATGCAAGAGGGAAGAGATATGGGGACATATGTATACGTATAACTGACTCACTTCGTTACAAAGCAGAAAGTAACACACCATCATAAAGCAGTTATACTCTAATAAAGATGTTAAAAGAAAAAGAATAAAAATAAATTTATTTTTTAAACAAGACACTTTTCTAGACAAGGGTGGGGAAAAGCTGGATAAAAAAGGAAGAATCAGCTTAGAACCTAATGTAACTAACCTGTGCTGAGACTTAATCATGGTCTATTGTTTCTACCCTCTTCTATTGTCTTACATGATTTTTATGAAATATTTGGGGAGAGTAACTGTGCTCTGAACGCAGTAGATTCAGTTTCAGTGCCACTGTTGGCAAGTCGTGCACCCTGACGGCGCCTTCAAGCAGAACCATTCCACTGTGCTGCCCGGTAGAAACGTAATGTGAGCCACAAAGGCAGTGTTACACTCCAGCAGCCCCTGCGAGCACAATTAAAATAATGTGTTTTATTTACCAACTTATCATTTCAATGTTTAATCAATACAAAAAAGTATTAAAGAGATATGTTAACTTTTTTGGTACAAAACTGGTGTGTATTTTACACACACAGCCCATCTGAAAGTGGGCTAATCACATTTCAAGTGCTTACTACCCACACTTGGCTTGTGGCCACCACATCATACGGAGCAGTTCTCACTTACTGAGGCACCTGCGCGAAGGATGGGAGCATCCGGGTACTGCCCCCCCCCCAATCTGGCAACATGGGGCCCTTTGCTGTGGCCCCCAAGGGAATGGGACCAACACCTGTGAGCCCCTCCTAAGCCCCAGGCGGGATGGGGCGCACTTCAGTGACTGTGGGACTTCACCCTCACAGCAGCCAGTGCATGGGCGAGGGTGTCCGTCCCCATTTTATTGGTGGTGAACGCGGCCTGAATAGGTTCAGTAACTGTGCAAAGTGGCCTGAGTGCCGTGTGGTGGGATGGATCTGGGATTGGAGCCAGGCGTGCCTGATGCCAACGCCTGTTCTTCCATCGACCACTGGCTGCCCGCACACTCAGAAGGGCCGTTGTAGGGCCTACCTACCCTGAGCCCCTGCTTTTAGAGGAGATGGAGTCTTGAGGAATGAGGAGGCGTTTTGTGGTGAGAACTGTGATGGGGAATTAAGTAACTTTGTTCTGATGATAAGAGCTCATTTAAAAATATGATTCAAAAAATGTTAAAGGGTATAAAGCAGAGAGAAAAGTCCCCATAACCCCATCCTCAGAGTTAAACATTGTTTCAGTTTGGGGGTGTGTCCTTCTAGATTTTTTTTTCCTCTGTACATACTAGTCTCTCCCCTTCCCCCTCCAGAATGGCACAAAACTGTCGTTCACGTTGCCTCTCTGTTGCCTCCCCCTCCCCGCTAGGGTCATGGACATTGCCCTGTGTCGTGGCTGGACCCAGTGAGGGAGCTGAGGCCTAGAGAGATGGATTAACCAGCGGCCTGAGCCCCCCACCCCTCAGGATGGAAATGGCCAGGGCCTGGCCCACAGTCCTCCTCTTTCATTCCTAGCCAACCTCATCTCATCTCATCTCAGGCAGCCTTTTCTCTCTTGTTTTTTTGTGACAACTGTTCCTTTATCAGAGCTCTTCTCTGTGATCCACTATCCTTTCTAACCTTGGTAATCCTGACGGAGAATGGGAGCCAGATCCGTCCCCAGCAGTCGCTCATTTCCGACACTGGCTTCTCACCTCTTCCGTGGTACCTTTGTCCTTTTCCGTCTCTGGATTGTATTTATTTTTGGCGAGGAAAAGCTTTCTTAGTAATCCTTCCCTCCTTCTCTGTAGTTCCCAGTGACCTGACTGCAGAGGAGCGCCAGGAGCTGGAGAACATTCGGCGGAGGAAGCAGGAGCTGCTGGCCGACATCCAGGTAGGAGCTGGGCAGCCACCTCGACCAGGTGTCTTCTCGTGACACCTTCTGCCTTGGTCTCACCACAGTTCTGATAAAGTGCAGGTATTGATAACCAGCTTTGCTTATTAACAAGTGAGAGTGGAATCTCAGAGAGGAGGAGTGCTCTGTAAGCTGCACCCAGCTGGCCGGCTGTCAGGCTAGAGTGACAGGTCTCCTGACTGCGACTAGAACCCAGGCTTCAGGTTATGTAGACCCATGTCCACGTCCTGGTGGCCACTTTCTGGCAGGGCGATTCTAAATAGAGAATTTTGCCTCTTTGGTCTTCAGTTTCTTTTTCTGTAAAATAGGAATGAAAACACCTGTTGATAGGTTGCCATTAGTTGGATTATTTAGCCCCTGGGGAAGCCAATTCTTTTAGAATTCTCTGCTGTGTAACACATTTGAGAGCTCAGGGGCAGGGACGGGAGGGGGTACACCCTGTAACACCCTGTAACGCCAAGCTGCGAAGTGTATCGTCGGAAAGGCTGGGCATGCTCCAGTGTTGGTGTGAGTATACTTTGCTGTGGCCCTAGTTCTTTGATTCCTCCTTCACTGGTAAGTGCTGGGAAAGCTTCGCAGTTCTTCACTCAGAGCCCCCTCCAGCGTGACGGTCGTCCACTCTGAGGGCCTGCTTAGATGGGGGAGGGGTGGAAGGCAGAGCTGGGATCAGCGTTCCCTTTGCCAGCCACTTGGCGGCACTGTTGGCCCAGCACCAGCACTGCTGGCCGGGCAGCCTGGGCGTTGCGGGGAGTGGTTTATCCTGGGAATCTTCTGTCACCCGCTGTTCAGTGAGCTGCGGATGTGCTCCAACAGACTGTGTTAAGGCTGCCGTTTTCAGTGGAAAAATACATATTGTACATAGTGTGTATGATTATAAATTTCTGTCCTAGACTAAACTCCTTGTGGTCAGGAGGTATCTTTTTCACCTTTGTATTTCCTAGAATGTTTACTATCTGGTAGGAACCCAAGAAATATTTGTTGAATAGATGAATTTTCCAAAAATGTTTAGATTTTGGGGGGGCATCATCTTATTTAATTTCATTTTGCTTTATTTTAGTTTTTGGTTGGAGGGAGTTGTGCGAGATTTTAGAGATTTTAATTAGATCTGTATCTTCCTCCTGGTAATTCTGGGCTGTGTGTTTTGCAGAGGCTGAAGGATGAGATAGCAGAAGTAGCTAATGAAATTGAAAACCTGGGGTCCACAGAAGAGAGGTGAGTCTGTCCTCTTCCAGGTGGTTTTGTGGTTGTAGCATCGCCAAGTGCCAGCCTGCAATTGTACACACGTGGTGTATTTAAGAAGAAAGTGTGTTTTCTGCCCTCTTTGCCTAGCAAGCATGTATGTAACCATACTTTTTGCCTTTAGCACAGGGACTTCTAAATGCGAGGGCTTTTGACATTGTTGGAAAGGCTGAACTGGAGAACTTGGCAGGTCCCCCAAAGCCTTAAGTAGCCCTTAAACTATCACGTGAACTATTTCTTCCCTTCTCTTGTCCACTGTGTACCTATTCTAGAGTTTCTGTTTCTCCTTTTTGGGTAAAGGAAAAGCTTAATGGATGCTGCCAGTGCAGTTCCCGAAGGCTGGAGGCCCAGTTGTGTCTGGGTGTCATCACAAGCTTGCTGGTGCCTCCCTAAGACTTAAGAGAAGAGGGCGCAGAAATGAGATTATAGCACAAAGTGACAAGGGACGTCTGCAGGTTATTTTCTTCTTTTAACTACATGAAATCTTAGCTGCTTTGAGAGTTTAATTTTGAATGGGGTTCCCAGGCCATTTTCTAACTGCTTCAAGTCGTAAATGGGCTATTTCTGATTCACTCCGCGTCTGTATTTTGCTAAGCCTGGGTCTCCCTGTCTGGCTTCATGAGACTGTCTGATTTTGTTACTTTAAACTTGTGCGGCAGGGCCATCGGGGATTAGTGAAGCTGCATGTGCTGCAGAAATGGGCCGCCAGCTCATCACATCCAGGCACAGCATTGTCAGTTCTGAATTGCAGCTTTTCTTACTTGCCATTCAGAACAATTGTAGCTTAAAAGAAATGGACAACTAGGAGTTCATCAGAATTCACAATTTCTGCTCTTATAAAATATACTCTTAAAAGAAATGAATAGGCAAACCACAGATGAGGAGAAAATACTTGCAATACCCAAATTTGAAAAAGGACCTGTATCCAGAATATCTATAGAAAGAACACATAAAACTTACTAATAAAAAAACAGCTTAGGGGCTTCCCTCACGGTCCAGTGGTTAAGACTCTGCGCTCCCAATGCAGGGGGCCCCGGTTCGATCCCTGGTCAGGGAACTAGATCCCGCATGCTGCAACTGAAAATCCCGCGTGCCGCAACTAAAAAAGACCCCGCACGCGGCAACGAAGATCCTGTGTGCCACGACTAAGACCCAGCGCAGCCAAACAAACAAATAAATAAATAAACCAGCTTAACTAAAAAATGGGCAAAAAGCTTGAACACTTCTATACGTATAATAGACACATGAAAAATGCTCAGTATCATTAGTCATAAGGAGATGCTGCTTCACACCCACTAAGACGGCTGGCATTAAATAGACAGGTGGCGTCTCGAGTTGCCGAGAGCTGGTGAGAGTAAGCCGTGTAAACACTGGGGAGAACGGGATGGCAGTTTCTCATAATGTTGACCATATATCCGTGCTGTGCCCAGCAATTCAGCTCCCAGGTATTTACTCAAGAGAAATGAGAGCGTGCCCCCATGCACGAGGATATCTACAGCATTCTTATTTAAAATAGCCAAAAACTGGAATTAGCTTTAAATGTCTACCAGCAGATGAATGGACGAACAGATTGAGGCAATAACCTATCAACTTACATAGCATACACTTCTAGGGTTTTGAAAATGCTCTGAAACTGGATTATAGTGATAGTTGCACAACTCAGTAAACTTACTAAACATCACTCAGATGTACACTCAAAATGGGTATGTTATATGATGTGTAAACTATACCTCAATAAAGTTTTAAAAAATCATGTTAAAAAAAGAAACCCACTGCGGTAGAAGGAACAAATGAGCCTGGGGCCAGGGTCAGGATTTCAGTGTCCTTCCATAGTTAGACCTAAGTGTGCCTGTGCTTTCCTGGATAAATCTCAGAAATCCCTGCAAATCAGTGGACGCGTGTGGGGGTCATATCAGTCTTTCAGAAATTCTCGAATACCTGGAGTACTCAAATGGCTGTGGTGGTTGTTTTACAGGAAAAACATGCAGAGGAACAAACAGGTAGCCATGGGCAGGAAAAAATTCAACATGGATCCTAAAAAAGTAAGTGGAAAGGCAGCAGCCAGAGCCCATAGTCTGTAAGGTGGCGGTTTCCGTGGTGTCAGCTGGAACCCAGGGGCACTAAGACGGCTTACCTGCCTGTTTGTAGAGTGCAGCTCATGTGAGCCCTGCTTCCTGCAGAACTTGGAATTACTTAGTAGATACTTCCTCTGTGTCCAGAGCACCCATACCCGTTCTTCCTGCGCCCTTGTCTCCTTTCCGAACCCTCCTGGGGTCTAAGGCACCATTGGCATCTTTGCTGTCTTTCCAGGGGATCCAGTTCTTAATAGAGAATGATCTGCTGAAGAACACTTGTGAAGACATCGCCCAGTTCTTGTATAAAGGTGAAGGGCTCAACAAAACAGCCATCGGTGACTACCTGGGGGAGAGGTAAGGCCTCCGGAGACACCTGTGGTAGGTTGGTCAGCAGTTAGTTACCTAGAGAAACAAACTCCATGATGCTCTGAGCTTTGTCCCGAGGGGTGCTGGGGAACAGCAGCTTGGGGGCGGAAGGACTCCTCCTGTGTTCAGCTAGCAGACAGGTAGATGGCTGCCTCCCCGCCCCGGCCACGGGGCCGCGGCGCTTAGCGTGGGAGGCGGCCTGGCTGGGGGTCGGGATGACCTTGGATTCTCAGCATCAGTGTCTGACTTCTGCTCTCCCCTCCACCCCCGTATCTTTTGTTTCGCTTGCTAGAGATGAGTTTAACATCCAGGTTCTTCATGCGTTTGTGGAGCTACATGAGTTCACTGATCTCAACCTCGTCCAGGCCTTACGGTGAGTGTGTTCACAGCTAGCAACTTTTGGAGCGGGAGGCGGGCCTTTGGTTATGCGTCTGCCCTGTGTGGCATTTTAATGAAATTTACCTTTGGCGGTTATTTGAGTATCTCAAAGCATCTTAAAGGAAAGTAGTCTGTTGGCCTATGATTGAAATGATTGGATGGTTAAAGGGAATTAAATTGAAAGCAGATTTTGCAAAACTGTTCCTCAGGTCTTTCATTTAACATTTTGGAAATGGATGTTTACACTTTGAATCTTTCCCGATTTCGCTTTAGAAAACCTTTAATTTCCTGCCCTGGAATAGGAAGTAGATAGTATGCCCTTCATTTTAGAAGGAAAAAACTCAACGTTAATTTTTTTGCTAAATCTATTACCTGTGTCTTTTGAGAAATTGTCATTTGGTATTTTCACTGCCGTTAGTGTAAATAATATCATCTTTTGTGTTGTCATTTAGATTGATGAAAATAATCCAGAATTAAATCTGTTGACCACAGGTCTCTCTTTGACTTAAAGGGATTAGTCTTGAATGCTTTGATAGAAAATCTCTTTTCCTGCTATGTCATCTTTTTTTCTGGAAATTGGAGCTCTTTTAAAATGGGCATTATCTGTATTTCAGTCTTGTGTATCAGTCTGAGGAGGAGAACCATTCTTTTGAATAGGAAAATCTTAATTGTTTTCTAAATACATTCTCTCCGATCGAGAGAATGGTGATGTGGAGTAGTTAGTCTGCATCTGTTCAGAGTTACTTGACAGAAGGCTGAAGTCCCCCATGTCACCCTTTGCCGCAGAAATCATTCACAGAGAAACAAATTATCTCCCCAAGTCCCATAACTTGCCCTGTCTTCACCTCCTAGGCAGTTCCTGTGGAGCTTCCGGCTGCCGGGAGAGGCCCAGAAGATTGACCGGATGATGGAGGCGTTTGCCCAGCGCTACTGTCAGTGCAACCACGGGGTGTTCCAGTCCACAGGTGAGCGGGGTGGGGGGGGGGCGGTGGGCGTCCTCTCCTGTGGTTGGCAGTGCCTGTCAGGTTCTCTTCTAGGTACTAGGTCATTTCTAAAACAAAAGGGCTTAGGTTCTTGCCTAAGAACGTTGCTTTAAATGGTATTTATAATAGTAAAAGGTTGGAAACTATCCAAATTCTAACAATAAGGTAGTAAGAATGTAAGTTATGGTACCTCTGAATTATGAAGTATGCAACTATTAAAACTCACGTTTTTAAAAAGAGGGTTTATTGACATGGAAAAATGCTAATAAGATTAGCCAAAAAGCAGACTTCAAAACTATGTATCTGTTTTCATTCTAATTGTGTTACAGTCTGTATCTGTGAGATACATTTGTGATACCTTACACGTAGGCACATTTATGTGAGAAAGCAAAATAAGTTCTTACTAGGTGGTGAGATTATAGGTAGTTTATATCTCCTTTTTTATACGTTGTGCTTTTCTGGTTTTCTATGGTGTATGTGTTCTTCTTTTACAATCTGAAGAAATAAACGTCTTTAAGTCTTGAATGCTTTATGTTCTTTCCCGTGCCTTGCTCTTTTCAGTGAGCAGTATATAACCTTTCAGTTAGATCATACCCAAGCGCATGGATTTTGCCCATTCTTTTGAGAGCGCTGCTTTTTTTTTTTTTTCCGGTACACGGACCTCTCACCGTTGTGGCCTCTCCCGTTGCGGAGCACAGGCTCCAGACGCGCAGGCTCAGCGGCCATGGCTCACGGGCCCAGCCGCTCCGCGGCATGTGGGATCCTCCCGGACCGGGGCACGAACCCGTGTCCCCTGCATCGGCAGGTGGACTCCCAACCACTGCGCCACCAGGGAAGCCCTGAGAACACTGCTTTTTATTCTCTACCTCATCCGGAGTTTCATGTTCTTTCCGGTGGGATGTTTCCGATCGGATTTTGCTTTTCTCTTTTAGACACGTGTTATGTCCTCTCATTTGCCATCATCATGTTGAACACCAGCCTGCATAACCCCAATGTCAAAGACAAGCCCACCGTGGAGAGGTTCATTGCCATGAATCGAGGCATCAACGACGGGGGAGACCTGCCCGAGGAGCTGCTCCGGGTGAGTTTGGCGCTGATTCAAGACTGTGGTCCCGGGCGGTGCTGATGGAGGGGACGGGAGGGACGTGGGATCATCCAGTGTCTACTTGGACCATACACATAATTATGTGAATTTCATTAAGAAATTGGTAGTGAGGCCCAGTGAGGAGTCAGTGGGGGAAAGTGGTTTATAAATCTGAAACTAAAGGCTCGAATGGAAGTCGGGCTGATCTCTTTTCTTTCTTAATTGTCCATTAGGCGTCTTATTTCTCTTGTCTCTGTGAGCCCCTAAAGGGAGAGATGTTCTCCATGCCACCAGTGTGTGGCACACAGTGACACTTATTAAACGAATGGTGGGAAAGGGCGGGAGGAGAGGTATTTCTCGGATCAGAGACATGCAGTGTCATCTTTTATCCCAGAATCTGTATGAGAGCATAAAAAACGAACCCTTTAAAATCCCAGAAGATGATGGGAATGACCTTACTCACACTTTCTTCAACCCAGACCGAGAAGGCTGGCTATTGAAGCTCGGTAAGTGATGCCGTCTGGGTTAGGGCTTCTAACGCAGAAACTTAAAAAGAACGTGTGTGTGCACGCTCGCCAACCCGAGCCTGCACTGTGGGGAAAAGGGGGTTGGTGCAGGAGGCGCTAAGGAGAGTCTTTGGTATGAATTCGTACTGTTCTAACAAGGCCGCGTCCAGAAGGGAAGGAATGCACGGCTAGTGCCCCATGGGACGCACAGAGACTCCTGGGGATAGGCTTGCCCGCATAAATATTGCCTACATGTGTTTGCGCTCCACATTTCCTCTCTGGGGCATTTCCCGGAGGACCTGGTCCTTTTCCCTTCCCGGACCACTGGGAGGGCGGCCAGCTGTGCCCTTCTCTCTACTTCCCATCACAAGTTTGTATCCGGTGCTCCCGCCTCCCCCACCCCGGTGCATCATCACTTCCTTCTGCGTCTGGCTCCCCACAGGCAGCGTGCATGGCAACCCCGAGGCCCTGGCTGCAGCGCAATCCACGGCATTCTTACTCATTCTTGGGCGCTGGTTTTTTTTTCCCCCCCCTCCTTTCCAATACAAATCAGCCACGTTAATGATTTTGTTCATTCAGAAAAATTAAAAATTATTCCTGTTCCCTCTGCCAAAAGTGAGCTTGTATTGCTGAGATCTGTGGTCACGCCTTGCCACGAAGGTGACAAAGTAACCAAAAGGAAGGTTTTTATACACATTCATATGCACATGTGATTATTTCATTAACCGTTTCAGAATGCAGAGAGAGCCCCCAGACGTAACGATGTTAATTTTTTGGCCACTGAGAGAGTACTTTCCCCTGTTTTCTTCTGCCTTGGCCTTTTGATGTGTGGGTTCCTGCATTATCAGGAGGTGTCATTAGAATGATCCTCCTCTACCATTTCAGCTCCTGGTCCCAGTGAGATTAGAAGTCCTTACACTCTATGCCATTATTGACACATCTGGGAAGCGCTGAAATGAGATCTTCAATTTCTGACTCGTTCAGATGGCAGTAGGATTTGTATTCCCTTTTAAAAGCATATCCTAAGTCCTCGGGTTTATACACAATGACTCAGTTCATAAATTCTCCTTAAGCACCACCTCACTGGTCGGAGTTTTAAACGTCTCTTGAATTTGTCAACGTTTCATGTATCTTTAAGCCAGGAGAATCTTCGAAGTTAAGGCTCTAAAATTACTCACCCCAGAGGTGGCCACTCTGCTCTGCATCTTTATTGCCAAGTGGCTAGAGTTAAAAGGGAACCTGCTGGAAAATTTAAAAGTGCATCCAGGTTTGGATTTGCTTCCCCCTCCAGCGAAATTTGTTTAAATGCTAATACTAAGTGTTAGCTTTGACAGCCCAGATAGTAAAATTAGAACAGTACGAAGATTATCTTGGTTCTTACACCAGGATGGCATGTAAATTCATGAGGCATCCCATGTTTTTTAAAAAGAAAAAAATTTAACTAAATGTGAGACTCGTTTTTAGGTCATTGCATTACTTTTTCCAGACCTCCACCAAACCCTCCTAAACTCTTCACATTGTGTTTTCATTGTAGCACACTTCAAATCACCCCTTCGTATGTGTGTGCCACAGAAGGCAGGCCTTCCAGCTGTCTGCAATTGTGTGTATATGTCTGTGTATGCATATAACCATAAGATTATGTATTCTTGTGTATACACATATGTACATATGTATTCACAGGCTTGTGTGTGAGCATTTTTACACACACTTTAAAAAGAGGTAGCCATCCGAAGAGAGACATTTAATTTTCCCCAAAGTAATCTTCACTGTCTTTGCTCTGGATTCAGGATATACTAATAAACGTCAGCTTGGTGAGAGCTGATTTGTGGCATCTTTGAGGCCAGGATTTTGGTGGTGCCTCAGATCTTGTCTTTACCAGATGGGATGTGGCAGATGAGGCCAGCCCCTCATTCACACGCCGGACAGTGGCATTTGCCCTGTTACTGTCTTTATGTCCCATCCCCACAAGGCAGACATGAATGACTAATACAGTGCACCTTAAGGTTAGGGAGTCGGGTTTAATTTCTTTGTTTTAATTTTCTTTTCTCCCTCATTTGTATGTTTCCATGATTTTGGCTCTCCTTTTCCTTGCCCCAAACTCCAGGAGGTATGTAATCCCCTCAACCTGCTCGCTCGCTCTGCCCGGGCCACTGTAATCGCTGCAGCGTTTTCTTATTTTGTTATTTTTGATTATTTTGTTTTAAATCGCTGGTGGTAGTGTTAATGCTGCTTCTAACTTACCGTACAGTCCCTAGGGAACTGGTCAGGATTGGGGGTGCGGAGTGATTTTCATGTTTCCCTTGGAGGGGTAGTGCATAGTGCATCCAACAGCTGGGCACCCAGATGTGGGACAGTTTGAACTTTCCCGAGTGCAGTAGTGCAAGAAAACACACTAAGAGTGGATTTGTAAACGCAGACAAAGTATTCACTGAATTGTCTCTCGGAATTATTTGGCCAGGCGTATGCTATATTACTGACTCAAATTGACACTCAGGAACTTCAGAGATTTCTGAAGTGGAGGAGAGGAGGAGGTTGTGATTCCCGCAGCCGTGTGCTCACGCACACGTGCCGTGACCAGAGGAGCAAAGTAGGAAAAGAAGTAAATTAGACAACATGGGACATTTGCCTTTGCATGAAAAAGGGAAATGGTGTTTCTTAAACTCAGAATGAGGCCAGGTAAAGTTAAAAAAGATAAAACCCCCAAATCCCTTCTTGAAGTCCTTCCGTTTAATCTCCTGTGTTTTAGGGGAGGGCATTACAACCTCGGCTCTGTTTTTTATGTTTTGTTTTGTTTTTCTCCCTCCTCTTTTTCAATGAGTCATCGTTCAAACCCCCAAATTGGCCTCATAGTTATGTCGTTGGTATCTGCTCTCCACTTGCTGATTCAGGGAAACATGTTTTCTAGATGAGGAAGTCCCCAGGTGTCTGCTTCAGCCTCACTTGAGCAGAGCCTCAAGGGAAAGAACGGCCCCAACACTGACATTTATGAAACGTTTCCGGGCCTTGTCAGGTGGTTCCCACCCAGCTCCGGGGGAGCCAGCGTCTGGCCTTTACATCTACGGGGTAGAGGCCCGCAGGCTGGGAGGTGGTCCTGTGAGTTCCTCAGGGACTGTCCTAGGTGCGCGCATCGGTCTGTCTGCTTGTTTCATGTCTGTTTCCCTTTCAACATGAAATGTGTCCCTGGGACCGCGTGATGCTTCATGGTAGGGGTCTCGTTAATGCAGCAGGTTGTCGGGAAATGAAATAGCCAAGCTTTCATCACCAGGGAGAGGATTTGTCCGGCTTTGCTTTCTGTCCTAGATTTCCTCCCATCTTCTTCCTTGTGACATCTGACCCCTCTTCCACGGCTTCCTGAGCCCCAGGTGCCCCGGGGTGGTCCTGTGAGGGGAGCGCACGGCAGTGGGCATGGGTTGAGGTGTCCTGTGTGCTGAGCCCCGTGTGGGGGTGAAGGCCCAAGAGACAGAAGAGCTGCTTCCTCGGGTTCTGAAAGGGGGAAGGGGGTTTCCTTTTTATAACAAATCAGCTCCAGTTCTAAGTATATTCCTTGTGTTCTTTCTCCTCCTGATTTATTTCGGTTCTGCCCAGCCTTTCCCATTTCCTCACGCATGTCGTATTTCCATCCATGGTTCTCTTGATTCATGCCCTAGGGCCTTAGGGGCCAGAGGCACGTGCTCACAGAAGCTGACAGTTGCTGTGGGCAGAGAGTCGAGTCGGTCTTCGCTTTGACAGCAGCAGGGGTGCGGGTGGGGGCGTAGCGCGTGCTGGCTCAGGACCAAACTCCTTCCGTGAGGTGGTGCCATTGAGAACCTCGGCAATTCATGATCAGTCGCTTAACCTCTCAGAGTTCGGGCGTCCGAGCAGAGCCGTGCGAGGGGCCCGCAAGTCCAGTTGTCCTTAAAACTGCTACCAGGACCGACACTGGACACTTCATTTCCGGGACAGGATTTGCGTTGCTCCAGCAGTCGGATCCTTTGAGGAAACCTGGCGTGATCACACAGCCACGTCCTGGCAGCTGGAGATACTCCCTCTAAACCCTGTGCTCAGCTGTTTGTGGTGAGGGGCAAGCAAGGAAGCGTGACTGGGGTCACTAAATTTACACCCTGTGGTCCTTGTTCTTTATGAGGATTGGAGAAGTGATGTTCTCTGTAGGTTAAGTCAGCAAAAGAGCATATCCTGTCCAGGGCAGTAAGAAGTGTTTATGAAATGCTGTGTGTATCTCACCACATGAAGGCCTTTCGTATGGTTCATGTTCAGAAAGCTTTCCCTGGACCCGGTGTAAGTCGAGGAGAAGAAAGGCTTTGCTCATGGTCAGGTTGAGAGCAGGATGTGCCTTCAGTCACCGAGGCCATAGTGAAGTTTCTCTTCCTTTGCATCATCTTGGGTTAACTTCATGGCCCCGGTGTTTCTTCTTATTGAGAAATATTGAGAAGGACTAAGGGAACCTTCAACAGCTCACAGCCACCCGTGAGAGCTCACTTGGCCTGTGGCCTCCTCCTCCAGTTATTTTTGTTTCAAGATTCCGGTGAGAAGTCCAGAATTGAATAGGGACCTCTGCTTACCAGTGGATTCTTCCCTGATCCAGGGATACTGCTTTGTCCCACCCAGGACTCTGGGGGAATTTAGGACACTGGCCCAGAAACCTAAAAAGCCAGTGTAGAAACGCACTACAGTCAGGAAGGTGGGGTAGAAGGTGAAACCAAAGGAACTTGGGTTCCATGTTCCGGGAAAACTGGATTTGATTGTGAGGGGATTAAAATGTGTTACTTCCTGGTTCCTCCTCCTGTCCTGTTCGGATAAAACCCTGGGCTGGTGGACCAGCAGTGTAGCGTAGCCAGGGGGCTGGCCCTCTCCCCTCCTCTTGTGTTTGCCCATTTCCGCCTGCATCCATAGGCTTCTGCTGACGCTTCTCTGGTCCATCACCGCCCCAGCTCCCTCCCCAGCCCGTGCTGTCATCTGCTGTCCTGATGTCATCTCCAGGGGGCCACCCAACTTGCTTGCTCTGCTTGTACCCACAGACTTTCACGCTGTGAAAGGTGCTTCTGTTTTGGCTCTGTGTCTCGTTACTGATGTAAATCTGCCATGGTCTCAGTGTCTTCCTGGCGCCTTGCCCCCGCTTCCTCGTCCTGCACCCTCTCTGGGGGCAGAGCTTCGAGCCCCCCGGAGCCTGCGCTGGCTGGTTGACTCCTATCCAACATGCATCTCTCTTTGCTCTGCAGGTGGCAGGGTAAAGACTTGGAAAAGACGCTGGTTCATTCTGACTGACAACTGCCTTTACTACTTTGAATACACGACGGTGAGCGCCTGCTGGTCAGCTGGGACGGGGGTGGACCAGGCCTTGTGTTTAAACAGCTCTAATGAGACAGGGTTGGAGGACGCAGGGGTAGACAGTCAGATTTGTCCTGCTGCGTCTTTGGGGCAGGAGGAGAGTTTATGTGAAGTGGAAGGGCTAAGACAAATCTCAAGAGGGGTGCCCGGGTGTGGTGTGGGGTGTCTGGCCACAGGAACCGTAGCTCAGAGCTGACATCCACTTCTCCATTGGGACACCATGTGCCCGGCCAGGAGACAGTGGCAGACAACATCATACACGGCATTAGAAATGGGTTGTAGAGCCGAGCTAGAAAGAATGAACTTGGACCCATGGCCAAGAGAGAGTTTGTGGCCCCATTGAAAGGGAAACAAAAGTAATTGTGATTCTGTGGTAGCAGAAATACTGAAGCACTTGATTTAGAAGAAACAGCCAAGGGGCAAAATATGTCATAGAGGAAAAGAAAGTGAAACGAAATGGGAGATTACCTGGAGTTTTAAGAAATTGACGTTTACTTAAACTGAAAGTTTTGTTGGTTTTTATTTAGTGGGAATGGAATTACAATACATACAATACTATGAGAATAAAGATTGTACAGAGTCTATGAGAATAAAGATTGTACAGTAAAACCTTTTCTGAAGCTCCCTCTAGGAGCCCCCAGGAGGCCCAGCAGGTTGGTAGCCTCAGGCTGGATCCCGCTCAGACGGGCTCCCCACAGCTGGAGGCCCTCGTTTCTGCCCTGTTCCCTGGTCATCGAAAGAGCAAACCATATACCACTGGCAGCACTGGAATGTGTCTTAAATAAAATCAGGGCAGTTGAGATCCTACTGAGAAAACGAAGGTTTAGAAGTATCTTTTATAATAAAGGTAGAGCAAGATGGGATGAGAGTCCTGGCAGTGTTTGTGTGAAGCTTGGTAGAAGCCAGGATGCAGGTCCATGCCTGGCCCTTTGCAGCTTGGGGGTGAAGCGGGATTCCACTGTGTTCCGCACTGTGGTTCTTCAGCTTGCAGACGTCGTGCGGATGTGGCTTCTCACATGGGGAGTGAGAGTCATGACAGTGTCAGCTCATAATTCAGTCACTCAGCAATTTCCGAGGGAATGCTGACCAGGATTTTGTGTGTTATGGGGGCTAAACTCATGCCACGTTAAGTTCTGCAACTGGCTTTGCTTTTCTGTTATTAAAATCCTTTCAATTATGAGAGTACTGTATTTCAAATACCCAAAACAGTACAAAGATAGATTTTTTTTTTCACCCCCCAAAGTACCACTGTGAACAGCTTGGTAAATTTCTTTCTGTTTTGCCCCTGTCCCCCCACCCCATGTATTAACTGTTTTTTCTAGACTGGTGACATCTTTAAAATCTTGTTTAAATCTTTTCCACTGGTCTCTGGGTTAATATGAACCATGTGCAGGGCATCTAAACAATGCACCCCTAAGTCCCGGGACAGTCTCAGTGATAATGCAGTGAGATTCTAGAATCTTGTGGTTCTTCATGACGCCGACCATGGTGGCGTTACCTGAATTCAGTCTAGCAGCACACCAGCATTTTATCAGACAGTGGGAATCCAGAGAAAACGTTTCTGAAGATGCTGAGGGGGGAGCCTCAGGGTTAAGATGGTAGGTGGAGATAACCACACAGACATTACCTGACAAAGAGGAAAAATCTAGTAGAAAGAAGTGGGGACATAGCAGCCGGATAAGGAAAGGGCAGAACTCATTCACTGCGCTTCACAGTAGGCAGCAGGGGCCGCGGCGCAGCCTGGAGCCAGCAGAAGGCCCCTTGCTGCGTGGCCAGGCACAACCAGCCCCAGACCTCCCCGTGCCCAAGTCTGGGAGAAGTAAACCGAGTAGGAATTCTTCCCTCCTCCCGCTTTGGATGGAGGAGTGGTGAGGTCTGCTGCAGGGTAGAAACCGGGGAAACGAGAAAAATGGAAAAACAGGACTCACTTTCTGCGATATCAGTGAAAGCTCCGGGTGTGTGTTCATGTAAGAGGACTGTCCGTGGGGGGCGTGCGGCGAGCATCAGCTCCAAGAGATGCCGGACACCAGCACCCCAGGGGAGAGTTGGGGCTCGGGGTGTCTGAGGGGGGCGCTCCCTCCACTCGCTTCTCTCCTGAGACTCTGGAAGTGGGCCAGAACACCAATAGCTGGCTCTCCAGTAGTTTCAGACTTAAAATGAGAACCAAAACTATATATTAAGAATATGACTATATAATTGTAGAATTATAACTTATTTATTAACACATAAGTTAAAACTTTAAGGAATGATTCGCTAGAAATGTAATCACTATCCTAGAGGAAAGGCTTGAGACAGTCATAGAGATTGTGTCTGAAAGACAAGCATTAAAACAATTAAGGGTGGGGCTTCCCTGGTGGCGCAGTGGTTGAGAGTCCGCCTGCCGATGCAGGGGACGCGGGTTCGTGCCCCGGTCTGGGAGGATCCCACGTGCCGCGGAGCGGCTGGGCCCGTGAGCCATGGCCGCTGGGCCTGCGCGTCCGGAGCCTGTGCTCCGCAACGGGAGAGGCCACAACAGTGAGAGGCCCGCGTACCGCAAAAAAAAAACAAAACCAAACACAAGGGCCAGCGAACAGGTGCGGCGGACAGATGAGGGTGATCCCAATACCAGGATGACTGGGACCCGCAAATGCAAAGACAAGTCATGAGATTATTTCCCTAAAAAGGAGAAACAAACCTGAATCTGCAAATCAAAAGAGTGCATATGGTATTTTAGGAACATCTGTCCTAGGAAGCTTGGTGCCAAGGCATAGCCCGGTTAAACTGTTGAACTTGGGACAAAGTCTTTGGCCATTGGTTGTCTGGACATCAGGGAGAAGAGGTGAAGGCTGATGGCCCAGCAGGTGTGGGGGTGGCCTTTGCTGAGATGGGAAGCCCTGGAGGAGGGCCAGTGGGGGTGAGGGGACGCAGGGCCCTGTTCTGGACAGGAGTTTGGTGCTTTTTGGTCCAGGTGGGGTTGTCAGGCAGGCGGTGTCTCTTCGAGGACCCTACAGTCTGGAGGGGGAGGTGAGGCAGGAGATAGTGGGAAGCTGGTGACACGCGACACGACTATAGTCCAGGCGTTGCGGGCACAGAACAGGGGCACCTCGGGCGAGACTTGAGCTTCCTAGGGTTGCTGACACTGGAACTGAGGTTTGAAGGATGAGTAGGCGGGCCAGACAAAGAAGCAGGATAATTTTTGCGTGAAAGGGCCTTACATGTTCCCCACGGGAGGGCCACCCACAGCTCTTGTCACACTCACTCTTTCAGAACGTCTGTGGAAGCTCCTCCTCCAAAGGCTTTTCGGTCTTAGGGATTCATATGTGGTATGTTGACAACACCCACACATTTCTTGACCCTCTTCTTGTTTTTAAAGCTGCTCTGTGGACTTCATGCCGTGGAGGAGTCACAGGAGCTGGGCTGAGTTGCCGTGAGGAAGGTAACAGGACATGCGTTCATAAACTGAGCAGTTAGGTCTTCTCTCTCCAATTCTTCTGCAGGATAAGGAGCCCCGTGGAATTATCCCATTAGAGAACCTGAGTATCCGGGAGGTGGAAGACTCCAAAAAACCAGTGAGTATTTTTTGGTGAGATGTTTTGGGGGGACAGAAGGGATGGGCATAGCAGCTGTTTGATACAGGAAGAAGTTGCAGAGGTTTACATTTGACCCTTGGACAACAAAGGTGGGGCTGTGTGGGTCCCCTGACACGTGGACTGTTCTCCGTGGTAACTCCTGCGGTAGAGTGCCATCTGTGCTTGACTAAGTCCGCGGGTGCTGAGGCACTGCTGTACGGACGGAGGCCGACTGTCGGTCATACCAGGATGCTTAATTGCGTGGAAGGCCAGCACCACCCCCACCCCCGCCTTACTCAGGGGTCAGCTGTACTTGAGAAAAACCCCGAAAGTACTCATATGATTTAATTTAAGTTAGCCTAACTTTTAAAATTATCCTTACAGTTCAAGCCAAAGGTGAGACTAAATAGCCTCTTTCATTCTGTCCATCAGCTTTAGTGTCATTTACAGAATATCACACGAGGTATAGAATTGTCCTTCCTTAAAAGGCATCAAGCTCTCATGATTGGACCCCTTATTTTATGATCTTCAGATCGCTTATAAATATTTTTCCTCTTTTGGAATATCGTATTGCTGGCTTGGCTTTAAAAGGCACTAAGTTACCTGCAGTTCGCTCCGTATTTTCTATGTATTGGGAGTGGAGCTAACGTGTATCATTCGCTCGACGTCTTTGCTAATGAAACCTATTTGTATACAACCTACGTCCTCCAGAGCTCCACTTCTAGGCTCCTCTTTTCCAAGGGAAAACATATGTTGGCTATATTTTATGAAGGTGAGAATAAAGAAATAAATTAACTTTTTCTTTTTTTGGAAATAAAAATTTACTTTTTGGGAAATTAACTTTTTTCTTGGTCAGCAGCTTTCTTAGATCGTTGTCACTCTCTCCCTCTCTTTCTTAATTCTCAGAACTGCTTTGAGCTTTACATCCCCGACAATAAAGACCAAGTGATTAAGGCCTGTAAGACGGAGGCTGACGGGCGAGTGGTGGAGGGGAACCACACGGTGTACCGCATCTCAGCCCCAACACCTGAGGAGAAGGATGACTGGATCAAGTGCATCAAGTAGGTGGCAGGTGAAGCTGGCGACCTCGCCTCTCAGATCGTGACGCTCCAGCTGTCCCGTGGGCTGCCCATCCCGCCTCTGCGCCCTGTGTACTGAATCCTTAGCGAGTAGTTTGACTGTGATTCCCCGGTGGCTCTTCCCTGGGTGTCTGGATTCTTGACCATTGAGCGTTTTTAAGAGTGCGCCTCACATCTAGGTTTCCCAAGTGCAGCTCGTGGCCCCAAAGAGGGGACAGGTGGGCAGGCTTATAGGCATAGGTGCCACTGGCCAGACTGGCCTTTTCACGTCTTAGGAAGTGGGTTTCGTCTTCATGGTGGCAGCTCAGCGGGGATTGTAACCGTTCCCTTTTATAATTTCTTAATCCTGTGAGGCACTGTTGTCCCATTTACAGATGGGCAGACTGAGGCCCATAGAGGGTAAGTAATGAATGCTTGTCAAAGTCACGTGGCCGTGATCCGGGGTTGCGAGGCAGAGCCTCATACTCCCTGCTGAGCTGTGAGGAAGTGGCGGTTCTGGGGTAAGGGAGGTGTACACGGATCCTGGGGTCCAGGGCTCCTCCTGGCCCTCGCTGCACCTGTTTCACGGGGGAGGTGTCCTGCCCCGGCAGCTCCTCCTCCCCACGGCTTCTGTGAACCCTGCCCCGCCCGCCATCACACCCGCTGCCCATCACCACACCTGTCTTGCCCCTGGGAGTGCATCCTCGCTCTCCCCGCCAGCGCTGCGCCCATCAGACATGGCCCAGCCGTTTCCTTAGGGTGTCCCCATTACTGAGCCTCGAGGCTTCCCCAGGAGACTAGTGAGGCCGCGCTGACCGGCGCCCAAGGCCCTGCGGGTCCTGCGTCGCCCCGACTGATGGGCCTTCTCCCACCGGGGCCGCAGCCTGCTCCTGAGGGGCTGGGCACGCAATAGTTTTTGTGGTGTTTTTGGCACCTCTGCTAAAACAAGTGTAGTGTTTGGGCCAGGGTTAAATAGTGAATAAAGGGCTGAAGGGGGGCGAGATGATGTGGGGGAAGGAGCAGGTCGTTCATTCCCACACAAAGAGCCTCTGGAACGTTGTGCGGTTCAGAAGGGCGGGACAGGAGAGCACCGGTTCGGAGTCAGGCCAGCCCATGCTCTGACTCTCCCAGACCCTCAGCTTGCTCACCACACAGCAGTGAGAGGCGGGGCTCCCTGAGGACTCCCGGGGACGGTGCCGCCCCCTTCTGGATGATGGTGTTAAGGCACAAGGCCCTTCTGAGGGTGAGACGGAGGGTGCAGCGCTGTGCTCAGCACGCCGCCTGGACGGCTGTCGGAAGTGTGGTGTCATCAGAGGCCGTCCCACGTGCCGCGGAGCCCATGAGGCACCGCAGCGTTTCTGGCGTCACCACCAATAATGAGGCTCAGGGGTCCTCTGTGCTGGACGCACCCTGAGGTCTGTGGAGGAGTAGCGGCGCCTTGGGGACCTGTGGCCACGGAGAGCTCCTTACCCATGTCCCCGTACCCTTTTTTTTTTTTAACCACGTTTTTTTTAAAAAATACTTGACTCTTTAATCCTTATGAAGTGTATTTTTTGCATGTGGTTTGAAGTAAAGGATGTAACCTTATTTTCTCAAGTGAGTGGCTGATTGTCCTGATACCATTTAGTAATCCATTTTGCCCAGTCTGAAGTGCCCTCTTTAGTGTGGACCGGCTTCCTGTGTGTGCACGCTGACCGTGTCTCCTGTGTCTCTTGGTCTGTGTGCTGTCCCGCATGATCATTAGGGCATCAGAGCATGTGTTGACAGGGGATTGTGTGTAGCCTCCCCCAACTCATTGTTCTTTCAAAAAGGCTCTGTCTGCAGGTGTACATTCTGCCTTTCATGTCATTGTACTTCGGTAGCCAGAGAACCCGAGCCCTCCTTACGGTCATGCTTGGAATGGTTCAGTCCCTCCATCGAGGTGAATGCAGAGCCTCCTCGTGGGTGGATCCCGGGGTCTGCCCGGAGCTGGCCTCATCTCCTTGTGGGAGTTGCAGACACTGTTCCAGCTCCACGGCTCAGCGCCCTTAACCCTCCCCAGAGCCCCGGGAAGGTGGGTGCAGCAGGGTGGTTGTCCCCAGGTGACGGATGAGGACACAGGCACAGCGAGGTGAATTCACTTGTCCCGAACCACAGACCCGAGCCTTCTGACTCGGGGAGCCGTCCTCCTCCACGTGCGGCGCTCAGCTCCAGCCGCCCTTGGCTCTGACGCTCTCCCAGTGAAAATATTGGGGCACAGGCGCCAGAGGAGGGACCTGATTGGATGGAAGTTCTTCACGACGTTGCTGGAAAGGTTTTGCAGAAGGTCAAGTTGCAGGCACATTTTCTCTCATCAGTGCTCTTCCCAGGAGTTTCCAGCTACCTCGGTCCTGGTGCTCTGGGCACGTGGTCACACAGAATCGCGTGTCTCTGCAGACAGACCTGCAGCGCAGCGACGGTGGCCACTGAGGGAGAGCTTCTGCCGCCCGGTGTCGTCTCCGCTCTGCCTTCCCAGGGCTGGGGCGGAGTGTCTCCAGGGACCATGTGAGGACGGCCGTGAGAAGCACATGTATGTGCAAGGCCGGGGCAGAGCTTCCAGCCCCAAGCACTTCGCTGTGTCCTGGCCCCCGTCACGTGGACTGGAGATGTCCCGCGGTGTCCCTGGGGGCTTGGCCCACCCAGGAAGCGGAGGTGGACTCACCCTAATGCTCTGAAGGTGGAAGCAGGATTCCCTCCCGAGCACTCCGAGTGGTCAGATGCCTGCGTGGCGGGGTCCCTCAGGATGCGTTCCGGGCCCTGTCCAGCTCCTGCCTCCCCCGGAGCTGAGTTGCTGTTTCGCACGGACACATCCTCTCTGTGAACGGGGCCCGGTCAGCCCGCAGGAGCCGTCATGCACCTGGTTAAGTGCGGTCCCCAGTCATGTGGGCTTGTGACTGGCCCAGAAGCTATTTGGCACCTGGAATACTACGTCTCAGGAAAAGCAAATTAAACTTCAAAACGTGGATCACACCTTGCTTGAAAGTGGAGAATGACAAATACAGAGGGACGGCGGATGGCTGAGGCCTGCCATCACCACCTGTGCTGGTGTCTCTGGGGCCAGTGCAAGGGCTGCTTGGGCTCCCTCCCCACCAGGCTGTGGACACAGAGCAGGCTGCTGGCCGCTTGCTTGGGCCCTGACTGCCCAGTGATGGGTCTTGGCTGTCGAGCTGGTGCTCTTGGGGACTCAGAAGTTGCTCGGTACAGAGGATGGCCGCCAATCAGATGCACCACGTGGCAGGGGACACACGGGGTTGTGTGGTGGTCACTGTTCCAGACAAATGCCACTGTCATGACGGAACTAAAGCACTGCACTTGTTTTGCTGCGTTAGAGCACAGCTGTGAGGGCGTAGAGGACTCCTAAACTTAAATTTATTACTTGGTTGAAATAGGCAGTAAGCACCCCACAGTGACCTTGTCGCCTGTACCACGTGTCTCCCTCAAAACTTGTCTTTTACGCCACATGTGGACACAGTGAAGGTTGATGCCGTGACGTGGCCTTTAAAGGGACAGTCGAGCAGGGAGGGAGTCTGGGGCACGGCTGCTGCTAGGAAGCCCCTGCCTGGGGTCGTGTCTCCTGGTCCTGTTCCTCAGTCTCCTCTGCTTTCTCCCCTTTTCTGTGTTGCAGGGCAGCCATCAGCAGGGACCCTTTCTACGAGATGCTAGCCGCACGGAAGAAGAAGGTCTCTTCCACGAAAAGACATTGAGTCTACGCAGCCAGCAGGGCCGGTGTGCCCGGCGAGTGAGGCCCAGCGAGTGAGGCCCGGTGCAGCCTCCCTGCCTCCCGTGCAGTGGGAGCGTCTTGCCAGGCATTGCCCTGAGTTCCTAGAGACTAGCTTCAGCTTTTGCTAATTTTTTTAAGTGGGAGAAGGGTAGGCAGCTACCCTTGGAGAAGGGGGCCTGATGCCTTCACACTTGGGTTTTGAGCCTTTCTCTCTAAAAAGAACAGAGCTCCTGTCGGCCATGCTGCCTCCCCGCAAGTCTCCACTCAACAGGTCTGATAGCAGAGCTCGGAGCCGACCATTTACCTCTCGGTTATTCCCTGGGAAGAAGCCTTCAACCCTGCACCATAAATATGTGTACCCATATCTTATTTTATGTTAAGAAAAAAGTGGAATGGAAGAGAAGCCACATGCTATAAAGATATATTTTTGTCTTTTAAAGAAAGAGAAAGAGAAGGTAGAGCTGTCCAGGCATTCTGCCTGTCTGCTTCGGGAAGCTTCTCCCGAGAGAAGAAGCTCCCTGGGCCGCCGCTGTGCATGTCAGCCCGGGCAGGGGCAGGGGCCAGGCGGGCCCCCTCCTCATGCTTCTGGGGCCTCGTCTGGGTGAGAGAGGGGGTGGCGAGAGGGGGGAGGGGGCTGCGCGGCGAGGACAGACTCGGGGCCTGCAGGGCAGCACCGGCCACTCCAGCTGATGCTTTTCCTTCCAGGTGCCTGGGGAGCACTGCGGGGAGAAGGGAGCCCGCCCCCCGCCTGCGCTGTTCCTTCTCTTTCAGGACTCGTTCTTGTCGGGCTTTAAAATAGTCAGCATCTTTCCTTGAGCTACATACCTAATAACCAAAACTGTGAGGAAGGTAGTCCCATCAGAGATTCTGGGATAACCTGTTTCTTATTTGGTTTTTCTTCCTCCTGCCCCTGAACTCCATTCCTCGTTTTAGAGGAAGGAGCAGGTCTGACCCCATCACCTTAGGGCTTCAGCCTTTTCTGCCTCCGAACTGGCCTTCACCTGGACTCGCTGTGCGTGTGGCGCTGGCCCTTGGAGAGGAGCGGGCCTTCATCTGCGCGGCAGGGGCGGGTGGGGGGAGCCGGAGGGCGAGTGGTCGGCCTCCCGCTGGAGTCGGCCTTGTCCTCCTAACGCGTGGCCTGAAGGAGCCGTGGCCGCCGCTCTCCTGCTGTTCTCTCAGGGACTCTCGTCCGGGGCCCGGCGCCCGGTCCAGGCAGAGCAGGGCTGGCCGGGCCATTGCAGCGCCAGTGTGACCCTGGCTCCTCTGACACCTTCCGGGCGGGCTCACATCTCTGGAAATGGCTTTTGTAAAGGGGAGTGGTGGGGTCACCTTCTGGGGTCCCCCCTTCATGTAGGTCCTACCTGGAGTGGCTTCAGGCGTTTTAATGCCAGAGCTCGTGAAGGTGGCAAGAAGAGGGTCCAGGCTGGGAACCTGAAATTTCTGGGCGGGAGAACCAGGGTGGTGCCAGCCGAGGTCCAGGGGGTCTGGGTCGGTGCTGGAGCCCCTCTGGCTATCTGAGTCCCTGGCCCTGGTTCTCACGAATATTACCTAGACAGAGAGGCACCTGGATCAGTATTAGTCTATTTATCAGAGGTGTAAATAATCCATGTATAGTTTTTCTCCTTTTAGATTATTTTGTATTTGTTTTAAAAAAAAGTTTTGTCAAAATATAAAGAAATGACTGAAAGTTGTTGACAGGGTTTTTAAAAAAATTATAATTATTCCAATCGGTTTTTGTTTGTCTGGTTTTTTTTTGCATTGTAAACTAGCGCCAAGGAACTGCAGCAAATAAACTCCACATCTGCCCAAACCACTTTGTTGCCTGTGGCGTTGCTTCATGCCCACATGGGCCCTGAGAAGGAAGGTCGTGCTTGTCAGGTGCACTTCCGCGGGAGGATGTGTCACTTGAACCTCTCGTCTTAAGTCTAGTGATGATAAAGATCGGAAGTGGCGAGGATGGTTGTGTCTTCCGTTAAGGAGAGCGGAGCAAAAATGATTGTTAGCATAGTCATTCCCCACCCCCCCGCCCTTTTTGGAAGGAGAAACAAATGTCAGACATCAACTTCAAATTAAGATCAAGAAATGTGCCTTCAGCCTTTATAATACATTCTTAGTATTATTTCATTTTCCAGATGTGCCTACATAACGCCAGGGAAGAGTCACAGTGAGGTAGAGCTCAAAAGTTGAGAAGACATTCAGCATAGCATCTCAGGGTAAGGAGATGGACAAGCCTTAGCCTGTCCCCTCGGCTGGTGGTTCATGAGAACATGCAATGTAGAGTTATTATGTGATCCAGCAATTCTATTCCAAGGTACATGCCCAAGAGAATTGAAAGCATGTCCACACAAAAACTTGCACACGACTGTTTATAGCAATATGATTCACAACAGCCAAAAGGTGGAAACAATCTAGATGCTCATCAACTGATGAGTGGATGAACAGACTTTCGTCTGTTCATACGAGGGAGTATCATGCGGCTGCAAAAAGGAATGAAGCACAGATTCGTGCTGTGACATGGCTGAACCCTGAAAACGTTATGCTGAGTGAAAGAAGCCTGACACACAAACTCACAGTTTATATGATTCTTTTCACATGCCGTTCTTTTTTTTTTTTTTTTTTTCGGCACGCTGGCCTCTCACTGTTGTGGCCTCTCCCGTTGCGGAGCACAGGCTCCGGACACGCAGGCTCAACGGCCATGGCTCATGGGCCCAGCCGCTCCATGGCACGTGGGATCTTCCCGGACCGGGGCACGAACCCGTGTCCCCTGCATCGGCAGGCGGACTCTCAACCACTGCGCCACCAAGGGAAGCCCCTATATGATTCTTTTCATATGCAGAAAAGGCAAATCTATGGAGAGAGAAAGTAGATTGGTGGTAGTCAGAGGCTGGAGATGTTGGGGAGAATGGGGAGTGACTGCCCATGGGTACAGGGTTTCTTTTTTGGGGTGTTGAAAATATTTTGGAGTTAGTCGTGTTGGTTACACAGTGTTGTGAGTGCACCAAATCCCACTGAATTGTACACTTTAAAAGGGTGAATTTTATGATAAGTGAATTACATCTCAGTTTTAGAACAACAGCAGTGAACAGATGCCATCACTTGCCATGGTTTTACTTGTTCTCAAAGTGTGGTTCCCTGGTCAGCATCTTCAGCAACAGCTGGGAATGGGTTAGGAATGCACATTCTCAGGCCCCCGCCACACTGACGGAATTAGAGCCTCTTGTGCTGGGGCCTGACACAGTTTAACAGGTTCTCCAGGTGCTTCTGGTGCCCAGTAGTGTTTGAGAACCACTGGCTTAAACGACCACCCTGATTCCTTCCATTACCAAACTGAGGTTTGGCCGCTCATCGTTTAAGAATCCAATGTCGAGAGACAAATGTTGGGTAAAAGGAAAGATACTAGCTTTATTGAGGAAGCTGGCAATCCTGCAGAGAAGGTGGACTCGTGTCCCAAAGAAGCAATTCCCCCTTGTCGACTGGGGGCAAGAGCTTTTAAAGGGGAGTTTCAGGGGTTCACAGGCGGGGTTGGGGGGCCATATGCAGAGCAGCACAGTCAGCTCTGACAGTAGCCTTGAAGTTGCTCACGCAGAGGTCTGATCAGCGTCATCTTGATTCAGTTAATCTTCGACTCCAGGGTCAGTTTGTTCCCATTTCCTTGAGGCCAGTTCTTGGAATTGTGCAAGATGGAGCAGCTTATGTCTCATGGCTACGCTCTGGTCATCATGTAGTTAACTTCTTCCTCCTGGTCGGGGTTTCAGTATCTGCAAAGCAGCTCAAAGGACATGGATCAGAATAGTACCCATAGCCCTTAGGAGGAACTAAAGGTCCTCGAGTTTGTTTAATGGTTGAACTATTATTATTTTGTCTTGTTTGACTATTTTCCTCTGTTTCTGCATTTTCTCATTTCTCTGATTAAATTTATTCTTTGGCTAAAGTTCTTCCAGACAAGAGGCAGGTGGAGGACATGGGGAGGGTGGGTGTCTGTCCCAGGAAGGCCCCAAAAGGTCCCGCGCCATTACACTTCCTTCACTTCATTGCTAGGCATACACACACACACACACACACACACACACACACACACACACCACACACACACCAGGCTTAGTGAGGTATAATTCTGTACCATATAATTCACCCATTTGAAGTGTACAATTCAGTGAGTTGGTATATTCACAGAGTTGTTCAGCAGTGAACATGATTTTAGAATATAATCATCGTTCCCGAAACAAACCCTGTTGTACCCATTAGCATTCACTCATCTCCCCACAGCTCTAGGCAAACACTAATTTCAGCCTCTGTGGATTTGCCTATCCTGGACATTTCATAGAAGTGGAGTCATACACTGTGTAGTCCTTTGTGCCTGACTGCTCTTAATTAGCACAGTGTTTTCAAGATTCATCTGTGTTGTAGTTTGTGTCAGCACTTCATTCCCTTTTATAACCGAATAATATTCCATTTTATGGGTACATCACATTTTTATCCATCCATTGATGGGCATTGGGTAAGTTCCACTTTTTGGCTACTCTGGACAATGCAACCATGAACATTCATATGCAAGTTTTGTGAACGTTGCTGGAGTTTTTGACAGTTCGTCCTATTGCATCTATGGCCTTGCTTGCCATTTACTTCTCAGCCGAGTGCCTACCTCGACTCCCTCCTCTCGGCTTTGATGGACGAGTCTGGGCTCACCTACCTCTTGGCCAGCTCAGCGTCAGGCTCTTTCATTGGCCTCTCTGCCCACCCACCACCTGCTGATATTCCCCGGGGCTCTAGCCTCTAGTGCTCATAAGCTTCCTGGGTAGGTGACCAGTCACATGGTTTCAACTGCTACTAACCATCTGGGGCCCTTAAATGTGCCTGTGTGATTCCTGTCTCTCCCCAGCACCCCCCAGGGGGGCACTGGGCCTCCCACACTCAGCATGCCTGCACCTGAGCTTATGCTCTGATCGCCCCAGGGGTGCTCCGTGTCAACATTTTCCCCTAGACTTAGCCTCGTGGGTGATTTTTTTTTAAATTAATTAATTGATTTATTTTTGGCTACATTGGGTCTTCGTTGCTGCGCGTGGGCTTTCTCTAGTTGCGGTGATCGGGGACTACTCTTGGTTGTGGTGTGCGGGCTTCTCACTGCAGTGGCTTCTCGTTGCAGAGCACGGGCTCTAGGTGCGTGGGCTCAGTACTTGTGGCACGCGGGCTCAGTAGTAGTGGCTCACAGGCTTAGTTGCTCCGCGGCATGTGGGATCTTCCTGGACCAGGGCTCGAACCCGTGTCCCCTGCGTTGGCAGGCGGATTCTTAACCACTGCTCCACCAGGGAAGCCCTCGTGGGTGATTCTTGTCCTAGCACATCTTTACTCTGGTGGCTGCAGAATGATGAGCCCCATCTCCAGTGCTCCCTCCAGTGACCAGTTGGCCTTCGGCATCCTGGCTGTGAGGAGGCTTTCCTTTTCCTATTTATATGCCTGTTAATGGCACAGATGCGTGGATTCCTATTTCTAGAGGTCTGTAACATATCATTGTCCTTAATGAATTTGATGCTCAAAATGTCCCAGATTTGGCCAGTGAGAGCCCTATCCATCTGCTCCGTGTCCTGTGACATGTCATGCCCTGCATTTTCTTAGCACTGACTCCCTTCCTGGCATCACAAAATATTTCGGGATCACCTTGTACCCACCCTGCCTCAGCTCCAGGGTCAGCCATTTCTCTGAGGGGCGCTGGTTCCTTTTAGAGACCAAGATCTGGGCTCTAGGTGTGCTCATTGCTACTGGGGTGTCTTTGCTTCTTTGCCCTTTCAGTGAACAGGGCTGGGAAATGTGCGCATAGATAACACATGTATACGTACACACACACTAGGGCATGTACACATATATGTAACAGCACATACCTCATTGGGCTATAAGAGAATGAGATGCACATTTTAAAAAGCCAAAAAACAGTAGCAACTCTTAGCCCAGTGCCTGGACATGGAGCTCGGTTTAGTTATATCATCATCATCATTTTCATTATTATTGAAAACTAGGGAATCCTTTGCTCATCCAGCAGGGAAACTTTGATCCTCCACATGCCGTGCGTGAAATCCCAGTTTGGGGTCCAGAGCAAGGGGCCAGCTGACTCACCCCCTCACTCCAAGCTGGTGGACAGCAGCGCCAAATGCACAGACTTCTACTTAAAACGTGATGCGTGGATGTGCCCAGCAGCTGCGCCTCCGTACTGCAGAACGTCAGAGCCCTCCCCAAAGGCGCCAAAGAGATGCTTTGCTGGAAAGGGAAACGCTCTGAGCAGAGGATCACGTGCAAGCGATACATGCTGCTCCTGCAGGAAGTGCTCTGCTGTATCTTTTCTTTCATATGTTATTCGGGTGTTGGCACAGCAAGGAAAGTACGGGGCCAGCCGCCACTTCAGGCTACTTGACACCGTGGACTCTGCCTTGCGGTTCCTGGGGAGGCCATTGTCTTAACGTTACAGGACCACGATCTCCTCGCTGGATGGTCTTGGCCCCAGCATAGACGAGCCACAAGCAGCTCTGTGGTCAAGTCTGTGCTGTGGAGTGTCTCTTTCTCTCCTTTCCAGCCGAGGGTTCTGCTAGATTTTCATGGTTTAGATCAACTCCAGCTTCTACCTGGAGCGAGCCGTTTCCTAACCTGGTTAAAACAAGCGGGCTGCTATGTGTGACCCGCTGCAGAGAAGACAGTAGAAAACCTCGGCCCTGTTAGCCACGGACGGTCATGTGACTTGGGTACCAGAACTCGTGTCCCGTACTAAGAGGGACAAGAGTGATTGCAGCCAGACTAGCCTCATCTTCCTTCATCTAGTCCTCCTCTTGGTTCGCCGCATTGCATCGCACGAAATCTACTTTCTACTCTTGGATTAGATCTTTGTACAAATTCAGTTGAAACACATCTGTTTATGTTTCCTACGGGTTCAGAATTCTGCTTAGCATCCTCCTGACAAGCGTCCTTAGTGATTATCATACACAGTCTCCTCCGATCTTTATGCTCTTAAGCAAGACGTAATTACAGTTTATTGAGCACCTGTGTCCTGGGCCTTTTCCTTCGTTTCTCCACTATCCCCGACTACCACCTAAATAACTAGCATCCTGCCAGATGTTAACAGGTGCTCCTGAGTGTTACACAAACAGGCTTAGGACATGCCGGTTTGGGCCACGTGGCCAGCATCCCTTCCTGCAGCCTCTCCATATCTGCAGGTGTCCAAAGCACGCAGCGTCTCCTGGACCTTGTGCGTGGCGCTCCCTTGCAGGTGGCATCTCAGGAGAAGCCAGCGTTCGTTGGGCCGGCGCTGCCCTTATCTGGTCCATTCACCTTTCTCTGATGACCTGGGTAGGCCCGGCCCTTCCTGACTTCAAGGCTGTCACTGCCTCTCTGGCCAGCTCCACTTTCTTTGGGATTCTGGCCCTGCTCGCCTCCTAGTTTGGGCTCTTTCTTGCACCTTTCCTGGTTATTTCTTCCTTCCAGCCTCTGGGTTCTTACAGTACTTCTCATGGACCGTCTGTCTCCTGCCTCCTGGCCCTGCAAGTCACTCTGCCTTCCACTTGGAAGTTCCTCCACCTGCATCTTCCTGGGATGCTTCTTCTCATCCCTAAGATCCCAGCTGGGCAACCCCTACCACCAGGAGCCTTCCCAGCCCTCACCCCCCATTCCCCGCCAGCCCCCTGGCCTCTCTGCATCATGATTCACATCATGCTGACTCTTTCTTTTCTGTTTGGAAAGTAACGCTCTTAATTGTGCGGCCTGCCGAGTTTCACATGATGACCCTGAATTTTAACTTCTCAGCGGTTTGTCTCTCAGCCTAGGCAAAATCCACGGGAGCTTTCCTCACTTCGTGCTCACAGAACAACCCACGGGGATCGGGGAGGGGAGCGCTGCTTGGTCTTACACCAGCTTGGTGAACTCAGACTGGCTCAGTCCCAGGCCAGCACCAAAGGCCCTTCTGGAAGCTCTGCGGGGGCTTCTCCCACTGTTCGTGGCTTGATTTTACGTGGGGGCCGTCCGCCTCTTAGGCCTTGATCTCAAAGGGCCCTTTTACTGGGGACTGAGGGCCAGAGAGGACGAGTATTGACCCAAACGCTCTCCCAGTTTAATGAAAACGTCTGGATTCAGGGCCCAATTCTGATACCCAGTCTGGCCCCCCGTGACCATAGCCCTGCCTCGTTAGGGTGAGGCCCACGGGGCAGGAGTGTTCTGAGTGGCCTTTCCACAAAGCCGCTGGGGCCCCGTGAACACAGGTAGCTTCGCCGAGCCTGGTTCTGTCCTGTGGGGTTTAGGGACGAGCCCCACAGAACCGCTTGTTCGTGACTCTGAGCAAAGTGAAGTCGGGGTCTCCGGGAACCGCTGTGTGATTTGCCCTTCATCTTGGCTGCCAGGAAGCCCAGAGTCAGGGACACACTTCCTCATGTGACTTGTTAATCCTGCTTTGCACTTTTATTTTTGTTAATAGACTTATTTTCTTAGAACAGTTTTAGGTTTACAATAAATTGAGGGCTTGGCCCAAGGATTTCCCATAACCCCTGCGCCTACACCTGCATAGCCTCCCCCGTTATCAACATCCACCACCAGAGCTCGGGGGGTAACTGACGAACCTACATCGACACATCATCACCCAGAGTCCGCGGTGTGCGTTAGGGTTCACTCTTGGTGTTTTACTTTCTATGGCTTTGGATAAATGTGTAATGTCATATATCCGCCATTATAGTATCATGCAGAGAGGTTTCACTTCCCTAAAAATCCTCTGTTCTCTGTCTGTTCACCCCCACTTCCCCCCAACCCCTGGCCACCCCTGATCTTTCTGCCACTGCCTACAGTCTCCATAGCTCTGCCTGTTCCAAAATGTCACAGAGTTGGAATCATACAATGTATAGCCTGTACTTTCCACTTTTAATCGTGTTTTGTCTTTTTTTTTAATAAATTTATTTATCTTTGGCTGCGTTGACTGCACACGGGCTTTCTCTAGTTGCGGCGAGCAGGGGCTACTCTTTGTTGCGGTGCGCGGGCTTCTCATTGCGGTGGCTTCTCTTTGTTTCGGCGCATGGGCTCTAGGCACGCGGGCTTCAGTAGTTGTGGCTCTTGGGCTCTAGAGTGCAGGCTCAGGAGTTGTGGCGCACAGGCTTAGTTGCTCCGTGGCATGTGGGATCTTCCCAGACCAGGGCTCGAACCCATGTCCCCTGCATTGGCAGGCAGATTCTTAAGCACTGTGCCACCGGGGTAGTCCCTTAATCGTGTTTTTTGACCCTTTATCCTGTTTTATCATTACCATAGTATATATTAGAATTTATAAGCTCATTCACTTTTTTTTTAAAGAGGAAGTTTGTGAATAAAATAGGGACAAAACTTTAAAAATTGCCTGAATACTTGGTCCATTGTTGGGCCTATCAGACACTTGCTTTTGTGTCTCTTAGGAGTTGTGTAATGCTTTCTTTGTGACTATTTGAAAAGGGAAGTGGAACCATCTACTGCAGAGTACCCAGCGCTGAAGAGATGCAGGGTGGCTTCCCGGGGGGAGCTCTGAGATTTAGCAACCTGTGATAACGTCACTTCTGACCCCAGCCTCTTGTTAGGACAGGAGGGCCTGGGACGGCCGTGACACTTGTGGAAACGACCTTGCAGCTCCTTCTGCTGTGGGTTAAGCTTCCTGAGATGGGTTGACAGGACAGAGAAGTCCTTTCTCAAAGTGCCCTGGGAGCAATCGTCACAATTTGAAATTCTGTCCCCTCCCTGCCTTATTAGATTTTGCTGGAAGCCCTGTGGTTTGAGGGCGGAGGGGGGACACCCTCTGAAAACCTGTGGGCACTGGCCGGAGAATGTCACTTCTTGAAGGAATAGGCGCTACAGATGATGTGGAAATAAGACCACAATTTTTGTCACTGTCATTAAAATGGTGATATGATTCTGAGAACTCTCAGCAGAGAGCTTGTTTTGAGAACCATCCAGAGACAGGGAAGTGGCCCCTGCTTCCCTTGCTGCCCCGCCTTTGCAAGGGCCACGTGCTCCACAGGCTGACCTCAGCCTTTGGACGCTGGTGGGCTCTCCAGGGTGAGTGGTTTGTGCAGGCCAGCCTGTCTGCTTCAGCGCCATCTCCCCAGACATCAGCAGAACGTGGCCCCTCTAATAAGGTCACCCTGTATCGAAGGAGCATCAGGGGTGGAGCCCTCCTTTCAGCAGCCAAATGGACCTGACACCACCACGGGGCGTGTCTGGGTAGGTTTTGCTGCCAGCGAGGGTTCCAGCAGCATCTGTCAGAGCCAGATTGTACCTTTCGTGTCCCCTTCACTCTTCAAGCCAGTCTCTGCCAGAGGCATCGTGTGTCCCCCATCTGAAGGCTCACTGATCATCTTCTAGGAATCAAAGCTGTGTCTCAGTCTGTTTTCTGAATCAGGAGTGAAGATACACCCCCTGTTGAGAATGCTGGACTTGATGAATCAGCCCTCTCCATGTGAAAAACTGTCATTTCTTTGCAGGGAAAGGTGCATGTCTGGCAAAAGCTTATGTATCTGTATCACCCAGAACCTCGAGGGAAGTGGTTCTTATTACCTGTGGGCCTTGGCCCCTCTGTGAAGCTAATATAAGCTACAGATGTTCTTCCCAGAAAAGTACAGAGGGAGCCCCAAGTGCAAAGTCGGTGGGGTCCCTTCCACGGCCCCAGGTTAAACAGCCCCCATCTGAGCCTGCATTCGCCAAACTCAGGGGCGCCCGAATGGATTGCGAAAGGAGGAAGCCTTGCATTTCAAAGTTTGCTTTTTCACTCTGTGTCTGCTCCCTATATGCTCAATACCTATTTAAAGAATAGGTATTCTTTAAATAGATCTATTTGTCTTAGTCTGCTCAGGCTACTGTAACAAAAAATACCACAGACTGGGCGGTTTAAATGACAGAAATTTATTCCTCACAGTTCTGAAGGCGGGAAGTCCAAAGTCAAGGTGGCAACCAGTTGAGTTCCTGGTGAGGCTGTCTTGCCTACTCGCTGTGTCTTCTCATGATGGAGAGAGAGCGGGCTGGAGAGAGAGAAAGAGAGAGAGAGAGAGAAAGAAAGAAAAAGAGAGAGAGAGAGAGAGAGAGGAAGCAGGCTCTGTGGTCTGTTGCTTCTGTTTCTCTGGAGACCCTGACTTACATAGACAGCAAAGAGAAACATGGGAAGCAGCCCCCTTGGGAAGGAATTCACTGAAGTGAGTCTGGGCAGATGTGCGGGGGCAGAGCTGGACCTCACGTCCTTTCATCTGCTTTACTAACTTTATGAACTCCTCGGCCTGCCCAGATGGCGTCAGCTCTTCCCGGGCACGTATACGCAGTTGACTCAGGTTGGCACCAAATCCACCCACACCTGTAAAGTATCTGCCCGTTGATGGCCGCTAGCATCTTAGCGTGGTACCCCTCCCTCAGGCGTCGGGTGCCACCTTCCCCGCGCACTCGAGGGGGACAGTTGTGGGTCTGCTCGGCGGTGCCAGGGGACTCCCTCAGAGGCTGCGGGCCCCCACGGGGATAGCAGATGCCAGATGTCACAGCCAGGGAAACACCTTGCTGAAGTTCAGATGTGCAGTGGATGGACCCCGGGTCTGGGGAGCCTACCGAAACAGAAGTTCAGGGGGTGTGTCGTGGGGACGAGGTGACTTTGACTCTGGATTGAAATATAAGGAAGCAAGGAGCTAGTCCAAGTCACCAAATATTTCTTGGAGGCAGCCAGTCAGTTCCCAGGGAGCGGAACCCAAACCTCAAGTAAATAGCCCTTGCCTGTTCCTTAGATAAGTACAGGTTCTGGGTGAAGAGCATGAGGCTACATACAAATACTGACACTGGCTGGTGGGTGTCTTATGTAATTGGCCCTGTTAAACTTTCCAAGCAATTATTGCTTATAACTTTACCTGTAGCTTTACCTTTAGCTTTCAAAGGTTGGGTCTGGACATGGCTACAGACAGAAAATGTGATGTGGGTGGTGTGTTGGAAAAACTCCCATTTCCCACTTCTCCCTTATGTTCACACACAACTCTTCACTGTGACGCTTCTGCCACCAGATGTGTGGGAGTTGCCCCCAACCGAGCATTCTCCGTGACACCAGCTGGATGTCCTACAACTGAACTCAATTCTGACACTGCCTACCCGGAGATGGCGTCAGATCCCACAGGTGAAGGACTCAGTCCCACAAGGCTGCCCCCCCTCAACTTCAGATGCCCAAAATCGAAGGAGGTGGGTCCCCACATTACCCACCACTCTGTCCATTTTGCCTGTAAACTGGCATCATATGTACTTATTTATAAATATTTCTTGTCTATATTTATTTACAAATATTATTTATATTTATCGTTGAAATTTTAAAACTACAGAAAAGCACAAGGAACAATACAAAAGCTCATATTCCTACTACCCAGTATTTCCGACTGTTCACATTTTGTCACTTCCCGATCCCCTTCCAGTTTCTTAGAATAAATAAGTTAGGTATTCTGGCTTCCCCTTAGGACACAGAAGGCTGGAAAGAGACACACTGCCATCCTAACAAGAGAAATCTAGATAGTCTGCAAAATGATTCCAAGCCCATCAAGGAACGGAGATTATAGGGTGACAGCCTCGCCTGAAATCTAAGAAAGACAGGTCTCCAAGGAGAGCAAGAGACGGGGTCACAGGGCAGAGCTGGGGAGGAGATGGGCCGCGGTCCCGGTGGGTCAGGAGACTCAGCTGGAACTTTTAGCCAAGTGCTGCAGGCGCAGTGCAGGCAGGTGGAGGGGAGAGAACCGCTGGTGCTGAGACTCGACGGGTCCACCCCAGGGACCTCCCCGTGCGCTCACAGGAAGAGTGGAGGCAGGCAGGAAGGGCAGAGAAAGCTTCCTTGAAACCCACAAACCTCTCCTGACAGAACAAAAGCCTGCGGCCACTGTGGAAAGAACTACAAAGCCTGTCACCCCCGGGGCACAGGTGGAGACTCATTGAGGCTGGAGGAGCAGATACCCTCTGCCCCTCGTGGGGAGGTAGAGGCCGTCAGAGATCTCCTACCACTGGAAAGGGCAGGGCCACGAGAAAACCCCACCCTGAGATGCAGGGACATGGGGACTGAAGCCCAAACCCAGCAACAGAGAACCCCTCTCCCCATAGCCTGGTGCCCCAGCCCAGCCCAGCCCAGGCTGGAAAGTGTCCAGTAACAGTGATCCACTGCTGCGGCAGGGGGAGGGAGCCCCGTTCTGAGGGGCAGGCTCATCAAGAAATCCCAAGAACAAGAACGTTGAGAAAAGATCTTTGGCCCCCAACGCTCACGACTGAATTACCCTCCCTGAGGTCCACCAGCTGGGTTTCCTTCTCGCCCGTGGCCACACTGCTGCGTGAATCATCCGATGCTGGGAGGTGTTTTGTTGTCGATCCATCCACAGGTTTTTGTCTGTTCTGAATAAGCTGCCATGAACTTGCACAGACAAATCTCGGTGTGGACACGTGTTTCCATTTCTCTTGTAAATACCCAGGAGCAGGGTTGCTGAGTCTTAGAGCATGGGCATCTTTAAGGAGACCACCGAACTGTTTTCCAAATAAAGCTGTCCCTCACATTCCCAGCGGCAATGACCCGAGTCCCAGTTACTTTGCATCCCTGTCAATATTTGGTATTGTTGGTCTCTCTGATTTTAACCACTTAAATGGGTGTGTGACGGTATCTCATGGTGGTTTTAATTTGCATTTTCCTCGTGACTAATGATACTGAGCATCTGTTCGTTGGCTTGTTCCCTGTATTTCTTCTTTGCCGAAATGTCTGCTCAAGTCACTTGCCCATTTTTTTAAAAGTTCAGGTTGCCTTCTTGTTAAAGGGTTGTAAGCATTCTTTATATAATCTGGATACAAGTCCTTGGTTGGATATATGTGTTGCAAATATTTTCTCCCAGTCCAGGCCTTGCTTTTAAACTTTTTTTTTTTTTTTTTGGCCACACCGTGCGGCATGCAGGATCTTAGTTTCCCGACCAGGGATCGAACCCATTCCCCCTGCAATGGAAGTACGGAATCTTAACGACTTGACCGCCAGGGAAGTCCCTTAAACTTTTTAATAGTGTCTTTTGAAGGGCAAACGTTTTTAATTTTGATGAAATGATTTTATCAATTATTTTTCATTTATGATTTGTGCTTTTGTATTCTAAGAAACCTTGGCCTAACCCAAGATCACAAACATTTTCTCCTAGAAGTTTTACAGGTTTACCTCTTATGTTTAGGTCTGATCCGTCTTGAGTTAGTGTTTGTGTACGGTGTGAACTAATGGTCAAAATGAGCCCCTTGGCCTCGTTCCTGATCGTAGGAGAAAGCATTCTGTTTTTTTATCATTAGGTGGGGTGATAGTCTTAGGTTTTTCAGAGATGCTTTTTATCTTAAAAAGGTTAAAGGTGTTCTCATTTTTTCCCACTTTGTGGAGAGTTTTACTCATGAATGAGTGCTCAATTTGTTAAATGGTTTAACAAATCAATTTGTTAAATGGAGATTCGGCATAGGTGCAGAATCTCATATGATTTTTCTCTTTCAGTGTATTAATATGGTGAGTTACACTGAATAATATTTTTAGTGGTAAATCAGCTTTGTGCCCCTGGGATAAAACACACTTGGCCATGGTTTTTAAAAACGCATTACTGGATTCAATTTGTTAAATATTTTGTTAAGGAGTTCTTGTATCTGCATTCATGAGGGATAAGGTGATATGGTCATTTAATCCATTAAACTAAATTGTCAGCTCCATGAGAGCAGAGTCTGCCTCTTCGGGTCATCTCTGGGTTCCCAGCTCCTAGACAATGCTTGGCACATAGAGGACCCTTGGGACCTGTCTGTTGAATAAAAGACCATTAATGAATGCATGACCATAAGTCACAGGTTGCTTTATGCCGGACAGGATTGTGTGACTAGTTTATCAGAACTTGTTTTCTGTAACCCAAGGGAATGTGATTCAGGTGCGTTAGTAGCTTATCTGGTTGTTCTGACTCTTAAAGTAGTCCAGATTTGTAAGGATGGAGGTGACCTGAAGATATAAGTGGAGAAGCAGCGTAGGAAGGAGAAAGAAGGAGGCCGTTTCTGGGGTTTCACCCCTGTCTTCTGATCCTTGACCCATTTCTCTCCACCTGATGGGTGCTACCTGTTCGCTAAGCTCCCCTCCCTACCCCTGGATTAGGCAGCTACAGCCCTTCTCCTTAAACACCTGGTGGGTCCCGGTGCCGTTGCATCACCTTTGTGCACAATCTGAACAGACTGAGGGCAGGGCAGCTTATCCCCCAGGTGCAGCCAGCTCTCACGCTTTCACTTCCATCATTATCACTGAATCTCTACCGGGTAAATACCACGTGGCTATCACTCTGCTGTGCATAGTGCCCTTCATTTGTCTGGCGTTTCATGTAAGAAATCACGATGATGATCTGCTGACTTCCTACTATCATAATAAACATATTATTTCTTTGGTTAAGTAAACTCAGGACGCTCCTTGGAGGCAGACATTTGCACGGTCAGGACACTACAGAGAGGCGGTGCCCAAGGTCCCCAGACAGCACACGGTGCACAGGACCTGCGTGCCATTCTGATGATTGGGACACCCTCAAGCCAGTCTTGGACTCAGGTAAGCACCTCGGTCTAGTGCTCTCCAGGTTGTGTGACTAAGACACTCATTTTCTTATCATGTGTTTGGCAAGTGGGATGTTTTGCAATAATATGCAAAAAGGTAATGTTATATTGATCCTGTCTCTTCCTACACAGATATAGTTAAAAAGTCTAATCTAAGTGGGAGTTTAGGGGAAAACCCATTGACATGATTGTTTTCTTTTTTTTTTTTTTTTGCGGTACGCGGGCCTCTCACTGTTGTGGCCTCTCCTGTTGCGGAGCACAGGCTCCGGACGCGCAGGCTCAGCGGCCATGGCTCACGGGCCCAGCCGCTCCGCGGCATATGGGATCTTCCCAGACCGGGGCACGAACCCGTGTCCCCTGCATCGGCAGGCGGACTCTCAACCACTGCGCCACCAGGGAAGCCCTGTTTTCTTTTTTGAAATAATTTCAAAAGTACAGAAAAGTTACCAAAAATTATTGTATAAAGAACACCTGTATGGCCAGATTTACCTGCTAATATTTCACTCCTTTGCTGTGTTATTGTGTGCGCGCTCTCTCTCTCTTTATCATTTGAAAGTTTACTTGCATACACTCAGTCCTTTAGCTCTAAACCTTTCTGTGCATAATTCCTAAGAATAGGAATATCCACTTACATAACCGTAAAACCACGGTATAGTTACCAACATCAGTAAATTTAACACGGTTGCAACACTTTTGTCTGATCAACTGTTTGAATTCAAATTTGTCAGTTGACCCAGTACTATCCTTTATAGCATTTTCCCTCCAGTCCAGGATCCAGTCCAGAATCAGGCATTGCATTTAGTTGTCCTGTTTCCTTAGCCTCCTTTAATCTGGAATTCCTATGGCTTTTCTTTTTCTACTATGGCATGGACATTTTTTAAGAGTAACTCCTCACCCCTGCCTTTTAAAAAATAATAGATTGCTTCTCATTTGGGGTATGCCTCACGTTTCCTCGTGATTAGATGGGGGTTATGCATTTTGGGAAGGACCCTGTATAGGGAGTGCTGCATCCAGCACAGGGCACCCCATCGGGAGGCACGAGGTCCAGCGCCCCTCACTGGTGATGTGGGTGTTGACCCTCCTGGTCCACTGCATAATCGCTGTTTCATTATTCTCCCTGCAGCTAATAGGCAATCAGGGAGGAGACACTTGGAGATGATGCAAGAAATAGAATAGAATATTCTGTTCTCATGAAACCTCCTTCTAGACTTAGCTCCATTGGTGACTCTCGCCTGCTCCAGTCTTCACCTGTCAAGCACTTTTACTTTCTATTCTTCCCCGGGAACCACACAAGGGCTGTGTCACTGAACTCAGGAGGATGCAGTCATCACCTGGTTTGTCCTTTTGAGGGTTAACTTCGATAGGAAGTTTTCCCGACGTTGATACACACCCTGATATAACGCACTGCAGAAAAGACCAAGCTCTGGCACAGGCTGACTTGCTTGGATCATCTGAGCGTGGCTGTGGTCCCTGGCGATTGAGGCTCTTTGTGTGTTTGCTAAAAGCTATGGGTGGCTTTCCCAGAATTTGCATACATCATGGATCCACTAAACTTTCTTACAATTTCATTGATGTCCCTTCCTTAAAGCTGGTCTGTGGGCCCCACTATGAGGCCCCTGCCAAGCAAAGATACCAAAATGTTTTTCGTCTTGAAGGACTGACGTGCCTTCCTTTTTCACATAGCCAGTATTATCCTGCTGCATTCCCATGTTGTCCTGCCTTCCAGGAAACTTGTAGTAAAATGCAATGTTGTAGCTCAGCCCCAGCCTCCAAAGACTGGGGGAGAACGGAACTTACCTTGAGGCTGGAAGTGCGAAGTCTTGGCACGATCATAGATTCTGTGCTGAAACTCTCCAATGGAACACAGAACATCACAAAATTCCAGACTGTCAAGGGGAAATGGAAATCACCGGTATGGCCTTTTGGAGGGTGTTCGAGGTTGGAGGAGCTCTCTGCTACTGGAAGCCCGTCTGCAGTGCTCGACCTTAAGCACTGGGTTTGTACCCGTTTCATAGAAGAGAGGGCTGAGAACAAGGAAGCATAGCTCACTTACCGCCACTTGCACCGCTGGTAAATGGGAGGGTTGGGATTCAAAACCAGACCTGTTAGGATAAGCTTTCTTATGCTACAAGAATTGTTTGAGAGAAGCTAATGTAGGTTTATAAAACCCAACGAATTTTAGGACCAGAAAAAGATTTTTTAAGACAACCTGGTTCTCCCTCCTCATTTGATGGACGAACTGGTCTGCCCTGCCAGTCCCTTGGAATGGATAGACTCCCCCACATGAAAGCAAGGGTCTGCCCTGAAAAGTTTCTGTTTAGTTAGGCACCTGAATGGGAAATTACAGAGTGATTTCAGTATTTTATTAGGTGAATTGAAGCAGATATAAGCGAGATCATTCTGTGGTCAAATGCCTTACTTTAATATAAACTATTTTGAAATAGTGACTCTGTATGGTTTTCTGCTATAGTAGCTTTGGCTTTCCCTCATTCCACCTCAAATTAGTGAAAATCACATGCACAGATGGATTCCTCAAGCCTTTGGAATGTTCTGGTACTTTGTTTGTTTACATTTTTAATGGCCTTTTTTGCTGGGGTTCATCTCTACGTGATCCAAAGTTATTCAGACCAACTCTGACCCTAACTTGTTCTCCTGGTCCATCCTTGTCAACCACACTTTCAGAAATGGGCAAGGCCTGCTTGGTTGGGAACATCCCAGAGTGTCCACAGGCTCATCGGCTGTGGGCACTCATCTCGGAATGTTCTGGGAGCCTCGGAAAGGTTATCAGCTGGTTACAGATGTCTGGAGGGGGAAACACGCAGTTTGAAACTAACATAAAGCATGTATGATCTACAGATAGAGAAACAGATCAATAGATACATCAATAGAGTCCACATAGAATTTGGGGGGTTTGAAGGAACCTTAGCATTTAGTGTACCCCAAAGTTCCTCATACCTCAGTACAGAAAGGTGAGACAGCCCACGAGTAAATGATTTGCATGTGGTCATGTCCACAAGTTAGCAGCAAATCTGAGTCTGGGTCAGGTGTCCCAAGGCCTTGTACCACACCACATAGACTGCTCTGTCCAGAGTCTGCACTGACAAGGGGGCTTTTCTTTACTCTGTAAAGATACTGGCATCTTTAGGGAGCCCCAAAGGATTGGGCCTCCAGTGTGGCCTGTCCTTCTTGTTAGTTACGTAGGCAAACACATGTTCTCTAGAACACGTAGAAAATGGCTGGAGGTGGATATCATGTAACTGGACTCAGCACACCTAAGCAGGAAGGCAGGACAAAAGATTCAGGAATAGCACGACAGAACCTCGCCCTAAGGAAGGGCCAGGCCATCCTTCCCAGGACCCCTGGAAAGGATTCTTCAGGAGGCATCGTGGAGATGCTGGGGCACCTGGGGGAGGGAGTTCAGATCTGGGGAGATGGTGGGTCCAGGAAGCTTTATGAATTGATTTTCACTCCAATTAAATTTTGGAAGACAAGGTAGAATTTCAGCTTGGGTCATTGAAGGAGAGTGGGAAATGGCTTTGGGACCTTGGCAGAGGAGAAGGGGCCAGCTGTGAAAGGGCAGCTTGTTTGGACAGAGGGATGTAAAAACTGGTTTTATCGAAAAGAGATGTTTTTCTTTCCCATTGTCCTCATTGAGGCCATGCCTTACGTTTGGTTTTCTGTGCTCCTCCTTTGCAGCAGGGCTGGGGGTGGACCACTTGGCTCCTGGCTGCCGTGGGTGACCAAGTTGTTGCCTTTGCTCCAAAATCAAAGCAAATTAAACTTGCTTTTGTCTGATTAAATTATACGGGGCTTCCCTGGCGGTCCAGTGGTTAAGACTTCGTCTTCCAGTGCGGGGGGTGCAGGTTCAATCCCTGGTTGGGGAGCTAAGATCCCACATGCCTCGCGGCCAAAAGACCAAAACATAAAACAGAAGCAATATTGTAACAAATTCAATAAAGACTTTTAAAATAGTTCACGTCAAAAAAAACTTTAAAAGTAAATATAAATAAATAAATAACATCCAGGTGAGAGCCAGGATCAAGGCCACAAAAACTCTTCCGCGGCCTGGCCCACACGTCCCACACGTTCCCTTCCTTTTCCCACATATATTTAGGAAGCAGGGGGTTATAAGCACATATTTAATCTCAGCAAGACTCTCTTTGAAACAGGTTGCGATGCAGATCATGGTGATAAATCTCTAAGGCTGTATGTGTGTATGTTTGTCCACTTGAAACACTTACTAGATGAACCTAGCGTCAGGAGACCATGTTTCTCAAAACATTGTTCTAGAATTTCAAGTTATCGGCATGAAATGATACCTACAGCTCTCTAATATCTAACTTTCCGTCTTCCTATTTGCAGTGAGAACTTATGTTCTCATTCCTAACGTGTATTTGTGGTTTCTCTTTTTCTTGATTAATCTCGCCAGACGTTTGCTCGTCTTGCTATTGTTTTCAAACTGCTAGTTCTTGGTCTCATTTTCAGATCTAGGATGAGTTTTCCTGGGGCTTGGGGAGGTCTGGTCCTTCGTGTTTGCTTCTTTATTAACTCCTTCTTTCTTTATCCTGTGACGGTTGCTGTCCTTTTGTTTGAGTTCCATGCTCAGCACGTAGATGTCAATCTGTCTGTCTTAGAGCAGGTGTGGGATGCCAGCTCTCAATCCACTGTGTGCAGACATGTGATTCTGTTCTCGTCTCTGCCCAGACATTTCTCTGACAGGCCCTCATTCCTGCTTGGCAACAAGAAAACTAAATTTCACTCCCTTTAACCCAGTAAACAATTCCGTCAGGCATTTCCCTCTAACAGCATCTGGTTTAAAGCTTCTTCTCTCTCAGATGTTAGTTAAACATCTGAGCCCATTCAGTTGTGAGCCCACAGCCTCCATCCTGTCCAGGCTCTTCCCAAGCCCAGGCGCAGCTTCCGGGGAGAAAAATGCAGCAGCCCGCCGTCCCCTTCCCGTCCCAGGAACCCACGCCTGCAGACTGCCGAGGGCGCCGGGCCGCAGGGTGTCACCCAGAGAAGTGCGTGCCCACGGCTGGCTGCAGGCTGTGGGGTTGCAGGTTCCCATCCGATTCTTGGTGACTTCTCTGGCGTCACATGGTGACATCGTCCCCTCCTGTCTTAGGCATCGTCCTCTCCTTTAGGCATCGTCCTTAGGCGGTCTTTGGGCATTGTCCTCTCCTGCCCTAGCCTCCCAGTGTTGGGATCCTACAGAGGCTCTGCTCAGCCACCCCTCTCATTCCTACGAGAAGGAGAACTCCCAGCTCACCATCCAGTGGGTGACACTTTGGCGGGGCGGGGCTGGTCCTCTAGCCACGTCTGTGGCCTCCCTGGGTCCACAGGAACCTGAGGAACCCTGTCCTGCCCACCTTGACATGATGAGCGGGCGGGTGGTGGGACCTGCCTCTGCCTGGCCCTGCTCACCCCGGCACTGACGTACCTGCAGGTTCTGTCTCTCGGCTACCTTCATGGGAGGGAGGTGCTTCTGCCGAACCCCACGCCCTTCAGGCTTCAGGGAAGACGATCTTGTCCCTACGGGGGTAGGGGGGAACTTCACCCCGGCCCCCAGCACACAGTTTGCTGTCCTTTGTCACGTGGGACAATCTGCTGGGGTCGGGGTGGGGGCACGGGAGGGACAGCAAAGTGGTGCAGTGTCTTCAGTTACTGCTGAGGACCACCTTCCTTGCAGAACATACGAACGTGCTCTTCTTCCTCGTGATGTCTTCCCTCCGGAAGCAGAGTTCTGAAAGGGAGAGAAAGGCGGGGGTGTCGTCGGGCAGCCTCCAGTCTCGAAGCCTTTCCCTTTCCTCTTTCCTTCCCGGTCCACAGTGAGAAATCATCGGGCCCTCTTGTTGTCCAGGACCGGCCCTGGTGTGTGAAACAGGAGTTAAAGGAATGAAGGGGAGGATCCCGCCTGCCTCTCCCAGCTTCTGGCGGCTGCTGGCAAACCTCAGCGATCCTCGGTGTGTGGCTGCATCTCTGTGATCTCTGCCTCTGTGCCACATGGCCTCCGCCCTCTGTGCCTCTGCTTTCTCATAAGGACACTCTCATTGGATTAGGGCCCACCCTTATCCAGGAGGATCCCATGTAACTAATTACATCTACGAAGACTCTTTTTCTAAAGTCTCACACATAATTCCAGGTGGATGTGCATCTTTGGGGGGCACTATCCAGCCCAGTATGGCATGGGACTTGGGTCTCTGCCGAAGCTGTCACCTTCCCAGGATCTCTTGGTTCCTCCGCCAATGAGCAGGCCAGGCCCGGGGGGTAGTGGAACGTCTGCGGCTCACGTTCCTTTCCCTGGACTCTCCACCTGCCGCGGAAGCGCCGCCACAGCTACAGGTGTTTTGGAGGCTGGAATGCAGTCTTACGGGCCCTGAATAATCTGAGCGTCACTGGGAACACCCACATCCTCACTCCCAGGAGACGATAGAACACTTCGACCATTGTTGTGAGTGGCTGTTCCTTTGAGACCCAAAGCAAGAGAGGTGGGAGGTCCAATGTCAGCTGACAGCGCTGAGTGGCCTGGGCTGCGTTTATGGTGTCTGGTGCCATCGTGCTTCTGCCTAGCCAGGTCGTGCACCGCATAGAGTGTCTGCCACCATGTGAGAGTGAGCGTCAGGCCTGGGGACCTAGTCTAGCTGAGGGTTTTCGGGCTCGGGGGAAACGTAGCTGTCACCTGGTCTATTGATGCTCCAGGTGGCTGCACGTTGCAATGACTCGGGAATTTTTAAAAGGACTGATGGCTGAGTCCCAATTCTAATGTGAATTAAGTATGTGACTCTATTAGAAATAGATTCTAATGTGAATCCTGGAAATGGGGTGTGGCCTGGGCTTTGGGGTTTTTTAAGTCTATTTTTAAAAACAGCTTTATTTAGATATAATTAACACACGATTCACCCAGTTTCAGGTGCGCAATTCAATGGTTTTCGGTAGAGTCACAGGGCTGTATATCCGTTATCACAATCTTATCTTAGAACTTTTTTTTTGCCCCTAGAAGTAATCCCAGACTCATTAGCAGGCACACCCCATTACCACCCCCACTATTCTCTTAGCCCCAGGCAATCCACTTTCTCGAGATTTGTCTATTCTGGTTTTGCATATAAAAGGAATCATATATATGAAGTCATTTGTAACCGGCTTATTTCCTAAACATAATGTTTTCAGGGTTCATGCACGTTGTAACATTCCTTTTTATTGCTGAATGCTGTTCTATTGTATGGATGTGCCACATTTTATGTATCCATTCATCAGTGAAGGACATTTGGGTTCTTTCCACATCTGGGCTATTATGAATAATGCTGCTACGAACATTCACGTACAGGTTTTTCTGCGGAACATTCGTTGCCTTAAATTTTACAATTTCCTGTCAATTTATGAATGTCTCAAAAGAAGAAGTTGGTTATCACCTCCCACTAATATAGGATAAACCAGCTTCCTCTTGGTAGTATTTGCTTCTCATATTTACTCTCGATCTTTCTGTAATGAAACAGAATCTCTTGTTATTAAAATGTAGCTTGCTATCAATTTTTTGGTCCCATCTGATAACCTCTGTCATTTTACTGGCAAATTTAGTCCATTCACAATCATAATTACTATTCTGGATTCGTATCTACCATATTATGAAATTTCTTGTTCCACATTTCGTATGTTTTCCTCTTTTCTTGTCTTTTTCTTTTTTTAATATTTATTTATTTATTTGGCTGCACCAGGTCTTAGTTGAGGCACACAGGATCTTTTAGTTGCGACATGCAAACTCTTAGTTGCGGCATGTGGGATCTAGTTCCCTGACCAGGGATCAAAGCTGGGCCCCTGCATTGCAAGCGTGGAGTCTTAGCCACTGAACCACCAAGGAAGTCCCTTTTCTTGTCTTTTTAATTGAGCTTTCTTTAGTTCATCCCTACCGCCACTAGTTTGGAAGCTACATAGATGTGTATTCTTTTTTTAGTTAGCCTTACATTGTGAATACTTTGTCTAAAAGGAATGAATATTTCTCATCTACTCTCAGAAAATAGAAGAACCATAGAATATTTCACCTTCTATCATCTCTCCCATTGTATATTTTTAAAAAAACCTTTTTTTGAAACATTCATAAACTGACAGGAAATTGTAAAGATAGTACAGAGAGGTCCTGTGTACACTTCACCCAGTTTTCCCCCGTGGTTACATCTTACGTAATTGTAGTATAATATCAAAACCAGGAAATTAACACTCATAAAATGTATGTATAGTCCTCTCATTTTATCAGATGTATAAATTTATGTAACTACCACAATCAAGATACAGGAGTGTTCCCTCACCACAGAGATCTCCTCACAGACATCCTTTCAATAGTCACACCCATGACCTTGTCCCCTACCACCTGTAATCCCTGGCAAGCACTGATCTGTTTTCCATCTCTATGATGTTGTCATTTTGACAAAATTATATAAAATCATCCTCTATGTGACCCTCGGAGATGGGCCTTTCTACTCAGCATAATGCTCCTGAGATCCATCCACGTTGTGGTATACATCAGTAATTCCTTCCCTCTTTCTGTTAAGCGCCGTTCAACAGTATGGATGCACGAGTTTGTTTACCCGTCCTACTTCTACTGTAGGACATTTTGCTTGTTTCTACTTTTTGGCTACTCTGAATAAAAATTGCTCTAAATAATCATATAAGGTTTTTATGTGGACATAAGTTTTCTTTCTCTAGGATAAATGCCCAAGACTACGGCTGTTGGGTCATATGATAACTGTCTGTTTAGATTTTAAAGAAACGACCAAACTTTTTCAAAGAGACTATGCCATTTTACGTTCCCACCGGCCATGTAGAAGGTATCCAGTTTTTCTGCACGTTCAGCACTGGGCATTAACATTATTTTTTATTTTAGGTGTTCTAATAAGTATGCAGTGATAGCTCTTTTTGGCTTTAATATTTCATTTCCCTAATGGTTTAGTTATGTTGGATGTATTTTCATGTCCTTATTTGCCATCTGTTTGCCTCTTCAGTGAAATATCTCTTCATTTTCTGACGTATTTTCTAATCGGATTTTTTTTTTTTTTTTTTTTTACTGTTGAGTGTTGAGAGTTCTTTATCTATTCTAGATACTGGATACGTGCTTTGCAGATACTTTCCGCCAGTCTTAGCTTGCCTTTTCATCTTCTTAACAGGGTCTTTGAAAGAGCAAACATTTAAAATTTTGATGAAGTCCAGTGAATTTTTTCCTTTTTTTTCCCCAAAAGGTGTTGCTAATCTGAAAGCCATGGCCCTGGATGAGTAAAACCCTCTCCCTGAGCCCGTCTGTCTCCCTGCGTCCTCTGACAGCCTGAGTGTGAGAAGAATCCCCCTCACTGGGGGCGAGCTGGCCTTCCTGACGCTTTTCCTATGGGCCGCATTCTCGCTGTTTCAGCCATCGAGGCAGCCTGACCCTGCTTCCTTTGAACGACTCTTCAGGTATCTGAAATCAGCTTTCTGAGGTTCTTGTCTCCTCTTTTCCAAAGGAAGAGGGTGTCCACTTGCTGGGTCATTGGTTGGTCAGGCAGGATGTGTCGGATGGGCTGGGGATGCTTGGGCCCCTCCTGGCCCACTCCCTCCGTTCAGCACAGCAGGCCCTGGTCAGCCCTGTGGGGTGGACAGAATGAGGAAACCGAGACCCCTTGGTTTGCCTTAAAGAGTCTCTGGTTGTTTGCAAGCTCCGTACACGTTCCCAAATCCTGGCTCATGTGCCCCAAGAGGCCTCGCGGGCAGGCGGACCCCAGGGAAGAGAAAAGCAGGGCCCTGCAAGTGTCACACCTGCAACAGGTGTGAGCCGGCCAGGCCTCCATTTGCTCACTTGTGGAGCAAAAGAGGCAGAATCTGCTGTGCAGGTGCCATCAGGGGGACTCAGGAATGCCGGGCCTCCAGCCTTCCGCTCAGCACAGAGGGACCTTAGTGATATCATGAGAACAAGGACAAACACGGATGGAGCTCATCCCAAGCCAGGCCAGGCTCCAATGCATTTAACCTCTCAACAGCCCAGAGCCAGCCCTGCCCGGTGCCTCGGCCCCACAGCTGCAGTGCAGGCCCAGACAGGTATAGTGATGTGAGCAGTTCACCCGGCAGGTAAGCGGCAGAGAGTCTCCCGGCGATGTGGCTGGGGAGTGGGAGCCCGAGGCCACTGGGCTCACTGCCCTCCCGCGTCCACTCGTGAGTAGAAGCTGCCTCCTGTCCCAGGTGTGTGTTTGGATCAGTGGGTCATCCTGCTTTTCTTCTGAGAACCACATGCACAGACACCAGACCGATGAAGCTCCTGGGTTTGCATCTCTGTGGGGTGGTGTAACTCAGGCAACTCTGCTGCTGGGGCTGGTGAGGGGACGGCGCTCCCCCACGATCACGTTCATCCATATGACAATTGGGAGACCAGCGAAGAATCTGGCCAAAATGGTAAGTCCTGAGGCTTGTTTGGGAACCGTCAGGCCAAGCAAAACCAGATTGGAAACTGTATTTCCAGATCTCCATTCAGATCGCTATCTTCGTGATTCCCAAAACTGAAGTGTAAACACACAGAAATCCCCACTTAAAGTCTAAAAATGCTGTTCTTATAATTCTTCTAAAGACCTCAAATTGTGGAGTGTTCTTCTTCAAAATATTTTGAATCTTTGCCCCTGGGAATACTGTCTTTTTAAAATCAGAATCTTCAGTTTCCCATCTGGGCTCATGACTAGATAGATTTCCACGTCACTGGGGCCCAGATTTTTCATCTCTAATACCCTCTTCCAGGTCGGCGGCCTCAGACACTTGCCCAGGGCTGCTTTCCGCCCCCCATGCCTGGTCCTGGGGCAGGCTGATGGTTCCCTCCACTACACCTGGCCAGTTCTGGTCACTCCTGATGGCTCTCCCTTCTTGGGGCTGCCAACAAAGCCCCACAAACTGGGGGGCTTAAAACATCTCACAGTCTGGAGGCCAGAAGTCCGAAATCAAGGTGTTAGCAGGGCTGTGCTGTCCTTGGAGGTGTAGGGGAGGGTCCTGCCAGGCCTCTTCCAGCCTCTGGTGGCCCCAAGCATTCCTTGGCTTGTGGCCACATCACCCCAATTCTGTCTCCATCCTCACATGGCCTCATCTGGGTCTGTGTCTCAAATCTCCCTCTGCTTTTATCTTATAAGGACACCAGTCTTTGGATTTGGGCCCCACCCTAAATGGAGTTGGGTTTCAACTCAGAATCCTTTACTTAGTTACATCTGCAAAAACCCTTTTTACAAATGAGGTCATGTAAGGTTCTAGGCAGACAGGACTTGGACATATCTTTTTTTGAAAAACTTCATTGAGATGTAATTCACATGCCATATAATTCACCCATTTAGTGTACAATTCAATGGTTGTTCATGTATTACATTAATTTTTTAAAATTGCGGTAAAAAATATACACATATCTGGGGTCACCTCATCTCTCACCTGCTGCACTGGCCATGGGCTTGACTCATGGGCATGGGGTGGGGAGGGGGGCCATTTCCCTTCATTTTCAGTTACTCCCTTGGGTCAGCCTGTGTGGCCCTTGGGCTGCCTTTGTGGGCATTGTGTGACAGCCATAGGGCAAAGCCCAGGGCTGACCATGTGATCAGAGGACTGAAGTCCCCCTTACCCCCGCGGGTCCTGGGCATACTTGTGACACCTGAATGGGGAAGGGGGTGATTCCTCAGCGGGATGTTTTGGCTCTGCCCATCTCTCACCCTTGCGGTCGGGGGTCCGTCAGGGGCTCCCAGGTCCGGCCTCTGCATTGTGGTCCCCTGTGCTGCATCCTTCCTGGTTCCCTTCTCTCTTTCTGGAGACGCACCTGGCCTGGCCTGTTCTGCCCGGATAGGTTTGGGCTGGATAGTCACTGATATTGCACTCTGACCCTTTCTGTAAGTGTTGCTCTCCGGGTGACTTATATATATGTTTATGGGGTTTCTTTTTAATACCCCAGGACGTTATTTAAATGATAAGAGACTGTGACACAGAGGCTTTTGCTGAGATTTCGGGCAGGTGGGCATTTTCCTTCCTTTGAAACCTGGCTGCCTCTGCAAGGGGACGGTGAGGTAGCTGAGGACCAGCTGCTGCATCGCCGGGGAAGTGCGGATGGGGTGGGGCCACGGGTCACAGAAGTGGCGCTAGGAGGCTGATGAAACAGCTGACAGCTCAGCCCTCCATCACCTGTGAAAATGGCAGGAAAAAAGCAGAATGTTCCATGTCATTTAGCCAGTCCCACGAAGCTGATTCTCTGGGGCACTTTAGCCAGGAGGACACGCTCCCGCATTTGCTCTGAGGCCATATTATCTCACGCCTGGGATTTCAGAAGAGCTGTCACCCTCTGGCTGTACCCATGGCAACGGGAGACCCAGCATCAGGAGCGCTCTCTCAGTGTCTGCATTCAGCACCGCGGGATGTGGAGGGGGGGGCGCTTTGGGAACAGAGTAGACCCTGGCAGTCACTGGGTCCAGACCCCTCCTTCGAGGGCGTAGCAGGGAGCCACCAACAGGAAGGGAAGGGCCGAGGAAGACCCGTCTTCTGACTCCTTGCCGGACCCCTGCTAGCCCTGCTGCTCCTCCCTCAGGGGAGGCTTCCGGTACTCTCTCCCTTGATGGGCATTAACTGTCAAGAGGCGCCAACAGCTATGGGAAGGGAAGGAGAAGAGTCCGTAAGGCCATGAGAAAGGGGAACCAGAAGGGTTGGAGGAAAGCCAGAATGTTCCAGAATCTGCGGGAAGCAGGGGCTATCCAATACAGCAAGCAAGTCAGGTTAGATAATTAGCAAATTCAGCATTTGTTTGGAATCCACCTAAAAGATCATCCCTAATTTGAGCTTATTTCTAGGCAACATTCCCTGGACCTAGTAATTAGGGAGCAACCTTTCCCTCTGAGATTTTTGTCATTCTGGAGATGTCCTATTATGCAGACAGTGAAGGGAAGCAGCACGATGGATAGAACGTTTTTTTTTCCTAAGCCACAAACCATCCTTGGCTTCTGCAGTTTCTCCCTAGCATTGCAAGGTAGTAGCTCTTGTGCTTTAAGTCTTCCCCAGAAATGTTTAACGATAGCAAGAAATATATAAACAAGCAAAACCCAGACTTACAGCTACAGACTTGATTTCTACATGGCAGAAGCTAGGTTTTCTTTGTCTTTTATGGCACGTTTCCAGGTCTACATATTGTCTGGCCTGTGCACCGTTGGTTTTTATACGTTTTGGGATTTGACCTGTTGTGAAAACTATTCTTGCCACGTCCATACATGTAATAACACCTAATTACTACTTAATATTCTATTTGTTAATTCAACGACCGTTTAAGCTTTTTCCGTATCCAAGGCAGTGTGCTGAGCAGTTAGAGTTCAGTGGGGAAAGCAGTGTCCCTGCTCCCAAAGGCACATGGACAGCATTCCAGGACAGGGGAATCAGGACATGATGGGAGCCTGTGTACATTGTGTTTAGACCAGAGGGGCCAGTGGTCACTTATTTGGAAGGAGGGAGGGGGTCAGAAAGTCTTCCTTGAAGCAAAGCCTCTCTCTGGCCATTCAACATTCTCAAATCCTTTATGCCGTGGTTCTTCTATATTTTATCAGAAAACCTTCAGCAGTAGGTCAGTGCCACAAGCTGTCCACCTGCGTTTCTATACCCGGTTGCTGAGCCCCGTGAGAAGCCATCTCATCCGCTAAACATCCAATTTAATTGCTCATAAGTTCCACCTTCCATAAAACACTGAACACATTCAGCCAAGTTCTCTGCGACTTTATAACATGGATCACCTTTCCTCCAGTTTCCAAAGTCAGCTCCATCCCTTTAACTAACTGTCTGTTAATCCCATTCCTGGTCATTCCCCCATGACAGCAACTTCATGCTATTCCATCAGTGGCTGTCTTCCCACTGGCCAGTCTTGGCCCCATGGGGGATTGGTTCATGCCCCTGAACCCCTAGATTTGCACCTGCCTGAGTGCCGTGTGGTTTCCCACAGGTATCCTTTGCTGTGTCTTCAGAGACGTCTCAGTGTGAGAGACACACAGTGCAGGAGGGGCAAAGTACTGTCAGGCTACAAGGCCATGAAGCTTGTGGCTGGAAGGTGGACCACCAGGATGTGAAGAAGACGCCAGAGGGTGTGATACAGTCCACCCGTCGCACTGCTCAGATCCACTCGTTCCTCACGTCACGTCCAATCCATCTCAGAGCCCTCCAGGTGGTGGCAAGAATCAATAGCATTTCAGGTATCTTGGTGTCACCATCAGACTCGATATCCACCAGCCCTCAAAATTCGGGGTGTCCCCCTTTTCCCAGTGAATACTCTGATAAACGGCTGTAAGTCCATTTAAGGAAGAGTTAAGGGGCCTTTATCATAAACGGCTGTGGTGCCAGTGCAGAGGCTCTTTCTCAGGAGGACCAGCGTCCTCCCTTCATCAGTGGACTCTTGGTGCATGAAACTGACCCAACGTGATTTTCCACCAGCTCTAGATTTTTCACCAGCTCTAGATTTTTGTCTTGGTTCCACTAATTCCCTGCCCATCCCAATGGCCTTTTAGCTTTGCTGTCCATTATAGTTGTTATGTCTACCTGACCACTGTCCAGTGGGGACTGCCACCTGCCTTCTCCACTCTGTAATCACATCAGCATCTTCACTGACACTGGGGAGCCCAGTCCCATGGCTGGACCCCTACTGTAGACTGCAGGCCCACAGAGGACAGCCAGCCTGGAGCCTCTCAAACATGTCCATGCCCCTCTCACCAATGCATTTCCTATTGCTTTTGTAAAGGGGGTGTCCCTTGAGCTTTGCTGGGGAACACAGTCAGGTGGTAAGTTCTTTCATCTCACACAGCAAAGTCATCCTAACATTGCCCCTTCCCTGAGCCCTCTGTCCCTTACCTCAATGCTCTGCCCAGGCAGTTCCAGCCTCTCTGCCTAATTTACTGCAGGTCATCATGATGCACAAGCTTCACGGACCCATCCCGGCAGGGTAGTAAGGCAGGCTCCAGGCCTTCTCCAGCCTCTAAACTAAGCTGGTGACTAAACTAAGCTGGAGATGTTCAGTCCAAGTCTGAAGATCTGAGAACCGGGGGGCCGATGGTGTAAGTCCCAGACTGAGTTTGAAGGCCTGAGAATCAGATGTCTGAGGGGAGGAGGAGGTGGACGTCTGCACTCAAGCAGGGAGCAAATTCACCTTTCCTCTGCCTTTTTGTTCTACTCAGACCCTCCACAGAGTGGGTGATGCCCACCCACATCGGGGAGGGCCATCTTCTTTCCTCCGTCCACCAGTTCAAATGCTCATCTCTTCCAGAAAGACAAACCCAGAGATAATGTTTGACCAGCTATCTGGGCATCCCTTAGCCCAACCAAGCTGACACGTAAAATTAACCATCACAACAGGTGAACTCACAGTCTGAAGCCCAGAGGTTCCCCCTTCTGCCCTGGTTGGGGAAGAACACTGATAGGTGTTTTCTACTTTGGTTTTCCCCATTATCACTTTGCTCCACAAGGAAGTGGAGAGAGATTGGGAGACTCAGAGGAACCACCCTCAAAGCACAAAATCCTTACGAAAAGACCAGACTGGGAAGAAATGAAATTTCCAGATCTCGACTCTAGGTTTTCCCCTGATTGCTCAACTTAAAGCATTAACCACATTCCAGGTAGAAGATGATCCATTTTTATTCTAAAGACCCAGCATGTGTTGTGCTTCTGCTGTTCTCTCCCCTTCAGTTTTATAAACACCCTGAAAATGACTTACAGACGTAAACATCAATCAGGAACTCTCTCCAGCCTGTATGACAAAATCCAGGGCCGTCTGCAAAGGAAAGTTCTGCTCCCCCATTTTATCGTTGTTTTGATTTCCGAGGGGTCCCCAGGGCATCTGGTTTCCATAACTTCCTGCTTCCTCCAGATGGAATGACCCAGCCAGCCAGCTCCCTCCAAGGAGAGTGTGTGGTCAGGCTGGGGTTCCTTCCCTGCACCTCCTTCCTCACGTTTGGAAAGTTGGAGATTTCCTCTCGGTTTCATGGTTTATGTCAAATAGCTGTATATTCAAAGCAAACGGACTGCTTTGTGTATTTCAACATTCCTTCGCGTAACTTGACTTATCTGACTCTTGAGAGTTGTGGCTGTTTTTGCAAATCACTGAAGAGGGGCAGAAGCAGGTTCTGTAGCTAATGGAAAGGGTTGGGGGGAGGGGAGAGCCTCAGACCCCTCCCACCATGAGCAGGCAGACCACAGACCACAGTGTGTCTTGGGTCCTGGGAGGGCCCCAGGTTGGCTTTTCTGAAGCCGTTTTCCATGCCCACGTGCGGTTGGTTCCCGTGTGAAAGAAGCCCCACTGGCGATCGGCAGCTTTCCCCAAGCTTTCCCATGGGGCAGGCATTTCCCCATGTTTCCGGGGCAAAGACAGAGTGAAGTGCCAGGTGCTGAGGTCAGAGTCGACTGTTGGTGCGTTTGTGCATTAGAGAGACAAACCCAGGATAAGTGTGTAAAAGAGCTAAAACCCAGCACTGGGAAAATATACCCAATACTGGCCCTTGAAAGATTGGGTCACTCCCAGCACCTTTAAATGCCAAAAAACGCTCCGCGGTTTTAAGGCACATGCTAACAAGAGCTGTGCTCCCAGGTCAGTCTTGAAGCTTCATCAAGTCGATTTAAAATTCAGAGGTTGGGGGCTTCCCTGGTGGCGCAGTGGTTGAGAGTCCTCCTGCCGATGCAGGGGACACGGGTTCGTGCCCCGGTCCGGGAAGATCCCACATGCCGCGGAGCGGCTGGGCCCGTGAGCCATGGCCGCTGAGCCTGCGCGTCCGGAGCCTGTGCTCCGCAACGGGAGAGGCCACAACAGTGAGAGACCTGCGTAACGCAGAAAAAAAAAAAAAAAAAAAAAAATTCAGAGGTTCTCAAAGCCTGTTCAGCGATTCCAGGGTAGGCGGCATCACAACAGTCATGAAGCTCACAGAACAAAAGCTCGCTGTCCAGACCAGACAGCTGCTATTTGATGCTGAGTTTGGTGTCTCGTGGACCGAACCCCAGGATGCAGAGGTAGGAGGCTCTTAGGGATCATCCAGTCTATTATAAATGAGAACTCAGCCCGCAGACCAGCCCTGCCTCCCTGTTAGCTCAGTGCCCTAGGGAAGGGTACGCCATCGCTCTGTGCCTCAGTTTCCTCCTCAGAATCTCGTTTCACTAAGATGTTGAGAAATGGCCTTACATCCTACGCTGGGTCTATGGCCCACACTAGGTCCAGAGAGAGCTACCGGGATTAGCTTTGCTGGGCTGTGGTCTTCGATCCTGGCTGCTATGCACTTGCAGAAGATGTGTCCTCGGTACAAAATACGACCATGCTTTGCTGCCAAGGATAGAGAAAATGGAAAGTTCAGCTTCTTACTCCACAATGCAGGAGTTCTAGTGACAGTTATATTTGGATAAATGGAAGTTAGAGGTTTTAGTGATTTTCCGGTATTCTGACCACACCAAAACTTCGCCCTAGTTGCTAATACACTCTGTGTCAATCAGGGTTCAACCCGAGAAACAGGGCCAGCAGGGTGTGTGTGTGTGTGTGTGTGTGTGTGTGTAGACTTATTGCAAGGGATTGACTTATGTGATTGTGAGGGCTGGCTAAGCAAGTCTGAATTCATAGGGCCGGGAAATAGGCAGACTGGAAATTTGGGGCACTGGCCGAAGCTGTTGGCCACACATGGAATTCTTTCTTCTACAGGGAAACCGCAGCTCTGCTTTTAAGGTCTTTCAGCTGATTGGGCGAGGACTACCCAGGTTATCCAGGCCATTTCCCTTATGTAAAGCCAATCGATTATGGGCTTTTATCACATCTACAAAATACCTTCCCAGAAGCATCTAGGTTAGTGCCACACAGACACACTCTGTCCCTGCAGAATGAGCCCTTTTATATTGACCCGTCCTTGAAATTTGCATTTGCTAAACTCCCTGATGCCACAAAGACAAGAGACTTCACCATTTGCTACTGACTTGTTGACCAACAGGGATTTTAATCCCCGGCTTGCTTGCCCCGGGCCTTTGTGGCCGCTCTGCACACAGCATCCCAGCTCTGGACTCTCTTGACTTAAACTTGTACCTTAGAAATGCACTTTTCCTGTGTCCCAGGCCCTCAGACCTCTTGCCTGCTAGTCTGGTGCTTCTCAAATTACCTGTGGCAAAGGACCAGTTGTTTTGCTTTGTTATTAATTTCCAATCCATTATGCGACTAATGCTTTCATAAAACACGATAAAGATGAACCACCAGAAAAAAATGACCATGCAGTTAGATGCCATGGAGCTATCAGAGTGTCTGGACATTGGCTTGCAATTTCTGTGCTCACCACAGGCCCAGGACAAGCAGTCTCAGGCTGTCACTGAGCATGGACCATGCACGCCATGGATGACTCATGGATTCCTTCTGTGAATATTTCTTGAGCACTTACTATGCGCCAGGCACTGCTTTAGCTCATGAAACTATACTTTTAATGGAGGGAGACAATGGAGAAACATAATAAATAAGTAAATTAAACACTGTGTTAGAAGGTGATACGTTCTATGGGAAAAACTAAAGCAGGGCAGGGGATGAGATTGCTGAGTTGGTTGGGTTCCCCACCCCCTGGCTGGGTGTTTTGGGGTTCTAAATGGTGATGTAAACCCATCTGTGGAAAAGTGTGCATGGTTGTCCTTATCGTTAATACGTTTGTATTTTAACAGGAAGCTTCTTATTACGCAGGATGAGAACTGAGACCCATGCATTGACACCTGTGGGTCAGGTCAACACTGAGGGCCTGGGATCTCTGAACCGGAAGCAGAAGCACGTGGACGGGCCCCGGGGAATTTCTGAACGGAGATGGGAGCAGAGAGAACCCGAGGAAGAGCAAAAGGTAACAGAAAACACTAAGGTTAAGCCAGGTACCCACCACCCCTCATGCTTAAACGGGAGGAGGAAGGAATGTTCTCGCTGGGCTCATTTTAACTCGGCGGGCAGCAGCTTCAAGGGAGGGCGCTGGGGTCCTGTAGACTTAGTACAATGCAGACAACCCGGGAAACCATTAGTCTTGCTGCAATTAGCAATTTTTTTAACAACAATAATGTGCTCATTGGCATCACCCCAGTTGACCGGGTGTTCGACTGTGAAGGAAAAGAACAAAATCTAAGAATGTGCACAAAGGGCTGGAAATAGAGTGTCAGGGATGCCTAAAGGCTGCCGTGAAAGCAGGGACCTTGTACTTTTTAGCTTTCAGGGTGAAAAAAACACTCCATGAGAACATGTGAGTTTATTGTTCCACTTGACAACGTGTAAAATGGAGACAAGTGATAATAATAGGTGAGACTTAGCATCCATTGTTAATCCACGTGCTGCGCCTTGAGGGGGCTCTTTCATTGTCCCCCATTTTCAAATGAGGCGTGAGAGGCTGGCTGACCAAGGCTGCAGGCAGGCTGGTGCTGCAGACCCTGGCCACTTGGCTACGTGTCTGGGCTCCTACCCATGACGCCATCCTGCCTCTCAGGAGCGCCCCGCGTCCCTTCCAGTAAGTTGCGGGGGGCTGTTCTGGGTAGAGGGAGCAGCCCAGGACCCTCAGAGCACTTACTTCACCAGCTCAGCCACTCAGAGACCAGCACCCAAGACAGAGCCTGTGCCCCAGGCCACGCTCCTGTAAGCTAAGCGGATCCCAACAAGAAGAGCACAGGCTGCTTCCTCAGAGCTGGCCAGGACAGGGAGTCAGTCCAATCACCTGCGTTTGGAGAGAGATGGATGGAGAGATGGATGGAGGGAGGGAGAGAGATGGGTGGCAGCCAGAGCAGTAGAAAGCTTCTGGCAGAGCAAAGGCAAGGCTTTGGGTGAGCCACAACGGGAGGCTGTTGGCGTAGGGGAGCTGGCATGCTAATTACAAGCAGGACACCCTTTGTGATTGGTTAGGGGGCATATTTGTTTTTGCCAGGTTGGTCCTGAGTTGAAAGCAGGGGCAAAAACGAGGGAAGCTGGCAGTCCCTGGCCAAGTCCTGGCCATTTTGGCCTGACTGCTGCAGGGGTTGTAGTCAGAGTTCTCTTGTCATATTTGGTCTGGCTGTTGCTGTTTGTATGTTTGATCTCTTGTAATGAGAATGTTCTCCAAACGCCGGCTCCCAGGCATGTTCTCCAAACACATGGCGCTGTCATGGGCATAGTGCCCCGGGGAGCTGATTCCACTGAACGCCTGGAAACAGACTCACAGGCCCAGGTGCGGGGTGGCTCTACACCCTGGAGTGGGGACAGAGGGCTGCATCGTGGTCATCTCCCCAGTAGCTACAGATGAGACCTGCCCCAGTCCTCTCTGTGGGGACTAAACTGAGCCCCAGGAACCCCTTTCCCCCTGTCAGACACCCACTGTTCTCTAGCCAATTAGCTCAGAAAAGCCTGGGAGCTTGGGGCTGGGAGCGGAGGGGAAGGAAACCCAGTTAGGTTGCCTCATTCCTGCAATCCTCTGCTCAAGTGTCTTCAAGTCAGTCTCTCCTGCGCTACATCGTAATGTAGCACCGCTGCTTATCCTGTCTTTATTTGGAATTTGGATATTTTGTTATCACGCGTTATTTGCATTCACTTTGATATTCTTCAAGTATTGCATTGCATATCGTTTATCTTGATCCCTGAGTGTTGGGGACTCCCTTAAATTTTGCACCTGAAGCAGGTGCCTCGTGCTCCTCACCCCGCCCCCTCCCTGCTTTCAAGCCCCGAGGGCTTCCTCCTCAGTATCTAGTGTTCCAGGGCTGGCGAGTAAATGCTGCACATTTTTAATGGACTGTTAGGTTTCAGTCATGGTTTCTGCTTCACTTTTTATTAATTAACAATTAATTCATCTCAAATATTTCTTGAGCCAACTCTATTCCAGGAACCGTGCCAGGTTCCGGGGATTCAGGAATGAGCGAAACACTAGTGGGTGGGCTTTAGCCCTGGAGCTCACAGTTCTGGGGCTGGAGTCCCGGACTCCGTGGCCCTCACCCTCCCTACCTTTGTCCCGGTGGAGGGAGGGCTCCTGGAGAGGGCCCTTGGTAGCCCTTGGTGGGGGCAGCACGCATGTTGGGGGAGTGAGCTGAGCCACATGCCTCCTGGCTCCTCTGGGATCAGTTTTGGCTCCGCCAAGGTGGCAGGGAGCTCCCCTGCCCCAGTGGAAATGACTGTCAGAAGAAGCCTGCAAGATGCTTGCACCGTGGGGTTGAGGGGTCAGCTCTTCGGATCTGAGAGGCCCTGCCCTCTTTCTCGACCCTGGCCAGCCCATCCCTCCTCTTTCATAAACACACTTAGAGTTTTGGAAACCAGTTCCAACCACCCCCAGCCCAGGACCTCACAAGAGTGGCCACCCATGGGTGTTAAACAACGGTGAACAGAGCGCCAAGGAAAGAGCCCATCTTGTAAAACCTTCGGTGTCACCTGCTTTGCAAATCCAAAGATAGAAACAACATCAGATCAGCTTTGCTCCTTACTGGCAAGCCTTTTCATTTACCTTGTAGGGGGGATGGTCACTGTCTGCGGGTCTGAGCTCGGGAACCCTCAGATCTTCTAGGACCAGGAACAGGTGGGTGTCTTCCAGCCCGAGGTCTGTAATGACACTGCCTCTCCAGCTGACCTATACCTTTGCCCCTTTTCCACTGTAATGCCCCATTGTACTAAAGCTCTACATTTCCCTGGCCTGGTTCCATAGCTCTGTGGGTTGCTTTTCAACGTCAGAAGTGTCTCATTTTTGGACATTAAAGCCCAAAGTTCTAAATCGTAACTTGTCTCTCTCATCCACTAAAAACCTTCTCCTTGGTCCTAGTTTCCTTCCTGGTCTCTCAGGCTCCCACCCCACCTTTTCACTCTCAGCTGAGGCCTGGCTCGTACTGGGAGGGGGATGGTTACTGTAATCATTGATAGGATGGATTGAAACCCACCATCTTTCTATTTGTTTTCAACATGTCCCATCTGTTCTCTTGTTCCCTATTCCTGCTTTCTTTTAGATGATTTTTTATGATCCCATTTTATGTCCACGATTGTCTTACTGGCTGTTATGGACTGAATTGGGTCCCGTTAAAATTCATATGTTGAAGCCCTCACCCCCAATGTGATGGTGTTAGGAGGTGGAGCCTTTGGGAGGTGATGAAGGTTAGGTGAGGTCATGAGGGTGGGGCTCCCATAATGGGATTAGTGCCCTAATAAGAGGAGACACCTAAGAGCTTGCCCTTAGTCTCTCTACCATGTGAGGACTTATCAGGAAGTCAGCTGTCTGCAAACTAGGAAGTGGACCCTCACCAAGAACCAAAGCTGCTGGCACCTCCATCCCCAGAGCTGTGAGAAATAAATTTCTGTTGTTTTAAGCCACCCAGTTATGCAATTTTAAAAATTTTGGTGGGCTTTCCTGGTGGCGCAGTGGTTAAGAATCCTGCCAATGCAGGGGACATGGGTTCGAGCCCTGGTCTGGGAAGATCCCACATGCCGCGGAGCAACTAAGCCCGTGTGCCACAACTACTGAGCCTGTGCTCTAGAGCCCACGAGCCACAACTACTGAGCCCATGCACCTAGAGCCCATGCTCTGCAACAAAAGAAGCCACCGCAGTGAGAAGGCCGTGCACCGCAACAAAGAGTAGCCCCTGCTCACCGCAACTAGAGAAAGCCCGCGCACAGCAATGAAGACCCAATGCAGCCAAAAAAGAAAAAAAAGAAAAAAATTTGGCTAATAAATTTCTATCTCCCCTCGTGTTGGTCAGGTTTTCTTGTAAACTAATGGGAAGATGTTACATTTTTAAATATTCAACAAAATGGTTAAAATAACACTAGAAGAGTCCCTGGATTAATATCCAAAATATATAAGGAACTCATACAAATTAATAGCAGAAAAGCAAATAATCCAATTAAAAAATGGGCAAAGAACCTGAATAGATATTTTTCCAAAGGAGACGTACACATGGCCAACAGGTACATGAAAAGGTGCTCAACATCACTAATCACCAGGGAAATGCAAACCAAAACCACAGTGCAATATCACCTCATACCTGCCTGTTAGGATGGCTGTTATCAAAAAGATGAGAGATAAGCGTTGGTGAGGCTGTGGAGAAAAGGGAACACTTACACACTGTTGGTGAGAATGTAAATTGGTGCGGACACTATGGAAAGCAGTATGAAGCTTCCTCAAAAAATTAAAAAGAAAACCACCACATGATCCGGCAATACCAATTCTGAGGATATATTGGAAGGAAATGAAATCAGTCTCTAAGAGGTACTTGAACTTCTGTGTTCCCTGCAGCATTATTCACAGTAGTCAAGACATGGAAACAACCTAAGTGTCTGTCAGCCGATGACTGGATAAAGAAGATGTGGTGTGCATACGTACACGCTGGAATGTTATTCAGCCACGAGAAAGAAGGAATTCCTGCTGTTTGCGACCACATGGATGGACCTTGAGGGCATTATGCTGAGAGAAGTCAGACAGAGAAAGACAAATACTGTATGATCTCATTTATATGTAGAATCTAAAAAAGCCAAACTTGTAGAAGCAGAGAGTAGAATGGTGGTTCCCAGGGACTGTGGGTGGGAAAAGGGGAGAGGTTGGTCACAGGGTACCAATTTCCAGTTAGAAGATGGGTGAGTTTCGGGGGAGCTCATGTACAGCATGGTGACTACAGTTAACAATTCTGTATCCTTTACTTCAAAGTTGCTAAGACAGTAGATCTTAAATATTTTCACTACCACCACAACAAAAAATGGTAATTATGTGATGTGATAGAGGTATTAACTAACCTTCCTGTGGTAATCATTTCTCTCTCTCTCTCTCTCTCTCTCTCTCTCTCTCTCTCTATATATATATATATATATATATATATATATATCATCACATTGTACCCATTAAACTAATACAATGTTGTATGTTAACCCCTAAATTTTGTCCTCGCTTCAGCAGCACATATACTAAAAACTCCTAAATTTAAAAAAATGCCTTAAAAACAACTCATACCACCAAATCAGCAATAGTTTAATAAATTTTTTTGAAGTATTTTTAATTACAAAGTTTCTTATACTTCTAACAAATTAGATTTTTAAAAAATTTAAATAGCTCATTTCATCCTTGTCATCCTTTTAAATGTTCTCTTTTTGTAGGTTTCGTAAAGTATCTATCAGTACTATAGCACATGGCTATAATTCAGAAACAAACATATCTACTGGGGGACACACTGTCAAGGATGTCCCCCAGCAAAGTGGGGGAGCAGGGCCTTCGTGGGCTGCCCCTTCTTGAGGGATCTTGAACTCATGAATAAAGGAAAATGAAGCTGGTCGATATCTTCCCTTCTCCTTTCTCTAGGGAGGGGTCAGCCATAAGGTCTGCAGGCCAAATCAGGCCCCTCTGCCTGATTTTGGAAGTAGCATTTTATGGGAACACGGCCACACCCATCATCCACATGTTGTCTGTGGTGGCTTCAGAAGTACGATGGCGGAGTTGAGCGGTTGACACAGAGACCATCTAGATTCCAAAACCTAAACTAGTTACTCTCTGGTCCTTTACAGAAAAAGTGTGCTGGCCCCCAAGACCCCTAAGGTGGGCTGTGAACTTAAAGGGGACTCTTGCAGCAGGCCTGCCTCTGTGAAGTCCTGGTAAGACTGGGAGAGGCCGAGAGCTCAGGGTTTTTGTATTTCAGGAAACCCAGTCTCCACAGATGCAACCGCAGTGTTCCCAGCACAGCACGTAATTGTGTTCTCCCCCCCCCTCAGAAAACCATTTAACCAGGAGGCCTGTGAGTTACAGGTGATGAGACCAGCTCTGTCTCCACAGGGCCACGCCCCTGGAAAATGGGAAAGTCATCTCCTTCAGTGTCTGGGCAGAAGATCAGGAAAGAGACCAACTGGGCATGGCCGGGCATGGCCGTGCAGGGCCCGGGGCCACTGGCGGCCAAGGCAAAGGCTTGGGGTGGGGATTGGGGGCTGAAGAAAGGATTCAGGGACTGGGCGGTCTAGGTCATGGGCCAGGAGAAGGAAGCTGTTCTAGCTTCAACATCTGGGGGCGGCTGCACTGAGTGAAGCCCAGAGAGTCAGGTGCATCACCCTGGGACCCTCACAGTCCGAGGGGTGTTGGGATGTACCTCAGTCTTCACCGGTTAACAGTGACAAGGGCACACCACCTAGTGCCTTGGGGGTCCGGCATGCCCTTCCCGGCCCCCTGCCATCTCTACTGTGGGATCAGAAGCACAGGCCTCGCAGGATTCAGGGAAGCAAAGGCAGAGCATCGGCCAGTGGATAAGTGCCCAGCGGCGGGGTCCGTGCTGGTCCTCTGCAAACGCTCCTTCCCGGAGAAGCCAAGCTGGCTGCAGAGAGGGGCTCAACATGGGCAACAGCTGGTGAGTGTCCTCAGAGCGGGACCCTCCCCGGGTGAGCCAGGAAGCCCTGTACTCAGTGAGGAGGGGGGCCAAGCCCCAGGGAGGAGCTGAGGAAGTGACATTCCACTCCGGCTGGAGATGGACTGAGCCGTGTTGAGGAGTGGTGTGGGAGCTGGGCCTGCGTCTTGCCTTTTGCTCCAGGAACATGTCATTTTCAATTCAGACCTCTTTGGTTTTACAGTGAACTCTTTAAACACAGGGTTGTTTTTAATCGTGGCAAAGGGATATCAAATAAGCAGAAGCTGTAGCTCCCTTTTCCATCCCCTCATGACTGAGGGTCCTGAATGGAGCCAGGGAGGGAGAGCTGACCTTCAACATCCCAAAACGCCAGGCAGAGAGGTGGGAGGTGAGTGGGGATGGTGCCTGGTGAAGGCCACGGCCAGGAGTGAATGACGGCCTTGTCCTGCCGAGGACTGGGTGCTTCGGCCCTGGGGCATTTTGGGTGACTCTATGAGGGACAGAGTCATGCCTGGATTGCTGGCACAGGCTCGTACAAAGGGAGGGATGTATCGCAGTGATTGTGACCTGAGTGGGGCAAGGGGGCAGCCTGGATCTTGAAGGGGGAGATGGAGGGGGCGTCTCTGGGAGCCGGTGCTCCAGTACCAAGGGAGGGTCCGAAGGGGAGCTGCCAGCACGCAGATCCCATTGACCCTCACCGTCTGGGCAAGTGCCCTGGATTTACTGCAGTGTTTTCACAGCCTCATCATGGAGGCCGCTTTCTCTCTCTCTCTTTTTTTAAAATCGTGGTGAATACATATCATGAAATTTACCATCTTAACTGTTCTAAAGTTAACCATTCAGTGGCATTTAGTACATTCAAAATGTTGTGCAACCATCTCCTCTATCCAGTTCCAGAACTCCTTCATCTTCTCAAAAGGAAACCCTGGGGCTTCCCTGGTGGCGCAGTGGTTGAGAGTCTGCCTGCCGATGCAGGGGACACAGGTTCGTGCCCCGGTCCGGGAAGATCCCACGTGCTGCAGAGCGGCTGGGCCCGTGAGCCATGGCCGCTGAGCCTGCGCGTCCGGAGCCTGTGCTCCGCAACGGGAGAGGCCACAATAGTGAGAGGCCCGCGTACCGCAAAAAAAAAAAAAAAAAAAAAAAAAAAGGAAAGGAAACCCTGTACCGAGGAGCAGTCACCCGCACCTTCCCTGGCAACCACTAATTAATTACTCTCTGTCTCTGTGGATCTGCCTGTTCTGGGCATTTCATACACATGGAATCATATACTGTGTGGCTGTGGATTTTTTTAATATCATGTTTTAAAAGATTTCTCCTCCCCACTAAAAACTGGGCCAAAGTTCTAAACAGACATCTCGTCAAAGAAGATACACAGATACAAATAAGCACATGAAAAGATGCTCCATATCATATGTCATCAGGGAAGAGGCACTTAAAGCAACAATGAGACATGACTACACGCACATTAGAATGGCTCAAATCCAGAACACTGACAATACCAAACGCTGGGGAGGATGTGGAACAGCAGGAACTCTCATTCATTGCTGGTGGGGATACAACACGGCGCAGCCACTTTGGAAGAGAGTTTGGCGGTTTCTTACAATCCAGCAATCCCACTCCTTGGTGTTTACCAAAAGGAGTTGAAGACACAGTCACACAAAAACCAGTACACAAATGTTTATCACAGCTTTATTCACAGTCACAAAAATTTGGAAGCAACCAAGATGTCCTTCAGTAGGTGATGGATAAATAAACTGTGGTACATTCAGACAATGGAATATTATTCAGTGGTGAGAAGAAATGAGCTATATTAAGTCATAAAAAGACATGGAGGAGGGAAGCTTCGATGCATTTTGCCAAGTGAAAGAAACCAATCTGAGAAGGCTACTGTTTGATTCCAACTACAGGACATTCTGGAAAAGGCAAAACTATGGAGACAATAAATAGATCACTGGTTACCAGGGTTACAGAGGAGGGAGGGATGAGTAGGTGGGGCACAGAGGATATTTAAGGCAGTGAAACTACTCCGTATGATACTATAGTGCTGGATGCATAGCATCATACATTTGTCCAAACCCATAGAATGTACAACCCCAAGATGAACCCTAATGTAAACTACGGACTTCAGAATTAAGAATACTATGTCAGTATTGACTCATCAATTGTAACAAATGTCCCACATGAATACAAGATGTTAATAATAGGAAAAAAAGGGGGTTGAGGGGGCAGTGAGAGGGTAAGAGGCATATAGGAACTCTGTACTTTCTGGTCAATTTTTCTGTAAACCTAAAATTCCTCCCAAAAAAGTCTGTTAATTTTTAAAAATCTCTCTCTGTCATGTCAGAGATCATCAATTAAATAATTGATTTGTTTTCTCGGTTTTATTCAAAGACACATGTAACTGCCCTTCAAAACCTGAAAAAACAAACTCTATCCAGAGCGTAGGATCCTGCTGTTTTGGTTAGCTTGGGCAGGTTCTCACTGGTAAATGTACTATTTTTTTTTTTGCATATTCTTTTCCATTATAGTTTATTACAAGATACTGGATATAGTTCCCTGTGCTATACAGCAGGACCTTGTTGTTTATCTATTATATATATAGTAGTTTGTATCTGCTAATCCCAAACTCTTAATTTATCCCTTCCCCGCACCATGCTTTCCCCTCTGGTAACCTTAAGTTTGTTTTGTATGTCTGTGAGTCTGTTTCTGTTTTGTAAATAAGTTCATTTGTATCATATTTTACTCTTTTTTTTTTTTTTTTTTGGCTGTGCCACGTGGCTGGCAGAATCTTAGTTCCCTAACCAGGGATGGAACCTGCGCCCCCTGCAGTGGAAGTCGGAGTCTTACCCACTGGACTGCCAGGAAATTCCCTGTATCATATTTTAGATTCCACATATAAGTGACATCATATGGTGTTTGTCTTGCTCTGTCTGACTTACCTCGCTTAGTGTGATCATCTCTAGGTCCATGCATGTTGCTGCAGATGGCATGATTTCATTCTTTTTCATGGCTGAGTAATATTCCATTGTATATATATACCACATCTTCTTTATCCATTCATCTGTTGATGGATAGTTAAGTTGCTTCCATGTCTTGGCTATTGTAAATAGTGCTGCCATGAACATTGGGGTGCATGTATCTTTTTGAATTAGAGTTTTCTCTGGATATATGCCTAGGAGTGGGATTGCTGGATCATATGATAACACTATTTTAAGTTTTTAAAGGATCCTCCATACTGTTTTCCATAATGGCTGCACCAGGTTAAATATACCATTTTTTTGTGTCTTTCATTAAGACCATTTTTCTGTGGGGGAGATGGCTCCAGCCCCACCCCACCCCCCTCACATACCCCATTTCTATCTCCCCATCTCTGGAACAGGGCTTTGTCCTGAATCACCTGAGGATGGGGTAAATTTAGGTTTTGACGGAGCCACAGGGTGGGGTTGGAGAGTCTTTGTTTCCAGCGGTTTCCCAGGTGGTCTGGTCAAGGGATCACCCTTCAGGTAGGAGGCTCTGGAGTTTGAAGATCTTAAAATAAATCTTCACGATTAAAGTAGTCCCTTGAGGGGCCAAGCCAGGAGCATTTGGTGAATTGGAATATCAGATTCCAAACTTGGCTCCACTAATTACAAAATGGGCGGGGTCCTGAGAAAGTTCCAGACCCCTCTGAGAACCATAAAGGAATTTTTTTGGATTCCTGACAGGTCCCCGGGAACCAGGCAGCCGTGTCACTTCTGCTGGCAACAACCAGGTTACCAAGTGGTCTGGGTGTTCCCGGGACTTTCCTGGGTTTCCTTCAGAAAGTCTCAAGTTCTGGCACACAGGGGCAGCTGACAACCCGGGATTCTTATTAGTGCTTTCCCACCAGCAAAGAAAGACACAAAAGATAAAAGTGAAACCAGCAGAACGCGTCTCGGTCGGTACTCAGTAGTGCATAGGTTCTTCTGTCTCGGAGCAGAAGGAATTCAGCGAGAGGCAGGGTGACAGGTTAGGAAAGAGCTTATTAGTATAGGACGCTTGTGAGAGATATAAGCGGTCAGGCAAGGGAGTGCCGCACCGAGAACTTTGTGGCTACATTTTTATAATCAAAGGAAAAGTGGTGAGAGGAAAAAGACCGCCTTCTTCCTCATTCTTGAGTAGACGTCACGCTTCTGTCATCAGTTCCTCCTCCAGGTCGGGTGGGGGAGTTTTCTTGTCCCTACATGGTCAAGCTGACACTGTCATGGTGCAATAGAAATGAGCGATAACATATACTAAAATATGATGTCATCTCAGGTTTCAGTATAGTGTCACCTTTTCCTTATATTTTTGCTTTTAGTGTGAGCAGAGGACCATGTCCTAAAAGTCATTAACTTACTGACCTCACTGGGCATGATGTGGGTCTCATGCCACCATTGTGTTATTGTTTGGGGGCATGTCTCATGCTTCTGTTGCATGGTTTTGTTGCTAAGCAAGCCTGCTTGGTTTTGTGGTTAAGCAAACCTACTTTCTTGAACGATCATTAACTTACAGGGGTCTCCCATACTTTTTCCTTTACTTATGATCCTTTAGTGGGATTAACTAATCACCTACTCTGTCTCTTTACTCTGTCCCTATCAAAAGGACTGAGATTTATAGTGCCTTATTGCTTAAGAAGCCTTCGGGGACGGAGGCCAGGCTGGAGATGCCAAATCCCCCAGTCTCAGCAGAGACCAGAGGGGAATTGGGGATGGCATCCGCAGAATCGAAGGCTCGTCTCCGCAGCCCTGCCTGTGCTGGTAGCCGCCCTGCTTCCCAGATTACCTGCCCACACCATAGGAGTCTGGGGGGTGCAGGGACAGCCTGGTCACAGTGCAACGAATATCCTTGGGGTAGATTTAGAGACAGATGGGCTGAGTCGAACCGCAGGCAGGAAATTTCATTTCCAGACCTCCTTCAAATTCTTCTTTCCTGACTCACTATAGTCAAAGAACGTTTTGTTTTACAAACAAAGCCGAGAAGGCCTTCCAGCAGAGGCCCATCTCCCAGGGCCCAGGTATCTCTCTCCCTCCCCTGAAGTCTGGAGTTGAACTTGAATCTCAGGCAAACAGGACGATGGTCCGATGGTCCGTAGAAACACAGAGCGTGTGGGAGGAATGGTGCTGTTTCAGTGGTAAAGCCGTTGTTTCGCAGCTTTTTGCTACTGTTTTGATTCCCATTTATTACTTAGGGCCCCTGACTTTCACCTTGGAGATATTTTTTTCCAGTATGAGATAATATAAACTAAGTCATTGAACAGGAGACTACTCTATAACACAGTTTAATTTTTTTTAATATCCCAAAGAAAAGGGATCTTTGCACTTTTAAGAAAGAAATCTTTTCTATTTCCAGAATACAAAAGATTTCCAGTTCTATTTCCACTTCTTGGGTAGAAGTTGAGCTGTAACGTTTTGGAAGCCATTGGAGGGACGCTGGGTCTCTTAAAGGCAGCCTGTCCTTGAACGCCCCCTCCCCCAATACAAAGTGTGCCCAGGTGGCCGGCATGATTGATGAGCAGTTAGTGGAGAAAAGGATGTTAGGGGCGGGGCAGGGAGGCAGAGGCCTAGGGCCTTGCAGGACCTCTCCTGGAAGGACAGCAAGGGACATCCAAGGTCTGTCCCCTGAGGGAGACAGTCAAGGTGAACGAGCTCCACTGTGAGGTTTTTGGGGTGAGAGCTGCTCTGAGTTCCGGGTCTCTCGGGTGTAGTTCTGCCGCGCGCCCTGCTGTGCATGGACAGCGTTTATCCCTGAGTCGAATCTGCCCAAATTTCTAGTTTGTTTGTCAGCGACTGTTCCGCTACAATGGGCCAAGGGCGGCAAGACTCTCCTCTGAGGGGCACTGACCCCTCCCGGGCCATGTTTCCACACCTGTCCACACTTAGACCCAAGGGAAGATGTGAACATCCAGGCGTTTGGCCCTGCCCGCCTGGGGGTGGGGCCAGAACCCTTAGTTGGGGCAGCTTCCCAGGTGATTCCACTCTGCAGCCATGGGGAGAACCGTAGCCTTTGAAGCACCTGCTCTTCGTGTAACCAGTGGGCTCCTTGAAGGGAACCCAGGCCCTGAGGGTGGGTTCTCCTCAAACGTGTATGACCATAAAGAAAGGAAATACAGGAGGGCTTGATAGCTAAGGATAGCTGGCAACTTCAAGTGAATTTACTCGAAACAGAGACTAAAATTTTACTCTAAACCAGTGTTTCTCAACCTCTAGCGTGCATTAGAATCTCCTGGGGGCTTGTTAAAATTCGGGTGGCTCCCCCCACCCCCATATTTCCTGCTTCAGCAGGTCAGGGCGGGCCCGAGCATGTTCATCACTAACACACTCCCAGATGAGATATGCTGATGCTGTAGGCCCAGGGAGCTACTGTGAGAACCACATTCAAAAGAGTGGGAAAAAAGTAAAAGGCTTGATTGAAGCGATTTTTAAAAATGAAAATTACAGAGAGTTTATTTTATCTAACATTTAATAAAAACACAGGTTGCAGGTGCCGTCAATTCTTAGAATAAAGAATGAATTAAGTGTGTGCGTGATGAGAGGAGTGGCAGGATGGGGAGGGGAATGGGGGAGGGGAATGGGGGGAGGGGCAGCCGGGGATGCTCCCGGGACGCGGCTGGGCTGCGGCCAGGGCCAGCGCGCATCAGAGATGTACTGGCACCATCCACGGCAGTTTTGAAGGACTCAGGGAGCTGGCAGGAGGGACAGGGCGCGGGCCCCAGATGAATCGGAAATGTAAACGCCTGACGTTAGGTTTTGGTTCCCGAGGCATCCGTTTCAAAAGACGTCCGTCGTGAACGAACTGTTGGCAGCTGCGTGGTACAGCCACCTGCAAAACAGCCAGGTAGGGATCCAGGCCCCCGCGACCACGAAGCTGCCCTTTCAGAGGCCCTGGAGGACCTAGATAACCAGGTGCTGAGTGACCCGGCCTCCGGTTTCCTGAGCCCTAATTCTCACTCTTATGCTTCAGTTAGCCCCTGAGTGACCCCTCGAAACCCCAGACACGCCTCCCTCGGACCCTAATAAAGGCAGAGCCTGGGGTCACCTCTCTCCCCACCACCTTGCTGTGTGGCCCTGGGCATGCCCTGTACCCTCCAGGACGTGTGAAGGATAAATCTTGTTTCCCCCTCCCACCAGATGGAGCCATGGTGAGGGAACCCTCTGTCTGGAGCCTGAGGCTCAACCCTGCCTGCCCCCCAAACTCAGAGCCCCTCCTCAGGCTGAAGCCGGGCAAGGGCTCTTCTTGACCAATCCTTTAGACAGGTTCCCCTGAGCCCTCTTTTCGGCAGGGCCGGTCCAGGGCCCGCCTAAGCCAGTCTCGGCAGAGAATCCTGCTATGTCACCCCACCCTTGCCATCAGACCAAGCCCCTCATCCTCACTTTGATGTCTACTCCTCGACCTGCCTTTAGCAAGAATCCCCCTCCCGTTGTCTCCTTTTAGTAATTTCCCCCCTACGGACGCCCTCACTGCTCCTTGCCTGTTTACCCCAGCTGTCTCTGCTGCCCTCGGAGACGAGCACAGCTTTTTCCTCTATCGCAACAGGACCGAATAAAACCCGGCTTTCTCGCTCAAACCAGCGTGCGGCTCCTTTGAGCACGAGGCCTGTCTGTCAAACACCTGTTTTCATGGGAGCATTACCCACCGTCCCCTGCCCTGTGCAGGCAGAGGCATTTGGCTGCAAGAGCCTCCCGCTAACCCACCCAGCCTCCCAGCCTCCCAGCCTGGCTGGCTTGGACTCCAGGCGCGTCTGTGCCTTGTGGGGCCTCACCCCGGGGCTTGCTAGACAGAGACCCCAGGCCTCCAGGGTGCCTAGCCTGGCAGTGACCTCTGGAAACTTTGCGGGCGGAGACGTCTCTCTGGCCACCCTGCCTTCTTTGTGAAGCCCGAGGCCCCTGCTGAGCCAGCCTGGCCGGTGGGGTTCTGCTCTCCCTTTGTGCCCAAGGCCAGGGGCAAGGACACGGCTGGGCAGAGGACAAAGCCGCCTGTCCTGCTGTCCCTTCTGCCGGGAACTCAGCCTGAGGACATGTAGCAGCGCCAAAGTAGACACAGGGAGGCTGCGTGTGGTGGGGACAGTGACGAGACCCAGATGGCCCAGTCTCCCGCCCACCGCAAGCATCCCCAGCCGAGGAAAATCGTCCTGCAGTTGTATTTAATGATGGGTCACGTCTGTGGAAACTTGTCTTCCAAGTTAATTCGGCAGGAGGAAGAGCTCCCAGGGAACTGTAAGTAGAGGGAGAGCCTTTCGGCGCATCCCCCATGGCTGTGACTGTCAGAGCAAAGGAAATGAGGGAACCAGGTGTCTCAGCTGGCAGAGGGGACTGTGGCCAGCCACCCACTGCTCGGCCCTAAATGCATTTCCCAGTTAGGAAGTGTTTCACACCGCCTGGCATTTCCGAAGGGCCCTCTGTTTCCCCCACAGTGTGGACATAGCGAAAGCTAATTGTGCCACCTAGAACCTGGGGGTCCTCCCCTGGCTTCTCTGCTCAGGTGGGACTTCAGGTGGGACCCACTGGGAAGCACCTTCCTCCACGTCACTCCTGAGTCTCTCTACTCCAGGCAGGGCGTCCACCCTGAGCCCAAGCCTGTGGTTTCATGGCCAAGGGGACGTCTGCCCGACTCCCTGCCATGTCCACCATTTCACCATCTGATGTTTGGTCCTTTGTGTCTTGGCACACGTAGACCCCGGAGAGCACAATTTTGGTGGAAGTTGGAGCAGCTAGAGCCTTGATCTACAGTTTCAAACTGTTCCTCGGAAGAGTGATGGGGCTTAAAGGAAAGAACGGTTTCATGCTCAACTATGTTAGGGGAAATGCTGGGTTAGTTGAGGTTAAACAGTCTTTGCAGCAGGACTTGTCAGAGCCTTTGTTCCTCAGTGATGTTTATTGAAGGGCTGCCGCAGGCCTGGTACAGGACCAGGTCCTGGGGTGGCAGTGCTCATCAAAAGGGATGGGCCTTAGAAAGAGGGGAAGTGGATAACTGATGCCTAATTAGTGCCTAATTGCAGCTGTCGTGGTGATGCAGCGAGCAGTGCTGGGTGCTCAGCAAACAGAGACCGAGGGAGTGAACGGTCCATGGGGGGCCCTTTCTGGGAAAGATGCCACAGCTGAGGGTGAGGAGGAATTAGGTATTTGTGTGCATGTGTAGGTGTGTGTGTGCAGGCATGCAGGATTCTATCCTGGGCAGGAAGCCCCTCTGGTGAGTGGGTGTCTTGGAGGAGCTGGAAGAAGCCAGCGCAGCTGGGGCATGGGGCATTCGGGTCGAGACTGGGGGAATGGTGCGAGTGAGCAAGGGCCAAGTCCTACAAGGCCCTCGAGGTTTGTTTGGATTTTCTCCTAGGAGCACTAGGAAGCTGTTGATGGGTTTTAAGTGTTGTGTTGACATGACAGTTGTCTTTTTTTGCTTGTTTGTTTTTGGTGGGGTTTTTTTGAATTTATTTTTTTATACGGCAGGTTCTTATTAGTCATCCATTTTATACACATCGGTGTATACATGTCAATCCCAATCTCCCAATTCATCACACCACCACCTCCACCCCCCGCCGCTGTCCCCCCTTGGTGTCCATATGTTTGTTCTCTACATCTGTGTGTCTATTTCTGCCCTGAAAACCAGTTCATCTGTACAATTTCTCTAGGTTCCACATATATGCGATAATATACAATATTTGTTTTTCTCTTTCTGACTTACTTCACTCTGTATGACAGTCTCTAGATTCATCCACGTCTCTACAAATAACCCAATTTCGTTCCTTTTTATGGCTGAGTAATATTCCATTGCATATATGTACCACATCTTCTTTATCCATTCGTCTGTCGATGGGCATTTAGGTTGCTTCCATGACCTGGCTATTGTAAATAGTGCTGCAATGAACATTGGGGTGCATGTGTCTTTTTGAATTATGGTTTTCTCTGGGTATATGCCCAGTATTGGGATTGCTGGGTCATATGGTAATTCTATTTTTAGTTTTTTAAGGAACCTCCATACTGTTCTCCATAGTGGCTGTATCAATGTACATTCCCACCAACAGTGCAAGAGGGTTCCCTTTTCTCCACACCCTCTCCAGCATTTGTTGTTTGTAGATTTTCTGATGATGCCCATTCTAACTGGTGTGAGGTGATACCTCATTGTAGTTTTGATTTGCATTTCTCTAATAATTAGTGATGTTGAGCGGCTTTTCATGTGCTTCTTGGCCATCTGTATGTCCTCTTTGGAGAACGTCTATTTAGGTCTTCTGCCCATTTTTGGATTGGGTTGCTTCTTCTTTTAATATTGAGCTGCATGAGCTGTTTGCATATTTTGGACATTACTCCTTTGTCCGTTGATTTGTTTGCAAATATTTTCTCCCATTCTGAGGGTTGTCTTTTCGTCTTGTGTGTAGTTTCCTTTGATGTGCAGAAGCTTTGAAGTTTCATTAGGTCCCATTTGTTTATTTTTGTTTTTATTTCCATTACTCTAGGAGGTGGATCAAAAAAGATCTTGCTGTGATTTATGTCAAAGAGTGTTTTTCCTCTAAGAGTTTTATAGTGTCCAGCCTTACATTTAGGTCTTTAATCCATTTTGAGTTTATTTTTGTGTATGGTGTTAGGGAATGTTGTAATTTCATTCTTGGACATGTAGCCGTCCAGTTTTCTCTTATTGAAGAGGCTGTCTTTTCTCCATTGTATATCCTTGCCTCCTTTGTCATAGATTAGCTGACCATAGGTGTGTGGGTTTACCTCTGGGCTTTCTATCCTGTTCCATTGATCTGTATTTCTTTCTTTGTGCCAGTATCATATTGTCTTGATTACTGTAGCTTTGTAGTATAGTCTGAAGTCAGGGAGTTTGATTCCTCCAGCTCCGTTTTTTTACCTCAAGACAGCTTTGGCTATTCGGAGTCTTTGGTGTCTCCATACAAATCTTAAGATTTTTTGTTCTGGTTCTGTTGGTAATTTGATAGGGATTGCATCGAACCTGTATATTGCTTTGGGTAGTATAGTCATTTTCACAATATTGATTCTTCCAATCCAAGAACATGGTATATCTCTCCATCTGTTGGTATCATCTTGAATTTCTTTCATCAGTGTCTTCTAGTTTTCTGCATACAGGTCTTTTGTCTCCCTAGGTAGGTTTATTCCTAGATATTTTATTCTTTTTGTTGTAATGGTAAATGGGAGTGTTTCCTTAATTTATCTTTCAGATTTTTCATCATTAGTGTATAGGATGCAAGAGATTTCTGTGCATTAATTTTGTATCCTGCAACTTTACCAAATTCATTGATTAGCTCTAGTAGTTTTCTGGTGGCATCTTTAGGATTCTCTATGTATAGTATCATGTCATCTGCAGACAGTGACAGTTTTACTTCTTCTTTTCCAGTTTGTATTTCTTTTTCTTCTCTGGTTGCCATGGCTAGGACTTCCAAAACTATGTTGAATAATAGTGGTGAGAGTGGATATCCTTGTCTTTTTCCTGATCTTAGAGGAAATGCTTTCAGTTTTTCACCATTAAGAATGATGTTTGCTCTGGGTTTGTCATATATGGCCTTTGTTACGTTGAGTTAGGTTCCCTCTATGCCCATTTTCTGGAAAGTTTTTATCATAAATGGGTGTTGAATTTTGGCAAAAGCTTTTTCTGCATCTATTGAGATGATCATATGGTTTTTATTCTTCAATTTGTTAATATGGTTTATCACATTGATTGATTTGCATATACTGAAGGATCCTTGCATCCCTGGGATAAATCCCACTTGATCATGGTGTATGATCCTTTTAATGTGTTGCTGGATTCTGTTTGCTAGTATTTTGTTGAGCATATTTGCATCTATGTTGCTCAGTGATATTGGCCTGTAGTTTCCTTTTTTGTGACATCTTTGTCTGGTTTTGGTATCAGGGTGATGGTGGCCTCGTAGAATGAGTTTGGGAGTGTTCCTCCCTCTGCTATATTTTGGAAGAGTTTGAGAAGGATGGGTGTTAGCTCTTCTCTAAATGTTTGATAGAATTCACCTGTGAGGTCATCTGGCCCAGGGCTTTTGTTTGATGGAAGATTTTTAATCACAGTCTCAATTTCAGTGTTTGTGATTGGTCTGTTTATATTTTCTATTTCTTCCTGGTTCAGTCTCGGAAGGTTGTGCTTTTCTAAGAATTTGTCCATTTCTTCCAGGTTGTCCATTTTATTGGCATAGAATTGCTTGTAGTAATCTCTCATGATCCTTTGTATTTCTGCGATGTCAGTTGTTACTTCTCCTTTTTCATTTCTAATTCTATTGATTTGATTCTCCCTTTTTTTCTTGATGAGGCTGGCTAATGGTTTATCAATTTTGTTTATCAATTTTGTTTATCTTCTTAAAGAACCAGCTTTTAGTTTTATTGATCTTTGCTATTGTTTTCTTTGTTTCTATTTCATTTATTTCTGCTCTGATCTTTATGATTTCTTTCCTTCTGCTAACTTTGGGTTTTGTTTGTTCTTCTTTCTCTAGTTCCTTTAGGTGTAAGGTTAGATTGTTTATTTGAGATTTTTCTTGTTTCTTGAGGTAGGCTTGTATTGCTATAAACTTCCTTCTTAGAACTGCTTTTGCTGCATCGCATAGGTTTTGGATCATCGTGTTTTCATTGTCATTTGTCTCTAGGTACTTTTTCATTTCCTCTTTGTTTGTTTGTTTTTTGTTTTTTTTTTTTTTGCTGTACGTGGGCCTCTCACTGTTGTGGCCTCTCCCATTGCGGAGCACAGGCTCCAGATGCACAGGCTCAGCGGCCATGCCTCACGGGCCCAGCCACTCCACGGCATGTGGGATCTTCCTGGACCGGGGCACGAACCTGTGTCCCCTGCGTTGGCAGGCGGGCTCTCAACCACTGCGCCACCAGGGAAGCCCTCATTTCCTCTTTGATTTCTTCAGTGAGCTCTTGGTTATTTAGTAACGTGTTATTTAGCCTCCATGTGTTTGTGTTTTTTACATTTTTTTCCCTGTAATTGATTTCTAATCTCACAGCACTGTGGTCAGAAAAGATTCTTGATATGATTTCAGTTTTCTTAAGTTTACTGAGGCTTGATTTGTGACCCAAGATGTGATCTATCCTGGAGAATGTTCCGTGTGCACTTGAGAAGAAAGTGTAATCTGCTGTTTTTGGATGGAATGTCCTGTAAATATCAATTAAATCTATCTGGTCTATTGTGTCATTTAAAGCTTGTGTTTCCTTATTAATTTTCTGTTTGGATGATCTGTCCATTGGTGTAAGTGAGGTGTTATAGTCCCCCACTATTATTGTGTTACTGTCGATTTCCTCTTTTATAGCTTTTAGAAGTTGCCTTATGTATTGAGGTGCTCCTATGTTGGGTGCATATATATTTATAATTGTTATATTTTCTTCTTGGATTGATCCCTTGATCATTATGTAGTGTCCTTCTTTATCTCTTGTAACATTCTTTATTTTAAAGTCTATTTTATCTGATATGAGTATTGCTACTCCAGCTTTCTTTTGATTTCCATTTGCATGGAATATCTTTTTCCATCCCCTCACTTTCAGTCTGTATGTGTCCCTAGGTCTGAAGTGGGTCTCTTGTAGACAGCATATATATGGGTCTTGTTTTTGTATCTATTCAGAGAGCCTGTGTCTTTTGGTTGGAGCATTTAATCCATTCACGTTTAAGGTAATTATCGATATGTATGTTCCTATTACCATTTTCTTAATTGTTTTGGGTTTGTTTTTGTAGGTTCTTTTCTTCTCTTGTGTTTCCCACTTAGAGAAGTTCCTTTAGCATTTGTTGTAGAGCTGATTTGGTGGTGCTGAATTCTCTTAGCTTTTGCTTGTCTGTAAAGCTTTTGATTTCTCCATCGAATCTGAATGAGATCCTTGCCAGGTAGAGTAATCTTGGTTGTAGGTTCTTCCCTTTCATCACTTTAAATATGTCCTGCCACTCCCTTCTGGTTTGTAGAGTTTCTGCTGAGAAATCAGCTGTTAACCTTATGGGAGTTCCCTTGTATGTTATTTTTTGTTTTTCCCTTGCTGCTTTCAATAATTTTTCTTTGTCTTTAATTTTTGCCAATTTGATTACTATGTGTCTTGGTGTGTTTCTCCTTGGGTTTATCCTGTATGGGACCCTCTGCACTTCCTGGACTTGGGTGGCTATTTCCTTTCCCATGTTAGGGAAGTTTTCGACTCTAAGCTCTTCAAATATTTTCTTGGGTCCTTTCTCTCTCTCTTCTCCTTCTGGGACCCCTATAATGCGAATGTTGTTGCATTTAATGTTGTCCCAGAGGTCTCTTAGGCTGTCTTCATTTCTTTTCATTCTTTTTTCTTTGTTCTGCAGCAGTGAATTCCACCATTCTATCTTCCAGGTCACTTATCTGTTCTTCTGCCTCAGTTATTCTGCTATTGATTCCTTCTAGTGTATTTTTCATTTCAGTTATTGTATTGTTCCTCTCTGTTTGTTCTTTAATTCTTCTAGGTCTTTGTTAAACATTTCTTGCATCTTCTCGATCTTTGCCTCCATTCTTTTTCCGAGGTCCTGGATCATCTTCACCATCATCATTCTGAATTCTTTTTCTGGAAGGTTGCCTATCTCCACTTCATTTAGTTGTTTTTCTGGGGTTTTATCTTGTTCCTTCATCTGGTACATAGCCCTCTGTCTTTTCATCTTGTCTATCTTTCTGTGAATGTAGTTTTTGTTCCACAGGCTGCAGGATTGTAGTTCTTCTTGCTTCTGCTGTCTGCCCTCTCGACAGTTGTCTTTTGAAAGATGCTCTGGGGGATGTGCTGCTGGGACGAGAGTGGGTGTGGAGAAGGAGAGAGGGTGTTTGTAGACCCCAGGGTTGGGGAGGGGGTAATGCAGCTTGGACCAGAGGGCAGTAGCCATGGAGGAAGGTGGACCTGTCCAGAGACGTTGAGAAGCCAGAATTGACTGGTGTCGACAGTGGAAGCCAGGACCCCTCTGGTGCCTGAGCAGCTGGCTGGTCATCCACTGGGTCAGCAAAGCCTTAAGGAACACCAGGTGTGGGGGTGTGTGCGAGGAGGTGGGGAGAGGGGGAGAGGTCAGTTTTGTGCACTCTGACTTTGAGGTGGTACTTCCAAATAGTAACCTTGAGCTCTGAGAATGGCTCTAGGCCAGCGTGATGGAGACTGGTTACTGTCCACAGATCCCCTTTATCCACTTAGTAACATGTCAACTTAAAAAAAACCACACAATTTAAGAACTGTGAGTTGAGTTTATTCAATGTCTTATTCAGCTGAGTATAACCTGGGAGACAGCCTCTCAGATGGCTCTGAGAAACTGCTCTGAAGAGGTAAGAGAGGAGCCAGGATGTATATGAATTTTTTTGCTGGAATAAACATGTCACATCAAAAGATGACTCCTAATCACAACGAACAGTCACATCTCAAGTTAATAATTCTAGTGCTTTTCTTTCTTTTTTTTTTCTTTTTTTTTTTTTTGGATTTCAACCACTTTATTTGTTTTCAGGGCACACCTTATAGCATTGTATTATAGGAATCGAGCAGTATATCAACAAAAAATGTTTTTCTAGAAGTTTTCTATATATGGGAAGATTCAAGAATCTGGGGTGATTGAAATTTTTCTTTAGATATGCGTCTTAACTATCTAGGGGCAGGTATCCAAAGCTCAGAATGCTTCCTGTTTTTCTCCATCCTCAGTGCCCCTCAGGCATGCAGTCAGTGGGCAGCTACAGTGGCTAAGGGCTTGACCCTTGTAGACCTGGAATTCTGGGCAACCTTTTCCTTTTCTTTACAAACCCAACCCTCCAAGTCTGGGGGACACGTGGATGCCAGGTAGAGACTACAATTCCAGCCTCCCTTGCAGCTAGGTGTCCGTGTGACCAGGCACGGGCCAGTAGGGTGTGAGCAGAGTGGCTTGAGCGCCATCTGGACTAACCAGTAAAGACACGTCCCTCCCCCCAGTTCCGCTCCTCCCGCATCCCAAGTACAGTGGACAGAGAGAAAGCCAAGTGAGTGTCTTCACGGAGAGAAAGAGATGGATACAGACATTCCAGGCAATTCTTTAGAGAAGGGTGGCCGCGAAGCGAGTAGAAGTAGAAGGCAGGGTGAGTTTGAGGAGGGTTTTCTTCTAAGATGGTAACGGCTTGTTCATTTCTCAGAGATGATGGCAGAAAGAGGTTCCAAGGCAGAGACGAGGACGGGCAGGAGGAGAGGGGACCCAGGGCACGGTAGAAGGGTTCACCTACACGAGAGAGGGCTACAACTCAGTTTTATCAGGTTTCATTGTGGACATTTTAGAAAGTTGGTTCCAATGGTTCCAGTTTTCTACCTGAGGTAAAAGGTGAGACTGTCTGCTGGGGGGGAGGGGAAAGGTCAGGGACTTGAGAAAAATTAAGACTCAGAGGAATTGTCCTAGAGCACAGTAGAGTGAGCTGACAAAAGTTAATTGAAAACAAAAACAACCCAGCAGCAACCTGGCAGTGTGTAGATCAGGTGAGTGTACAGGTGTGTGATCCCCCCCCCCCCAGCAGCACTGAGCCTGGGTACCAGTCCAACAAAGGGAGATGGTCAGTATTACCATGGGGTGTAAGGAAAGGACCAGTGGCAAGGTCAGTGCAAGTGTGATACACGATGGCCCTGGGAATCAGAGAGAGGGAGGGATGGAGGAGAAGACAGCAGGGGATGATGGAGGAGGGCAAGCAGAGGCACCCACAGGAACTGGAGGGACAAATTAAAGCAGGGCATGAACATGCTGGAAGCAACTGAGGAGGCCGAGGAGCCAGGAGGCCAGGGAGTGATGAGGTTGTCTCTGTGGTCCCTGAAGTCCCCTAGGGGATGTGGGAAATAAGGGTGCAGGGGACTGCCTCCTGACAGTGATCTAGAGTCCAGAGTCCTGCATGAGTACAGATGTCTGGGATGTGGAGGGGGAGGCACAAAAGTGGCAGGAGAGCCCGGGTCTCAGAGTGAAGTGGGGATTTGTGTGTGTGGTAAAATAGACTCTGTTGTGCTGGTCTTAGCCTATCAACCACCAGTGTTGTGGTTGGAAAAGCCCTGTGGTTCTTACTGTGATTGCAAGATGCCCTTCAGCAATAACCATCCAGAAACTTGGAAAGAATTAGAAGTTTACTACTTCCAAGACCTGTGTATGTAAGTTTACTACTTACATACACAGCACATCTGGGGGCACACAGTGAGGTCATGTGTGTGTGGGGGGGTGTACCTGAGCTTGTGCTTTTATTGGGGTAGAGGGTGGGGGCCTAGGGTTCTGAGGGCTCACTCTTTATTGGTGAACTTAAAACATAAGAGTGGGAATTTAAAGCGCAGGAAGAGAAAAAATAAACAAAACCAAAAACAAGTAGCCCAAATTGTCAGTTATTAAAATCAACCAAGATCTCTAAAACAAAGGAGCTTCAGTTTGGGGGGTGGCCTGGCTCTTGATCTGGTCACGCGGCTGGCAATGTGTTGAAGGGGATGCCTCGGCAATGAAAGTTTAATTCAGGCGCTAGCACCACAAAAAAGAGAAAAAAAAAAACTGTCAGAGCTTACACTACATATACATAAAATAAAAGTTACCATTCTGACCATTCTTAAGTGGCATTAAGTACATTCACACTGTGGTGTAACCAATCACCACCGTCCATCTCCGGAAATTTTTCATCTTCCCAAACCGAAATTCTGTCCCCATTAAACACTAACTCGCCGTGCTTCCATCTTCTAGCCTCTGGCAACCTCTATTCTACTTCCTGTCTCTATGAGTTTGACTACTCCAGGGACCTCATGTAAGTTCATTTCCCTGATGAGTTGCATTTCCCTGAAGACTAATGATGTTGAGCATCTTTTCATGTACTTATCAGTCATTTGCCTGCCTTACGTGGAGAAATGTCTATATCCTTGACCCATTTTTAATTATGTTTGTGTATTTATTATTGTGTTATGAGTTCTATATATTTTTTGAATACAAGTCCCTTATCGGCTATATGATTTGCAAATATTTTCTCTCATGCTGAGGGCTGTTTTTTCACTTTCTTCATAGTGTCCTTTGAAGCACAAAAGTTTTTAATTCTTCTTTTATTGATACACTTGATTTACAATGTTGTGTTAACTTCTGCTGTATAGCAAAGTTACTCAGTTATACATATATACACATTCTTTTTAAAATTCTTTTCCATTATGGTTTATCCCAGGACATTGAATATAGTTCCCTGTGCTATGCAGTAGGACCTTGTTGTCCATCCATTCCATGTGTAACAGTTTGCATCTACTAACCCCAAACTCCCAGTCCAACCCTCCCCAAACCCCTCCCCGTTGGCAACCACAAGTCTGTTCTCTATGTCTGTGAGTTTCTTTCTGCTTTGTAGATAGGTTCATTTGTGCCTTATTTTAGAGTCCACATATAAGTGATATCGTATGGTATTTGTCTTTTTCTTTCTGACTTACTTCACTTAGTGTGATAATCTCTAGTTGCATCCATGTTGCTGCAAATGGCATTATTTTGTTCTTTTTTATGGCTGAGTAGTATTCCATTGTATGTATGTACCACATCTTTATCCATTCATCTGTCAATGGACATTTAAGTTGTTTCCATGTCTTGGCTATTGTGAATAGTGCTGCTATGAACATAGGGGTGCATGTGTCTTTTTGAATTATAGTTTTGTCTGGATATATACCCAGGAGTGGGATTGCTGGATCATATATGGTAATACTATTTTTAGTTTTCTGAGGAACCTCCATATTGTTTTCCATAGTGACTGCACCAACTTACATTCCCACCAACAGTGTAGGAGGGTTCCCTTTGCTCCACACCCCTTCCAGCATTTTTTATTTGTAGACTTTTTAATTATGGACATTCTGACTAGTGTGAGGTGATACCTCATTATAGTTTTGATTTGCATTTCTTGAATAATTAGTGATATTAAGCACGTTTTCATGTGCCTATTGGCTATCTTTCTGTCTTCTTTGGAGAAGTGTCTATTTAGGTCTTCTGCCCATTTTTCGATTGAGTTGTTGGGGTTTTTTTTGTTGTTGAGCCGTATGAGCTGTTTGTATATTTTGGAAATTAAGCTCTTGTTGGTTGCCTCGTTTGCAAATGTTTTCTCCCATTCTGTAGGTTGTCTTTTCGTTTTGTTTATGGTTTCCTTTGCTGTGCAAACACTTAAGTTTGATTAGGTCCCATTTGTTTATTTTTGCTTTTATTTCTATCGCCTTGGGAGACTGACCTAAGAAAACATTGGTACAATTTATGCCGGAGAATATCTTGCCTATGATCTCTTCTAGGAGTTTTATGGTGTCATGACTTATATTTAAGTCTTTAAGCCATTTTGAGTTTATTTTTGTGCATGGTGTGAGGGTGTGTTCTAACTTCATTGATTTACATGCAGCTGTCCAACTTTCCCAGCAGCATTTGCTGAAGAGACTGTCTTTTCCTATTTTATATCCTTGCCTCCTTTGTCAAAGATTAATTGACCATAGGTGTGTGGGTTTATTTCTGGGCTCTCTATTCTGTTCCATTGATCTGTATGTCTATTTTGTGCTAATACCACACTGTTTTCATTACTGTAGCTTTGTAGTATTGTCTGAAGTCTGGAAGGGTTATGCTTCCTGCTTTGTTCTTTTTCCTCAGGATTGCTTTGGCAATTCTGGGTCTCTTATGGTTCCGTATAAATTTTAGGATTATTAGTTCTAGTTCTGTGAAAAATGTCATGGGTAATTTGATAGGGATTGTGTTAAATCTGTATATTGCTTTGGGTAGTATGGCCATTTTAACAATATTAATTCTTCCAATCCATGGGATATCTTTCCATTTCTTTGAATCATCTTTAATTTCTTTTATTAATGTTTCACAGTTCTCAGCATATAAGTCTTTAACCCCCTTGGTCAGGTTTAGCACTAAGTATTTTATTTTGAGGGGTGTGATTTTAAAAGTTTTCTTTTTTTTAAACATTCCCTTTCTGATATTTCATTGTTAAAGAAATGCAACCAATTTCTGTATGTTAATCTTGTGTCCTGCTACCTTGCTGAATTCAGTTGTCAGTTCTAGTAGTTTTTGTGTGGAGTCTTTAGGGTTTTCTATGTATAGTATCATGCCATCTGCATGTAAGGACAGCTTTACCTCTTCCCTTCCAATTTGAATACCTTTTATTTCTTTTTCTTATCTGATTGCTATGTCTCAAACTTCTAATACTGTTTCGAAGAGAAGTGGTGAGAATGGGCATCCTTGTTCCAGATTTTAGCAGGAAGGCTTTCAGCTTTTCACCATCGAGTATTATATTGGTTGTGGGTTTGTCATAAAAAGCTTTTATTATGTTGAGATATGGTCCCTCTGTACCCACTTCGGTAAAAGTTTTTATCATGAATGGATGTTGAATTTTGTCAAATGCTTCTTCTGCATCTATTGAGATGATCATGTTGTTTTTGTCTTTTCTTTTGTTGATGTGGTGTATTACATTGATTTTTGCATATGTTGAGCCATCCTTGCGAACTTGGGATGAATCCTACTTGGTCATGGTGTATGATCTTTTTTATGTATTGTTGTATTTGGTTTGGTAATATTTTGCTGAGATTTTTTGCATCTATACTCATCAAAGATATTGGCCTATAATTTTCTTTTTTGGTGGTATCTTTGTCTGGTTTTGGTATCAGGGTGATGGTGGCTTCATAGAATGCCTTTGGGAGTATTCCCTCCTCTTCAGTCTTTTGGAAGAGTTTGAGAAGGATTAGTAAAAGTTCCTCTTTAAATGTTTGGTAGAATTCGCATATGAAGCCATCTGGTCCTGGACTTTTGTTTGTAGGGAGTATTTTTGGTTACATATTCTATTTCATTTCTAGTGATTTGTCTGTTCAAATTATCTATTTTTCTTGATTCAATTTTGGTGGGCTATATGTTTCCAGAAAGTTGTCCATTTCTTCTAGGTTGTCCAGTTTCTTGGCCAATAATTGTTCATAATATTCTCTTATGGGTTTTTTCCCCCCAATATCGGTTGATGTTTCTCCTCTTGCATTTCTTATTTTGTTTATTTGGGTTCTCTCTCTTTTCTTCTTGGTAAGCCTAGCCACAGGTTTGTCAATTTTGTGTATCCTTTCAAAGAACCAGCTCTTGGTTTTATTGCTTTTTTTTTCTATTTTTTAATCTCTATTTTGTTTCCTCTCTGATATTTATTATTTCCTTCCTTCTGCTGACTTTAAGTTTTGTTAAAAGTTTTTAATTTTGATGAGGCCTAATTTGTCTTTTTCTTTGGTCACTTATGCTTTTGGTGTCATATATAAGAAACCATTGCTTCATTCAAGGTTATAAAGATCTACTCCTATGCTTTATGCTAAGAGTTTTATAATTTTAGCTCTTATATTTAGGTCTTTGATCCATTTTTTAGTTAATTTTTTAGGTGGTGTGAGATGAGGGTCCAACTTCATTCCTTCGCATGTGTTCCAGTACTATTTATTGAAAAGACTCTTCTTTTCCCAATTGAATTGTCTTTGTACCCTTGTCTAAAATCAGTTGCCCATAAATGTATGTGTTTCTTTTTGGACTCATCAGTTCTATTCCATTGATCTGTCCTTACAGCAGCCACACTCGGTCCTAATTACCATAGCTTTCTAGTAAGTTTTTAAAATAATTTTTTACTGAAGTATAGTTTATTTAAAATGTTTCAGGTGTACAGCAAAGTGATTCAGTTATAGATATATCTATTCTTTTTCAAATTCTTTTCCATTATAGGTTATTACAAGATATTATAGTTCCCTGTGCTATACAGTAGGTCCTTGTTGTTTATCTGTTTTATATATAGTAATCTGTATCTGTTAATCCCAAATTCCAAACTTATCCCTCCCCACTTTGGTAACCATAAGTTTGTTTTCTATGTCTGTGAGTCTATTTCTTTTTGTAAATAAGTTCATTTGCATCATTTTTTTAGATTCTACATATACGTGATATCATAATGATATTTGTCTTTGAGTTACTTCATTTAGTATGATCATCTCTAGGTCCATCCATGTTGCTGTAAATGGCATTACTTCATTCTTTTTTTATGGCTGAGTAATATTTCCTTGTATATATACCATATTCACCTGTCAATGGACATTTAGGTTGCTTCCATGTCTTGGCTATCGTAAATAGTGCCGCTATGAACTGTAGTAAGTTTTGAAATTGAGAAGTTTTGAAATTGGGAAAGTTTGCTGTTTTTTCAAGATTGTCTTGGCTTTTTTTGGTCCCTCAGATTTCCCTAAGAAATTGAGGATCAGCTTTTCCATTTCTGCAGAAACACAGCTGGAATTTTGACAGGTATTGTGTTGAATCTGTAGATCAATTTGAGGAGAATTGCCATCTTAACAATATTAAGTCTTCCATTCCATGAACACGGGATGTCTTTCCATTTATTTGTCTTTAATTTCTTTTAATGATGTTTTGTAGTTTTCAGTGTATAAATCTTGCCCTTCTTTTAAAATTTTATTCCTAAATATTTTATTCTTTTTGATGTTACTGTAAATGGAAATTGTTTTCTGAATTTCATTATCAGGTTGCAATGAGTATTATACTAAGGTAAGTCATGCTATGCATGATGCATGTTATAATGTCCATGCACCTCTAAAAAACAAAAGGTGTATAGTAACCAAGATAATGGGGAGGGAATGAAACAAATCTAGAAGAAGGCAAGAAAGGAAAAGAAAGGGAATCTAGAAAAGGCAAGACAGATAATAAGCACTTAATAAGACAATAGTTTTAAACCCCAATATGTTAGTAATTTCGTGAAATGAAAATGACCTAAGTGTTCAAAGGCAAAGTTTGTTTAATCCAAGAGCCTTTCCACTGTGGTGGGTAATTGACGGTTGTTCATTTGCTGCACCACCACCCGTCACTCAGGTCCTGAGAAGGTTCTAGAAGTCCCAGTTCCCAGGAGACTTGCAGAAGTTCCATGGCAGTTGGTGCCCGTCAAGGGAAGGGAGCCATTTCCTTTACTGGTCTGGGAAAGAGCTGCCCATTGTTTGGCTCTGCTCGCTACCTGAGAAGCCATTTGCTGTCAGCTGTGAGCGGCCATGAATTGTGTGAGGGGTGCTTGGAGGCAAAGCTGAGGAGGCTCCAGAGGACAGAGGTAGAACCCAGGCCTTGGTGGACAGAGTAGACCCACTACCCACCCCGGAAGGTGCTCTGTTCTCTGCTCGGGGCCGGTCAGGATTTTGGGCACCCCTTTAAATATTATGCCCACAGGGAATGCCTCATCTGTCCTGGCCCTTTGGAGCTTCAAGGGTGTCCCCGCAACTCTCCAGTTAACCCTGCCCCTATGGGAGAGCCACAAGGGATTGTCCCAGAGGGATGTGAGCAGCTTCTGTGGGGTCCATGGGCACATGATGGGGACTGGGGGGTGGGAGAGGCTGAAGGGCTGGACAAAAGTTGGGGTATACTATGGCTGGGGTTAGGACAGGGAGAGTGTGATGAACCCCACACCTGCACATTGGGTCCACCCCCTCCTGTCTGAGTTTAGCCCATATCCTGGGGGTGTGATGTCACCTTCCTGGGATCTTTCAACCTGACCCTTTTGTTGCCTCATTTCACCTTTCCCCACCCCCTCACCTTCAGACTGTCTTGCTATGATCCTTTCCTTTTCTCCTTTTCCCCAGAGCCCATCTCAACCTTTCCCAGCCTATTAACTTCCTGGCCACAGTTAACACAAGCACATACCGCTGCCGTGCGGCCCTGCTCCACGGTGATACCCACAGCGAGGCCGAGGGCAGCCGTCCAGCCAGAGCAGACAGACACAGCCCCCTGGTCCTCCCTCACCCGCAGCCCACCCACAGCTGAAAACAATGATGACCCTTTCCTTTCTCGATTGGCTAGAACAGGGATTTCAGATGGTTCCAGTGACAGGCGGGAAATGGAGATTCCCCAGGAGACTGTGCTGTGTCCGTGTCTCTGTTCATTTAACAGGTGTAAGTGAACGTCAAGATGACGATTACACCAGACGTCAGGTTAGAGTATTTGGAGAGTGTCGCTTCCATCATCCTAAAGTTCAAGCCGGACAAGTGGAGTAAAATGGTCGGAGCAGAAGAGAACATGGGTTTGTTCACCGAATTCTTTGAGAAACCGGACGTCCTAGTTCTGGTGCTGACACTCAGCCCCGCCGGCATGATCATACCCTGCCTGGGCTTCCCGGCCTCCCTCAAGTCCAAAGGGATGTACTTCATCAAGAAGAAACCTGAGAACATCAGCAATGACAACTACAAGGACCGCCTGGTCTATGGGGACATAAGCCCCACTCCCGTGGACCAGCTGATCGCCATCGTGGAGGAGGTGGGTGCATCTAGGCCTTGCTGGGGCGGGGCACAGGGCTCAGGAGAAGCAACACATGTTTCTCATACCTTGAGTGCGTGGCCTTGAGCGCCGCCGCTCCCGGAGCAGGCCCAGGGGCCAGCGGCATCTGCATCGCCTAGAAGCCGGCCAGGTATTCGAGAGCTCAGGCCCGGCTGCCCTGACCGCTGAGACAGACCGGCTCTCCAACGTGGCCTCCAGCTGATGCTGTGCATGTGAAGGCTGAGTGGCCCTGGCCACCGCCTGTCCTCTCTCGAAATCATTAGAACCTCCATACTGCACCGGGGACATCCCTGCCTGTAGCCTCAGAAGGCATGGGCCATTTGAGATCCAGTAGATGGGTTTCCTAGTTCTGAGACTTCAAGCAAAGAAAGGGGTCAAGCAGGTGCTGCCCTACGTACGTCTCCACTATTGGCCGGCATGGCAGGTGCAGCTGCCTCTGGAGAGTCAGACCCGCCAGACTTCCAGCGACTTAGCTTTCCTAGTCATCGTTCTCCTCATCTGTGAGATGGGGCCGTGCGTCCCTGCCTTGCGCAGACTCAGGCCACAGGGGCCGCTCAGCCAGGACCCAGGCCAGCCTCCTCTCACATCCACCGAGGCAGCTGGCCTGGCCCAAAGCTGGAGCACACGGGTGTTTGTCGTTCTCTGCTCAGGCTGCCCTAACAAAGCACCACAATCTGGAGGCTGCAAGTCCCAGATCAAGATGTGAGCTGGGCTGGTTCCTTCTGAGGCCTCTCTTCTTGGCGTGTGGATGGCCAACTTGACACGGCCTTGGGTCTTCATGTGGCCTTCCCTCTGTGCGTGTCTGTGTCCTCATCTCTGCTGAGGACAACGGTCTTATTGGGTTAGGGCCCCCCTTAATCACCCCTTGAAAGGCCCTCTCTCCAAATACAGTCACATCTGGAGGTGCTGGGGCTCCCATGTGTGAACTGGGGGCGGGGGCACAATTCAGCCTATAGCAGCACTCTGAGGCAGCGCGAAATGTTTGCTTTCAGCCAGGAGTGTGTGCTCTTGGGGTCTCCCTTCATGGAGATGGCACAGGGGCTGGGCTGTCATCACTGGCCTCAGCACCTCGACTGGCCCCACCTCCTTCTGCAACGGGAGAAGGGCTCGGTTCCCCCCGGGACCCGGGCACTGAGGACCCTGCTTCTCCTTTCAGGTCCTCTCTTCCCTGTTAAACCAAAGCGAAAACGTGAGCGGATGGCCCCGCGTGGTCTCAGAGGACATTGTGAAGCAAGTCCACAAGCTGAAGAACGAGATGTGTGTGATGGGCGGCAAGATCAAGGGGAAGACGCTGCTGCCCATCCCGGAGCACCTGGGCAGTCTGGATGGCACCCTTGAGTCCATGGAGAGGTAGGGACCCGGCCGGGGAGCTGGCTGGAAGGAGGGGCATCTGGTCCCCGACCACTAAGGATAAACTGTCTCACCGAAAACTGGTTTCGGAGCTGATGAAACCGAGGAGGGCAGGATGGTGCCTTTAGGTGCTGAGTCTGAGATCGAAGGCACAAGGACAGAACAGGACAAGACACTGGAGCCCCCGAGACTCCAGCTCTGGCAACTGCTGGACACCTGTGCTCCAGCCCCTCCTCCGTCAGACACAAGGACTAGGCCAAGGATGTCACACTGTCACATGGGAAAGGGGATACCCAGCTTTAGGACGTGGGTACTGAGGGACAGTGAGGGGCATAGAAGGGATTTTCAGCAGGTGGAGGCTGGGCTTCTAAATCGAGGCTGTGGCATCCCAGTGGCCCACAGAAGCATGAGGACTCCGAGGTGTCGCCTTGCACCTGCCTGAGCGCCATTTGCAACCGCCTGGTGTGTGCGACGCTTGAAGCAAGTTGCAGTGACAGTGTGTTCCCTTACTCCCATCAGAGGGCGACCGCTCCTGCAGGGCTTATCACATGGCAGGTCCTCTAGGCCCCCAGCACACGCCCCATTTTGACCCCAGTCAGAAATGCTGGAGGAGCCTTCATGAACGTGGATTTTATTCCAGAGCTGGCCCTCCTCACCCTCTTTCTTGGGGGCACTGGCATCCCTGGCAACACACAGTGTTGGTGCAGGGTCTCTCCTGGCTGACAGCCTCTCCCCCCGACTCTGCCCGGCAGGATCCCCTCCTCCCTGGACAACTCGTTGCTGCACGCCATCGAGACCATCATCATCGACTGGTCCCGCCAGATCCGGGATGTGCTAAGCAAAGACTCGGCCCAGGCCCTGCTGGACGGGCTGCACCCCCTGCCCCGAGTCGAGTTTGAGTTCTGGGACACCCGGCTGATGAACCTCAAGTGCATCCACGAGCAGGTGACGCCTGTTCTGCCCCTGGCGACCGGGCGCCCACTGGAGTCCTGAGCACCCAGCCTCCCCAAGGGGACCCCTGAGGGGACCCGGGTAACCCGCGTAGATCCCTCAGCACCGGCAATGGGGTCAGGCAGCCTTCGTCTAGAATCTGTTGAAAGGCTAATTTTCTTCTTTCCTTCTCAGCTCAACAGGCCCAAAGTGAACAAAATCGTCGAGATCCTGGAAAAAGCCAAAAGCTGCTACTGGCCAGCCCTGCAAAATGTGTACATGAATGTCACTGAGGGTGAGCGGTGGCCCTATGAGAACCCTTCCCCCTCCAAGAAGAAGGTGTCAGCCCCTCCTGGGAGGGGCCGGGCAGGCCCCTTGCTGACCCTGGGGTGGAGGCGCCTTCCGCCTCCCTCATCAGCTTCCTTGGGCCCCGCCTTTTGAGGAAGACCCGTTCTTGAAGCAGTGGGTGTCCATAAACACACAGAGCTGCCCGTCACCATTTCTGACCGTCGGGAGTGGGGTCTGGCTTCCGCTCCCCTGTGGATGAGCCCCTGTTCCTGTTTTGGGCAGGCCTGAAGGAAGCCAACGATATAGTTCTGTATCTGAAGCCTCTGCAGATCTTGTTGGAGGAGATGGAACAGACTGACTTCACGATGGTATGTTAGCAAGAAAAAGGTCATTTGGCAGGGGCTGGGCTTGTGTCTTGGGGGAGCAGGGGCTGCGGGCTTCCTGGCTGGGGTCGGGCACGAGGACCTGGCGAGTGCCTCTTCCTTCCCCTTGGGAGTCCCCTCCTGGAGCCGTGGGGAGGGGTGTGCTGAGGTGCTGCGACAAAGCGCCCGCCTGGCCCGTCTCTCCCCAGCTCCCGACCTTCATCGCCAAGGTGCTGTATACCATCTGCTCCATCTGGGCCACGTCCGAGCACTACAACACGCCCTCCAGGGTCATCGTCATCCTGCAGGAGTTCTGCAACCAGCTCATCGAGATGGTAGCGCCCTGGCCCTGGCCACCTTCCCTGCCTCCTGATTGGCGCCCCCCAATCCCGTCCCGTGTTCTCCAGCAGTTTAAAAACAGACAGAGATGCTGGTGCAGGGATTTACAGGCTCCGGGCTAAGGCTGGGCCCTCTGGGTGGCCACCCAGGGTTCTCCCAAGACCTGGGCAGTGCCAGCCCAATCTGCCCCACGCCGGGAGTGGGGAAGAAAGAAAGTGGGGCGGCCCACTGAGTCCCGGCACCCCAAGACTCGGCCGGGGGCCTTGTGGGGTTTATCTGCTCCGAAACCAAGCCTCCTTCCGTCTCCCTCAACGCCAATTCCCTTTCCTTCTTCCATTTCATGAACACAGGTTACGCAGCCTCCAAGGTGTGAGCTGCAGCCTTGCGCCCCTGGGCTGCCTGCGTGTGTTAGAATCATGCTCGCAGCCCTGTCTGCAGGCCCAGAGGGACCTAGTGGCCCAGGATCCCGCAGCCGTAGCAGGACTGTGTTTCTGGACCCCTAGAGGGCCCCTAGTCATCTACCATCAAAATCTGTTTGTGCTGTGGCCTTAGCCCGGGGTGAGGGTCCCGGTGAGAGAAACGGTTCGGGCGCCTGTAAATGCCCCGCAGTCAGCAGACGGGCTGGGACAGCGGATGTGTCAGAAGAAGTGGCCCAGGGGCCCGGGGTGGGTCATTCTAACCAGTGAAACAGCTGTGTCACCCCTCCGGCTGGTCCGAACTTGGGGACACCTTCCCTTCTGCCCAGACTCGGACCTACCTGAGTCCCGACGAGGTGCTGAAAGGCCTGCAGGGTGAAACTGAGGAGGTGCTGAGCGGCATCTCTCTGTCCCTGAGCGTCCTGAAGGAGCTGTACCGAGCCTACGAGTTCTGCTGCACGAACATGAAGCTTTTCTTCAAGGTACGGCCTGGTTGTAGAGAGCGAACCAGGGGAAAGGGGTCGGGGTGATGTTGGCCCCGGCGTCGGACCCCATGGACGTGTCGGAGGCAAACGCAGCCTTTTTTCTCTCTCTCTCTCCCCTAGAAAGACAAGAAGCCAGTGCCTTGGGAATTCCCTTCTTCTCTTGCCTTTTCCAGGATAAATTCCTTTTTCCAGCGCATCCAGACCATTGAGGTAAAGGTGGAATTTTCTGCGTCATGGGGAAACGGAGTCCCTGGGCCACCTCGGCCAGGCCCGGAGCTATTAGCCCAGAGCAAAGCGACCCATTGTGCTTGCTTTTCCCCTTTCTCTTGCTTTCTGTCTATGAGCAGGTTAATGACAAGGTCAGTGACCCTGGTCAGGAAGCCTGCAGACCAAGGGAGAGAGTTAGTGGGACTAAGTTAGCCCAGGTGAAGACTTAAGAAGGACCCTATTTGGATACATGGAATGACACATGGCAAATTAAAATTTTAAAAAAGTTTCAAAATGGTTTCCTCTGGGGAGAAGAGATGAGGGGTAAAGGCATGGGTAGGGCAAGAAAGTTTTCCTTTTTGTTTTGTAAACTTTACGGTCTTTTTTTTTTTTTTAACTTTGTGCACATTACATCCTTTAAAAAAAAAGGCGGGGAACCATTCATTCATTGGGCAGTGATTTTATGATGGATGCCGTCAACAGTGGCTCCAGGAAGGTGTGTCTAGTTCTCATCCACACCCTCTGGGAGGCAGAGCAGGAAGCCCCCCTTAAGACTCCCAGATTCCCATCATGGAGTGTTTTTTCATGCCTGAAGGCTCGAGCCCAAGAACTGGAAGGTCCCAGCCAAGTTTCTGGCCAAGTAGCCACTGGTTCCTACATTATAGATTGTGAGTCAGGGTGATGCTTCTAGGAAAAGAGGGGCTTCTGGGGGTGGGGGAAATGGCCATGCCAGCCACCCCCTGCCTGAGGTCTGTGCCACCCATGCCGCCCTCCTTGGGTGTAAGGGCCCCAGAGCTCAGGGCATGAGGATGCTGTTACTTTGCGTTAGGTTTGCTTGGATTATAGCTCGATACATCTTGGACATCTGCGGGGGGGAAGTGGCATCAACCTCGGCACTGGCTTAGGGGAGGGACACGAGTACCCTATAAACATCTTCCGTCCAAGCAGCAGCAGGCACTGGGTCGGGCACCTGGGGGCTGCTTGTCATCCTCAAGAAGCCTTCGGGGTCTCGATCGGGGAATAAGAGCTACACACAGAAGCGTTAGATAACGTGATAGGACTGAATGGAGTTAAATGCCAAAAGGAAGAGCACAGGTAGCAATTGGGGATTCTGGAAAAGAAGGCACCACCATGGGCTAAAATAGGTGGGACGGCTTCCAGGAGAAGGCGAGGTGAGACCCACACCTCGGAGGGAGTGAGGGAGTGGGATTTACACACAAACATCCATCAGGCACCCTGTACGTGAGGCCATCAGGAACCACCGCATGCCTTTCCAACTGCTTCATCCCACAGCTGAGGAAGTGGGGCCCCGGTAAAGTGTGATTTATTTAGAGGCACATTTCGCCCAGTGTTGGGTCAGGACAAGAGCCCGACCTTCACCTCTTCCTCCTCCATAATCACAGCTTGGAGATGGCTCATGGGACCCTTCCTTCCATCTCCTCTCTGCTACAGCAACAGCTTTAGAGAACATTAACACCAATACACAGAGGGCCCCTCCGGACTGCTATGTGGCCCCGGGGCTCCTCCCTGCCGGGGTCAGAGCTGGATGAGTGACTGAACCGTTGGCGTAGTTAGGAAGATGAACTGACGAGGGTGCTGGGGTTTCCTCCACCAGGATCTTTATAAAACAGCCATCGAGTTTCTGAAGCTGGAGAAAATTGAGCTCGGGGGCGTGAGGGGCAGCTTCCTCGGAAGCCAGGTGACTCAGATCTCTGATGAGGTCTTTGAGCTGGTGAAGGTTTTTGCCGACTGCAAATACGACCCCTTGGATCCCGGAGATTCGGTAAGTCGGGGGCCTTGGCAGGATGGATGGCAAATGCCCCGAGAGTGGGAAGGCACACGGAGGGAGCACGTGTGGCAGAGAAAAAAATGATGCAAAAGGTCTGACCCGGGACTTCCCTGGTGGTCCAGTGGCTAGGACTCTGTGCTGCCAACACAGGGGCCGAGGGTTCGATCCCTGGTCGGAGAACTAAGACCCCACATGCCGCACGGCAAGGCTGAAAGATAAAACAAACACCAAAAACACTCTGCCTGTGGAGCAGCCTCCAAGACGGTGAGCTTGCTCAGCCCAGACGTAACCTGAATCCTGCCGGGAGTGGGGGGTGTCCATGGGCATTAGAGTGAACCCACGCCCCTGCTTTGCATGCTGGTTACGGCTACAAGGTTGGTGTTTTAATTCGCTTTCAGAGCTTTGATGACGATTACGCTGATTTTGAGACCAAAATTCAGGATCTGGACAGGAGGCTGGCCACGATCTTTTGCCAGGGGTTTGATGACTGCAGTTCCACTGAGTCCTGTGCAAAGGTACGGGTGGGCGGGGACCCTGCATTGACTGAGAGTTTGCCACAGCAGCACCGCGATGCCGAGAACGATGGTAGAGATGGTCTAATCATGCAACCTCGTTCACAGGTGAAGAGCTAGGCCCAGAAAAGGCCAGGGACCTTCCTCGGGGCCTCAGAGCAAGTCAGCAGTCATCACCTTGAGTAGCACTGCCGCATCTTAGAGTAAGAGAGGAAAGTGAACACGAGGTGGTTATTTACTGAGTCCTGTTGTGCTCCATTGATCCTTATATGATTCAGTTCCCCCACTACTTATAAGGAACAGAAGTTAGAGAGAGGCAGAGTTGCTATAAAAATAAAACACATCCACATTTTGAGCCACTGAGCCACACTGACACTTTCTTCAACATTTGAGACCCCAGAAATAAGCACAGTGTCATTACGGGGGGCCATCTCTAGGTGGTGGGGTGCTGGCTAATATTTGTCTTCTGTGTACTTTTCTACAGTTTCCGAGTTGTGTGCATGAAGTGTGTGGTACTTTTACAGTTAGAAAAAAGCAATGATGTTATAAAAACATTTTAAAAAAAGATTGCAGAAAAGCACTAAAACCCCTAGAGAATGTCAACTTGAAAGAGAAACGCAAATGTCCAATACAAACATAGGTTGTTGGTTTAGCCTCTCAAATATCAGGAAAGTGCAAGTTAAAACAGCAAAATGCCTTTGTTATGGGTCAAGCTGGCGTACTTAGGAAGATGAACTGACGAGGGAGGGAGTTGTGAGGAGCTAGACACTCGTCCCCACTGCTGGTTGGCGCGCCCCTCCGCGAGGATCCCTCAAAAGCAGGCACGTTGTGGGGCCTGGAGACGGGCCCCTGGACCTGCTCGGTCCAAGCTCACAAGGCAGCCAACATTCAGTACCAACACACCAGTGCCAGTTCACCAACTTGCAGGCAGAACACTCAACACCAAGCACATCCTGTCTCTGCCCACAGACCTCTTTCCCTAGGGCACGCTCACCCTGCTATTCCCAGGATGGTTTTGAAACAAAGTCCAGCATTTCAGAGACCCCCCCCCACTTCTTTCCCAGGCAAACCAGGACCCTCACCAAGCAGTCAGGAGGGGCTCAGTAAGCGTGGGTGAGAACAGAGTCTGTGTGGTAATCAAATGTTTGGTAGCATCAGCCTGTGTTACCTTTCCGCTGCTGCCGTAACAGATTTTCCCGCAAGGGAAGCCAGCTAATTTAAATAGTAAACTCAGAAGAACAGAATGAACAGAGTAAATCTGCAGACCCCTTACTCAAAATAGCAGTGCTCAGAAGTTAGGCAGACATGGTGATTATCGGACTTTCCAGCGTTTTGCATACATCACCGTCTCCTCAAATAACCCCGAACTCGGGCATGTACCCCGTTCGTCAGAGGCACGGACAGATGGCTTGGGTCGCAGAGAGCGCTGGTGGGTTTCTCCTGGCTCCCGTGGGACTTCTGAGATGTAGTTCACGTAGCATACAACCCACCTGTTTAAGGTGTACAGTTAAATGGCTTTTAGTGCATTTAGAGTTGTACAGCCATCCACAATCAATTTTAGAACATTTTCATCACCCCCAGTCATTCCCCATTTCTCCCCGACCTCCCCAATCTTAGACAATCACTAATCTACTCTGTCTCTCTAGACTTGCTTATTCTCACATGGCACTTCTCTAAAACCTTGAATTAGTCGCCAATATTTAAAAATTGAGAGAGTGCACATAAAAATCCAGGTTTTCACTCTCTCTTGGAGAAACAGATCTGGCCACACGGGACACACAGTCCCTCATGGTAACAAGCGGCTGCAGGGGAGGAGCTGTTCCTCGCGATAGACAGCACATCAGTGCTTCAGTTTGCCCCACTCCTCACCACTCCTTACTGTCCTAGCCCAGCATTCGTCACGCCTTTATGTGACCTGCCTTGCCCCTATGACAGAGAGGGGGGATCTCGCAGGATGTAGTGTGTGTAGCTACAACTCATCTGGACAACAGATGTTGGGTATTTAAGTGGGCAATATATGTATATGCTTGGGCAGCTTTTTTATTTCTCTGTCTAGTTTTATGCATGTTTGTCATCCATGACTCTCCACAGGTCAGAACTATCTCTTCCCCTCACTTTGCAAGCCTCTGGGTTGCTGCCAGTAATGCAATGCCTGGAGGAGATGACCGATAATTAGCACATTACCTCATTTAATTCTCACAAAACCCCAGCTCTTTGCTAAATTCGTTACCTACATTGTCTATCCCATTTTACCAGCTCAGACAGGTCATAAGATCCAGACAGGTCAAGAAAGCTACTCAAGGTCACAGGGCTAGCCAGCAAGTAGGGAAACCAGGGCTCCAAACCAGCTCCAAGGTTCACTGCTGGCAGGATCCCTGTTCTAAACCACTCATCTGGATGGGCTCCCGTGGCCGGGATGGCAGTCGGGTTGGCCTAGGTAGCATAGGGCAGTGACCGATCTTCCAGAGGATGCCGGGGCTGGGGTTGAGTTGGGGACCCAGGAAGCCCGCCACCCCTGAGCACAAAGATCTCTCTCATGCCAATGCCAGGCTGTCCTTTGCCTTTTAGATACTTTCAAAAAATGCAAATGCTTGGGGATTTGAAGCTCTGCGAATGTAATGATCAATTAAGTCTTGGATGGAGTTGGTGCTCCAGGCAAACTATCAGTGAATGCAAATCAGTACAGTGCCCCCATGCTGTTCCCCTCTGTGGAGCACCCTTCCCCTGGAGCTGCCTCAGGCGCCTCCTTGGAGAGGCCTCCCTCACTTCGTCCTCCAGGCAGGAGCCCTCCCCTCCATGCTCGCCTCGCTGCCATCGCCAACACTGACCTGCTTGGGTTTTCTTCTTCGTGCTTGCCCAACCCCCCCGCCCCCTGCCCTGCGCCGCCCCGGCATCTGTGGTGTGTGGATCTCTATGAGTTTGTCGTCTTCCGAACTAGAATATAAACTCCCTGAGGGCAGGCGCTCGGTTTGGGTTGACTCAGAACCGAGCCTAGCACACAGCAGGTGCTTTGGAGCTTTCCCCGTGGAGGGAACTGGCCCCAGCCGAGGGAGGGGAGCTGTTACCACTGCTCACTCCTGGGGAAGACCTTAGGCGGAACCGAGAGGCTCTTACCCCCAGGGCTACCCAAGTGCAAAGAGTCCCAGGTAGGGTTTGCAGCCAGTGCTTTAATGTGGAAACACCAGGTCCTCCCCTGTGGTGGGGTCTCCAAGAATTAAGACGATGCTGGAGCTGACGGACCGGGGTGCCAGGCGGTTAGTCCCTCTCGCCTCCTGTGCGGATGGAACCAGGAGAAGAAGCACCCCCAGACCTTCTGCTGGCTGGGTGCCACATTGCACTGTCTTCCAGTGATGGGGAAGGAGGTGGGTTGATGTATCCAAACCGAGACGCCTATTTCCTTCGTGATCGAGAGACCGTAGGTCCCCCCTCGGAGGGGAGGAGCTGGTCCAGGAGGAACTCCGTTTGGCACCTGAGGGACTGAAGTCCACCCCCAGGTGCTCAAACTGGCAAATGCCCTTGTTCTACCCCCGAGCGTTCCCCACTCCTGTTGTGGCCTAAATTGGCTTCTGCACTCCACAAGGTGAAGTCCGCTTCTAACATGTAACTTTATGTCTGTGCTGAACTAGAAAGAAAATAAGGCAGAAAACTCTTGTGAACCATCCCCGTCTCCGTCTGCTCACCTTCCTCTCTGCGCCGAAGAACATTTCCTCCCCCCTTGACAACCCTGTGCTCTAATCAGGACAGGCCCTTGGGGTCCCCTCCCTGCCGTCCCCTTGATCCCCTGCGTGTTCCCAAGCTGTCTGGATGCTCTTGCGCACTGTCAGTAATTCACACGCAGCCGGGAAAGTTCTAGAGCAATTTTCCACATGAACTCCTCCTGGCAGAAAATGGAATTAACCTCCTTCCTAGAAGCCAGAGGCCAAAAAACCTGTAAACGTGAAATAAAAGGAATAGGAGTGGGAGGAAAAAAGCCAAGAGGGTCAGCAACCAACAAGAGGAACAGGTTCTTCCCAACTGTTACATGTCAGTTTCCAGAGAAATGACGCTGGTGACCTAATATGCCAGGAGCCTCTCCGCAGGTATCGGTGCTTAGCAACTCGGAGTTGCGGGGTCTTCCCGGGAGTCCGTGGCCGTTCCATCTGGCTTTCGGGTACCTGAAAATCTTTCCTCCTTTCTCGGCAGCTGTTATTCCACTGTTTCCCCAAAAGGCCATTTTTAGGGACAGTTGTCTTAGTTTTCATACCAAAAAGTAGGACAAATCTGAGACTTGGGTCCAGCCCTTCCAGGCACCAAGGGCTGCAGCCCATATCCCAGAGAACATGGGGCCGTGTGGTCTGAGCCCTGATGAATCCCCGTCTGTCTCCAGGAGTGCTCTGCCGCAGGCACCCCCAGGCTCAGGCACCCCTCCCCTGGTGACCTCAGGCTGGCTCGGAGCTGCCCTAACATGTCACGTGTCACTGTCCAACCCCACGGCCTCTCTCTCCAGGCTGCAGTAAGGGCCCCTCCCTCACCAATCAGGCTCAGCCCCGGCCTCAGGCCTCCCTGGACACCCACTGCTGTGAGGGGATCTTTTAAGAAGCTCTCCTCTATGGCCCAATTTGAGCCATCCTCCTATTCCAGGCAAGACTCTAACTGAAACACCCAGGTAATTCTACCTTATTCTCTTCTACTAAGCTTTTCTTTTGTTTTTTTTTTTACAATTGCCAGTGTGTAGCATCCGCAGACCACAGGATGATGAGCTCGTTACTTGCAAGGTGCTAGGGCATGTTTATGGTTACCACCCTCAGATATGTGAGGTGATGTCCCCCACTGGAGTAATCAGGTCAGGGCTCTCGGGCTGACAGGCCATGGAAATGACACATTGAAGGGGACCCGGGCTGTCCCGGCTCCTGGGGGAATCAGGCAGCCCATGCTTGAACCCCTGGTGTCACGGCCTGGGAATGTGCCAAGCTCTCCCTGTAATTTCCTCAAACCCCCAGGAGCTGAGCTCTCCCGGTCAGCGCTTCCCACTCTCAACACCTATGCACGATGTCTGGGCCCTGTCCCCACTGCCATCTCCACCTGGTCAGCCCAAGGCTAAACACAGGCCCCTTTGTTGGTGGGTGGAACTGTGTCCTCCAGAGATAGAGGATAAAGTCTGGACCCCCGGGACCTGTGCATTATTGGAAATAGGGTCTGTGCAGATGTAACTGAGACGTAAATTGAGGTCCTACCACAGCGGTGTGCACCTTAATCCAGTGTGTCTGGGGTCTGTGCCAGAAGAAGGGAAGAGACACACACAGGGAAGATAGCCCCATGACCAAGGAGGTAGAGGATGGAGTGACGGGTCTACAAGCCGAGGGTTGCCGCCCACCCCCAGGGACCCAGGGGCTGGGACAGACCCTCCTCTGGAGCCTTCAGGGTAGCGCAGCCCTGTCCACCTTGATTGTGGACTTGTTGCCTCCAGGCTGTGAGAGAATAAATTCTGTTGTTGAAGCTGCCCAGTTCGTGGTGCTGTCATGGCAGCCCCAGGACGCTCCTACAGACCCTTCCCCACACCCAGCACTTGGCAACTTTAGTTGTAACCCCACGTGGTTAAGATTGGCCTCCCTCTCACCTAGTTTGTTCCTGTTTTCCCCAGAGCATTTTTCAGAGCAAAATAAACTTCCCCATGGTGGCTTTTCTTTCCTGGGTGGGTCCTTGAGAATCAGAGGTCTTCCTAAAAGGAATAATTCTCATGACTAAGACATTTCTCCGAAGTGAGAGAGTAGCATTGACATATATACACTACCAAGTGTAAAACAGATAGCTAGTGGGAAGCAGCCGCATAGCACAGGGAGATCAGCTGGATGCTTTGTGACCGCCTGGAGGGGTGGGATAGGGAGGGTGGGAGGGAGGCTTAAGAGGGAGGAGATACGGGGATATATGTATATGTAGAGCTGATTCACTTTGTTATAAAGCAGAAACTAACACATTGTAAAGCAATTATACTCCAATAAAGATGTTAAAAAAAATACAGAAAAAAAAAAAAAAAGACATTTCTCCATCCAGTTATAGCGTAAGCCCTGGTTATATAAGTGCAGTATTGTGGTTACTTTTTCTTTTTTTTTTTCAATTTTTGAAATGGTATTTCTTAAATGTTTAAATCTTCTTTGCCCAAACCCTGATTTCTCCTGGGCCCAGAATAAATTTTTCCAGACCTTGGACCTAGTTTGTACTGTTGGTTTATAAGCTAAGTATGTAGGGACCCAGCGTACATCAACATGGAAATCATTGAGGCGCCTGGTTAGCCAGTTGCCACACAGAGAAAAGCTTCTTTGTCTGGAAGGCGTGTATCTTCCTGATCCTGAAGCTTGGCTGCACATGGCGTCCCAGACACGCAGCTGGGGGTGACGCCGGGGATGGGGCAGGTGGCGGGCCCCGGCGAAGGCGCATCTCTTGTTTCTCCCCAGCTCCTACACATGTGTGGCAGCCTCTTGGAACGGCCTCTGATTCTCCCCGAGGTGGTGCCCAGGTACTCGGTCATGCTGGAGCTGTTTGACGCTGAGCTGGACAACACCAAGACCCTGTATGACACCCAGATTGCGGCCTCGGCAGACGGGAACATCCCCCCTATCCATAAAAACATGCCCCCGGTGGCCGGGCAGCTCAAGTGGAGCCTGGAGCTGCAGGAGAGGCTGGAGGCACCCATGAGGGACCTCAAGCACATCGATCACCCGTGAGTGATGGCCCCGGGCAGGCAGCGCTCCTCCTCAGCTGTGGAGTTTGCGGTGCGTTGTGGGGACGTCTGTCCCAGCTCTGAGGCAGGCCCATGCTTACCATCGGCCAAGCCTTTCCTTCCCAGGGCACGGTCCCAGGAGAGACCCTGACTGCACCTCCCCCTCCTCTGGGTGCCTTCCCAGCGGGCATGTCGGGAAGGTGACCTTGGTGGTCACCCTCATGGAAATGAACAAAGACACCCAAATGAGAACAAGCAAAGGCTACTTCCTCGGTGCTGGCCAGAGCAGGGAGTCGGCCACTGTCACTTGTTTTTGGCAGAGCCTGGAAAGCAGGGGGAGGAGTGGAAGAACCCACAGCAGAACAGAGAAGGCCCCAGGTCTCCCGGACTGGAGGCCATCAGCATGGGGACTGGAGGAGGGCGTCCTGTGTGTTTGGTCAGGAGGCATGTCTGGCTCTCTGGTTGGTCCTAAGTTGGAAGGGAGGACAGAAATTAAGGAAGGTTGCAGTTATGAATCAAGTCCTGGTCATTCAGGGCCAATATTACCAGGGTTATCGTTTGACTTTCTGGGCTGGTTGCCGCCTGTGAAGGGCGTCATCCATGCGTATGTTCAGAGTCTCAGCCTGGAAGAAGCAGAGAGCTGGCTGCCTGCTGTGTCACCCCAAGGTCTGGCAGGCACGGTTGGGGTGTTAGCGAGGCCCTGAGGGAGACGGCACCTGACCCTCCTCCTAACTCTGATTCCAGGATCATGTCCAGTGTGGAGGCCAAGCTGATCTACCAGAAATACGATGAGATGGTGGAACTGCTGAGAAGCTACCGCGAGAGGATCTACCAGCAGTGGGCGGCGGGGGTAGACCAGGACTGCCACTTCAACCTGGGGCAGCCCCTGATTCAGCGGGACCCCGTCACCAGCCTCATCCGCGTCAACTTCAGCAAAGCGGTGGGTGTCGTCTGGCCGCAGCATCGGGAGGGCAGCTGGGCCAGAGGCTGTCCCGGGGACCTGGGGTTCCCCACGGGGCAAGCCCACGTGACCCTGAGGCTGACCCCCCCCCCTCCTACCAACAGCATGGACTTGTGGGGTTGATGTTTATGTCATATCCAGCTAAAGCTTTATTATTCAAGTGTTGCTTAAAGTATGCCCAGGGTATATTTAAGATATGAGACAATCGTAGCCTCCTTGAAAATAGCTGGAATGAGTACACTGTTTTAAAGCTGGGCCGCCTTTCATGGGATCCCAAGAGGAACTATCAATTTGAGAATTTAAAAGAAAAAAAAAAAAGGTCTTTTCAGGATCTGAATAAGTGGACCCCCTGGTCAAGTCGGGAAGGCTGGAGGGAATCCACACCGTCCAGGGCTAAACCCCAGGTAGTTAACCATGTACGCAGTCAGAAGCTGGAGCAGCCTGCATCTCTACAAGCCACCTGCCTTACAAGAACGCATCTGCCCTGCTCTGAGGTCAGCGGTGATACCAGGAAGGCAGGGAACCCAGATGGGACTTTTCCTCTGAAACCTTCTTTCACCCAAATTCATTCTTTCATTCAACAAATAGTTACTGAACACCTACTTTGTGTATGTGTTTGGGATAAATCAGTGAGCCAACAAAGATCTCTGTCCTTCTGGAGCTGCCTCCTACAGGGAGAGGGGGAGAGAGAGACAGAGAGAGGGGAGAGAGTGGTGGGGGCCCGGTGGAAGGGCCAGGAGAAGAGGGGGCGGGGACGATGAACCAGCATAACGTATAACACATGAGAACGTGATGGTTGGTACCTCAAAGAATGGGAAAGGCAGGTAAGCGGGGAATGGACAGAGCCGGAGGAAGGGGGCAGGTTGCAGCTTTGGACTCGAGCAGAGACTTGCGGGAGGTGAGGGTGTTGGCCAGCAAAGATGGGAGGAAAGCCTTCGAGGAGAGCAAACAGCTAAAGCAAAGGCCAGGAGGTATGCGTGTGCCTGGTGTGTTGTGGGAGCAGCGAGGAGACCAGGGGGGCTGGGGTGGAGTGAGCAGGGGAGGTGCAGGGAAAGGGGGTGAGGAGACGATGGGGCACAGAGAGCCTCTCGGGCCCTGAAACGGACTTGGGTCTTTGTTCCAGGCAAGATGGCAGCCGTTGCAGGGTTTCGAGCAGAGGAGGGCCCTGATCTGAGATGCTGTGTGTGAGTGGACTTGGGGGGAGGGCAAGGCCAGAAGCACAGAGACCACTTAGGAGTGTTTTGCTGGAATCCAGGTGAGGGATGATGAGAGGGTGGTGGCCTAGACCAGAGCAGCAGCAGTGAAGGTGCGCAGAGGTTAGATTAGATTTTGATCACAGGGCCGATGAGATCCTAGACAGGCTGGAAATCACGTGTGCAGGAAGAGAGGGGTCAGCCCCAGCATTCTGGGGCTGGGCAACTGGAAGCGGGGAATGGCCATCAGATGAGACAGCGGGTGGAGGTGGCCAGTGGGCAAGACTGCTCTGTTTCAGTCACATTGAGTTTGACATGTCAACTGGACATCCACGTGGAGACACTGAGTAGGCAGGTAGATACAGGAGTCTCAAGTCAGGAGAGAGACCCGAGCTGGGGACATGAGCACGGGAATCATTCACACGTAGATGGTTCTTAACACTGTGACACTGGGTGAGGTCACCAACATGAGAGCAGATCGAGAGGGACCCCATCCGCGGTTCTCCAACACTTAAATCTCAGAAGCCTCAGAGAGACTGGTAATGGGGACCAGGAGAGCCTGGTGTCCTGGACGCAAAGGGGACCATGTGCCCAGGAGGGGGAGGGACCAGCTGCTGAGAGGCCACGTGAGACGGGGCCTGTGAAATGACCCATGGATTCAGCAATGTGAAGGTTACTGGGGCCTCTCTAAGAACGGTGTTGGCTGAGCAGTGAGGGCAGAAGCTCTGTCGGAAGGGATGCCCTGCTGTTGTTCTCCTGGGCTGTAACCAGGGGGTGGAGAGGGACAAGGGAAGGTCAGACCCTAGGGAGGAGCCTTTCTTTAGACACCTGGTAGGTTAGTTACAATTATGGTGTCCACCATGCTGCTGATGCCAGCACTTCTAGACATCAGGAACAGTCAATAGGGTGAGGGCGTCGTGATCCTACCAGTGGAGCCCATCCCCAATCAGACCTCCCCCCAGCTTTGGGGGCTGTAGAAGCATCCCAGGGACAGACCCTCACTTGTGCTGCTAAGTGCCATGCCACTGAGGCCACCCCCTCACCTCTTGTATTCTCTTCATTCACCTTAGCTGGTGGCAGTGCTGAGAGAGGTCAAGTACCTGAACTTCCAGCAACAAAAGGAGATTCCCCGCAGCGCTGAGAACCTGTTCTCACAGTACGAAACCTTCTGGAAGTTTGTGGGCAACTTGGAACTCATTGCCCGCTGGTACAATGAGGTGAGCTGGTGTTGCTTTGTTTTGTTTGCCACGATGGGGGTTTTGTTTAGAACAAACACAGGTGTACGATCCCCACCCAGAGTAGAACTGAGAATGTTTTCCTATTGGAAGGTGGTTGGAGCCACCCTCTGGGGAGAATCCACGTTCTCACCTTTTCCACCTTCCAGAGTTGCCCGCGTTCCTTGGCTTGAGGCCACGTCACGCCACCTTCGGATCACAGCACCTTTGCTTTTGTTGTCATGTTCCCTTCCTTAGTTCTTCTTGACTCCCTCTTATAAGGACCTCGCGATTGCATTGGGCCCGCCCGATGTCGGGGTCCTTAACTGAGTCGCGTCTGCAAATTCTCTTTTGCCAAGTGCAAGGTGACATAGTCACAGGTCCTGTAGATTACGACGTGACGTCTTTGGGGGCCATTATTCAGCCTACCGCAGACACCTCATCCAAAAGGGGCCAATGAGATTCCCTCTCCTTGAACCCTGGGAACTTGGAATTGGGTCCCAGCATCATTCACACCGGAGTCTCAGGGGGAGCAGAGAAACCAGAATGAGTGAAACACGGGCCGCAGAGGGAAGGGAGCAGGCGGGTGGAGCAGACAGGCGGAGAGGTCCCACGAGACAGAGGGGAGCCCGGACGTGGGCTTTGTGGGCCTAGTCCCCGGGGCTCCACCAGCGCACCTCCACGTGACCTGAGCCAGCTTTAGTGGGCTTATGTTTCTTGCAGCCAGCTTGCCCCTGACTGGAGCCACTGTGTGGAACCTGGAATATTTCTGTTTCTGGGTTTTGCATCTTGATCTGTTGGAGAGATGCTTACACGCTCCCAAATCCCTGATGTGACGGCCCCTTTCCTAGAGCCCCGAAGAGTGTGCCTCGGTCGCCTTCCCTGGCCTGCCTTGTAGGGGCCTTGAACTTAATGCCCGGTTCCAACCAGAACGTGGAGAGGGAGGTTCCTGTCCTGCCCCTCCCCTGCCGGCTTGTTAAGTGCCCTCTGAGTCGGTAGTAACTGGAGCACAGCTCTGCCATGCACCTCCTCCCTACGGTGGCCAGATTTGACCAAGCCCAGGAATTCCCTGCCAAAAAAGAGAATGTTGGAACATCAAAAGATTCAGAGCAAGGCCTTTGGGACACTGAGGAAGCCTCCCGACCTTGCTAGAAGTGACTGCCTCCTACCTGAACGTGAACTGAAGCACGCCAGGTCATGCCGTCACGTGGATTTGCCAAAAAGTATCACTCCCCCACTGCTCACCCCAACACGCCCACCACAGAACCAACCATAGACCCGTTCCTTACTCTCTTCCACAAATTAGAGCATGGGGGTGACGTAACCTGAAATGTGTTCAGGATAAACTGGAGTAAGCTGCTTTTCACTAATTTCATTTTTGAAGATAAAATTTTAATTGACTCACTTATTGGTGCTGCAAACTGTGACAGCCCAGGGCCCGCCTGAAGTGCGTTTCCTTGAATTAGCTTTCTCCAGAACCAGCTCTCTTCAGGTTCAAAGAACGCCGTGTTCATCCGTTCCCTGGAACACCTCCCGGACGCGGTGTTTAGGAAGAATGGAAGCCTTAGAGATACAGTCACGTGGAAAAATGTTTGTGGGTTACTTTCAGTGCAAGAGCTTTTTTTTTTTTTTTTTTTTACAACGACGCAATCAGAAACAGACAAAAAAAATCCAACAAACATTATTTAGAATGAAACAAAAAAATTGATCTTCCACTTTTGAATTTCCAAACAAAACCCAGCCAGTCCCATGCGGGGAAGCGTGTTAGCTTCCGCTGTGAACGACATTGTTCTGCTAATAAAAACATCGGACAAGGATGGGGAGCCGGGCAGTGAGACCCAGAGCTCGTCGCCTGCGGTGACCCTCATTACTGATGCCGGCTCCCCTCTCTGGGGTGCTCCTGGCCCCTTAGATGCGCTTCTTTTTTTTTTTTTTTTTTTTTTTTTTTTTTGCGGTACGCGGGCCTCTCACCGTTGTGGCCTCTCCCGCCGTGGAGCACAGGCTCTGGACGCGCAGGCTCAGCGGCCATGGCTCACAGGCCCAGCCGCTCCGCGGCATGTGGGATCTTCCCGGACCGGGGCACGAACCTGTGTCCCCTGCATCGGCAGGCGGACACTCAACCACTGCGCCACCAGGGAAGCCCCGTGCTTCTTAACGTACTTTCTGTTGCCGAGAGAGACCCCAGGCCCCCAGACTGCTAATAGCTATTAATGTTTGAGCTAGGTGAGTGTTGGAGTGGGGCTTTAAGGGATCTGCTGGGGGGTCCGGGAAAAATGCCCTAAAGGTGTGGATTTATTACATAGGCTGCTGATAAATAATAAACAGGGCATATTAAATGGACCTCATCGCTGTGAGCTTTGTCTACTCTGGGCAATCACAGAGGCATAATAACATTTAGCTCTTGTCTGGGCTATTCGTGTAATTGTTTAACATCCAAACTCTGATAAATGGAATCAAGATTTCACATTGACTCACTTTTAATTCCATCAGTGCTTTCTTCTGCTCCTGTCTGGTTTCCACTGGTAATAGCCGTTAAGCTTTATTTCTCTGCCATACCTTTTCTAAGAGTTAATTGTCTGAAAAGGGGGACGTGGGTGGGGAGGGGGCACCATTTAAATTACCAAATATATGTCAAGAATTATTGTGAGTGGAGCTGGGAAAACTGGACGGCTACATGTAAAAGAATGAAATTAGGGCTTCCCTGGTGGCGCAATGGTTGAGAATCCACCTGCCGATGCAGGGGACACGGGTTTGTGCCCCGGTCCGGGAAGATCCCACATGCTGCGGAGCGGCTGGGCCTGTGAGCCATGGCCGCTGAGCCTGCGCCTCTGGAGCCTGTGCTCCGCAACGGGAGAGGCCACAACAGTGAGAGGCCCGCGTACCGCAAAAAAAAAAAAAAAAAAAAAAGAATGAAATTAGAACACTCCCTAACACCATACACAGAAATAAACTCAAAATGGATTAGAGACCTAAATGTAAGGCCAGACACTATAAAACTCTTAGAGGAAAACATAGGCAGAACACTCCATGACTTAAATCACAGCAAGATCCTTTTTGACCCACCTCCTAGAGAAATGGAAATAAAAACAAAAATAAACAAATGGGACCTAATGAAAGTTAAAAGCTTTTGCACAACAAAGGAAACCATAAGATGAAAAGACAAGCCTCAGAATGGGAGAAAATATTTGCAAACAAAGCAACTGACGAAGGATTAATCTCCAAAATACACAAGCAGCTCGTGCAGCTCAATATCAAAAAAACAAACGACCCAAAACAAAAATGGGCAGAAGATCTAAACAGACATTTCTCCAAAGAAGATATACAGATGGCCAAGAAGCACATGAAAGGATGCTCAACATCATTAATCATTAGAGAAATGCAAATCAAAACTACAATGAGGTATCACCTCACACTGGTCAGAATGGCCATCATCAAGAGATCTACAAACAATAAATGCTGGAGAGGGTGTGGAGAAAAGGGAACCCTCTTGCACTGTTGGTGAGAATGTAAATTGATAGAGCCACTATGGAGAACAGTATGGAGGTTCCTTAAAAAACTGAAAATAGAACTACCATACAACCCAGCAGTCCCACTACTGGGCATATACCCTGAGAAAACCATAATTCAAAAAGAGTCATGTACCGCAATGTTCATTGAAGCTCTGTTTACAATAGCCAGGACATGGAAGCAACCTGAGTGTCCATCGACAGATGAATGGATAAAGAAGATGTGGCACATATATACAATGGAATATTACTCAGCCATAGAAAGGAATGAAACTGAGTTATTTGTAGTGAGGTGGATGGACCTAGAGACTGTCATACAGAGTGAAGTAAGTCAGAAAGAGCTAAACAAATACCATATGCTAATATGTAGAATCTAAAAAAAATAAATGGTTCTGAAGAACCTAGGGGCAGGACAGGAATAAAGACGCAGATGTAGAGAATGGACTTGAGGACACAGGGAGGGGGAAGGGTAAGCTGGGAGAAAGTGAGAGAGTGGCATGGACATATACACACTACCAAACATAAAATAGATAGCTAGTGGGAAGCAGCCATATAGCACAGGGAGATCAGCTCTGTGCTTTGTGACCACCTAGAGGGGTGGGTTAGGGAGGGTGGGTGGGAGACGCAAGAGGGAAGAGATGTGGGGATGTATGTACATGTATAGCTGATTCACTTTGTTATACAGCAGAAACTAACACACCACTGTAAAACAATTATACTCCAATAAAGATGTTAAAAAAAAAAAAGAATTATTGTGAAAGGCAAATAGCATTTAATGTACAATTTAAATTCTATGTACATCCCTCACTTTAGAGAGTAGACCTGTCCTTGAAAACTTACATGTAAATCAAAATGTTGCCAGATAGGGCAGTATTCCAAAGCACAACTGGTGCTTGTTATTTAAAGGAATAATTAATAATAACTGTATACACACTCTGTCTGTTTTTTTCTGTTTTGTGAATCGAGGTTTTCGAGTGTTACATGAATTTCTTAGCTCAGGGTAGACCCGTATCGAGCCTGTATGGAACCTACCCTACCGTTCACTCTGATGCTTTAACAAGTGAAACAGCTTCTCCACAGATCCTGGACCTCCTTTGTATAATCACATTCCGAGCCTTAGATCATAGGCAAGGCGATGTTCTGAGAGACGCCCCAGAAGTGTCCCAATTACCAGTGTGTATTCCTCATAGGCAAGGCGATGTTCTGAGAGACGCCCCAGAAGTGTCCCAGTTACCAGTGTGTATTCCTCTGATTTTCTTTTTATGATTCTAAGCCAGATATTTTAAGCTTTGGATTACGTACGCACTGTTTTTGCATTAGTGAATTTCCTTCTCTTTCTACCCCATAACATGGGTGATTAGGAGTTAAGTACATACGTAAATCCTTGGTGCTAAAAAATAATTTTAAAAGTTGGAATCTCCTGAACTTTGATGTATACATAATTCCCAATTAAATAACACTAACTGTGATTGATTTGGTTGGTATTGAGTAATAAACACCCTCACCAGGAGACGATTTTAAATCTGCTTGGATTTGGAACAAAGGCCCTGAAACTGTAGCCCTTGTTTTGCAGATAATGACCACTGTGAAGGACATAGAATTTCCACTGATAAAGTCAGAATTGGAAGCAATCGATGTCAAATTGTTGGACGCTGAGACGACCTTATTCTGGAACGGCAAAGGTACAAAGGCGACATTCATTCCCCCTTAGGTTAAACTTGGGTGAGGGGGATGGAGGGCCGGGTCCAACCTGTCGGCCACCTGGAGTTCCTGTGGAATTAGTGATCCGCCTACGTGGGGATAGGGAGGCCTTGTTTCCCAAGAGACACGATGTGCTTTATTCCTCAGCGTTGCCTTTTGGGAAGCTCTCCACGATTTCCTCTGCTTCAGGCTCCGGAGAAGCGGACAGACTCGCCGAGCATTGTGTTGTAATAACGAGTGTTAAGCCAGCCCTTGCTAAATCGTTCATTTTGTAAGATCCCTTTATGCTTCTGTTTTAGGTGTGTTTGAATATATTCAAGCGATGCGAGAAATGCTATACAACTTGCAGAACAGGATACAAAAAGCGAAGCAAAACATAGAGGGGATTTCCCAGGCCATGAAGGTGAGTAACCTGCAAAGCACAGAGCGCGGCTTAAATGGGGACCCCGGAGAGGGTCCTGGGGAAACGGGCCCCCTCGGAGACGATCACGGAAAGTGCCCAAGGCAGTGGGGGCCTGATGTGTGAGGCTCTGGGCTGTACCATGGTGACGTCAGGGTGGCCCCAAGGCAGAAGGGCCCCTGGTCACTCTGCAGAGCTCCATTCCATCTGGGTCTGTTGAGCTCAGCAAGTGTGTGGGCAGGTCCTTCTGCCAGGTGGGTGCCAGGAACGAGGGTGGGGGTGGAGACGCGCTCAGACTCAACCCCACCGGGAACACACTCATCCCTCCATGCAGAGCAGCACAGGTCCTTGCTCTCAAGCCTCATCAGAAAACTGGGGGAAAGCCTTCGCTAGCCCTGCCCTCCCCCACCATGGTTTGTCATCGGTGCCTGCATTTGCAGACACCTGCCCCGGGCCAGCACTAGTTTGTTCATTAGAAAACACCTCTTCTGTTTTGAGCCTCATTTGGCTTATCAAGGTGTGAAACTCTTTCCTTCCTTACAATTGACGTTCATTTCATCACCATCCACTTAGATTTAACTCAATAAATTGTAAGCAAAAGCCATTGCTCACCCCACTTTTTTCTGATTTGTTTTCTGATTCAGTTTTCTTTCAATCAGATTATTTACTCAAGTAATTGCCTCAGAAAGGGTGCGTTGATGACCTACTTTCTGAATCCTTGCTTTCCAAAACTATCTTTCTTTGGATGTCACCTATAGCTGTCTTGTCCAAGTAAAGGATTTTCTGATATGGTCCTTTTCTTTCAGTAGTCTAGAAGCATCCCTGTACTCGTCTGCTCTGGCTGCCATAACAAAGGACCAGAGACTGGGCAGCTTAAACAGCAGAAATTTATTGTCTCATAGTCCTGGAGGCTAGAAGTTTGAGATCAAGGTGCCAGCAGGGTTGGTTTCTTCTGAGGCCTCTCTCCTGGGTGTGTAGACAGCCATCTTTTCCCTGTGTCCTCACACGGTCGTCCCTCTGTGTCTATGTCCTAATCTCCTCTTCTTATAAGAACACCAGCCATATCAGATTTAGGCCCACCCTAATGACCTCACTTTAATCACCTCTTTGAAGACCTTCTCTCCAAATGCAGTAACATCCTGAGATGTTAGAGGTTAGAGCTTCAACATATAAATTTGTGGGAGGAGGCACAGTTCAGGCCACAGCCACCCCTGCTTATAGCCTAAATGTTGAAAAAGCTGACAAAGGTATGACTTCCCTTTGCTGATATATTTGATATTTCCTCTGAAAGATATTTTTTGACTTTCCTGTTCTCTCCGTCCAGAGGTAGGTAGAGTCCTTGGTCATCTTCAGGGTTCAGACGTGTCACCAGAGTGTATCCAGACGTGTGTCTCCTTTTGTTAATGTTCCCTGGATCCACAAAGTACTTTCAATCCAAAGATGGCAACCTTGCCTCAGCCCCCGGGCACCTTGTCCAGTCACTCATTCTCTCCTGTGTGTCCCTTTCTGTCCTGTATTCTGAGCATCTCCACATGTGTCTCCAGATCTGGCTGCCATGTCCCGTCACCCCCAGCTCCTGAGGTTCCCCGACAAGAGGGTCAGACACTCCTTCCCCTAGAGGGGCTCCTTTGGGGCCTGACTGGGGAACATGCACAGGGGTCTCTCCGTGGTCCTCCAAGGCCCTGGTTGGTTTTGAGTCACATCATTGGAGGCTCTCTGGCCAACAGTCCTCAGCGGCCCCTTGGCCTCTGCGAGGCCAGCCTAGGATGGGGACACTCACTCTAAAGGCTGTGTAGGAGGGAGTAGGGCCAGAAGCTTTTTCTTCAGACACTTTTCTCCCGCTCACCTTTTCCCTCCAGGACTGGTCGGCCAACCCAATGTTTGAAAGGAAGGACAACAAGAAAGAGGCCCTGTTAGACTTGGACGGGAGGATGGCCAACCTCAACAAGCGCTACACCGCGGTCAAGGACGCCGGCCTGAAGATCCAGTCCATGGTCATGGTAAGGAGCTGCCCGGGAGGGCCTTGGAGAGGCCATGGGCTCTCAGCAGCCGGGGAGGGAGGAGGGAGAGCTCGAGGCTTCAGAAAACGTCAGGCGTCTAAGACCTTTAATCCAGGAGTCCGATCTTACAGTAGCAGACCCTGCTAACTGCTCCCCCGGAAGCCTGATTCCTCTTGTCACGTGTCTGCCCTCCTCCCCTAACGGTGTCAGAGCCCCCTCCCCCCACCCCACATGAATCGGTGTAGACAAGTGACACCTTCGTACCAAGTCCCTGGGAGAAGCTGTATCACGGCTTCCCACCCCTGAGTGTGAGGAAGGCCCAGCAGCACGGAAAGAGAGAGGAGCACGGGATGTGGGTGCCCTGTGGTGTTTGGGTGCCAACACGTTGAAACTGGGATAATGTGCGGACACGTGCTTGCTGGGCTGCCCGGCGTGAGGGTTATTCCTTTCTGCCAGCCGTCTCAAGGGTCCTTGGGCCCGGGGCCCCACAGGCATGGGCACGGTCGGAGGGGGATGCAGAATGGGAGCCTCATGCCCCTCGTAGCTCTGCCTGATTCCCAGCAGCATGGGGTTCTCACGCCTTCCTCTGTCTTCCTCCGTCCGTGGCCACTTTAGCCAGCTTGTATTTTCGCCTGTTTCTGAGGCGAATGTGAAAGGTGCAGCTCTGCGTTGGCCTGGAAAGGAGAAAACTGCCCGCCCCCCCCCCCCCACCGAGCTCAAGATATTTTCAGGACAGTTTTTCGGGGTTTCCCAGTGCATGGTGCAAATCACTGCTATGGCCTTAAATGATGGGTCGCCACATCCAGACAGACCAGCAGGCCCCCCAGGAGGAGGGTCTGTGCTGGGCTGTTCTCATGGTCAAGTCATTGATTGGAAGGTCATTGCCCCTGTGGAGTGACTTGACTGGACCAAGAAATATTTTGTCTTGTTTCCAGATCCTCTTCCTTTCCCCTTTGCCCTGGTGCCAGAAGGGCCAACGAAATTAACGTGTTAGACTGCAAAAGGGTTATTTGGAAGAGTTAACCGATTAACCTATTAACATTACCAGATGTGTTGGAAACAACATGGGAGACATAAATCTAGCTTAGCATTGGGAAGAGGTTCACAGCACACTAGCCCAGCTGGAGGGCGAGCCAGGAGGGAACAGGAGCCCCAGTGAGGCAGAGGCCAGGGAGCAATCGACAAGGCTTTGTTATCACAACATTTGTCAGAGTCCTCTACTCCCATAATGGTCATTTGAACCATTGTTACACTGAAGTTATTTAAGCCTGTGTCTTCTCTCCCCTATTAGAATATAACTGCCTGAGGGTACAGACTGGGTCACAGTCATCTTTGTGTTTTCCTGTAGCACTCAGTGTCTTACAGTTTCATCTATCCACCCACCCACCCACCCATCCACCCA
>NW_021703786.1:28042365-28210521 GCF_005190385.1 Monodon monoceros
CCATCCATCCATCCATCCATCCATCCATCCACCCACCCACCCACCCACCCATCCACCCACCCACCCACCCATCCACCCACCAGCTCCTGCTCTGTTCCAGACATACTACTTAGTGCTGGAGGTATAATGGTGGAAAGGACAGTCAATCCCTGTCCTCGTGATGCTTGGCATCAAGGGGAGGTACAGACCAAAGACAAAATAATTCAGAATTGTCATCTGTGCCATCACAGGCACAAATAACAAATTGCTAGAGGGAACACAGGTCGGGGGGCAGGGACAGGAACCAAACCTGAGATGAATGGGGGCTAGTCAAGAAGGGCCTTTGTGAGGAGCTGACATTTGACCTGAAACCTAAAAGATGAGAAGAAGCCACACCTGGCATGAATGGGAGGGAGCAGCCTACAGGAAGAGCCTGGAGGGTTCAAGAAGCCAAAAGCAGACCACTGTGTGTGGAGGGTGTGAATGAGGATGAGGGTAGCCCAGGGAATTGTTGAATAAATTGCCTAAAGAGGGAACAGGTGGACCAGTGAGACGACAGCCAGCCATGTGGTTCTGTTTGCAGGAAAATGCGGAACTCTTCAGAGCGAACACGACGAGCCAGTCCTGGAAGGATTATGTCAACTACGTTGACAGCATGGTCTTGGATGAATTTGACCATTTCATTCGCAAGTCTCTAAATCACCTAATGGACAACATGGTTGTAGATGTAAGTTACAAATGTGAGATATATATATGCATATACATATATGTGTATTATGATATTATAAATATGAGAAAGGTTGACGCTGGAATGTATAATCTGTGGTTTCCTGATGAAAGAACAGACTGTCATGTTACAAATGAACAGACTTATTAAAGTCTTCCCAAGGTGACCAACTTGTCCCGATTTTAAACCTGAAAGTCCTGCGTCCCGGGACCCTGCTCAGTCCCAGGTGCTCAGGACATCTGGCCCTTAAATATGCTGCGGCGTAAGTGGGCTATAGAACACGTACAGGGATCTGAGTTGTCCTATGCTGCTGCCAGGTGAGGAAAAGCAGGTACCACTGCCCCCTCCTTATGCTGATTGGGGGTGGGAGGTGCCCTCCTATCGGCAACATCAGCCACCAGCCCGCTCAACCCTCTGCTGAATTGAGTAGAAGCTTAAACCAGGTCAGCACTGTGGCTTTGCTGGTTAACTGCATCCCAGCCTGTTCTCCAAGAGCTATTCCCTGCCCATGTCCTTTTCACTACAGTGGTTCCCAAGTGATTTTGAATACTGCCAGGAGGGCAAGATGAGAGACACTCTCCCCGCCAAAGCCTACCCGCAGGAAAGGATGGTGGGCACTGCAGTGAGATGCCCTTACACAAGCTGCAGAGGGCGCTTGTCCCCAGAAAATCACAGACCCCAGATTCTGTTGATGAAAGTAGTCGGCATTACCAACTGTTAAGTCTCACCAAGCAAGGCACAGTGACACGGTATCAGCAATGAAGGTAGCTAATTTATAGTAAACTTATAAACTAAATTATCACTACAAAGAGAGGAGAGTCACAATCAAAAGCATGATGAGACCCTGATAACAAAGCATCCTCAAAAAATCCCAGGGAGTCCCCATATTTGTGAGTGGCCAAGCAGCGGAAGCGGACCCCTGAGTCAGAGGCTTTAGAAAAGCCTGGTCCCCTGAGTTTGTGACAACAGACCTCTCCCACTTAGCAACTCACTCAGGCACTAGTGCAGACCCCGCCCTACTCAGTCATAGAACCAGGGGTCTCTCAAGCCAGCCACCCACAGGGCCAGCATGGGACTACGTTTGGAGGAAGATCAGTGGCCGTAGAGCAGGTCCCGAGGCCACCCGTGGGCTTTGGCCCGCACTTTGAGACTCGCCGGTATGTTGGGCGAGCCTCTACCCTGTTCCCTTACACATGAGGCTGCAACTCAGCCTTGCAGCCTCACAAGAGGGATCCTCACAAGAGGGAATAGACAGGCTTATGGCGTGTGTGCTTTAGAAACAGAACCTCCAAGGGACGTGAGGGCTTGTCCTTTCTGGAGCTCAGCGGAGACCATCCTGCCTGTCTGTGACACTCCCTGCCCCTGCCCCACTGAGCACTGTGGCCACAGCTGCTGACACACCTGAGACAGCCACTACCCCACGTGCTCTATGTGTTAGTCGTCCCTCTAGTCCTCACGGTAACCCAAAGAGATGGGGACAGTGATTGCCTCTGTTCTATAAAGCAGCTGTACTCATTTTGTATATTTGGGGAAACTGGGAAGCCGAGGGTCTCGCCCAAGGCCACGCAGCTAGACAGTAGCAGATATGGGCTTTGAACGGAGGTAACGGGTCTCCTCGGCACTCACGATCACTGCTGTATCCCGCCCTGGACACCCAACCTGCATTTGGCCCGATGGCGTTGCATTTGGTTGTGTAGTTCTCGCTCAAGGGCCCTCAGGAAGTGCGTTCTCTGCAGTGGCCCCAGCCAGCAAGGGTTAGCCATATACCTTGTCTGGTGCTGGGGTGAACATCCGGGCACCGAAAATGGTTCAGCCGAGGGCAAGTCTTTGACCCCATGACGGCCTGTTTCAGGAGAGCATCGCACCGCTGTTTGAGGTCCGCATGGAGCTGGACGAGGATGGGCTGGTCTTCAATCCATCCCTGGAGGTGGGCGGGGACCAAGGCTTCCTGGCGCTGATCGGGAGCCTGGTCACTGACATCTACAATGCAGCCAAGCTCATCCCCAGGCTGGCCAAGGGCAGGATGAACTACAAGGTCAGTCTGGGCTTGGTATGGCCCCACCCCTTTCCCTGCCACCAACTGCTACCCCTAATGGGTCCTGAAGGTGAAGAGGAGCCCAGAGGCTTCCATTCCATCGGGTTCCCCAGGACAGTGGCCCGGATTTCTCTCTCCACTCCTGAGATCCCATCTTTCTCCCCAGAGCGGCTTCTCGTCGGTCGACCTGGTTTTCATTCCCCTGATGGCTCCCCACCCCCAATAAGATGCCAAGTGTGCATCCCCAACCTCACTGGTACTTCACTCCCTCCCGTAATTTAAACCCTGTGATCCTCTGACCATGCAGGCTCTTTGACAAATGCGCCTTGCATGGGCTCCCGCACCCATTTGCTCTGAATGCATTAAACACCTAATGTGCATCTGACACGTAAAATGCAGTCAGATCAGATCCTGGGGATGCAAAGGTGTGGGAAATTCAGCCCCACCCCCCGCCAAAGGGAGGCCTGAGAAGGTGTGTTTGTCAGAGCATGGTTTGTGGGGCAGTTAAACAAAAATTGGAAAAGACCTAAATGACCATCAAACACAGGTGTCCTTCGGTAGATTCCGGCCCATCCAGACAAAGGCATCCGGATGAGTCCCAAAAGGGAGCCCGGGATGGAAAGCTGCTCGTGACACGTTTGTTATTAAGTGTTTAAGTTGCGGAACAATGTTTAGAATGTGATTTCATTCGTTTAAACAAAACAAAAGCCTGCCCTCCTATGAATACACTCCAAACTGTTAAGAGTGCTTGCTTCTGGGAAACAGGATCGGGGTGAGGATGGTAGGAGGACAGGGGATGCCAAGGGAGCTTTTTATTTTATGTGCTTCTGCCTCATTTGAACTTTTTGATAATGGGCGCGTATTATTTGTAATAACAAATATTTACAGCAAGATGCTCTGTGCTGTTAGGGACAGAGGTATGTGTGCATACGTGTGCATGTGTGAGTGAATGTAGTGATGTGAGGACATGAGGAAATACCTGGCAAGGTCAAGGACAGCTTCCCAGAGGAGCTGACGCGCGTTCTGAGTCTTGAAGGGTGGAAGGGGATTTCCAGGCAGAGAGAATGGCTTGAGGATTCCTGAGCCGCAAAAAGGTGGTATTTCTGGCCCAAGTGCACGCAGCAGGCTGTTCCACAGCTCAGAATAAAGTGAACTATGCCACCAGTGGTCAGCCCAAGAATACACGCAGCACAGAGCTGGACTCCCACGTGTGCTCCAGAATCTGATAGGATGCGCATCCGGGGCTCCTGCACCCACCCCGGGGTCCTGAGGGGCTTGGCATGATGAACAGGACAGAACAAAGCAGAATAAGGGTCCCGGTGATCAGGCCGTACCCCGGGCTGTGCACGCCCCGCTCTGGTCTCATTTGTATCCATGAGATTTTAATTTACAGAAGTGACCGAGTGACTACATGGAGAGGTCAGTGCCATTGACAGAAAACGTTAATGTCACTCACAGTTCCCCTGGAAAGGAGAAGCACGGCTGGCTACTCAGGGTCTCGGGGGAGGCAGCAGGTTTGGTCAGAAAGCAGAAGCAGGACGGAGGGCGAAGCCCAGGCCAGAGGCTTTGCTGGGGTTTCTGCGGGAAGGCGAGACAGGACCAGGGAAACAGCTCGGGGCCAGCCACTCTGCACATCGGCGGCTCAGGGCTATGGGGGTCGTCTCCAGTTATCTGGTACCTGGCCCTGGGTGATGGGGCAGGGGGAACATGGGCTTGGAGTGTGAGGGTTAGTTAGATAAAGTAGGCGGTTGGGGGATTGGCTGGTTTTCACGTGAAAGGTGTGCTCCCATCCCAGCCCTTTGCTCTCTTAGAATTGGCTGGCCCTGCGAGGGGCAGTCTCTCCCCAGCCAGCAAGATTTTTTAAGATGCCAAAGCTTCTTAAGATACAGGAAATTTTAAAAACATGGTTAATACACACCCTCCACCTTGAGATTCTCCAGTTACATAAGGCAATTGCTCCCTTTTCGCTAACACCAATTTGGGTTGGGTTTTCTGTCACTTGAAACTCAGAGCATCCTGTCCAGCCCGGGCCTCCCGTGCTCCTACTCCGGCCATCATGTGGTCTCCACGCAGGTCCTCACACACCTGCTTCCCTCCCAGCACAGGGCCTTTGCACGTGCTGTGTTGCTACTCTTGCTCTTTACCTACAGTCCATCAGCTCTCAGACCAATGGTCACTTCCCCAGGGAGCGTTCCCCAACCTCCTCCCTGTTACACCTGAATGCAAGGGTCAGAGTCATGATGTCTCGTTTCTGTGATTTTTTTGATGAACATCTGACCCCACTCCTGGGCTGTCTACATCACGTGAGCCCTGTCGACACCCCTAGGGCCCCCTCCCCCTGCGTGCACACAGCAGATTCTGAGTAACTACTTAATGAATGAAGCCACGTGGGTCATCCTGGAGTTTGCCTGGCAAAAGTCACGTCCAGTGTATCTTCTCACGGGAGAACATTGCAAACATTGTTTGCAGATGTCCCTGCGTCCCATCTAGAGAGGTTAGCCACACTTGCACCAACAGGGAGCCACTCTCCAGGGCGGGGAGACCACGGGTGAAGCGCTCACCCATCTGCGCCCCTCCTGCCCCTTGCAGACCGACCTGGAAGACATGACCGACCTCATAGAGATGGGGGAGGAGCTGTCCAACCTGGTCATCAGCGCCATAAAGGAGGCTGAGGAGTACCAGGACTCCTTCGAGCGCTACGCCTACCTGTGGATGGACGACCCCCAGGAGGTCATGAAGAGCTTCCTCATCTATGGCCGCGCCATCAGCCCGGAGGACTGGGACCCCCAGGCCGAGGAGACCCTCCCCAAGATGCCGCCTACCCTCGCCCAGTTCCAGCAGCAGGTGTGTGTGAACCTCACCCACCGGCTTCCTCAACTCCAGAATCCCTGCCATGGAGGGGCACTGGACTTGATTTAAAACTTGGGTGAACATTGTTTTTACATTTTTATTTATTTATTTATTTATTTATGGCTGCGTTGGGTCTTTGTTGCTGCACGCGGGCTTTCTCTAATTGCGGCGAGCGGGGGCTACTCTTCATTGTGGTGCGTGGGCTTATTGCGGTGGCTTCTCTTTGTTGTGGAGCACGGGCTCTAGGCTCGTGGGCTTCAGTAGTTGCAGCACACAGGCTCAGTAGTTGTGGCTCGCGGGCTCTAGAGCGCAGGCTCAGTAGCCGTGGCGCACGGGCTTAGTTGCTCTGCGGCATGTGGGATCTTCCCAGACCAGAGATCGAACCTATGTCCTCTGAATTGGCACGCAGATTCTTAACCACTGTGCCACCACGGAAGTCCAGGGTGAACATTTTTTAAATGTAAGTTTTATTATAATTCAAGTATGGAGAGACCAACAGATCAGCAGACGCCTGCTGTGAAAAGAGAGGTTGTGACTCGTGGCTCCCAAGAGGAGGGGGGCACTCCATGCCATGCAGGGCCACGTAGGGCCACGCGGGGAGGCACCAGTGTCGGGCAGGAGGCTGAGGGAATGAGGGGAAAGCGTGGCTGAGAGCCTGAACTGTGGTCTTCATGGGGAAGAATGGGCAAGGCAGGGCAAGCAGGCTTAGGATGGGCTAGTTTGGATCATTTCAGTGATTCAGGGGCGTACTGGCTGTCCCGGGTTGTCAGGAACCTGGCCCTGGGGTGATTAGGGCAGGTGGACAGTGGCCTGGAGTGTGAGAGCCCCATAGAGGAGGCGGTTGGGTTGTGAGCTCTGGTTGGTTGTTTGCATATGAAAGGTGTGGTCCGGGGGGGGGGGGTTGTCTGCCATCTCTAGGACTTAGCCAGCCAGGGGGCAGGGGCAGTCCCTCCAGGGTCAGCGAGACCCCCAGTACCAGAGCTTCAGTAATATAGAGCATGATGGGAATTCCCTGGCAGTCTGGTGGTTAGGACTCAGAGCTTTCACTGCCATAGCCTGGGTTCGATCTCTGGTCAGGGAACTATGATCCCACAAGACGTGCAGTGCAGCCAAAAAAACCAGGATATAGGACATGAGAAAACATAGTGAACTTACAAAACTTCACCTCTTTTCCTGAAGCTCAGTGAGGGTGACCCAGCCACAGGGAGATGCACATGGGGTGGGGGGACAGCTGGCTGGTGGAGCTTGAGAGCCCAAGGACGTGCAGCAGCATAGAGAGTTAAGGGATGCCCCATGGGTGCCCGGGACCCCATTCACCCCTTGAAACTTTTGGCCCCTGCTGGCCTTGCTTGATGACGTCCCTTTTTGACAGGCCGTCCCGTGTCGGGGATAGACTGCTGGGCCGCAGGGCACCCCGGGGGAGCTGGGAGAAGGAAACTAGTGCCTCGTAAGGGCCTCCCACACACACACATGCTGTGCTGGCCCCAACCCCTGGCCCCGGCAGCCCGACAGGTGAACGGGGTTGTGTCTTCCAGATCAACTCCTATGAGAAGCTGTATGAGGAGGTGTCCAAGTGTGAGGACACCAAGGTGTTCAACGGCTGGCTGCAGTGTGACTGCCGGCCCTTCAAGCAGGCCCTCCTCAACACCACCAAGCGCTGGAGCCTCATGTTCAAGCGGCACCTGAGCAACCACGTGGTCAACAGGTGGGCACCAGGACCGCTGGCCTGACATTGATCATGCCCCAGAGAGCTATGTGCGAGGGGCACCTGCAGGCGGCCTTCCGTGAAGTGTCGGTTGGACACTCCTCCCCCAAACCGGGTGGCTGTTGGGGTGAAGGTCAGGCTCAGAGGCCGGCAGCCCCACGGAGGGTGGGTCCCAGCAGGAAGGTGTCACCTGGCAGGGCGTGGAGGTCCTGGTCCCTCGGTCATTGCTTCTTTACTGAGCACTTACCGTGTCTGGGCGACAGATGCCAAGGAACCCTTCAGGAGCCCTGAGTCGGGCAGGGAAGCCTGGCGTGAAACGTGCCGGTGGTACCTGTGCAGTTACAGGTGGGGTCGGGGCCGGGAGGGGCGTGGAGCCAGGAGAGCGTGTAATCCAGCTCCTCTGTCCGGGAGGCCCAGCAAAGGCTGCCCTGAGACGTGGCTCCATGCGGTACTCACCGACCAGTCGAGTCGGTGAGGCACAGGGGTGCTGGGCAGGCACCCATCACAGGCGGCCTCTCACCCACCAGCCTCGCAGACCTAGAAGCCTTCATGAAAGTCTCCAGGGCGGGCTTGATGAAGCCTCTCAAGGAGGGGGATTATGACAGCCTCGTGGAGGTGATGGGGCATCTGATGAAGGTCAAGGAGAGGCAGACGGCCACCGACAACATGTTTGAGCCCCTGAAGCAGACCATCGAGCTGCTCAAGTCCTATGGGGAGGAGATACCCGAGGAGACGCACGTGAAGCTTCAGGTAAACAGGCCTGGGGGGCCCCCGCTGGGGGAGCTGAAGCTGCGGGCAGGGCCAGAGGAGGGCGGGCTCTTGTGCCGGAGCCTGCAGGCTAGACCTCCTCTTCTAGACATGGGGTCCCCGTGGAATGGCAGGGTGGGAGGACAGGGCTCTCTGGAGACGAGGGGACAGTGAGGCGGCCTCCAGAAGGGGGGAGGGCAGTAGCTCTTCCATTTGATTGGAGTTTCAGTGGATAAAAAGTGCCTTCGAGTCCCACACCTCCTCCTGAGCGCAGTAGGAGCCTGGGCACGAGGGATGGGGGACCAAGAATGGGGTCAGCAGAGACCTGACTGGGTGAGGGCGCCCCAGGAGGGCAGTGGGGCAGCTGCTCTGGGAATCCCCCAACCCAGAAGGCCCGCAGCCGGCCCCGGCCCCGCGTGGGACAGGTGGGCCACAGCAGGGAGGCTGAAGGGGACTTCCAAAAGCCCAGTGCTTTACAGCTAATTCGCAGAGCGCCAGCTGTCGGTGTCAGAGCAGCTGTATGTGCAGCTGGGTCCTGAAGCCACCGCCCAGCCACCCCCCTGGAGTTTGTCTCCTCCCAGACCTGGCTGCCTGCCCCCCCCTTCTCTGCCCTGGCTCTGGGACTGGTCAAACAGGCCTGACTCCCCCTGCCGGGAGGCACTAACTCCAGCCAGTGCCCAAGACCCCACAGCACAGGGGTGACAGGATTGTGTGTCGATTGTGTGTCGGTGGCCGCCGTGATCTCCGCGGTGATCTCATGCTGCCCAGGCCCTGCTTTAGAGCACATTGTGTTTTGCCCCAGCTGCCCCGCCCAGGGCTCAGCTAAGGACCAGGATTCGAAGCGTTTGTGGCCGGGCCCCAGGGGCTCCAGGGCTATGGACAGGGCGAGCGGTGAGATAAAAATTCTGAAAAACATTTGAGGTGTGTCGCTGCCAACAGACTGTTAGTTAATTGTAGAAGAATGTGAAACAATGTCTATTTGTGGGTAAAGAATTTGGGGGCTGGGATTTTTTTCTTTAAAATATTTTATAATAAGTACAATATTTGCCCAAGTGTGGAGAACTTCGAAAATACAAAAAGTCGTCTGATTGCTAAAGCCATTCTTGCCATGACAAAATCGTAGAAACGGAGGACAGGTTAGTGGCTGCCCAGGTTGGGGCGGGGGGCCGTGCTGGGTGCAGGTACAAGGAGGTAACACTAGACAGTTCCTTCACCGTGATGGACAGCAAGGTATGTGGATCGCGGCGGGGGTTATGGGACTCTATACATGAGGTAGAATTGCCTAGGACTGCACACGCTCACGACGCATGCACTCACACGCACACACATGTGCATGCATGCACACAACACACGCGCACATGGATTCAGCTTAAAACACAGGGTGAAAACCGACAGGTTCCATCACCTGCTAACAGAAACGCCCCAGTGTCAGATGCCGGTTTGGGTATCGAGCCTCCACTTTGTGAGATGCCACCACCAGGGGAGGCTGGGGGCGGGCACACAGGACTCTCTGTGCTATTTTTGCAACTCCCCCTGAGTCTGTAATTATTTCACAGTAGAAAATTTTAAAAATAGCAGAAAAAGGAGTGGTCCTTGGCCTTTGCCTGTGTAGGAACTGCCGGAGCAGTGGACCAACACCAAGAAGCTGGCCATCCAGGTGAAGCAGAACGTGGCACCCTTGCAGGCCAACGAGGTCAGCATCCTGCGACGGAGGTGCCAGCAGTTCGAGGTACCACGGCCTCGGGGCGGGGCGGGGCGGGGCGCGGCATGCACCGCAGCTGGGCCCTGGGGCGGGAGCCTGATGGCTTCCACGTGGTCCTCCTGCAGCTCAAGCAGCACGAGTTCAGAGAGAAGTTCAGGCAAGAAGCCCCGTTCAGCTTCAGCGACCCCAACCCCTACAAGTCCCTCAATAAGGTACTTCTGCTCAAGGAGGAGATGGGGTAGTAACTCTGGGGACCCTGATGCTTTCTCATCCTTCCTCAAGCTGTCATTCTCATGAGCCCAGAAACGTGGCCTTGATGGGACTGGGCTCAGGGCCGTACCCGTGTGTGTGCGTGTGTGTGCACATCTGAATATCCTACAAGCCTCACAAACCCACCCTGCGGCTCAGCCCCTCCCTCTCCTAGGTCCCCACGTTCAGCAGTTTGCTGTCCCCTCGGGCTTTGCACTCACCCTGCTCCCTGGCGCCTTCTTCTCCCTGACTCGCCACGTGCAGCTGGTGGCCAAGCCTCACCTGTGTCCCCTGGTTCCCACTGCCCAAGTTCATGGTCAGTGTCCAACGTGCAAGCTCCACGGCCCCGGACCGGGCAGCCCATTCAGGCTAAGGCCCCATGGACTTCCACCTGGCAGGGGCGTTTGGGGTACATGGGGCCTGGGGGGCCCCCAGGAGCACAGGGGGGTACTGCAATGCTCCCGGCACAGTGCTCAGCCCCCACTGTGCCCGGGCCCCAGCCCACACCTCGACCACACTCTGCAGTACCACAGGCGTGAGCGCAAGGGCACCCCAAGATGTCCTTTAGGGCCACCCCACAGTTTCCCTCCCCGAGCCTCTGCTCTTTCCCCTGCTCAGCCTCGAAGCCCACCCTTCCCAGAGGCCAAGATCCTGCCCTCTCTCCATGGGCATTTTCTCAGTCACGCCCCCAGCCCAGAGCAGAGACGCCACCATTCTCTCCTTCGAGCCCCCCGAGCACTTAGCCGTGGACGCAGGCTAGGTTCTTTGAAGAGCTCCCCTGTCAAGTCTGTTTAGGAACCACGTCCATGGTGAGAGAGGCCCGCAAGGCAGGGTGCAAACACTCGGGACCCCCCTGTGTACCCAGTCGAGCGTGGTACACACTCCACACCAAAGCTTTCGCAGCTGCCCGCGCTTAGTCGTGTGGCTCAGGACGAACCTTTTTTCCTCCTCATTGCTTATCTAGATTTTTCTAGTTTTCAAAGCAATCAAGCATTACTTATATACATTTTAATACAATACAAATATATACAGTGAGAGAATGGGGGAGGTTCTGGGAAGTCAGAAAATGTTAGGAGGAAGTCTGGCGTTCATGCAACGTCCATTAAGAGTCAGTCCTCACACCTGAGCTCGCCGAGATGACCCACCCTCCCATCAGAGGAGAAGCTGGGGGCGGGCGGGGAGGCCGCTGCCCTCCCAGCTGGAAAGTTTGCCACCACCCTGTATGCGTGGTGTTGGCTCTGGGCTTCACGGGGACGTGGCGGGGGAGACAGGGAAGGCTCCGCCGAGCGCCGGCACCCTGTTCACCAGCTTCTGCGTGCCCCCAGCAACAAAAGAGCATCGCAGCCATGGAGGGCGTCATGGAGGCTCTGTGCAAATCCGGGAGCCTGTTCGAGGTCACAGTGCCGGACTACAAGCAACTCAAGGCTTGTCACAAAGAGGTCCGCCAGCTGAAGGAGCTCTGGGACACGATCATCATGGTGAGGGGGGCGCCAAGCCTCAGGGGACGGGATTGGGGGGGGGCTCCACGGGCAGCATCCCAGCACCAAGAGGGGGCGCTCCCGTTATCCTTCCGTAACAGCCGCCTCTGATGGTTGATGGAGGCAAAAAGACGAGTAGGAAGCCTCACTGCTCCTGGTATCAAGGCTGTGTGTCCACAGCGGAGGTGCGCGTGTTCGCTCCCCAGTCTCACCTCTTGGCTCCTGTATTTCCAGAGATATTTTAGCTCTTCTCTCTTTTTATTTTTCATTTCATTTTATTTTATGTTGGAGTATAGTCAATCAAGTGTTGTGTTAGTTTCAGGTGTACAGCAAAGTGGTTCAGTTATACATACACATGTATCTATTCTTTTTTTTGGAGGGGGGGCAAGGAATAGCGACTTTATTTGGAAAGCCAGCAGACCGAGAAGATGGCCCACTAGTGTCCCAAAGAACCTTCTTACCCGAGTAGAATTCAGGCTTCTTGTATACTAAAAGGGGAGAGGGTGTGGCTGGTTGTTGCAAACTTCTTGGTGCTGGGATCCTTTGTTCTTGCAGCTGTCCACATAGTTCTGGTCGCAATGTTGACCTCCAACAAGACAAGTGTTATTTTCTGTTCTGAAACTTTTTAATCTCTTTATGAATGGAAAAGTGTTATACCTTTAAAGGTCAAGCCCGGGAATATTTCAAGCTATAGGTGACATTCTTTTACAAAGGTGCAGACCCAGTAGGACCATGTATCTATTCTTTTTCATATTCTTTTCCCATTTATCACAGAGTATGGAGAGGAGTTCCCTGTGCTAGACAGTAGCTCCTTGTTGGATATCTTTTTTTATATATATATAGACAATGGCTTAATTTTATTTTTAAAATTTTTTTTTGGCCATGCCACGAGGCATGCAGGATCTTAGTTCCCCAACCAGGGATCGAACCCGTGTCCCCTGTAGTGGAAGCACAGAGTCCCAACCACTGGACCACTAGGGAAGTCCCTGGTTATCTTTTTTTTTAGAGAAATTAAAGTATTTATTCCATATACAATTTAGGTTTTTTTTAACTTTTTATTTTATATTGGAGTATAGCCAATTAACAGTGTTGTGAGTTTCAGATACACAGCAGAGCGACTCAGCCATACGTATACAAGTATCCATTTTATTTGTTTTGTTAATATATTTATTTTTGGCTGCGTTGGATCTTCGTTGCTGTGCGCGGGCTTTCTCTAGTTGTGGTGAGCGGGGGCTACTCTTTGTTACGGTGCGCGGGCTTCTCATTGCGGTGGCTTCTCTTGTTGCGGAGCATGGGCTCTAGGTGCGCAGGCTTCAGTATTCGTGGCACTTGGGCTCAGTAGTTGTGCCTCTCGGGCTCTAGAGTGTAGGTTCAGTAGTTGTGGCACATGGGCTTAGTTGCTCCGCAGCATTTGGGATCTTCCCCGACCAGGGCTCAAACCCATGTTCCCTGCATTGGCAGGCGGATTCTTAACCACTGCACCACCAGGAAAGTCCCTACACATATCCATTTTAAATACAGCAGTGTGTACCTGTCAATCCCAAACTCCCAATCTGTCCCTCCCCGCTCTTTCCCCCTGGTGACCATGAGTTCGTTCTCTAAGTCTGTGTTAGCTCTTCTCTCTTGTGCTCTTGAACGAACTTCAGAGTCTCTGAAAAATCCTCCTCCCTCCAAAAGAAAACTCTTACAGCTGTAGCTAGAGGTAAATCTACTCCATGAGCGAATCCGGGGAGAATTCCCCTCTTGACAGCCATGTTCACTGTCCCCACCCAGGAGCAGGCTCTGTCTTGTCAGTTATCTTATTTTTTTTATTGCATCATAGTGAAATGCTGTAAATGTCTTCATCCTGACCATGCTGAATCTACCTATTTCTCACAGAGAGGGGGAAAAAATCTTTGGAGCCCCAGGCTACCTCACAACCACCCGCAAAGAGAGAGAACCCATTGATGCCTCTCGATGCTTTATTTTTTTCGCAGTTCACTGAATTCAAGTCTCTTGTGCATGAACGACATTACTGAACAGTCGGTGAAGTCAGAGCAGGATGCTGCACTTTCCCTCGATAAACAACACTTAGCGCAGACCCAAGAATACAGGTTACTTTTCCCAGGAGATAACGATAAGCATTTCTGGTCAGGGTGTTGCAAGAAAAATTCTCCAAAACAAACTAGCCAGGACAATTGTATGATAACGGATACAGAGCAGCTTAAACGCACCAGAAAGGGCCATCAATTCCTGTGGGGATTAAGGTTTCGAGTCTTGGGATCTGCAAGGTAACTCTCTTGTAAACACCCCAATTGTTTGTCTTTATCTGACACGGATGTCTGTCAAGACCGTGTCTTTCCACCCCAAGCCTGTCTCAGCAACCTCTGACCCCCTCCAGGACCAGCCCGTCCAGCTTCACAGATGTTCTCAGCCTACCCTGAATTAAAGACTGTGGCTTCACAGGGCTCTGTCTCCACTCTTGGTAGCATTGTCTCCCAGTAGTGCCTGTGTCTTGTTTCATCCTTTCGTGAGTGAAATATCTCCTGGTGTGTTTAATCAGTCAGTATAAGCTAGGTTACTCTGCAGTGACAGACAGCCCTAAAACAAAACAAAACAAAACAAAACAAAAAAAAACTGTGTGTAGTTAACCACAGACATGTATTTCTCATTCACGCAAAGTCCACACTCCAGTTCCAAGCAACCCTTGGGCAGCTCAGTGCACGCATCCACCATTGCCAAGGCAGACGGAGGGAACTGGGGGCCAGGCGTTGGCAATCCAGTGCTTCTGCCCCCAAGTGTCGGGCATCACCCACATTCCATTGGTCGAGGCAACTGACGTGGCTGCACCAAGAAGTGGGACAGAACTAGATCCTGGTGAGCAGTGACAAGGCCCACGTTTTGCCAAAATATCTCTTAACTGCTGACTTTTAAGTTGAATCTTTTATGATGGAACTGGGTTGTTGGTTTTTTTTTCCCCCTTGTATCCACCCTCTTTACCAAGCTCTGTCATTAGTTCTCAAGACTCATTGGATTTTGCTTCCTGAGAGCAATGGCAGGAAGGTGGCACAGGTGCCTTCCTGAAGTGTCCCCAGTAGAGGAGACAGTGAGAGTTTCCATCTCAGGTCAACACCAGCATCGGTGACTGGAAGACCACCAAGTGGAAGAATATCAACGTCGAGCAGATGGACGTAGACTGCCAGAAGTTCACCAAGGCCGTGAGGTCCCTGGACAAGGAGGTGAAGGGCTGGGATGCCTTCGTGGGGCTGGACAACACCGTGAAGAACACGATTGCGTCCCTGCGCGCCGTGAGTGAGCTGCAGAACCCCGCCATCCGGAACCGCCACTGGCAGCAGCTCATGCAGGCCACCCAGGTACCGAGCCTCGGGGGGAGGAGGGCGCTGCTCCTTGGGGACTCGCTACAGGATGGGCGGGGCTGACGCTGATAAAGCCGGCTTTGAGCATGCTTGGGCTCTGCGCTCAGAGGGGCCCCGCTCTGGGTTGGATGCTCTGCTGTCACCATGTTGAAGTCCTTAATAATTTTTTAACAAGGGACCCCATCATTTTCATTTGTACCAGGCCCCTCAAATTATGCAGCCAGTTCTGGTTGTAAGGTGAATGTCCCCGGGGCTAAGGAAGTTTGGGGCGGAGGAATAGCTCCCCGGGTCCCCCACGCGCCCCAGGAACACAGAGTCCTAGCACCCAATTTTTCCCAGGGATATCCCCCAGTGGGGGGTCACTGGCCTTGACACTCACAGAAGGCAAATAGGAACATCCCCACCGTCAGCAAACATTGAACAAAACTCTGTGGAACGGCTACTCTACAGAGGCCCCACGTAGATGCCAAGGATGCAGAGAGACAGAACACGGGCCCTGCTCTCAGGGAAGCAAAGGAAGAAAGAACAGCGTGGGTCACGGTGTTTGGGACGCCGAATGGGGTGCTCAGGGGTGGTTCTAGGAGCATAGAGTAGGCAGTCATCTCCATGGCGAGGGAAGGGCAGGAACGGCTTCAGGAGCACACGGGATGTGGCCTGGGCCCTGGTGGGGAGAAACAGACGAGCAGAAGGGTTATCCTGAGCGCTGAGACCGCTGGCCAGCAGGCTCGTGTACCCCATCCAGGGCCTGGGAGAGACCCCCAGGCGGTGATCAACAAGCAGCTAAAACGTCCCAGGAACTGGGCATCACCGAGGACTGTTGAGACCCGGGCAGGTATTTTTCCAGCCATGATTGAGAGACACTCGATTCCATCACTTGGTTAAACCAATTTCCATGGCAGGCTTGGAATCGGGGCCTGGAAACGTCTGTCTATGTGACAGCGAGAAGGATTTGAGGACTGGGTGACACCATGAAAACACCTGGTATTGTTACTGGAGTAATAGTACCTGTGACTTGGCCACAACTGTTACTAACACGGCAGCTTCCTGAGGTGGTGGATCAGGTCCTGCGACTGCTGTAACAAAGCCCCACACCGTGGGGGGCTTAAAACCTCAGAAGTGTAGTCTTCCCTGGCTCTGGAGGCCAAAAACCTGAAATCAAGGTGTCGGCAGGACCGTGATCCCTCTGGCAGTCTAGGCGAGGGCCCTTCCCTGCCTCTCCCAGCTTCTGGTGGCCCCAGGTGATCCTTGGCTTGTGGCCGCATCCCTCCAATCCCTGCCTCAGTGGTCACGTGGGCTCTTCTGCATTTCAAATCTCCCTCCCCTTTCTCTGATGAAAATACCTGTCATCGGATTTAGGTTCTGTGCAGTTGATCCAGGACGATTTCATCTCAAGATCCTTAACAGCTGCAAAAACTCTATTTCCAAATAAGGTCACATTCTGAGGTCCAGGTGGACATGAATTTGGGGGGACACTATTCAATTCCCTATCAGTGGATTCTGCTGTTACCAGTTTGACAGGGAGGAGAGGCGAGGCCTGGAGACGTGACTGCCCAAGTCACGGAGCTTCCAACTGCCCCCGCCATGGCCTGGGTTCCTCCCTCGCCTGCCTCTCCATGAAGGACAAAGCTGTCCCTCAACGGGAGAACACGTGACCTTACGTGGAACGTGCCCCTTTTTTTCTTCCTGTAGGTGAAGTTTGAAATGTCAGATGAGGCCACCCTGGCGGATTTACTCCAGCTGAACCTACATCAATACGAAGACGAGGTCCAAAACATCGTAGACAAGGCTGTGAAAGAGTCTGGCATGGAAAAGGTAGCCTTTGTTGACAGCAAAGTGCGTTTTGTAGGGGATGATGCTGAACCCGACCCACCTGCCTAACCCTACTGAACTCTCCTCCCCTACGAATCACCCTCACTTGTGGTCCATCCTGCCTCGGCCTTCTGAGAAGCTGAAGGGGGGGCGGGGGCAGGAGGGCCGGCCATCAGCCAGTACCCGGGGCAGTTCCAGGACACACGGAAAGTCTGGCTGACTCCTTTGCGATTCAAACCTCTCTCCTCACCTGTTTTTTGAGTTTGAGTTGTCACATTTTGGCTTTCTTTTTTTTAACAAACGTATTGAGCTCTAAATCACATACCATACCATTCACCCATTTAAAGTGTACAATTCAATGGCTTTTAGCATATTTACAGATATGTGCAACCATCACATATCACATATTAGAATTAGTCAATTTTAGAACATTTTTGTCTCCTCAAAAAGCAATGAAACCCAGACGCTTTAGCTGTGCCCCCCCCCCCATCTTCTCATACCCCCCACCCCAGCTCTAAGCAACCACGAGCCCACTTTCTGTTTCTATAGGTTTGCCTTTTCTGGACATTTCATATAAAGGGAAACATATAATATGTGGGCTTCAGTGTCTGGCTTCTTTCACTAAGCATGTTTTCAAGTTTCCTTCATGTTGTAGCATGTGCCTGAGCTTCATTCTTTCGTATGGCCAAATAATATTTCATTATATGAATACACCACATTTTGTTGATCTGTTCATCCATTGAGGGACATCTGGGTGGTTTCCATCTGTTGGCCATTGTAAATAACATTGGCATGAACATTTTGGCTTTCTGAAAAGCGCCTCCTTTCTGAAGGGGTTCCTTCCATGTCCTAGGAAACTCTGGGTCCTTTTCAGCCCCTCATGCCAGACACTTGCTGACCCGATTTCTGTTCCCCCAAAAGGTGCTGAAAACCCTGGATAGTACCTGGTCCACCATGGAGTTTGAGCACAGGCAGCACCCGCGGACAGGCACCATGATGCTCAAGACGGATGAGGTGCTGGTGGAGACGCTGGAGGACAGCCAGGTGCAGCTGCAGAACCTGATGACGTCCAGGTACCTGTCCCACTTCCTGAAGGAGGTGACGAGCTGGCAGCAGAAACTGTCCGCTGCGGACTCGGTCATCTCCATCTGGTTCGAGGTCCAGAGAACCTGGAGCCACCTGGAGAGCATCTTCATTGGTTCCAAAGACATCCGCGCCCAGCTGCCGGAGGACTCCAAACGCTTTGATGACATCGACCAGGAGTTCAAGGTGAGCACAGCTCTCTCGCTCCTGCCTGGGCACTTTCAGAAATGGCTCCGTTGGAGAAAACAGGGCTCCTGATGCCGTGGCGGCCCCTTTCTCTTCCCAGGCCTTGATGGAGGAGGCGGTGAAAACACCCAACGTGGTCGAAGCCACCAACAAACCTGGTCTCTATAACAAACTTGAGAACCTGAAGAAGAGGTGGGTCCCACACTGTCCAGGGGAGGGGCTTCACTGTGGCAGAAACCCGAGTCATGTGCCCCTTGCTGGCCAGGACGGGGAAAGCCCCAGGTTGTGGGTTAACACATCCCCTTCCTCAGAGTGCGAGCTCTCAGGCCACATCCTGCCACGCCGGCCACAGGGCGGGCCTTCAGCCTCAGAAGAAGCATTGACTGCAGAGATTAAACTATACCCTATCATACTTGGGGACACCCACCAGGTCAGGGGCTGGCAGAGAACAAGTGTGGAAGATTTGAATCAAACTGGGGCTGTGAACAGCCTGGGCGTCTCCGGGGCTGTCCGTCTAGCGCTTGGAAGGATGGGCTGGAAAAGACCCTCTGTCGAGCAGGACTCAGCAGGCTTGTTTCCTCCCCCAAGGTTGGCCGTGTGTGAAAAGGCCCTGGCCGAATATTTAGAGACAAAAAGACTTGCTTTCCCAAGGTTCTACTTCGTCTCCTCAGCCGACCTCCTGGACATTCTCTCCAATGGAAATGACCCCGTGGAGGTGGGTGGGCCCCTGGCATTGTGAAGAGAGGCCGACCTCAGGTGCAGCCTCCAGGCTCCAGGCAGGTCCCGGCTTGGCTCCATGTCCGGGTGGCCCTGGGATGTTGGAGGAGTGTCCACAGGTGTCCCTGTGGCATTTCCACGAGGTCTTCCACACCTGAAACCACCCAGGGGCTGGGCCATGACAGAAAGACCTGGGACTGGTCTTCCCTCCCCGAGCCTCATCCGCGTCCTCTGGAAAATGGGTGAGATGCCCGTTTCTGAGAGACATGCCCGCTCATCCTAATAAATCCCAGGCGCCAGGAAGAAAAGGTCCCTTGAGGTTCCTCTTCTAAAAGAGAGGAGGGTTAGCTACCCCGGCGAAGGGAAGCGACTGTCTTATTTTAATCATGAAGTTCCAGACGCACAAGAAGGCAGCCACAGGGTGGCCCACAATTTAGGTTCTGAGCGTCTGACCTAGGGACGCGGGTCCCATGCCCGGGACAGAACCGTCTCAAGGAAAAGAAATCTTCAGGAACAGACATTCGGAAGGTTCCGCCTGAGACCAGTTTTTGCCATTAGTTGGCTAAGTGCGTTCAGTCAACATCCCAGAGGCGAGGTGGGGGCGGCAGGTATAAGCCAAAAAAAAAAAGATGCTTAAAACCACCCGAGGAAGACCCAGGCTGCATGTCTCCTGCTTTTGAACCCCTTGGCTGCAAAATCCAGTGATCCCCCCGCCCAATCCAGGTGAGCCGCCACCTGTCCAAGCTCTTCGACAGCCTGTGTAAACTGAAGTTCCGCCTCGACGCCGACGGGAAGCCGCTCAGGTTTGGCCTGGGCATGTACAGCAAGGAGGACGAGTACGTGGACTTTGACCGGGAATGTGACCTCTCGGGGCAGGTGCGTGCGTGTGCGGAGGGACACCCCCGCCCCAACCCAGGACGACAGTGCAGTGTGTACAGGGCCACACGGCCTCAGACAGGCTGTCACCCCCAGCCTGGGACCACCCCTCTCTCCTTCCCTCTGCCTCTCAGAACAAATGCTTAAGGGGCTTCTCTATAGAATTTCCAGCACAGCCTTACCTGCACAGTATGAGGTGCATTGTGAGAAAAAGAAAGAAGAGAAAGGAGGGGACGGAGGGGGAGAAAAGGTTTATTAATGCCATTGAGTCTTTATTATTTTATTTATTATTATTAATGCCAAGGGGTTAGTGTTAGCGGCACCTGCCCCCCTCTTTGAAGGGGGCCACACACACCTGAACCAGCCAGTTCTCATTCCTGCCCAGCGTAAGGGGCTTTACTGCTTTGATTTAGCAGAGGGGTCCCTTTACCTTGGGCAGCCCGGACCCCTTTCCAGCTTCCCCCCACCCCAGGAGGCTGCTCCCTTCTGCTGACAGCAAGCTTCCCGGCTGCCCTCCACGCCCCCCCTCCCCCAATCTCTTTGCCCAAGTATTGATCAAGCCTCCGAATCGATCTTGACCTTAGCCTAAGCGAAATGTAATTCAGAGGTAGGTCAGCTTGGGGGGTAAAAACCTCACGCAAGAAAACCCGAGCTCCCACAACTTGAATTCGGAGAACCTGGCCAGATGGGGTTGGCAGGCCGGTGGCAGGATCCAGTCCTCAGTTCGTTCAGATGCTTCCCACACGTGACTGCTTACAGACATAACCACGAACTACAGCGAGCTCTGCCGGCACTGTCGTTGTAGTTTAAAAGAAAAACCAGCCCAATTATCTCATTTGGGTATGTCCCCCCCAGTTGCAGTCAGCTGACGTTTCGTATTTTAAGATACACAAAGGCTCATCAGCAAGTTTGTCCACATGACGGCGTAAGACCCTGAGACGACGCACCTGGGGAGCTAGTGGGGGCTCCACTAGTAAGGGACACGGGGCAGCGGGGCTGGGGGACAGGCCCCCGCGTCTCTGCACATGAGCACCACTTCATAGGGTCAGACATAGACTGTCTTCTCCTCTTGACTTTCCTCTGGTTTCCCCTCCCTTCTCTGTGTAGAAACAGTTAATGCCCACGATGCCCAATGCAACCAGTTGTGCGGGGACAGCTGGGCTTGCTGACCACATTTTTCAAGCTGGTCATTCTTACTGCTCTGAAAACCTGGGTGTTTCTACCCCTGGGATGATAAGGAGGAGGATGACAAATGGTCATTTAATTTTTAAATGACAAAGCAAGCCATCGGAATGAGCTGTGCTCACCCCTCTCTGGTCCCTGTGGCTCCGTCCCCAGGTGGAGGTCTGGCTGAACCGGGTGTTGGACAGGATGTGCGCCACACTCCGCCACGAGATCCCGGAAGCCGTGGTGACTTACGAGGAGAAGCCAAGGGAGCAGTGGATCTTTGACTACCCCGCCCAGGTCTGAGGCTGGGTGGACGGAGCTCACCTGTCCTGGGTTAGCCACAGTGGGTGGAGAACAGCCACCTTACTGATGTGCACTCTTCTGTCACGCTGAGAACGACGCTTACGTTGGCGGGGGGCCGGGGGCCGCTCTGTTTTCAGATTGCGCTCTCGTGCACCCAGATCTGGTGGACAACCGAGGTGGGCCTGGCGTTTGCCAGGCTGGAGGAAGGCTACGAAAACGCCATCAAAGATTACAACAAGAAGCAGGTGTGTGCCCCCATCCCATGTCCATCCAAAGCTCCTTGCTCTGAGGTGCCCCCTTGTGCCACTGCCATTTCTGTGGGTCAAAAGCAACCAAATACTGGCACCCCCCCAACATCCTTCTGCCCAAGAGTAACCGCTTTAGAAGTACATGACTTTAATTCTTTCTCTTTTTTGAAAAAAATTCTATTTATTTATTTATTTATTTTTGGCTGTGTTGGGTCTTCGTTTCTGTGCGAGGGCTTTCTCTAGCTGCGGCAAGTGGGGGCCCCTTTTGATTTAACTTTTTAAAAGATTCTTGGTTAGAAATTTAGAAACTAAGGATAATTTTTAAAATAAAAACCCCACCACCCATATATAACCCCGTCAACAAATTCTTATCTAACATTCTAATCTTTTTGTGTGCATATAATCGATTCCTAGGCAAAAATATATAAACTGTCCACACAGCTTTAAAATCCTGGTTTTACGTAACGTCCGCCGTCTTTCACGGCATCCGATCTTCTTCTACACCATTTTTAGTGGCTCCTTGATATTCCATGGGGGGGCCTGTTCCCCAGCGTTCCCCACCCCCAGTTGGCGGATAGCGAGAGCTTCTTTCTGTGTCTCGTTGTTGTGAACAAGAGCACGGGGGTCTTCCCTACCCAACCGTGGGGGACCCCCCCCCCAGCCCGGAGTCCGCCCCGCGATGGGTGTCCCAGCCGAGGCGCCTTCGCTCCTGCAGATCAGTCAGCTGAACGCGCTCATCACCCTGCTCGTCGGAAACCTCAACGCCGGGGACAGGACGAAGATCATGACCATCTGTACCATCGACGTCCACGCCCGGGATGTGGTCGCCAAGATGATCACCGCCAAGGCACGGGCGCCGGGAAGGGCCGGGAACCCCGTGGGGGGCTGGTGCCTGGGACTCCCGCGCACGCCCCCATCCCAGTTATTGCTGCTTCCTCCTGGCTTGAGGGAGGCGGGCGACACTACTCCGGGCAGTGGCTACTGCCTCCTTCATCCCTTGTCTCGGCCCTGGTAAGCGACTGGACAAGCGGCCCGATCAGGGGTGCCCACGGTTCAGCGAGACTCAGTGGTGCACGGAGTTAGGCTTGACGTGGGCACCACGGGAGGAGCCAGAGGCCGGGGAGCCCCCCCCGGGGCAGGGGCCAGCGGGAGGCAAACCGGCCTGCCCCTCCCGCAGGTGGAGAGCGCCCAGGCCTTCACCTGGCAGTCCCAGCTGCGGCACCGCTGGGATGAGGAGAAGAAGCACTGCTTTGCCAACATCTGCGATGCCCAGATCCAGTACTCGTACGAGTACCTGGGCAACACTCCACGGCTGGTCATTACCCCTCTCACCGACAGGTGAGGACGCACCGGCCGCCTTCCTGCCTGGCCCTGAGCAATGCAGCGGGGGGACTCACACTGTTCTCTGGCCCCTTCCCCGTGAGTCCTTGCGCTGTCAGACCCGAACGTGCCCTGCTGAGGCTGACGGGTCCGGGCATTTGGGTCAGATTCAGTCCTGCTGCCGGCCAGGCACCCAGACTCGGGGGCCATGATCCTATTCCCTCCCTCCGACACTGGCTGTATGGCCTTGGGGGTGTTCCTCAGCCTCTCTGAGGACCCGCGAAGTGGGGACGTTATTTTATAAATCCTCAGCAGTTCGTTGAGGGTCAAGCGAGTCATTTAACAGCAAAAAGCACTCAGACCAGCAGCTGCTCAGAGCGAACCGTCAGTGACCGTTACGTTAGGCAGTGGCCTCCTCTAACGCCCTGGTGGGCACAGCCCCCATGTGGCATCCGCCCCGGCAAGACGGTGTCTGCTCTTTGGCGACATCACAAGTGCTTCCCACCGGCTCCCTTTGGTGCCTCCTTGGGGCTTGGGGGTGTCACTGAACCACAGTGAAGGAAAGTGGGCGGCTGTGGGGTTGCCACCCGCGAGGTGATTGGAGGTCCTTTGCAGATGCTATATAACCTTGACCCAGTCCCTCCACCTGATCATGGGCGGAGCCCCCGCTGGCCCCGCCGGGACTGGCAAGACAGAGACGACCAAGGACCTGGGCAGAGCCCTGGGCACCATGGTCTACGTCTTCAACTGCTCCAAGCAGATGGACTACAAGGTACGCATCCCAGGCCCAGGGGGGCCTGAAGTCCCCAGGGAGGACCACCCACGGCCCCTCCCTCAGAAGGCACAGCCTCCACGCCCCAAGTGAGCTCTAGATGTGTGGACACTGCAGGCCGGACCCAGGCAGGAGGCACCAGCTCCCCAATTTGCTGACGGCGTCCACCAGACAGAGAGGCTGAGTAGTGGTGCCCCCACTGGCGGCCTTGGCCCTCCTGGGAGGCTGGGCCTCTGCAGCATGACCAGCGTGTCTGGTAGAGGCTCTCAGGGTGGGCACAACCAGTCCTGCCTCCCCTGGGGAGGTAACCCCTCCCAACCTACATTCCAAGCTTGTCCCCGACAACTGGGGTCACCAGACAGAGTGAGCACCTTTGAGAGCTTGGGGGGCAGGGTAGCATGAGGGGTGGGTATAGGGTAGGGGCTGGGTCCTCGCGGTCACTGGAGACTTTGCAGGACAGCCACAGCTCTCAAAGGGCCCGGAAGAGGGGTAACCATGGAGGTCAGGTCAAAGCAGCCCCTGGGGGCCGGGGGGGTACACTGAGATCAGGAGCTCAGGCCTGCAGGGGGCCTCCCTGCCCCACCCCCATCGGAGCCCCACAGTCCAGGGGACCCCATCTTGAGGCTGAGGGTGGGGACAGCTGCCCCTTCTGACTCTCAAGGCCGCAGCCTGCACCGGCCTTCTGGGTTTTAGAAAAGTGAAATCTGAAGCTGGATCCTCCCAGAAGGAATCCTGTATGTAAACGTTGAAGAATCATCCTGATTATCTAGCTGGAGCCTGCCGTCCGTCCCCCTACCTTAGAGGGAAGCCCCCTCTCCTGTGTGCTAGTGGAAAATGCAAGGGCTGAACTTTACACAAACTCGCTAATCTGAGCCCGGGCAAAGCCCCCATGCCAGGGAGGGTCTGGGCTCTTCCTGGCACCTGGCCCCGGGCAGGATTATCCCTCCCAGGGAGTGAACGTCCTGCCTCTAGCCTTCTGAGGGCCCCAAAGTTCCCAAGCCTGACCCTCGGCCAGGGGGCTGATGGGGCAGGTAGGGGCTCCCGGCAGGGCTCTCCACGCGTGCTTCTCCCATCTCACCCTTTCTAGTCCTGTGGCAATATCTACAAGGGCCTGGCCCAGACTGGAGCCTGGGGCTGCTTCGATGAGTTCAATCGAATCTCCGTGGAGGTCTTGTCTGTGATCGCCGTACAGGTAGGGCCCGCGTGGTCTCTGGGTCACGTACGGGAACTCACTGCCCTGCCGGCTTGGCGCTCGTCAGCTTTCCTGTAGGGTCAGGTCAGCCTCACTGAGTTGGGGGGTGTGGCACAAAGGTGAGCGGGACCCCAGCCCTGTCCTTCAGGGGCCCACAGAAGGAAAACAGTAAGGATCAGACCCAGTGGCACATATGTAACCGAATACAGACGAGGGGATAATCAGTTTTGCCTAGGGGACCAGGACAGAGGGCTTGGTCTCAATTACCAATGGAGCTGGGCATTGAAGGATGTCTAGGAGTTTATCAGTTAGACAAGGGTGCTGGGAGGGAGAGAAGGAGGAAATGAGCCCGAGTATTTTGGGAACACCCGTGACAGAGTGCAGGACTGCCTAGTTCTGGGCTTTATTTGAACTGTCTGTGCCTTCATCTTCTAATCTGTAGAATGGGTTTGCCGGCATGATTAGGGGTGAGTGCAGGTAGCTGGCCTCCTCCACTGTTGTTTCCCCACCTCGGCATAGACATGGAACTATCCCCAAGCCCTGGGGCTGGAGGCCAGTACGGCAAAGAGAGGACGAGGGCAGCCAGCGCCCCCTGGACCCATGGGCAATGCTGACGGCTGCCTTGGGGACCCCTGCCCCCAAAGTCAGTGCACAGACCCCAGGATAATTACGTAGAGCTCTGTTGACTCGGATGGAGGAGCAGGAACTGGAACGGAACATTAGGAGAGGCTCCATGTGGAGGGGAGGGGTCCCACCGCCAGCCCCTGCCCTGCTGGGTTGTGAGCCGCACGCTGCAGACCAGTCTGGGAGGAAAGTCCTGGACAACTAGGCATGCGCTTTGCTCCAAAGCCCCAGGCTCGTAGGTCAGGGCTTAAACTGTGGCTGCAGGGCGCCCTCCAGTGGTGGCTTGGAGCTTTGCAGCTGCTCAGCACCACCGAGGGTCAAAGGCAGCTAATGGTCCCTGAATTCAGATTTCACCCGGGGCTGACTTTCTGATGTGGGGATGGCTACCAATCAGCCCTCCCACGGGTCACACTGCCCGAGCAGGAACGGGACACACAGAACGGCTAGGGGGTGGGACACCACTCAGTAATATCAAGGAACAACCACAACCTGGAGGAAGCCCCAGGGCGTCTCACTGAGTGACCAAAGCCCGTCTCAGATGACACACTGTACCATCCCGCTTACTGACGTTCACGAAAGACAGAATCACAGAAACGGGAGCAGATGAGTGGTTGCAGGGGGTCAGGGGAGGGTAGGGTGGGAGAAGGGTGGGGGTGGCTATAGAGGGTGACAACACCTGAGGTCACAGAAATGTCCCATCATCACGTTGCTGTCCTGGTGGTGATGCTGCACTACGGTCACCCTTGGGGGGCGCCTGGGAGGGGCCCATGGGATCCCCTCCACGTTCGTTCTTACAACTACATGTGAATCTACAGTTGTATCAAAGTTTAAAGTTTAATTTAAAAAAAGAAAAATCAGGAAGGTCCTCTGCAAATTCACAGCCACACGCTTTAGCACAAACGACGATCTGTCCAGCCCGTCGAAGGTGGTCATTCCCACGTGAACGCGTCTGTGTACCCACTGTTTAGGTAAAATGTATCCAAGATGCAATTCGGGCCAAGAAAGAAGCGTTTAATTTCCTGGGAGAGATGATAAGCCTCATCCCCACTGTTGGCCTCTTCATCACCATGAACCCCGGGTACGCCGGACGTACAGAGCTGCCCGAGAACTTAAAGGCCTTGTTCAGGTGTGTGGTGGGCGGGGATGGCATGAGGAAGTGCCCAGGAGGGTGCTGTGGAGGGCAGAGGGCGAGGCCGACCAGAGGGGGCTGTGGGAGAGGAGGAGTCTGGAGACAAGGCCCGAGTAAGAGGGACCAGCCCGCCAGGGCCTCTGACGCCTGGGATGGAGGTCCCGTTTCAGGCACAACCGGCCAGTGAGGGAGGACGGGGCTCAGGTGACTCTCAGAGGAGTTGAGTCAAGGGATGCAGGGCCTGGAGACGCCCCTGCGCAGGGTGTAGGAGGAACAAGTGAAGCGGGAGCGCAGCCAAGCGGCGGGTGGGGGCCTGGGAACCCGGCTCCGCGCCTAGACTCTCAGCCAGTGGTGCTGTGCTCCTCCTGGCAGGTGAGGTGTGCCCCTAGGTGACAAGGGGCAGGTGGGGGCATGGTTGGAAGAGGGGGAGAAGCCAAGGCAGACCCCGCTGACCCCCTCAGGCCCTGCGCCATGGTGGTCCCCGACTTTGAACTGATATGCGAGATCATGCTGGTGTCTGAGGGCTTTCTGGAGGCCCGCCTTCTGGCCAGGAAGTTCATCACGCTCTACACCTTGTGCAAAGAGCTGCTGTCAAAGCAGGTGTGTGACAGCGTCCTGGGCCCGCAGAGCTGGGGTCGGGAGGGGTTACAAACGCAGGTGGCCCGCATGCCTCCCAGACAGCCTGGTGGAGCCTCCACGCGTCCCAGCGGCAGGCTGGCCTCAGTCCCAGCACCCCGCCGGCGCGCTCACGCCCGCCCGGCCCTGCCCTCCACTCGCAGGATCATTATGACTGGGGCTTGCGAGCCATCAAGTCTGTGCTGGTGGTGGCCGGCTCCCTGAAGAGGGGCGACCCCAGCCGAGCAGAGGACCAGGTACTGATGCGGGCGCTCAGGGACTTCAACACCCCCAAGATCGTCGCCGACGACCTGCCCGTGTTCGTGGGGCTCATCGGGGACCTCTTCCCTGCACTGGACGTGCCTCGGAAACGGGACCTGAATTTTGAGAAGGTGGGTACAGCCAGGGTCACGGCGGTCCGGGAAGCCACCCCCCGGCCTCCTTCCCGCCGAGGATGCCTGTTTCCGCCACACGCTGGGTGGGTACCTGCCTAAGTGGCAGGTACCACACTGGAGTGGTGGTCACGTCTGCCAGCGGGCAATGGCCACACATGCACGGCTCCCTCTGCCCCGAGGAACGTCCTGAGGCTACGGGTTGCCTCTCCAGCCCCTCTTGCAACGCTGGGGGGTCGGGAGAGGAAGGGGAGGATGCTTTGGGCAAACCCATTCCCCGCACGGGGTTCTCAGTAGCACCCACGGTGGAGCACGTAAACATCCCCATGGGCAGGGCCGCTGTTCCCTTCTGGTCTCTCCGCTGGGCAGGGGGCTCCCTCGCCCTGCACGCCGGGCCCGGCGCCCCGTTCCCACACGCCTTCCCCAGGTCATCAAGCAGAGCATCGTGGAGCTCCAGCTGCAGGCGGAGGACAGCTTCGTGTTGAAGGTGGTGCAGATGGAGGAACTGCTGCAAGTCAGGCACTCGGTGTTCGTCATCGGGAGCGCGGGCAGTGGCAAGTCCCAGGTACATGCCCACCCAGGGACCCAGCCCAGCGCGTCCCGGGCGGAAGGGTGTCACGGACCGGGAAGGAAGCTCTGACGGGGGGCCGGGGACGGCAGGGGAGGCGAGGAGTGGCCAGCGGACCCTGGTCCCGCCGATGAGGCCCTTCTCCCAGGTCCTCCTCTCTCCCTCCTCCCCCCTTGACATCAGTCACCCCGCCTCTCTGCAGCCAACCCCCCACCCTCCTGTCCCCCGCCCCCTACCACTGCCTGGGCACAGTGGAAAGCAGAGGGCGGCGGCCAACATGACTGATACCTATAACATCGGAAAATTCTAAGCCAGCCGAGTATTCAGCTAGCCACCCACAGGATGGACTATTATGCTATTATTAAAGATCATTTCCAAAGACTATGTAACATGAGGGATGTTCGCTGCAAGTTATTTTTAGAAGGCAGAAACTGTAGGAACCAGTTCTCTAAAAGGGAATGTGTGTATTTTTGTCTACACATATACCCATGGGAAACATCCTCAGATGTCCTCAGAAACCCTTTTCTCTGCGGGGGAAGAATTACAGGTAGTTTCCTTCCTTTAATTTTTCTTTCAGCGAGCAGTTACTTTTATTATCAGGGAACTAGTATGAATTTTACCCAGTCTGGGCACAAGTAGCCCTCCTCTGTGCACAGGCAGGAACAATCGCAGGGCGTCTTCCTGGACGTTGTTTGGAGGTCGCAAACTCACCCGCGTGTCGCCAAAGCAAAGCAGGCCCAGAGCAGGGATTCTGCCTGTAGGTCTTCAAGGGCCCTTGGAGCTCACACAAGGGCCCTAGCGCAGGGTCTGGGTGCGGGATGTGGCACTGAGTGAGCAGCCCCCGCCTCGGTGCAGGTCCTCAAGTCTCTGAACAAGACCTATCAGAACCTGCAGAGGAAGCCGGTCGCCGTGGACCTGGACCCCAAGGCCGTCACCTGCGATGAGCTCTTCGGCATCATCAACCCGGTGACCAGGGAGTGGAAAGATGGTAATGCGGGCAGCATCCCCGGCAGGGCCGAGAGGGCGAGTGCTCGGAGCAGGCGTCCCAGGCCTGGGTCCACGGCGGGCCCGCTTTGTCGTGGCCACTCGGCCGGCCTCTGTGCAGTGAGCACGTGGCCGAGCCCCCGAGGGAGGCCCTCAGCAGGCCCAGCGGCGGTGAGGGGCCCACACGTACGCGTGGTGCGTAATGATGGTGCTTGCGGAGAGCAGGAAGGTCACAGAGAGGGGCTGGTTCACTCTCCCAGGCGGGAGGAACCGGGGAGGCCATGGACACCGGAGCATCAGCACCCCTGCCTCAAGCAGGGCTGAGGGAAGACAGGGCCCCCACCCCATGGGCCACAGGAGGAGAGCCCTGAAGTGCAGGCTGGAGCCTCGGGTGCTCGGAATGGTGTTTCTCCGGGGAAGGGCCTTGGTGAGATCTGTGCTTTATATAAAAAAAAAAAACAAAACTCGGGACATTGGAGAAAGGACAGGTGAGGGGCTAGGGGAGATGCGGGGCCCCAAGGGTGGTCCAGGCGGAGGAAGGGGCAACTGGAGGGGTTGGAAGAGGCGGGTGTGTACTGCTTGCCAGGGGACCATCCCCACCCCCGCCCCACCCAAGCTTCCACGCGTGCCCCTCCCGGGACAGGAAGCCAGGGAGGTTCTGCTCCAGTCTCCCCTCTGTGAGAGGCCCCCGGCCCGCCGCATCACCGTCTGCCCCTCCCCCTGCTTTCTTTCTGTGACTTGGCATCTATTCCTGCACGTGTATCTTGCATCGTCACCCCCTCCACTGGGATGCAAGCTCTGTGGGGTGGGCAGGGGCTTCAGTTGTCCCCACGCCCCCTGCTCTGAGCCTGACTCCTTTTTTTTCCTGTTTTTTTTTTAATTAATTAATTTTACTTATTTTATTTTTGGCTGCGTTGAGGCGAGCGGGGGCTACTCTCCGTTGAGGTGTGCGGGCTTCTCATTGCGGTGGCTTCTGTTGTGGAGCACGGACTCTAGAGTGTGGGCTCAGTAGTTGTGGTGCACAGGCTTAGTTGCTCCGCGGCATGTGGGATCCTCTCGGGCCAAGGATCGAACCCCTGTCCCCTGAATTGGCAGGCGGATTCTTATCCACTGCGCCACCAGGGAAGTCCCTGAGCCTGACTCTTTAAGACCACTCAGCAAACCTTTATTGAGTGAATGAATGAAAGAGGGAAGGGATGAGTGAAGGGGTGCAGGGCGGGGCAGTGGCCTTCCACGTAGGGCTGTTGAATCTGAGAACTGGACCAGACTTGAGGGGGATGTCGGGGGGTAGGGTCAGGGGTGGAGTCACAAAGGTGGGTCCTCGGGGTCAGGAGAAGGGCAGGAAATGAGCCAGGTCCCCTCCTGCCTGAGGGCCTCCGCTGTCCCTCTGAAGTAGGGCACTGGCCACCTCTGAGAGACAGGCCAGTGTTGGCCCAGAGGGGGCGAGCTTGGTCTCAGCCCCTGTGGCCCCAGGGAGAGCCGCCCAGAGCTGGACCTGACAGAGCCCCACTGCCCACAGGCCTCTTCTCCACCATCATGCGGGACCTGGCCAACATCCCTCACGACGGCCCCAAGTGGATCATCCTGGACGGGGACATAGACCCCATGTGGATCGAGTCCCTCAACACCGTCATGGATGACAACAAGGTACAAGGGACCCCTGGATCCCAGAGCTGACCCCCCCAGAATGGCAGTAACGTGAGGGAGGGGAGCATATGGGACATGCCACATGTCTCGCCTGCCACACTCAGCAGACAGGACCCGCTGTGCGTGGGGACTCAGGAGGGGGCCTGCCTGGAGTTCTGCACAAAGCGTTATGGACGAGGGAAAGCCCCCCCCCCCAAGACGCGTTCCTCACTGGACGCAGGCCCGCGTGCACCTGGCTCACCTGCTTTTTGGCCGCAGCGTGGGCGAAGGATGCAGGCGTAGCGAGCGTTCCTGTCTGACTGACGCGTGGCGCGACGTCGGGGGGGGCAGCTAATGTCCTGGGAGGCGCGGACAGTGTTGAGAATTATCTAGAAGCCGCTTAAAGTGATTCTCAACTGGGTGGAGGAGGGACCCCCAGAACTCCTGGGGGGCGGGGCGGGGTCATGGTTTGAAAGGCAACTTTAGCCTCAGAGTGAAGTCCTACGTCATCCACGCACATCTGGACACTCTCCATGGCCCCGGGGTGGGAAGGGCCGGGGGGGGCTGGCATCGAGGACGGCAGGGAGACGCTGGACTAGGGAAGCCAGTTGGTGGCTGGCGGGGGTACGGGGAGTGTCCCCGACCTCCTCCTCTTCTGAGATGTGACCTGTGAAACCCTCAGCACGAGGGTGCTTTGGGGCTGAAACCCACAGGCCTGTGTCCCTCACTAGGTCCTCACGCTGGCCAGCAATGAGCGGATCCCCCTGAACCGCACCATGCGGCTGGTGTTCGAGATCAGCCACCTGAGAACGGCCACACCGGCCACCGTCTCCAGAGCCGGCATTCTGTACATCAACCCGGGCGATCTAGGGTGGAACCCGTGAGTTGGGCTTTTGTTCTCCTGCTCCAAACTATGAAGAGAAAAAGGAGGGCATTGGCGTTTCAGAGTTTCCTGTGAATGCGTTCATTTATTCACTCACTCGTTCATTCATGCGATAAATACCTTGTGCTGGGCCCTCCCCAGGCAGCAGCGTGGGGGCAATGAAAGGATGCGGGACAGATGTGTGAATAAGTGATGTAATGCATGGAGACTCTGCATCACGGCAGCTAACGAAACAGAAGTTTGTACCACATGCAGGGAACTCTGAGGAGGGAGGGAGGGTCTGGGCCTGTTGTGGAGACAGGAAGTCTTCCTGGAGGAGCTGGAGTTTGGGCTGAGCCCCCGACAGGAAAAGGAGCTTTCCGGGTAGACAGGTAGGGAAAACATTCCAAGTGAGAACCAACATTTAAGGGGCATCAGGGCGAGAGTGTGAGCTTCCCAGGAACTGGCGGTGGTCAGGTGTTCGTGGATGGAGCGTGAAGCGTGAGGATGCTCTTGGCAGGAAGGGACTGACCCTGGACCAGCCTCCAGGGCCGGCACAGGGGCCCTTTCTGACGTGACGAGGAGAGTTCATGGCAGCAGATGACGGGTGGCCACTGGGGACAGGGGAGGAGGGATGGATGTGAGAAATGTTTGAAACCTTAAGAAATGGAAGGCTTGCCATTGATCCTGGAGGCATGTTTTTGTACCTGGACACAAGGCTAGTAATTTATACGCCAGGACATCCTGCGTGGTCTTGAGTAGAAACCCCAGTGCAACATTCTGGGACTGACAGCCTCAGGAGAAACACCTCGGCTGCATTCATTCAGTCGTCCACTTCATTCATTCATTCACTCAACCAGTGCTTTCTGCACCTGCTGTATGCTTGACCCACGGATGCTCCGTGCTGGGGAAACTGGGTCTCCCGGAGAGATGTGGAGAGTGGTAAGAGATGTTGGGAAGAAGAAGAATCCTTGAAGGAACAGGTAGAAGGGAAACCAGGGAGGTGACGCCCCACATAGCCAGGGAGGAAAGAGCTTCAGGAGGGAAGCAGCGTCGAGAGGGTCGCGTCCGGAGGGTCAAGGAGCCGAGGACAGGAAGTTGCCACTGGATTTGGCAGCTGGGAGCTCACCATTAACTCAGGAAGAACAGCTTCCTGGCGCGACAGGGGCAGAAGCCAGATGGCAATTCACGGAGGAGGAATTGAGAGGAGGCCCTGGTAATGAGGGTCCTTCTGGAAATGTCTCATAGCGGCCGGGGCGAGATGAGCAGGAACGGGTGTTTCCAGGCACAGGCAACTGCCGGTGGGGAGAGAGGGGGAGGTGGAGAGTTCACGCTCGATGCGTCTGTGCATCGAGTGGGAAGTGAGACCGCCATCTCCCGATGCAGCGAGGCCGGGGCTAGGGGGCTACACGAGCGCAGTGACCCTGCAGGGACAGAACCAGAGCTGGCCTGACCCACAGGGGCCTGGGGGCCGCTGAGACCCAGCACCACTATGCCGCCTTCTCCAGCCACACCTGTCATCCTGCTTTGTTAGTGTCCTGTGGCCGCCATGACAAAGGACCACAAACCGGGCAGCTTCAAACAATGGAAGTTTTTTCTCTTCCGGTTCTGGAGGCCAGAAGTATGAAATCATTTGTTGGAAGGGTTGGTTCCTTCTGGAAGCTCTGACGGGGGATCTCTCCTAGGGCTTCTTCCCCAGCTTCTGCTGTTGCTGGCAATCCTTGGCTTGTGGACACATCACACAGCCACCTTTCTGAGTCTCACGTGGTCTCCCCTCTGCACATGCCTCTGTGTCCTAATTTCCCTCTTCTCATAAGGACCAGTCGTTGGATCAGGGCCCACCCTCATCCAGGATGCACCCTCTCGAGATGCTTATTTTTTTTTATTATTATTTTTATTTGCGGTACGCGGGCCTCTCACTGTTGTGGCCTCTCCCACTGCGGAGCACAGGCTCCGGACGCGCAGGCTCAGCGGCCATGGCTCACGGGCCCAGCCGCTCCGCGGCATGTGGGATCTTCCCGGACCGGGGCACGAACCCGTGTCCCCTGCATCGGCAGGCGGACTCTCAACCGCTGCGCCACCAGGGAAGCCCAAGATCCTTATTTTGATTGCATCTGCAAACACCCTTTTTCCAAATAAGGCCACGTTCATAGACTGTGGGTGGACATGTCTTTTGAGGGGCCCCCATCCTGCCCACTACACACGTCTGGGCGTTTCCAGGGTGGGCAGCAGACAAGGCAAGAGAACTGGAACAAGGTCTGAGTGGGAGCCGCTAAGACGCAAGAGAACGGGAAGGAGACGGTGGGGCCGAGGGGCACCCGGTGGACGCTCAGCGGGGGTGGGAAGGAGAGCGGTAGGTCAGCAGGGGTGGGCGGGGGCGGGACCCGAAGGCTCACCCTTCAGCTGGGAGTGGTTCTTGGGGCTCCAGAGGGGTAACCAAGAGAGTGAGTGGCATCCTGGGGACCAGGAGGAGACCCGGGTTTTGCTGGAGAGAAATGGAGAGGCTGAGAGCCTGCTCAGGCCCCCCCCCCCCAACCCAGAGAAAGAGTAGCCCTCCAGCAGGGGCAGCCACGACTCAAGGCAGGGGTGACTGAGCATATCCAGGAGCGGGAGGTGAAGCAAAGCTCCAGGGCCAGAGGGGCCCCGTGGCCTCTGGGGACAGGGCAGGAGCCTGCAGGGAAGCCACTCGTCCTCCCGGGGTCTGGGTCTGGGTCTGGGTCGGCTTTTCAGATCAAAGCCAGCGCGCACATCTGCACGCACTAAATGTCTCTAACAAGGCAAAATTTAAAATTTGATATATCCGCCTTCAAGAGAGAAGGCAAATGCAGCAGTCTATGTATAGATTTGCAAGTCGGTCTCCATTCTGAAGACCCACTGCATTTGGAATCCGGTTCTCAGCTGCACTGTGTTCGCTTGTGGACGTAGAGCGTTTAAAGGTTTCCTCTGTTACCTAGTGAGCCCAGGGGCAACGGGGCAGAGTTTCTGAGCTCTTGGTTCTCTGTTCTGCTAGGGGTGCAGGAAGAGGCAGAGCTCCCAGAACGTGCGCTCACTTGCAGAAAGGCATGTCTGCTGGGGCTGCGGAGGGCAGGCGAGCTGCCTCGGGTAACGCGAGCTTCCTGCTTACGTTTTGGGCATCCTAGAAAGGGCAGCTCACGGAGCTCATCAGCCCGCAAGGGAGCCGGACGCTCTTTCTGCTTTTAGCAGCACTTGTTTAGCACTTACCGCGGACCAGGCTCCCCTCTAAGAGCTTTAAAAGTATCAGCCCAGGTAGTCCTTCGAATATGGGAGCGATCATCATCACTCCCATTTACGGATGAGGAACCTGAGACCCAGACATGTTGAGTAACTTGCCCGAGGCCATGGCTGGCCACGCTAGAGCCCATTCAAGCCAGGCAGTCGGGCTCTAGAATCCACACCGCTCACAGCCGTGGTGGGCCACCTCTATGCAACCCACTCCAGAGATGTGTGCCAGACAACCCAACATGGCTCCTCAGGAATGCCTGTTGTATTGGTTTGGACTCTTCCATTAAATATGTCAATTGGCTCAATTCACCATGTATGCTTCAGGCATGGCTGGATCCAGGAGTCCAGATAATGCAGTGATGTGTCCCTGCTCCTCTCCTTTCCTTTCCCTTTTCTTCCCTTCCCATCCCCTCCCTCTCTCCCCCAGATGATGTTATGAAGCTTCTCTCTCCGCTCCTCTCCTCCTATATCCAGCTCTACTGTCCTCAGTATTATCTGCGTTTGGGGGTGGGAAGGATGGCTCCCAGTTGTTCTAGGAGGACAGCACCCCACAGCTAGAATCCCAGGGAAAGGGCACACCCTCATCAGATCCTCTTAAGGTCTGGGACCGGCCCCATCACCAGGCAGGAGTGCCAGAATCCCGTGGAAGCGTTCACCAAGCAGAGGGTCGCCAGGGGGACCCAGCGTGGTGGCCCAGTCCTCCAACACCTCCCGTCTTCCCCAGGGTGGTGAGCAGCTGGATCGAGAAGCGCAAGGTGCAGTCGGAAAAGGCCACCCTGCTGGTCCTCTTTGACAAGTACCTGCCCACCTGCCTGGACAAGCTTCGCGTCGGGTTTAAGACGATCACGCCGGTGCCCGAGATCACGGTCATCCAGATGATCCTGTACCTGCTTGAGTGCCTCCTCACCGAGAAGAACGCACCACCGGACTCTGCCAAGGAGCTGTACGAGCTCTACTTCGTGTTCGCCTGCTTCTGGGCCTTCGGAGGGGCCATGTTCCAGGACCAGGTGAGCAGCCGGCCGCGGCGGGTGCCTGGCCACCCAGACTCGGTCTCCCGGCATCCCTCTCAGCTGGGCCGTTTCTGTGCTCTATTTTGTTTCCCAACAGCTTGTAGATTATCGGGTCGAGTTCAGCCGATGGTGGATCAACGAGTTTAAGACAATCAAGTTCCCCTCGCAGGGAACGATCTTTGACTACTACATAGATCCCGACACCAAAAAGTTCCTGCCATGGACGGACAAGGTGCCCCGCTTCGAGCTGGACCCTGATGTCCCGCTGCAGGTAACTGCCCAGAGCGGTGACGATTTAGGGGCAGGACTCAGAGCCCCATCCCACTCGCTTCTCAATGGGATGTCCGGTCGCAAGTGGTTTTCAACAATAGGACCTTCCAAGTAAGACTGGGGATTTGACAAACTGTCCAGGTCTGCAGGTTTGTACGGAGGGTGGGAATTGGAGGCTCAGGTGTGTCTGGGGTTACAACTCTTCCCTCTCTCCCCCAGGCCTCACTGGTGCACACCACGGAAACCATCCGTATCCGCTACTTCTTGGACCTGCTCGTGGAGAAGTCGTGGCCGGTGATGCTGGTGGGGAATGCAGGGACGGGCAAGTCGGTGCTGATGGGGGACAAGCTGGGCAGCCTGAGTACAGACGACTGCTTGGTGCAGGCCGTGCCCTTCAACTTCTACACGACCTCGGCTATGCTGCAGGGTGAGGCTGAGGACAAGCGCGCGTCCTCACAGCCTGGCCTCGACACACCCCATCCCTCTCATCCGACGGACTGCCCCCCAGCCCCACCCTGACGTTCCTCACAGCGCCTTCTTACTGCAGACCCGGGAGCTTGCCAGCTGCCTCTCCACTTCCCATGCCCCCACCCACTGCCCTCTATGCCCAGAGCAGGGGGACGAGGGTGGCAGATCCCACAGGGAGCTCCCCTCATAACCGGTCTCAGGTGGCCCCCAGGTCGATGAGCACAAGGTTCCTGTCCCCCTGCCTGGAGCCAGTGGTGCCCACCACCCTCTCCTTTACTCCTGAGGTGGCTGGAGTCCAACCCACCCTGTCTTTGGTGCCCCGGGGCTACCCTTTGGGCCACCGCCTCTGAGATCTACCAGGCACCGTGGTAGTCACCCCATTCCCTTCTCTAGGTGTTCTCGAAAAGCCGCTGGAGAAGAAATCAGGGCGGAATTACGGGCCACCAGGCACCAAGAAGCTGATCTACTTCATCGACGACATGAACATGCCCGAGGTGGACAAGTACGGGACGGTGGCCCCGCACACCCTCCTCCGGCAGCACATGGACCACAGGCACTGGTGAGTGGGGGCGGGGGGGGTTGCCACAGGGAGGATGCAGGGCTGGGACACAGGACCACGCTGATGGGGTCACAGTTCTGGGGAGAGGTGGGGGGTCAAGGTCTCCTCCTCTCATACATTCCGCAAATATGCCGTGGGCATCTGCCAGGCCCCGGGCTGGCGGCTGTGGCCTGCAGTTCCATGGAGCAGGGACAGACAGGTACCCCTCCGATTGAAGTGTCCATATGGCAGAGAAGACAGAGGGGTGCAGTTCCAGGGTGAAGGGAGCAGTCACAGAGGGCCCCAGCGGCTGGGTCAGAGACCCGGGGCGGGAGGAGGCAGCTGGGAGCTCCATTACTGGCCTTAGTGTCAGTACTTTGGAGGGAGAGCATCTTGGGCACAGTAGATGCCATGGGCAGAGGGAGTGTGGCCCCTGGAGGGGGCCATAGGAGCCCAGCGTGGCTGGAGCATGAGAGCCAGAGGGAGAGGGTGCCCGGGGCAGGAGCGGCCAGACCCCAGGACTCATGGACCACTCTGACAGAGAACACTTTCTCCCAAGGGCAACAGAAAGCTGAGGGTGGCATGTTTGCATTCGCAGTCTGGAAAGGTCAGAACATTCAGTGTGGTTAAAACAAGTATCACTTGAAAGAAGTGTGCCATGATGACCTGGCAGGTGGCCCAGGCCAAACCTGGGGGTTTTGAGACCAAAGGAACCCGAAAAATCTCATCAGGGGTCAGTGAGGGGATGCGTGGAGCCTGCCCCTTACTGCCGAGAAATAGGGCACAGAGGGGATAAGTGGCCTGCTGGTGGTCACAGCCCTGATGAAAGGCCCAGCTGGAGGTCAAGCCCACATGTCTGACTCCATGGCTGGCCTTTCCCCGCGACATGACACCGACTCCAGGGCTCACGGGCTGTAGGAACCCAGCAAGGACAGCAGTGAAGCCATGGGGGCTGTGGGCTGTGATGTGGGAACAGGGTGTTAGGGATGGCTCCCTGGGGAGGTGACAGAGCTGGGCCGGGGCGGGGCACACTTGAAGTGCAGCCCTGTGAGAGCTCGACATCTGTGAGGGCGTGAAAGTGGTGTGGGACGGCCAGGGCCCAGGACAGGTCTGGGGAGGGACAGGGCAGGAGGCCGAGGGCAAAGCAGGAGGGATACGTGAGGGCTGCCCGCGCCCCCTCGGGAGGATCTGCTGGGAGGCCCAGGAGGGCCCAGGGGTGGCCCCTCACTCTCCTGGGCCCTGGTTGCATGCTCTCGAAATGGGCTCACCAGGTCGTGCATCCTTGCAAAATTTACAAAACTAAGATGTGTTGTACTCTTCTTTAAGAGGGCGCTAAGAGCTGTGAAGCTTCAGCCCTGGGTCCACAGCTGCTTGAGTTTGTCCTGAAGCATCTCTCTAGGAGGGGGAGGCATAGTCAGATTTGGAAGATCCCTCTAGAATTTCAGATAAAGGGGCCCCACAAGCAACAGGGAAGGCTGGACCGTTCAGAGGCTCTGTCAGCAAGGGCAGAAGAGACAGCAACACAGATCACCCCCTCCCACATGGATCAGGCGGGCCCCACGTGGAGGGCAGACCCACAAGCCAAAGGAGAAACTGCCACGTTGGTGGAAGAAAGTGTGACCTGGGGAAAGGTGGGGAGTGCGAAGGACTTCTCAGACCTAGGTTTCAAAAGCAGAGGCCAGGAGGCCGAAGAATGGTTACTTTGACCTACCTGAAAACTGAGGGACATTGTCCACCCAGAGACACCACGGCCGAGCACAGTACGGGATTAACGGGAGAAATTACTTGCAATGCCTGACACTGGCAGTGGATTAACGTGTGGGGCATACAAGGAATCCCCACAAATGAACAAGGGCCGGCACCAACTCCCAACAGAAAACAAAACAAAACAAAACAGTGGGGGGGAAAGCCAAAAGGTAAAAGGCACGTGAAAGACGCACAAGCTCTTTATAGCCTTTGACCTCGTCTGAGCCCCTGGAAGCGTTAGCAGTGCCCTGGCACCGAGGAAGCTCCTCAGCTTACTTGATCATCGTCACCATCATCATCCTTGATACTTAGAGTGATAATGGGGGCGGTGGTAACCATCTGTGGAACCCTCGCTCTATGTCAGGTGCCCTTCTAAGTTTATTTTCATGCATTAGCTCCATTCGTCCTCATCGTGACCCACTGCACAGATAAGAACACTGAGGCACGGAGGGGTTAGCCAGCCTCCCCAGAGTCACGATGCTACTGAATGGAGGAGCTGGAACATAAACCCAGACCTGAACACTGAGCCACTCTGTTGCCTCCTGTTTCAAAATTTCTCTTAAGAGCATGAAGTACAATTGGCCATTTCACATGTAATTGTTATTTTGAGGTGTTTTTTTTCTTTTAACCATACGCAGGGCAGTACTGGGGTGGGTGGGGAGCCGGGGGTGGCTCCGGCAGCCGGACATTATGCTGGCCTTGCCCGCGCAGGTATGACCGACAGAAGCTGACACTGAAGGACGTCCATAACTGTCAGTACGTGGCGTGCATGAACCCCACTGCTGGATCCTTCACCATCGACCCCAGGCTTCAGGTAGGCAGAACCTGGATTCATCTCGGTCAGCTGCAGGAGCCCAAGGCTCGCTTTGGCAAATGAGAAGGAAAGCATTGATTTGGGATCGTGGGGCTGTGGGCTGGCATTCCCTGGAGAACGCCCCAGCCTTTCAGAAGATGTCAGGACATTCCCAGTGGGTGGGGGAAGGGGGGGGTGTTGAGAGGCTAGTCAGCTCTCCCTGTGAGCCCATAGGGCTGCCAGACTTAGCAAATAAAAATACAGATGCCTGCTCAAATCTGAATTTCAGATAAACAGAAAATCATGCCCCATACGATGTTTGAGACATTTGTACTAAAAAAAAAAATTTTTCCTATGTGAAATTCAGATTTAACAGGAAATCCTGTACTCTATCTGCAATGCCACCCAGGCAGGACCTCACCTTTGAATTACCTAAGCAGATGGAGACCTGAAATTTAAATCCAGGCTACGCTCTGAGGCACTCTTTGGCCTCCTCCAAGTTTTTTCTGGAGAGCATGACACGAATTTGGCTGTTTGAGATGTAATCGGTATTTAAGGGGGCTTTACCACACACATGGCATGAGGAGAGAACCTGTCCATTCTGACCATGCCCATGAGACATTAGGCGATGAGGACAGAGTCTGCTCCCCAGGAAGGTGGCCCTGCCCCAAGCTGGTCCCTACGCGCAGCCTGACGAGGGTCTCTGGTTGTTCCGGGCAGCGCCACTTCTGTGTGTTTGCCGTGAGCTTCCCAGGCCAGGAGGCCCTCATGAGCATCTACAGCACCATCCTGGCCCAGCACCTGGCCTATCAATCGGTCCCCGTGGTAGTCCAGAAGATGAGCAGCCATCTGGTGGCCTCCGCCCTGGGTAAGCTGACCTGCCTCGCCCCCTCTCCTGTCAGCGAGACCCGCTGCTTTCTGGGGCTGACGGAGGCTTCATACTTTCCCCTGGTAAATATTTTGTTTATACTTCCAAGTCAGTATTTTTTTTAACGATGCTGTTGAGGTATTGTGAAATCCAGTTTCTTGAGGGGGAGGCAGAGGATAGGAAATTCAGTATACAGAAACAATTTACACATCAGTAGAGTAGCGAACTTCCTCCCTCCACAGCTCTGTAGATTTCTTACTTAAATTGTCACCATCACACAGTCCATTTGCTTCAGAAACTATAGCTTAAGCTTTGCACTTCCTGAGGCCATTAAGAGTGTGCAAGGATCGATGTGCCTTTTTCCTGTAACAGCCCTGCACCAGAAAGTGACATCAACGTTTCTTCCCACAGCCGTTAAGTTTCATTATGTCTTCAACCTCAGGGACCTCTCCAGTATTTTCCAGGTACTGCTTTTAGCGCCGTGTCCTGTCACGTTATGGCCAAGGCCTGACCCACAGATGCTTTCCTCCTCTGCTGCTCTCAGGAGAGGAAGCGAAGTGATCTATGGACAGAGTACAATGGTGGTGGTGATGGTGGTGGTGATGGTGATGACGATGGTGATGGTGGTGGTGATGGTTGTAGTCTTGATGGTGGTGATGATGTTTCCTCTTATGTATTGACTGAGCTAGCCAATGGGTTTGGCCACTTATATCCCCATTTTCTCCTCCAAACAACATGTAATGCTCGTATATCCCCATTTTACAGATGGGAAGTCTAAGGCTCCCTCCACTTCGAGTGTCAGCTCAAATGTCGTGCCCTCAAGAGGCCCCTCCTCATCCCCACACGCTCTGTCTCACTGTCCCTGTTTATGTCATTCACAGCACACGTCACAATGTGTAATTACCTTGTGATTTTGTCTGGTTACATCTCCCCACTAGAAGGCAAACTCCATGAAGGCAGGGTCAGTCCCATCATCACTGTGTTCCCAGAGCCCAGAACAAGGGCCTGGGAAAAAAGTCCCTGTTGAACTTGCCAGGTCACTTGGTTAGTAAACGGCCAAGCCAGGACTGGGTCTGGGCAGGCTTGCTGCACGGCCCAAGCTCGCCGGCCACTCCATGGCCTCCCGTAGTCGGGCTTCTGTCTGATCAGCCCCCTTGTCCCTTTCTCCACTGTCCACCCCCTTAGAGGGGGCAGCCCTTAACCCTGTCTCGTGAGGAGAATCCCCCCACGTCTCTCAGGCCACAGACACACCCTCCAGCCTCCAGGACTTGCGCGGCCTTGGCAGTCCATGGCTTCCTGGACCTCCAATGGACACTGTACCACAGCCTAAAGGGTCATCCCCTGGGGAAGAGGCCACTTTCTCGTTTAATCCACATGCGGTGCTCGGCTTGCCTCCCGGACACAGCTAAGGATGCCGACCATCCCGCATCTGGGGCAGGGGCTCCTGTTCTCCACCACAGAGATCCTGAAAATCCCACTAGACCTCGTCCGCCTCTGGCTGCACGAAGCCGAACGTGTGTACGGCGACAAGATGGTGGATGAGAAGGACCAGGAGACGCTGCGCAGAGTCACCATCGCTTCCACCAAGAAGTTCTTCGACGTACGTCAGGCCGCCACGTCCCCCTGCCAAGCCCAGGAAGGCTCCGAGGGGCAGGGTGTCGGGACCTTGTGACAATCCCCGCCCCCCTGCAAGGGCCCTGGGCTGGGGATGGGAAGGACCACGTTGGGTCCCACGAGGTGACTCTGCCACGTGGGTGTGGCCCGAGCGAGGAGGAGTGAAGACCTCCCTCTAGCCACTGGGCACAGACAGCTCTGCTGGGGTTGACGTGCTCCACTGACGTGTCCGGGGTTTTCGTGGTAGAATCATTTTTCTGGACTCTCCGTTCATTCCCGATGTGGCAGGGGCCAGGGGATTTTGCCCAGTGGTTTGCGGGGCCCCTGCAGACATGGCCTGATATTCTGAGGCCGCCGGGCAAGGTGCTCGGGCTGCTGTTCATGATCTGTGTACCCGAGGCAGCAACAACGGAAGCATCTTGTCTCTGACATCTAGGATCTTGCTGACGAGCTCTTATTCGCCAAACCCAATATCTACTGCCACTTTGCTCACGGGATCGGCGATCCCAAGTACCTGCCGGTGACTGACGTGGCTCCCCTGAGCAAGCTCCTGGTGGAAGCTCTGGAGAGTTACAACGAGATCAACGCGGCCATGAACCTGGTGAGCGGGGCTCGAGCAGGCAGCAGCGGGGTGGGAAGGGACGAGGGAGGCGTGTCTGCGCGGTGAGACGCCCGGGGTCTCTCTGGTCTGGTCTCTTCAGGTGCTGTTTGAGGACGCGGTGGCCCACATCTGCAGGATCAGCCGCATCCTGGAGTCCCCACGAGGCAACGCCCTGCTGGTAGGGGTGGGCGGTAGCGGCAAGCAGAGCCTCTCCCGCCTGGCCGCGTACATCAGCGCACTGGACGTGTTCCAGATCACCCTCAAGAAGGGCTACGGGATCCCAGACCTCAAGGTGAGATGTCGCCTCTCAATAAGCCGCCCTTCGGGAGGGGGAGCGGAGAAGAGTCTCCCCACTCCCGTTCCCCAAACGAAGCATCCAGCGCAGAGAATGTGAAGGTCACCAGCAGGGTGATTATCTTAGATGGTAAAGGCCAGGGACACATTCGGCCGGTGCCCACGGCCATGTGACGAAGGTAAAAGGAAGTGTGGGTTTCCGGTAGATTAGCGCCAGTAGAGAGTCACCCCAGATAATAGCGGCAAAGAGATTTGGTTCTCGTCTCTGGTCATCAAACCGTGCCACATCTTTCCCAGTTTTCCAGATTAAATAATTGAGGACCGGTACTCACTAGCTGTCTACCTACCTCCTCAGGGTTCTGGGAGGCTGCTTTTTTGAATTAATCAAATAAATATAAGCTTGATTCAGGTCTCCCATCCCCAAGACGTGCCGCCGAGGCTTTTTATTGATTTCTTTTTCCCAAAAATTTGCTCTCTCGGGGACCTGTGTGCTAGTCAAACACGATCAGTCTAGAGCTTACCATTGTTGTGTCTCGGATTAGAGCTGAAATTGACTGGACCACGTCACACGGCTCATCTCTCTTTGCCTTGGTGTCAAGGCTGCCTCTGTGGGCCAGGACAGTGCCAGACCCAGGGGACCCTCCCCTCCGCTCACGGCTCCGAGGCAGTTGCTGGCCAGGTGGCCTTAGGGGGATGGCCTGGACCCCTGCCAGAGCTTGGCTCCCTGGGACCTCAGCAGGAGGAGGGTGGTCTGTGGGCAGAGGCCCCAGGAAGGACGATGGGGGCGGTGAGCTAGTCCTCAGCCCTGCTCTCCCGACGATGCCAAGCAGGCTGTGCCAGGGCCAGCAGCCCTGGTAAGCGTCCAGCTTGTCATTGCCCCCAGTGCGCTCTACGCTTCCTATCAAAGGACTAGCCCCCTGGCTGTATTTTTAAAATCCCAGCCTTAAGGGAGAGGTCTCCCTAATGTAGGTTCCGCCAGACGCCGCCTCCTGAACTGAACCGGCGTGTCATGGGTCTTAGCGGTGCTCAGCTAAGCCGAGCGAGTGGCTTTGCACTGACTCCCCGAGTGCGCTCAGGGTGGTTAGAATCCTCGCATCTGGAGCTGTGTAGTTGTACTGAGTTGTCTCCACTGGAAAAGTTTCTAGTCTGTTAGCTTAATTGTATCACTTTATCTTCCTGATGCGTCATACTCTCTGCCCTGTGCTTGTGAGGATTTTGTTGGCCTCACCTTGGGGCCACCTGTGACAGCTGTTGTCTTATCCCCTGGCATGAGCCGCAGCAACTCTGTGATCTGTTTCGTCAGAATTCATTGCTCCTGCGCCCGTGGCGAACTGGGTCTGTACTCCTCATTTGTTATCATTTATTAAGTGTTTATTATTATATTTGTTATTTATTAAGTAGCTTCTGTGGATTCGGAAGTAAGGGCAGCCATAAACAGGGCTATTGGACCTTGCGTCATATTAGGGGAAGCAGACTCCTGAACAGTTATAAGATGTATTATTATTGTCCTAACGAGAGCGTCACAGTAAGAAGTTAACAGTGTATATGTTGTTAGCGTAACAGATGCGTTCATGATGATGTAACACTATTATAAAGTCGTACCATAAGCCACGGGCACCCACTGGAGTTTGGAGACGCGGCGGGAAAAGGGTCAGGATCCAAACCCAAGGGGCATCGTGTGCCTCATGGAAAACCCTGGACTTGGTCCCAAGAAAACAAGATACTGTCAAGGTCGTTTGTGCAGAGGAGGGGCAGGATCTGGTGGTGCTCTGGGACAGAGTGGAGGATGGCTTGAAGACAGCAGAGATCGCTCAGGGGTGACGGGTAGGGGGGTACCACAGGAGCCCCGGTGACCCCACGAAGGCTGGAACCGGACAGTGCAACAAGAAGGGAGGAGGGAGAGACGGAGCGAGACCCTCGTCGTGGGCGAGTGCCCTGCACTGACGGGAGGAGTGGGACCTTAGCTGGACTCCCACCTGCTGGGTCCCCAGGCCCCAGGCCCCACGCCCCACGCAGTCCCCAGGCCAGGCAGTGGCGTGCTTTTGACTTCTGTGAGCCCTCTCCCCGAGGCCCGAGTAGTAGCCCAGAGAGCTGGACCAGACCCTCTGGAGAAATGCTTTAAGCTGAGTGAGGGGCCAGGCCCATGTCCCAGCAGCTCGGGCGGCCCCCTCGACCTTCAGCAAATGTTGACCGGGGAGGGGCAGGCGGGGCGAGCGCTTGCCTTCCTGCAGCCGGCAAGGCAGAAGGAGGAGAGCGCCCCTGGCCACACCTCTTCGACCCTCTTCCCTGAGACTCACCCCCAACCTGGGCTCCTTGTTCCTTCGTCTCTGCCGGCAATGACGACGGCCGCGAGGGGCCCCGGAAGTGTGCCCCGGCCAGAGAGGGGAGTGTGCGCCCTGCTCTGTTACCGCCAGTCCCGAGATGCACCCAGGCGCAGGTGGTCTTTAACATCCTTGGATGCCGCTGTCCGGACCCACTCCCTCCTCCTCGATGGTGAGTGAGGAGGGGACCCCCGGAGCTGAGCTTGTGGGGCTGACCATGACGTTGGCAGCTGGAGCAATTACTGACACGATGTCTCCCTCAAGCAGACAGGAACTGAGGACAGAGGGGGACTGGGGGGTGTGGCGAGGACGGCCAAGACTCCAGTGCCAGAAGAAATCAAGATAATGTGCGGCCTCGTGTGCGTGGGCGTCGGAGGAACTGAGGGGACACTTGGCAGGAGATGGCCAAGGCGCACTGGGACCTGTGGGGCTGGGACGTGCAGGAGAGGGCGGCAGGTGGAGATCTCGGCCCCTCAGCCTGAGCGCGTGGGGGTGGCGGAGTCCATGCCAGAGAGGTGCAGAGGCTGAGGGGGACGGGATCCCGGGGCAGGCAGGACGAGGACCGCGGGCCGGAGCAGCGGTCAGCAGGGACAGAGCAAGCGCCACGGCAGGAAGGCCAGAGAGGGCTGAGCTTCACGACAGTCGAGGCCGCAGAGGCTCCAGGCAGGACAGTGGGCTGCGGCTGAGGAGAGGCCCTGAGGTCTCGGCAGGAGCAGGTTCCCCTGGGGGCCGCAGGAGAGAGCCTGGAAGCAGGAGCCAAAGAGAAAGGGCAGCGGCCAGAGGGCGCAGCAAACCCCGATTCTCCCGGAGACGAGTGAGCGGGATGGGGGAAGAGCGGTGCGGCAGGCCCGGGGCCGCCACGCCGACCCTCGGCCTTTAGGGACCATCGGTCTTTCCGGAACATTCTGCTGTGACCTGGGTCCCTGCAGCAACTAGCTTCCCTCGCTCCACGCAGATCCCTTGCCTCAGCCAGTCCAACCGGATTCAAAAGCTGAACTTGGTGGAACTTCGAGGCCCCTCCCAAATTCGTTCATTCCCAAACCACAGGAGGGAGGAACACTCAGGGGTCAGCATGACAGCGGTGCAGGTTGAGCCCGCACCAGCCAGGAGCTGCCCTCTGTTGTGCAGTCGCCACACTCGCCTCCCCCAGGACGACCGCCGGGCTCACGCGCGCAATGAAGCTCCCGCGTTTAGGTACCTACGGCTGATTCCGGCATTGTCGGCTCCCAGCCCACATCCGTGATGGACTGTGAAATGGGAAGAGTGATGTGTCTCAACACCAAGGCCCCTGCCGCCTCTCCAAGTAGGACCTGCCTTGGAGGCCACACCCGAGGGCGTGACCAGGGCTCTATCCCACCTGAGGCCTCTGCTCTCCCAGGCTCAGGGCTTCCCTTTGATTTGTTTTTTAAGCTTGTCCAAAACCCCCGGAATTTGGAGCTTGCCTTTTGACCCCAGTTATACCCCTGTCAGCTCCAGCTGAGGGACCCTGGTGATGTTTCTCTCTGAACAGATGTCAGGGAGGTGTGCTGCTTCCAAAGGGCAGAAGAGAGCTACTCGGGATGCCTACAATGGACATTTTAAAGCCTTTAAAATAATTACAGAGGCTCTCAGGTCTTATTTAAAAATTAGACGGTAAAGAAAAGCAAATCACCAAACCCCTGAAAATTCACATTCATACTTGGATGACACTGACATTTTAATATATATTTACAAGTTATACGTGTAAATTGGCATACTTTTCAAACATAGCAAGCTATTCATACTGCTCTGTAACATGCTTTTTTTTTTTTTTACTATTCTCCTTCATTTATTCATCCAGAATTACCATGCAATTGTTTTATCAAGTTATTTCTTTAAAACCTACTAGTAATGTGATAGGAGTTATGATGAGCAGAGGGAATACTTCGAGGCTTATTCATTCTTTCCATCCTCCCCCTCCCAGCCTGTGGTGTATTTATTTGGGACCTCTTCCAGGGTCTTCATTTAAGCTTTTTATTCCTTTTTTTATGGTAAAGCATACACAACGCAAAATTTACCATTTTAACCACACCATTCAGTGGCATTAATACATTCACATAGTTGTGCCACCATCCCCACCGTCCATCTCCAGAACTTTCTCATCTTCCCAAACAGAAACTCTGTCCCCATGAAACACTAACTCCCCCTGCCTGCTCCCCACAGCCCCTGGCACCCAGCGTCCTACTTTCTGTCTCCATGAATCCGACTCTGCTGGGGACCTCGTATGAGTGGAATCCTGCTCATATGAGGACAAATCCTATTTGTCCTTTTGTGACTGGCTGACTTCACTCAGCATAATGTCTTTGAGGTTCCTCTGTGTTGTAGCATGGTCAGAATTTCCTTCCTTCTTAAGGCAGACTAATATCCCACTGTGTGAATGGACCCCATTGTGTTTATCCATCCATCCGTCGAGGGACGCCCGGGTCGCTTCCACTTTGGAGCTGTGGCGAGTAGAGCCGCCACAAGCCTGGGTGTCCTCCACTGAAGGCCCTGGGTCTCCATCTACAGACCCTGCCCATTTCTTACGGAGCTGATCTCTGGGTGCCCCCGTCTGGGTGGTGGTGGAAGATGCTTCTACACGAGCATCTTCTTGGCAAGACCTCTGAGGGTGTCCTCCTCGGGTCCAGCTCGACCTCGGCGCCCAGTACATCAAGTCGGCCGTGAAGAACGTTCCCTCGGTGTTCCTGATGACGGACTCCCAGGTGGCCGAGGAGCAGTTTCTGGTGCTGATCAATGACCTGCTGGCCTCGGGGGAGATCCCGGGGCTGTTTACGGACGACGAGGTGGAGAACATCATCTCCTCCATGCGGCCGCAAGTGAAGTCCCTGGGCCTGACGGACACCCGGGAGGCGTGCTGGAAATTATTCATTGAGAAAGTGCGCAGGCACCTGAAGGTAGGGGGTCCCAGGCTTGGGGGCGGGGGATCCCGGGGACCTTCTAAGGGCTGGTTCTTCACTCGGGGAGGAGTTAGGGGCTGTTCCCGCCCAGGAAATGGAAAACTGTTAGGAGAGTATGGTGGGCTGCCTGATGGAGGTGGGCTGTTAGAAGTGCCTTGTGGCCGAAAGAAGTGATTTCTATATGCACATCCACCCTGCCGCCCCAATAGAGCACGTTTAAATAGATTAGTTCACCTTGACCTTCAACATTCCCCCTTGGGGAAGCTGGCTGAGCTACCCAAGTTAGACCGAGAGCACTTTGGGTCCTTCTCGCCCTCCTCGTCCGTGACCAGTAGGACAGCTGCCCCTGGCCAGGTGGCCCTGCTTTCGTTCCTCCCTGCCCCCAAGGACCAGACCTGCTAAAGGACCATAGCCCTCCCTGTTCTGGGACCTCACCTACCCAGTGTGGTTGCCCACGCCCCACTCCCTCCTGCACCCAGCCCTCCTTCCCCCTTTGTGGGGCCACCTCAGGAGGGCTCGGGGCTCCCCTGCACCCTCACATCGTGATGCGATGGCCACACTGCCAGCCCAGACCTGGGCGTGTTCTCCCCACCCCCGCACTTGGAGACGGACACCACGCAGAGAGCTTTTCCTTCTAAAGGGGCTTTCTGCAAAAGCAGCGCGATTCGGCCCCAGCACCGCCGTCCCCCAACCAGCAGCAACTGTGTCCACTTCTAGGTAATCCTGTGTTTCTCCCCTGTGGGCTCCGTCCTGCGTGTACGAGCAAGAAAATTCCCTGCCGTGGTCAACTGCACAGCCATTGACTGGTTCCATGAGTGGCCAGAGGACGCCCTGGTGTCCGTCAGCACTCACTTCCTTGAGGACACCGAGGGGATTCAGGTGAGTCACGGGGCATAGAGCCGGGAGGGAGGGTTCCTGTCAGGCCGGGAGTAGGGTGAGGCAGCTGAGGCACTCGCCTTGGGTGCAAAACTTAAGGGGGCACCAAAAACTTAATCAAGATCAGTGATGTTTTAATGCAGTATTTTTAAAAATCAACATTAATGCTGAAATGCTCAAAAGTGTCAAAACTGTAAACAAAGACAGGCTGCCGTTTGTTGGTTTTCTGGCCCCGACTTACTGTGCCAGGGAAATGGTCGTTTCAATCAGCTGGGGGTTCCGGGCCTCACGTGGCCATGGGCCCACAGGGCTGGTTCCGGGGGATCCCACGTGCGAACAGATTGAGCAGCTCGGGCTTTGAACATAGTCCCCGATTGGAGCCGACTGCAGAGCCCGTATTTACTTTGATAAGTGTATGCGGGCGCACAGTTTTTCCTCTTGCCTTGGGCTCCAACATGGCTCTGCCCCCAGGGCTCTGCCCCCAGGGCTCTGCCCAGGGCTGCTGCCTCACCTTTGACCTACCTTTTTGGGGGGGGGTGGGGGGGGCGCGGTACGCGGGCCTCTCACTGTCGTGGCCTCTCCCGTTGCGGAGCACAGGCTCTGGACGCGCGGGCTCAGCGGCCATGGCTCACGGGCCCAGCCGCTCCGCGGCATGTGGGATCCTCCCGGACCGGGGCACGAACCCGTGTCCCCTGCATCGGCAGGCGGACTCTCAACCACTGCGCCACCAGGGAAGCCCTGACCTGCCTTTTATAGGGCATGACAAGTAAGACGGGGTGATATAAGCCTTCTTTTTTTTTTTTTCCTTTTCCTTTACAGTGTCTTTCTTTTATTTCTTTTTAAAGGCTCTTTTTTTTTTTTTTTTTTATTTTTTTTTTTTTTTTATTTTTTGTCTGGGCCGTGTGTTAGTTGTGGCACGCAGGATCTTCTTTGTGGCGCACGGGCTTCTCTCTAGTTGTGGCATGCGGGTTTTCTCTCTCTAGTTGTGGCCCACGGGTTCCAGAGCGCACGGGCTCTGTAGTTTGCGGCATGCAGGTTCGCTAGTTGAGGCGCACGAGCTCAGTCGTTGCCTGCGGGCTTAGTTGCCCCGTGGCATGTGGGATCCTAGTTTCCTGACCGGGGATCGAACCCACGTCCCCTGCATTGGAAGGCGGATTCTTTACCACTGGACCACCAAGGAAGTCCCTACAGTGTCTCTCTTTTATTGAAAGACGGTGCCCGCATTCACCGTTTGTGCTCATTGCCGGCCTAGAAATGGGCATTAACTTGTGACCCAGCTGATGCAATACGCAGGCCTAGAATAAATCCCACGTGGTTATCGTGTCTGATTTATTTTGAACGCATATTCAGTTATTAAGTGGAATAAAATAAGCCTGAAATTAACCTCTTCCCTAGTTTTTAAAGATGGGTAAAGCTCCCCGCTTATCACTGTCAGAGTGTTCAGTTGCAGGCTGAGCCTTTCCCAGAAATGCCGCCGTCATGTGTCCTCCACACCCCGAGTGCCTGTAGGGGCGGGGGCCTCCTGGGACCGGCGAATGGCCCCACTGCTGGCACCAGCGAGGGCTGCAGAGTAGATGCCGAAGAAGCGTGTGTTGGATGAACACATTCCCAAATTAACCTGAATTACAGTTAACGTCCCTTGAACAATTCCTGGGGCAAAGCTCCTAGTGCCTGTCTTCGGGCAGGTGGGGCAGGCCCAGGTGGTGGGGCCGTGACCCTGGCGTGGACGCGGGCCAGAACGGGCTAGGAAAGGCGTTACTAAAACCCCAGGGCCTGGAACAGGAAATGTCCGATAAATGCTTGCAGAAATTACCTGGTTATTCAAGCATGTTGTATATGCAAGTGTGTGAGTCAGAGAGAGAATAGTAATAACCTTGGCTCTGACCGGGCCCCTTGGTGGTGCAATACCACCGTCGCCCATGAGGGCCCTGCAGACCTTGCTGTCTTGAGCCTCATTTGACAGCTGAACCACCAAGGTTGACAGAGGGGGTACCACTCATCCAGGGTCCTCGGCGAGGAAGGGAACCCACCTTGTGGTCCACTGTGGCCAGCAGCCTCCTCTTCCATCAGGGCACCGGGGAACGAATGGTTCTGTCTTGTCTCTGTAGCCGGAAGTTAAGGCCTCCATCAGCTTCTTCATGTCCTACGTGCACACGACCGTCAAAGAGATGTCCAAGGTGTACCTCGCCACCGAGAGGCGCTACAACTACACCACGCCCAAAACCTTCCTGGAGCAGATCAAACTGTACCAGAACCTACTGGCCAAGAAGAGGATGGAGCTGGTCGCCAAAATCGAGAGGCTGGAGAACGGGCTGATGAAACTGCAGAGCACAGCCTCTCAGGTAGGAGAGCTGGGGCCTCGGGATGTGCTTCCAGAACCTTCCCCCAGGCATGTGACACAAAGTAAGGGGACCGGGACCCCTGCCTCGGAGAAACTTCCACTGGCAAACCACAGCAAGTATATGGGTTTTAACCTAGACGGTGGATCCCAAACGCCTTCCGGGTGCTGACGTTACGTCGGGTGCTTCCCGGGGGTCCCGCGTCTGGGGGGGTTTGCTCATGCAGGCAAGTGCAGCCCGTGGAGGCGGGTCCATCCCGGAGCCCCGTTCACACTGCAGTGCCCAGATGGAAGCGCATCTGCCGTACTTTCACGCCGTGTTAATTTTTAAGTTTTCTGCCTGGTTTTAAATATCCTCCATGGTGTAGCCCCGGCTCCCTCTTTACTGCCCACCGTTGGCGTCTCCGCGGGAGCCTGGTAAACAGCTGCACAGGTGGAGGGTGGCCCCTGACACAGGCTGCTGCACGGAGCCAAGGCCACCCCGTGGGGGCGGAGAGGGGAACCCGGTGCTGGGGCTGTCCATTCCTTGGACAGAGCGTGCCGGAGCCACGAAGCAGCCTGCTCCCTCCCTGGATAGGAACAAGGGAGAAGCCCGGCTCAGCAGGCGTTTTTCCCCAAAGGTACCTTCTGGGAGTGGTCCTGGGACACAGGAAATGCACCCAGGAGAGGGCGGTTACAGCAATGGAGTGGTGGCCTCCTCGTGCTAGGAATCATCCAGACGGGGAAGGGTGTCTCAGCCCATCACTTACCACTTCCCAGAACTCCCTCCGCCTGGCTGCCTAGGGCCTCACCCGAGTGCCCGAGGGAGCTTTTTATCCCCGGCTCCAGACTCTCACAGCCCCACCAGCCTCCCCAGAACTCCTCAGCACCCTGCCTCTGCTGGCATTGTTTTTATCTGGCCACCTTGATTGCCACCTCTTTGAACGACAGGAATGGGTCTTATACTTGCGACCCTGTGTACACAGTCGGTGCTCAGTAAATACTTACCTTGGAGAAGCTGAAAAAGCACTTAGAAATGCGTCACGGGGAGTGGTAAGCAACCGGCAGGCCTGCTGTTCTGCTCGGGCCCCGCGGCTCCCATGGCCACCAGCCCGCACCGTCCCGGGCCGGGACAGCCCGGCCGAGTAGGGGGCAGCGTGCGGTGGCCGGGGCCCCAGCCTGCCTGCCTCCCTTACCTCCTCCTCTAGGTGGATGATTTAAAAGCCAAGCTGGCGGTTCAGGAGGCTGAGCTCAAGCAGAAAAACGAGAAAGCGGACAAGCTGATCCACGTGGTGGGTGTGGAAACAGAGAAGGTCAGCAAAGAGAAAGCCATTGCTGACGAGGAAGAAATCAAGGTGCAAGTCATCAACAAGGTGGGCAGACGGGCAGCGGCACGCGGCTCTGCCCAGCTGGGCCCCTTCCCCTGGTGGCCAGTGTCTCCTATGGGCCCGGGCAAACCAGCAGGAACCCCGCAGGGAGGGCTTCTCTCCCAAGCGCAGGGCCCCCAGCTCAGCAGAAGGCTGCCCTCCCAAGCCCCAGCAGTGGCATCTCCTGAGCTGGTAAGACATGCGGGTTCCCAGGCCCCAGCTCTGCTGAATCGGGTCTGCATCTTAGTGAGGTGCCGATGGCCTGTGAGCACGTTAAGGCTTGAGAAGCCTTCCTCGGGGCCCTGGTCCTCAGACTTGCTGCACCTGGAGCCCCGAGATGTTCCGGTGCCACTGGCCCTGGTGGGTTCCACGCCGAAGGTTCATGGCTTGGGTTGATTTCTCATCACCTTTTCCTGCATGCCTTTTTTGTTATTAGTCACGCACCTGCGTGAGTGTCTAAATTAAGAGTCCCAGTAACTGTCTGCTGTCTCTTGAGAGGGAGGACAGCAGCAAGTCATTTCTTTGCCTGAGACAGCCTCCTTCCAAGGCCAACAGGAGGGGGACCTGAGCCCTTCCCTTCCCACCAGTGCTGGAGCGCGGAGGGTCCCGGGCCAGGTGGGGTAGCCAGGAGCTCTGCTCCATCCCTCATTGTAACCTGCATGACCACAGCCCTGTTAGGATGGTTGGCAATGTGCCCAAGTTCTCAAAATTAGCAAGTGACATAGGATCCAAGCCAGGACCCACACCTGCACCCTGAACTCAAGGACCTGCCGTCTGATACTCACATGCAGCTGTTAACATCTGGGTGCCCACCCGTCTCCAACCCCTGATCCAGAAATGGCCCAACATGCTCCAGGGAAGCCTGGAGCTTCCCAGCACCACCGGCCAAGTCAGTGCCTTCCATGCCTTGTTCCCTGAGTCGTGTCCCACATGTCCCTAAAGTAAGGTACGGAATGGGATTCTCCAGGAGGTGTTCTGCAGAGAGACCCTCTTCTTTCTGTCCTCCTTCCTCCTTGCCCAGCAAAAGCTCCCAGCCCCGACTGGCTTCTTCAGCTCTGTTGTCACGCAGATGCTACTCCTGATTGACGGGTACCAAGCTTCTCCTGGTCTCTCTGCCTGTTGCCTGAAGGCTTAGAGGGGCTCTTCCCGAGCCAAAGAGCGAATGCACGCATGAATGAATGAAGCGTGCATGCGTGAATGAAGACGCTCTCACTTTAAGGGGAGGATGGGCTGTGCCTCTGAAATGGTCCATCCTGGAGGGATGACACAGTGGCACCGAGAAATACGGCCTCAAAGCCAGGGAGTGGCCTGTGTGGCCCCAGGTTTCCCCTCTGGTCCTGGAAGCTGGAGCCAAAAGAAGGAACAGTTCCCCTCCCTGAATCCCAGGTCAGCTGACACCCAGCTCCTTCTAACCTGAGTGTTTCGGGGCAAAGGAGGCAGGGCGGGGAAAGGCGGGCTTCACACGGTGACCCAGCAAGCGAGTGCGAAGGGCAACTCCCCTCGTCACCCCTCCTCACCCCTCCTTGCCCTCACACCGCCCAGGGCCCCCCCTTCACACACGCCACCCAGACGGACCCCTGCATCCGTCTTTCCCATCTGCCTTCCTTCCAGAATGTTGCCGAGAAACAAAAAGCTTGTGAAACAGACCTGGCCAAGGCAGAGCCGGCCCTACTGGCCGCGCAGGAGGCCCTCGACACTCTGAATAAGGTGAGGGCAGGAGGGGGAAGAAACGGGGATCACGACGCCTGAGAAGAGAGGAAGAGAGGAGACGCCGTGGGGTCATCACCGGGGGCCTCCTGGTCCTGCTCAGGGCTAAATCCCCATTCTAGTCTGTCCGTCTGTCTTTGCAGAACAACCTGACAGAGCTAAAGTCCTTCGGGTCCCCCCCAGACGCCGTGGTCAACGTCACGGCCGCCGTGATGATTCTGACTGCACCCGGGGGCAAGATCCCCAAGGACCAGAGCTGGAAAGCTGCGAAAATCATGATGGGCAAAGTGGACACCTTCCTGGACTCCTTGAAGAAGTTTGACAAGGAGCACATCCCCGAGGCCTGCCTGAAAGCATTTAAGTGAGTTGGGGCTCGGCTGCCGCCATGGGGTCAGCTCAGTCCTCATCCTGTTGGGAGCACGTCACGTCCAGGCACCGTGTGGTCCCGAATCTTCTCCCACCTGCCCCTGACCCCATACCGCATGGTCCCAAGGGAAGTCTATGCTTGCTGGAGTGGGCAGGGCCTTGGGCGGCACAGAGCGAGGTGGGACCCCCAGAGACAGCAGGCAGCAGTCTGGGCGAATCTGCCTGCCCCTGAGTTGCCCAGGCGTCAAGGTGAAGCATGATGCCAAGCTTGCGGGGGGCCTCATCACCCTCTGTCTCCCCAACCTTGCTCGGCGGGTGGGGGGGTGAGCTGATCCCTTAAATGGGGGGAGGGCAGGGGTGGATCAGTGGGTGGGGTCGGAGGGGGAGCTTAGGTGGCCTGCCCACCCCCTTGGCGGTGCCGTGTGCAGGGATCATGCACAGGACCCTGCTTTTGCTCCGACACCTCAGAAGAGGCAGTTGGGTTTTAGCCTCTTTGTGTCTTTCTGTTCATAATTTGCCCCAGTGTGCATGCACGTAGTACTTTTAGTCCCTTACAGTTTCTTTGTATTTTGCTCCTTGAGGAGGTATTCGTCCAAGCAGAGGGTCCTAGTGGGACTTGGGAAGGGTGTGCAGGGGGGACCTCCACGTTTTGCCCCATAAATCCGATGCGCTAGCATTGGTGAGCACTGCACTTGTGCACACTCTTTGCCTGGCCGTCCCTGGCAACCCGATTTCAGGGCCGACCTGACCTGACCCCAACTGAGAAAGGGAGCCCCTCGCATGACCCCAGGCGAGACTCCAACCTCTCTCAGCTCCATCTGTTGAGGAAGAGGGCTGGACGATCGAAAAACATTTGACGACTAAGGAGTAGTTTAAAGTTTAAGAGAAAAGACAAGAAAAACACAGACCCACCTCCAGGGAGCGGCCTGTGTCAACATTTGGCCTGTTTCCTTTCAGTCTTTTTTCTCGTGTTTCTCCCTGTAGTTGAAAGAATACTGTGTATATGCAATTACCTGCTCTGCTTTCTATCTTTTACTTAACATCGTGGGGGAAAAAAGACTTTTCCCTGTGTTGTCAAAACACTTGATCAGCTGGATTTTTTTGCCGCAGATGAACCGTAATTTACTTACTATACCTGCGTTGCTGAGGGTTTAGGCTGTCTCCGTTTCTGCCGTCATAAATAACGCCATGATAAATGTCTCCTCCTTGTCACCCAGCAAACTTCTCAACTGCCACCTCCCCATGCTGTCTGGAGTGTGCTTAAAAGACGCAGACGCATTGTACTATTTGCCTAAATGAAGCGTAAAATATGCCAGAGTGAGGAGGTGATGGGCCGTGTTCCCCACCTACATTCAAATCACACTTCAATTATTATTTTGAATTGTCCATTTAGAATTCTTCCTGCAGACAGGTCAGTCTGTTGTGCTCAATGACGTTGCCGTTATTTTAAAAACACTAGTTAAGGTGCTCTAGTTTCTAGAGCATCTTAACTGCATCTATGGGCATTTTTCCTCATCCCTCTTGTACAATAACACCTACCACATCACCCCTTTTTTTCTTTAACATCACCTCTTGTAAGTCTCATCCTTAGAGCCTTAGCCTCACTGGGGATCCCTGAAAACTGGGCACTGAGCTGAGGGGACGCAGAAGTGGCCCGTTGTGTGTGTGGGGAGCGGGGGTGGCCTCTGGGGCAGCCTGGCTCCGTGTGAATTCCTGCACTGCCCAGTCCAAACTGTGTCACCTTGGGAGACACACTCAGCCTCTCTGGGCCTGTTGCCCAGAGTCAGATGGCGTGAGGACACGTGCCAGGGCAGGGGTGGCTCCAGGACCTGACATATGGGCAGTGCTCAGAGCAGCACCTGACACGCGGCCCCTGATGTGAGAACTTGGTGAAGAAACCCTGGTTCCAACACTTCCTGTCGGCGTTGCTCTGGGCAAGTTGCTTACCCCCCCGAACCCCAGTCTTCTTGCCTAGGACTGGAGTCGTTGCAGAATGAAAATGAGACCAGCCATATAAAGCAGCAGGAGCAGAGAGGATTAAAAAAAAAAAAACACAGGTTTTCTTCCATCATCTAGAATATAGGACTTGAAATCACTACTTCCGTTGCCCTTCACCCTCCAAATTCTACTCCAGAGACCAGAATTCTGAGTTTCATTCTTTTCTTTCTTCTTCTTTCTAATCTTCTTTCTAATCACTAAGATACAAAAAAAACAAAGTTAAATGTGCTCCCCGTCCTGTTGCTGGTAACAGGGACCGGAGAGGCGGACGGGTGCGGAGCTGGAGGCGGGACGGGGGTGGCGGGAGGTCTGCGTCCTCAGCGCCCGCTGTCCTGCTCCAGGCCCTACCAAGGCAACCCGACGTTCGACCCCGAGTTCATCCGCTCCAAGTCCACGGCCGCCGCGGGCCTGTGCTCCTGGTGCATCAACATCGTCCGCTTCTACGAGGTCTACTGCGACGTGGCCCCCAAGAGGCGGGCCCTGGAGGAGGCCAACGCGGAGCTGGCCGAGGCGCAGGAGAAGCTCTCCCACATCAAAAGCAAGATCGCTGTGAGTGCCGTCGGCAGGCGCGGCTGGTCCGTGTCTCCGTTTGAGAGGGGTCGGCACAGCCGCTGCCATGAATTACGGAGCAGAGCAAGAGCCCGCAGGCCGACGTGGGGACCTGATCACCCCGGAGGCTGCCGGCGTCGGCCGTGTTCCCGGCCCTCCCGGGAGGAGAGCTGGGGACACCCAGCGTTGCCCGATTTCAGGGCCTGTCTGTCTTGTTCCTTCAGGAACTCAACGCCAACCTGAGCAACCTGACGTCGGCATTTGAAAAAGCGACAGCCGAGAAAATCAAGTGTCAGCAGGAGGCTGACGCCACCAATAGTGTGATCTCGCTGGCTAACAGGTGCCTTACTCCCTCCGAGGGGCCCCTCCTGTCCTCAGACACCGTCCCCCGAAAGGGATGAGCCCACAGAATGGCCTTTCGGGGGGACTACGCCCCAGGTGGAGGCAGCAAGGCCCCCAGCCCCCGCTTTCTGAGCACAAAGTGATAAACCCCGGGAGACCCCCAGGCTGTGTGCCTGGCCTCCCGTGGGATGTAAACTCACCTCTACCAAGGTAAAGTGGCCTTTCGGTCCCTGGCAAGGAGGGCTGCTCGGAGGATGCTACAGCCAGACCTCAGGCTAGTCAAGCACAAACCTGTCCACACTCTCAGACTCCCGGTGCCATTTAGGGTCAGGGACCAGCCCTCGAGCCGGGGGCCTGAGAAGCACGAGGCACACCCTGGAGTCCCCACTCCACACAGGGCCAGGGGGCTGCCTCTGGACTTCCCGCTGCCCAAAGCGCGTGCTCAGTGGTGTCTGGGCAGCAGCCTCGGCACGTGGGTGATGAGGTCAAGTAGCGTCAGCATCCACATGACGTCGGCCCCTTGGGGAAGGGAAACTCGGCCTTCCCAACCGCCTCCAGAAAGCATTAGTTTTGCTTCCCTCAAGCATTTATTGCCCAAAACTTCCCCCAAAGCATGTTTTGTCCTGAACCGCTGAGCAGAGTAAGGATTTGAAACTGGAAGGTCTCTGGCGTGTTAAAGGTGGAGGCGCGCCTTTCCTGGTCCTCCAGTCCGTCCTCTCTCCCCCCCGACACACGTGCTTCTCTTTTGCCCACTGAGCCCTGTCCCCATCTCAGGCTGGTAGGAGGATTAGCATCAGAAAACATCCGCTGGGCCGAATCGGTGGAGAACTTCAGAAGCCAGGGGGCCACACTGTGTGGGGACGTCCTGCTGATTTCCGCCTTCGTCTCCTACGTGGGCTACTTCACCAAGAAATATCGAAATGAGCTAATGGAGAGGTTTTGGATCCCTTATATAAATCAGTTAAAGGTAGGAGGTCCTGTCGCATCCATCACTCAGGACCTTTGGGGAGGTCTCCGGCAGGGCAGCCCCAGCCAGATGGCACCTTTGCTCCTGCAATGGAGGCTCCAGCCACTCAGGATGTAGACGGTGGCCCTGCGAGGCCGACGCCGACATCCCTTCTGGCCGGGCTCCAAGCTGCTCCTCAGGGTGATGCGAATGCATGGCAGTCTTCCCCCACACAGCCCGGCGGCCCACGTGTTGCTCGGAGAGCCGCTTTCCGCTGAGTGGTGAGTAAGGCCACATCGCCCCCTCGGCAGGTCCCCATCCCGCTCACAGAAGGTCTGGATCCCTTGAGCCTGCTGACCGACGATGCAGACGTGGCCACTTGGAACAACCAGGGGCTCCCCAGCGACCGCATGTCCACAGAGAATGCCACCATCCTGTGCAACACGGAGCGCTGGCCCCTCTTCGTGGACGCCCAGCTGCAGGGCATCAAGTGGATCAAAAACAAATACGGCAGCAAGCTGAAGGCCATCCGCCTGGGACAGAAGAGGTGCTCGGCCGTGGCGGGTGGGGTAGGGGCTCCAGAGGTGGCGGCCGCCACGGTGCTGGGAAGTCCACCTGGGGCCTTTCATACTCGCTAAATGGATGGATGGGTCTTTGAAAACAAACACTGACCCCCATGTGGATTTCTTTAGTACTTGGCCCTGGGCACTGGCAGTAAAGAATTAAACTCGGGGCTCGTCTCTCCCCCGTTACCTGCCGCTCCTGCTGGGGGACAGCACTGGCCTCGGCTCCTGCCTGCGTTGGTCCTGCCTGGTCACTTGCCAGCCGGGGGGCTGCGGGCGGTCATCTTCCCGTCTCTCATCGTCATAGATGAGAAGCGATGGCCGTGACACAGCTGCACTGGGAGCCTTCCCAGTGTGCTGGGCAGTGAGAGGAGACTCGCAGCTGTGGAGCGTTTGGCTCAGTAGCCATGAAGCGCTCCACGTTCACCACCCCTCCTGTCAGCCTGGGGGCGATTTACGCAGAAGCCCTGAGCTCCCCTCGGGAAGGAGGCGTTTAGGAGAGGAATGAGCTCTTGGCCCCTCGGTCCCTCTCTCGGTCCCTCTGGGGCAATTGCGCCGTCACCGGGCCCCAGGGCGTTCACAGCCCCTGTGCTGTGCCCACAGCTACCTGGATATCATCGAGCAGGCCATCTCAGAAGGGGACACCTTGCTCATCGAGAACATTGGCGAGACCGTGGACCCGGTTCTGGACCCTCTGCTGGGCAGGAACACAATCAAAAAGGGAAAGTGAGTGGCAGCGTCCACCTCCGCGGGTTCACCCACGAGATCGTCCTCAGTGGTGAGGTCTGGCCTCTGGACTGAGAGAAAGGGCGGGGCATTTCCTTTCCTGGGAGGCAGCAGGGGCTTCAGCAAAATGCGCGAAGGGACCCCCAGCTCCCAGGGGAGAGACTGACAACTGTGGGCCCACGTTCCAATTAGGAAGGAAGACCTACACCAACAGTTTATTAGCGACTGCCTGCAGATCACGATCCTTGATGGTCATCTTTTTTTTCTATTTCCATATGCATTTTGCAAATCCTGAGTCTATTTCTTTCTATTCAGGTGAGATTCACATAACATAAAATTAACCAAAAGTGACCAGTTCCGTGGCCTGTAGGACACTGGTGCCTGGCTCCTTTCACTGAGTATCTTTTCCAGGTTCATCTGAGCTGTAGCGAGTATCCATACTTCATTCTTTCTTCTGGCTGAATAATACGGCATTGTGTGGACCTGCCACATTTTGTTTACCCGCTCATTTGTTGATGCATTGAGCTTGTATTACTGTTTTTTCTTTGGTTGCACCGTGTGGCTTATGGGATTTTAGTTCCCCGACCAGGGAACGAACAACCCGGGCCCTTGGCAGTGACAGTACAGAGTCCTAACCACTGGACCACCAGGGAACTCCCTGTATTGCTTTTCTAATATAAAAAATTAAATCAACTTTAAAAATGTAAAGGTCGGAGTTGATCTGAGCCACCTATAAACTCAGGGGTGCAGGCAGAAGCCCAGAACAGAGGTGACATAAATGTGCTGATGTCCTAGACTCTGAGAAGGGCCTGGTGTGAGTAGCGATACCCAGGGCTGAAGTTAGAGGCCCCCCAGAATGTGAGCTCAGCCAGAAAGGGGAGAGCAGAGTGGGGCGCCGGAGAGAAGCGACCCCCCCCCCCAGTGGGTGAGCCGACCCGGGTTCCCACCCTGGCCTCTCATCAGATTCACCTGGGGAGCTCCAGGGATGTCCCGGTGTTCTGAATTGGGGTGTCAACATCTTTCTGATGTTAATGGCTCTGGGGTGGAGCCCAGGCCAGAGTGTTTCTGCAGAGGCTTCCAGATGAGTAAGATGTGCAGGCAGAGTCAAGTTAAATGCTCCTAAAAAATCAGAACAAACCGGCCAGAGAGCGAGCAGGTGCATTTTCTAGAAGGGCCGGTCACAGCCCAGAGAGGGATGGTTGTGGGTTTGTTTTTTTTTTTCCTCAAGTTTCAGATTATTTATTAATCAGGGTAAAGCCCAGCACAATATGCCCACATGATTCCGTGTATTTAGAGGGGAGACACTTCCCGGTTAAGTGGAAAACTGTGCCGACGGCTTCTGGAAGACCTTTATTCTAAGCAGCTTTATAGTGAAACATGTCATTGAGAAGTCTGGACCTTCCTCCCAGGCTGGCGGGAAAGGCGGTCTGTCTGTGCTGCCATCCCTTGGTCGCCGGGGACCCTCCTAACCCCTCCGTCCGCCGACCGCCAGGTTCATTAAGATCGGCGACAAAGAGGTGGAATACCACCCCAACTTCCGCCTGATGCTGCACACCAAGTGCTTCAACCCCCACTACAAGCCCGAGATGCAGGCCCAGTGCACCCTGATCAACTTCCTGGTCACCAGGGACGGGCTCGAGGACCAGCTCTTGGCCACCGTGGTGGCCAAAGAGCGCCCAGATCTGGAGCAGCTGAAGGTATGTGGAGACAGGAGGAGCGGGGCAGGCAGCTCAGAGGCAGCAGGGGGCAGGTCACTGTGACCCAGGCGTCTGGCGGCTGTGAAGGTGCCCTGCTTGTCACACTGAGTGTGTCTGGTACGACAGAATGAGTCACTCCTCCTCCCCGGCTGCCTCCTGAATCTAATTCTAAATCAAGTGATGGCTTCACTGAAAGAACAGGAGTCACAGCAGTGCCCGGGCTGCCCTAAAGCACCGAACTCCTGCCCCACGAGAATGTCTTTGCTGTCGGCCCCTGTGTACCAGGCCCTTCCTTGATTGGCTGAGCCATACACGTGGGCTCACAGGGGTCCCAGGCCCCCCTCATGTCCCATGGTCCCCACGTTCTTGCCGCACAGCTGCCCATGACAAGCAGCTGCGAGGCCCAGATGCAGGGCCCCCTACCCCGCACTGCTTGGGGGCCTCCACTCCGGCCCCTTTCTTCCAGGCTTGCCGTGTTCCTCCCGTTCCGAGTCCCAGGGCCTTGGCCCTGAGCCCCCCCGAGCCCCCCAGCTGGGGGACCAGGCCGTGCCAGCGACTGATTTCCCTTCCCGGTCTCTACCCCTCCTGCAGGCGAACCTCACCAAGTCTCAGAATGAATTTAAGATTGTTCTGAAAGAGCTGGAAGATTCTCTGCTGGCCCGTCTGTCGGCCGCATCGGGGAACTTTCTGGGAGACACAGCCTTAGTTGAGAATCTGGAGACCACCAAACACATGGCCAGCGAGATTGAGGAAAAGGTAAAAGACCATCTTGGGGGCTACCCCCTTGCACCCCCAGCCGGAGCACACAGGGGGCATGGGAGCTGGGCGGATGGTCACTGAGAAGAGAAGCCGTAGCCACATGGAGGCCCCTGGGGGCCTGGGGCAGGGTCAAGGCGCGTGGATGCCCGCCAGGCACATCTTCATCCATTCATCTGTAGATGGACATTTAAGTTATTTTCACGTCCTGGCTATTGTGAATAGTGCTGCCATGAACATAGGGGTGCGTGTATCTCTTTGAATTATAGTTTTGTCTGGATGTATGCCCAGGAGTGGGACTGCTGAATTAGACGGTAGTTCTATTTTTAGTTTTTTGAGGAACCTCCATACTGTTTTCCATAGTGGCTGCACCAATTTGCGTTCCCACCGACAGCGTAGGAGGGTTCCGTTTTCTCCACACCCTCTCCAGCATTTGTTGTTTGTAGACTTTTTGATGAAGGCCATTGTGACGGGTGTGAGGCGGGACCTCACTGTGGTGTTGATTTGCGTTTCTCTAATGATTAGTGACGTTGAGCGGCTTTTCACGTGCCTGTTGGCATCTGTGTGTCTTCTTTGGAGAAGTGTTTACATAGGTCTTCTGCCCATTGTTTGATTGTTTGTTTTGAGGTGCAAGAGGCAAAAATCACAGAAGTTAAAATCAACGAGGCGAGAGAGAACTACGTGCCAGCCGCGAGGAGGGCGTCCCTGCTGTACTTCATCCTGAACGACCTCAGCAAGATCAACCCCATCTACCAGTTCTCACTCAAGGTGCGGCTGCATCCGGGTCCGGGGCCACTGGGGCCCAGGCTGCAGGTGGGCTTGGGGGCTGGGACCCAGGGCACCAGCACCCGGGTCTGAGCAGTGCCCCAGAGCCCGCATGGGCAGCGTGGAGCCCCCTGCATTCGGTGACCCCCCCTCCCCGACCAGGCCTTCAACGTGGTGTTCGAGAAGGCCATCCAGAAGACCGCCCCCGCCGACGAGGTCAAACAGCGTGTGATCAACCTGACGGACGAGATCACCTACTCCGTGTACGTGTACACGGCCCGCGGGCTCTTCGAGCGAGACAAACTCATCTTCCTCGCACAGGTGACATTTCAGGTAACATCTGGCCTCGATGCCCCATGTGTGGTCCTTGGACGGGCAGCACCGGAGCCCCGTGGGGTGAGGTGGGGTGCTGGGGGAGAGTGGGGGTGGGTGGGTGTGTGTGTGTGTTGGAAATGCAGATTCTCAGGCTCCGGCTCAGACCCAGTGGATCCAAACCTGCATTTTTAACAATATGTGGAACACACCTGGGCTCTTGAGTTGGTACCAGGAAAGGTGTCCCAATGGGAGCCATTGAAGGGGAGGGGAGGTCAGTTAAAGAGAGACGTCATTCTAGTCCCTTCAAGTCATGCCGAGCCGACAGTCCCGCCTTAGCGGTTAGTCCGCTGTGGATGGGAAAGAAAGGTACTAATGAGTAAACATGCCCCCTGTTTTTACAGACCTGCTGAAATATTTAAAGATTTTGGTTCCACTAAATTGATTAAACAACCTCTCCGCCACTTTGTTTGCACCATGTTATAAGTGTTATTGGGAACACGGATTTCATAGCTAGCTTGGGCATCAATGTCAACCCAGCTTTCCATCCAAACTCCAACTTGGAATTAGGGGTCCAGGTTAAGGAGGTTTCTCTTCCATGTGAATCTCTGAGTAACGGGTTCCCTGTTTCTCTCCCTGCTAAAAGCACATCAAGATAAGTTTCCTTGATGCTCCCCCTAATTTTCCAGAGTAGAATGTACTCTTTTCAGGCCCAAAGAACTTTTTATTTCACTAAGATTAAAAAAAAAAAAAAAAAAAGAGACCCTGACTCAGGGGAAACTCTCTGTGGAATCTGAGAAAGCAGCTGTGTGAGCTCCTTACTGGGGAGGTTACAGTGACTGCGGCCCCGGCTCCCCTGCCGTCCATCTGAGATGGAGGGGCTGGGCCAGTTGCCCAATGAGCCACTTCAGTGACCAAGACAGGGCCTGCTAGAAGCCCAGAGAGCTTGTGCGCACCCGTGGCAAGGTGACTTCGAATGTGACCAGAAAACGTATATACCCAGAAGAATTGCAAACACGTATTCAAACAAATACGTGCATGTAAACATTCATGGTAGCGTTTTCACGACAGCCAAACGGCAGAAACAACCCAAACGTCCAGCGACGGACTGTTGGGTAAACGAGACGTGGTCTCGCCGTACACTGGCCCATTATTCGTCCATAAAAAGAATGAAGCACTGACACGTGCTACAACACGGATGAACCTTGAAAACACGCTCAGATGCAAAAGGCCTCGTGTTGTATGATTCCATTTACTGGAAATGTCCAGAAAAGGCAAATCTGTAGAGACAGAGAGCAGACTGATGGCTGCCTGAGCGTGGGACTGCTGAAGGGTAGGGGCTTTGCCTCTGGGGTGATGAAAAGGCTGTGCACCTGGACAGTGGCGATGGTTGCACAACAGCGTGAATGCACTAAATGCCACTGGATTTTAGACCATAACAGGGTTAAGATGGTACATTTTTATGCTGTGTGTATTGTACCGCAATTTAAAAACAAACAAGGTGCTGACCAAGCTTTGGGCTGACCCCAAAGGGGCAGGACAGTGCTTCCCCTGCAGGCAAGGGGTACGAGCCCCTGTTGTAGGGCAACATCTAAGCGAGCCCCACGGCCCCTCAGGTCTTGTCCATGAAGAAGGAGCTGAACCCGGTGGAGCTGGATTTCCTTCTGCGGTTCCCGTTCAAGGCCGGGGTCGTGTCACCCGTGGACTTCCTGCAGCATCAGGGATGGGGCGGCATCAAGGTTGGCCTTCAGACTTGAACACTGTGTTCTCTCCCCACCTCGAGGCCTTTCCTGCTCGCCCCAGACATGTTTACAAGGTGCTCCCGGCCGTAACATTCAGTAGAACGAGGAGGCCTCAGAGGTGGGACCAGGCACTGATGGGCTGCCTGCCAGCTCACGGGGACTGTGCTGTCCTACTGGAGCGCAGCAACCTCATCATCACGTCCCTGCAGGCGGCAAGCTGAGCCGCGATGGGCCCCAGGGTGTGCCCAGGGGTCGCCCCTCCGCCGCTTCCCCTCACTTCCAGGAAAATGCAAAGTGTCAAGGCTATTCCTCAGAATCCTGGGGCCCTCACTGTGTCAGTTCAGAAAGACCAGAGGAAGGCGGCCCCCTGGGATGAGCAGGACCCCTGTTCCAGAGCCCCCGGAGAAGCAGCCAGGAGTCACATCCCCAATCGGATTCCTCCCTCGTCCCAGCCATTCATCCCCAGCAGCTCATCGTCTGAGCGACAGGCCCCATGGTCATGCTTTTCCCGGAGCCCGCGGGGAAGGCGCCCACTGGGATGGGGGAGAGCTGAAAGGCCGTCTGCCCCCAGGCCCTCTCGGAGATGGATGAGTTCAAGAACCTGGACAGCGACATCGAGGGATCCGCCAAGCGGTGGAAGAAGCTCGTGGAGTCGGAAGCCCCCGAAAAGGAGGTCTTCCCCAAGGAGTGGAAGAACAAAACGGCTCTGCAGAAGCTGTGCATGTTGAGGTGCGTGCGGCCCGACCGCATGACCTACGCCATCAAGTGAGTGCCCCCATCCCCACCCCACCCCCGCCCCAGCCTGGGCCTGGGCCTCAGGGCTGGGGAGTGGGAGCCTCCCATCCCACCCACCAATTCCCGTTCTGAGTTCTCGTAGCTCTGGGGTCTCTGAAGGTGGCCAACAGGAACCCCCGGCTCCCCTGACCCTGGGCGAGGAGAGGCGCCCCGAGATAAGCGACGGGAAGATAAAACTCCCCGGGTTGGCCGCCAAGATTTTATAAAAGCCTGGGCGCGCTGCCAGTGCAGGGGACACGGGTTCGAGCCCTGGTCCAGGAAGATCCCACATGCCGCGGAGCGACTAAGCCCATGCACCACAGCCCCTGAGCCTGCGCTCTAGAGCCCGCGAGCCACAACTACTGAGCCCGCGTGCTGCAGCTACTGAAGCCCGCGCACCTAGAGCCCGTGCTCCACAACAAGAGAAGCCACCGCAATGAGAAGCCCACGCACCGCAACAAAGAGTAGCCCCCGCTCGCCGCAACTAGAGAAAGCCCGCGCGCGGCAACAAAGACCCAACGCAGCCAAAAATAAATAAATAAATTTACTTTTTTAAAAAAGCCTGGGCGCTAATGACCTCCAAGGCCACGACCACGCGGGGTCCTTTAAGGATGCTGTGGGGAGAAAGCAGTGGCAGAGCCATCAGCACCCGAGGACTTTCATGGCCTCAGTGGCTGGATTTAGAGGAAATCTTTTATTTTTACGGCTCGTTTGCAAAGAGAACCATTCTGCTTTCGTGAACAATCTCTCTGGACCTGAAACGCCTCCAGGACTGGAAACTTAACCATCGGGTTTCAGCGCCCGTTCCTTTCACTCCCCAAAGCACAGAAAGACTTCAGGAATATCAACAGCTGTAACATCTGCACGGCCGGCCCGGGCAGGCCGTGGCATCGTGGGGGAGGGAGGGAATGAAACAGGCCCCGTTCTCAGAGGGGTGTCTTGGCCATGGCGTCGTGGGGGAGGGAGGGATTGAAACAGGCCCCGTCTCAGGGGGGCATCTTGGTTTTCCGTTTGTCCTAGTGGCCTGAAAGCCACCAGATTTCCCAAAAGATGCCCACGTCTGACAAAGCAGAGGCCTGACTCACACCCACTGGTTGTTCACAGACGCATGTTTCTGTTTTGCTTTGTTTTCTCGGGACTGAAGAGGAAAGGGACTGCGAGGGGTTCTGGGTGCGGGAGGGGAGCGGGCGGAGTGAAGCAAGAAATCACGTCACGAGGGAGAGTCGAGCTGGTCCAGGGAGAAAGCAGGAAGGCATCCCGGGAAGGTCGGACACGGACACAGTGTGGGGAAGGCCCGGGCGAAGGGCACTGAGCATCCAGGGGGACACCGCCTGCGGGTGAGCTGAGCATGGGTGGGTGTCCAGCCCCACGGCCCCCAGAGCACCCTTGAGAGCCACCCGAGTCACCACGGCAGAAAACGCATCGGAACCGCATGGGCGACCGCAAACGCCAGGCGAACCCAAGTCATGCTCTGCAGTGGTCGCGAGGAAAGCAGATTCACCTCCCAAATCAAACAGGGCGGTGGAGCTCAAGAGCAAGGAAGTTCAACTCCAAGTCCACGGCGAATAGTAATAACACACAGTCGTCAAGAGCGTGGGTGCCAGGCGCGCTCAGAGCCTTCCCCCCGCACCCTGGGTTCACTCCGCCCTCCGCCAACCCCTCGAGCCGGGCACCTCCCCTCCTCCGGGTCCACAGGCCCAGGGAAGGTAACTCGCCCATGGCGGGGCGGGGTGCTGGTAACGGGCTCCCCAGAACAGCCGCCCGGGTCTGTAGCACCTGCCAGCGTGCAAGCCGCTGGGGGCGGCTCTAGCACCCCTGTGCCCAGGACACAGCACTAGGAGCAGCGGAGCCTGACCGGAACCAGGAGCCCTCTACTCTCCATCATCACTTCAGCCGCAGAGAATGACCACGTGGCCCGGCCACGTCAGGAGCAGCGGGGAGCTTGTGACATTCCTGCCCCAGGCAGGACCTGTACCTTCTAGAATTCCTTCCCGGGCAAGGACTCTAGCACTGACATTCTGGGTCAATTCCAAAGGCCAGAATCAAGCACAACCAGGGGCCTGGAGCAGGAGCCCTCCCACCGGCCTGTGGTCAGCACTGGCTCAGGGTCTGTATAGAGGCCAGCAAAGGCCAGACCGGGGAGCGAATGACAGCTATCACTCCCACGGGAGTGGGAAGGCCCACCTGGCACCCGCCCGCAGACTCCCCGTTGACTCAGAGGGAAGCCTCTATGTGAACAGGTCCACCCACGGGTCTTCACGATGCTCAGAGCGCTCAGATTGCCGACTCCTCGGGAATAAGTGTGTTCTCTCCCAGGGAGGCTGCCATCGTCCTTCTTTCAAAGACCACACTGGACATAAGTTTAGCTCCTGTGGTTCATTCAGATACAGTGAGCTCAGCCACCTGTGGTCAAGAGAGAGGGGTAGAGAGCTGAGATCCCAAGGTCACCCTAAGAGGGGCCTCGACTGACCCCAGCCTTATCAGGGTCAAGATAGAGTTTGGGGCTTGGAACAGAGGGGTGCTTATGTAAAGAGAAGTTTGGGTTTTTTTCTGTGACTTTCCTGATGATCCATGTTTTGTGGTCCATGGAGCTCACCAAAGCGACTCTAACGCACGCGTCCTTCCTCCTCAGAGCCCCCGTCGGGGGAGATCCTCAGGACGCAGAGGCCGATCTAGGTTCTGTTCCGTGTTGCTGCCCCGGTCTGGAGAGCAGATAGGAAGTGTGTGTGGGAAACAGGAAGCCACTAGAAACTGATCCCTTCCTTGGGAGCGCTGAGGTGTGGTCACCTGGAACACTTGCAGCCCGGGTTCCCTCCCGGCTGACCTTGCACGCCTTTGAAAGTGGGGGTGGCATCAGCTGGCTGAGAGCTTCTCACCTGTCTGTGCACAGGTGGACGGGCGCAAAGGGTGCCCAGCGCGAACACCGCCAAATACCGCGCACGCTCCCCTCCACACCCCCCCTGCCTGCAGGAGGCCCCTGTAGAGACCGACTTTCCAGCTAGAGGCCCTTCTCTGCCTAAGAAAGTCCCCCAGAAAAGCGGTCCCTCGCCTCGGGTCTGACCAGGCGTGTCCCCCTCAGGAACTTTGTGGAGGAGAAGATGGGCAGCAAGTTCGCAGAGGGCCGGAGCGTTGAGTTCTCCAAGTCCTACGAGGAGAGCAGCCCCTCAACCCCCATCTTCTTCATCCTCTCCCCGGGCGCTGACCCCCTGAAGGACGTGGAGGCCCTGGGTAAGTGCGGCCGGGTCTGGGGAGAAGCGAGTCCAAACCACAGTGAGACGGCCCTTCACACCCACTAGCAGGGCAGGTATCAGACACACGGAGGTGACAGGTGTCGGGAGGGGATGAGAGACGGGGCCCTGTGCATTGCTGGTGGGAATGTGAGCAGGTGGTCCCTCCCTAAGTCACACATCGAGTCACCACATGTCCCGGCAATTCCACTCCTGGGGACGTTCCCAACGGAGCCGGGAACAGGTGTCCAAACAAACAGGTCCCCTCACGACGGCCAAAAGGTAGATCCAACCCACACGTCCATCACTGATGAATGGCTGATGGCAAAGTGGTAAATCATAAAAGAGAACGAAGCACTGACACAGGCTACACCGTAGACGGAACGAGAAAACACTGTGCTTCGGAAGGCAGGAAGCTAGACACAAAAGGCTCCACGGTATACGATTCCTTGTATCTGAAACGTCCAGAACTGGGGAATCCGTAGAGGCAGAAGGCAGATTAGTGGTTGCCAGGGGCTGGGGCGGGAACAGGATGCAGAATGACTGTTTAATGGGTACAGGGTTTCCTTCTGGGGCGATAAAAATGTCCTGGAACCAGATAAGCAGTCGCATGACACTGAATTATTAAATGTCCCTAAATCGTACACTTTAAGATGGCTTTTAAAGTGGTACATTTGATGTTATGTGTATTTTACCACAATTTTAAAAGGGGTAGGGTGTGGAATTCCCAGCTGTGGATCACAGAAGCTCCATTTTTGTCATTCAGCCATCCCCATGCTTTTCCTGTTTTCCTTTCCTTTAGGGAAAAAATTGGGATTTACCATAGACAACGGGAAACTCCATAACGTGTCCCTGGGGCAGGGACAAGAGGTGGTGGCGGAGAATGCCCTGGACATGGCTGTGGAGAAGGGACACTGGGTCATTCTGCAGGTATGGGGGTGGGTGGCACCTGTGCCTCTTGGGTGAGGGATCCCAGCCTCAGCGCCCGTGGGGCTTGGCCTGAAGGCCTGAAAGAAAGCAGGTTATGGGATTCACATTCACAAGCGTGGCTGGGAATCCTACAGCCCCTGAAGGAGCGGGCAGGAGGCGCCCACACCAAGCACAGCTCTGCCTGGGTTGGCAGGTGGTGTGAGGCATCACCACTGAAAGTGTGGATTCTTCAGCAGTGAGAAAGACATCCCCTCCTCCCCCCCTCCCCCTTGTTGGCTCGACTGCCCCTCCTCGGTCCTGCAGCCCCTCCAAGCACCCCGCCCCCCGACCACCGCCAGGTCCCGGCTGGTCCCACTGCAGGCCCGCCTCAGCTTCCGGCGTGGCTGACCTCAGTCCACAGGGCCTAGCCTGGTCCCATGCGGGGACCTCAGGTTCGAGTCATTTCTTTCTGTTCATTTTCTTTTACAAAATGATCGCCATGACGAGTCCAGTTACCATCTGTCACCAAAGACATTACCTCACATTCCCCACACTGTACATTTCATACCTGTGACCCTTCTACTTTGTAACTGGGAGTTTGTACCTCTTAATTGCCCTCACCTATTTCTCTCCTCCCCCCATCCCTCTGGCAACCACCTGTTTGTGCTCTGTATCTGTGACTCTCTTTCTGTTTTGCTGTGTTTGTTCATGTGTTTTGCTTTTGAGATTCCACGTATAAGTGAAATCATACAGCATTTGTCTTTCTCTGTCTGACTTATTTCACTTAGCATCATATTCTCTAGGTCCGGCCATGTTGTCGCAGGTGGCAAAATTTCATTCTTTTTTATGGCTAGTATTCCATTGTGTATATACACCGCGTCTTCTTTACCCACTCACCTGTTGATGGGCACTTAAGTTGCTTCCACATCTTGGCAATTGTGAATAATGCTGCTGTGAACATAGGGGTGCACATATCTTTTGGAATCAGTGTTTTCATTTTCTTTGGATAAATACCCAGAATTGGAATTACTGGATGACAGGGTAGTTCTATTTTTCATTTCGTGAGGAGCCTCCAAACTGTTTTCCATAGTGGCTGTGCCAATTTACAGTCCCACCAACAGTGCATGAGGGTTCTCTTTTCTCCAAGTCATTTCTTTTTTTTTTCTTTATAAATTTATTATTTTTGGCTGCATTGGGTCTTCGTTGCTGCGTGCGGGCTTTCTCTAGTTGTGGCAAGCGGGGGCTACGCTTCGTTGTGGTGCGCGGGCTTCTCATTGCAGTGGCTTCTCTTGTTGCGGAGCAGGGGCTCTAGGGTGCGCGGGCTTCAGCAGTTGTGGCGCGCGGGCTCTAGAGCTCAGGCTCAGTAGTTGTGGCTCACGGGCTCTAGAGCGCAGGCTCAGTAGTTGAGGCGCACGGGCTTAGTTGCTCCGCAGCATGTGGGATCTTCCCGGACCAGGGCTCGAACCCGTGTCCCCTGCATTGGCAGGCGGATTCTTAACCACTGCGCCACCAGGGAAGTCCCTCCAAGTCATTTCTTTTTACTCAAGCCTCTCAGAGGAGGGGTGGGGACCGTATAATTCTCAGCCCTTATGCTGGTGGAGGGCAGGAAGGACTCGCCGCAAGGCTGGAGGTCCTGAACGAACTGAGAACAAGCTTCAACTCTGGGGACTCAGTTGCTCAGTGAAATTATCAAGCGTGGCCAGCGCCCCGGGAAGGGCGGACAGCGGGGTGGGGAGTGCGGGTGCCATTGGGGAGGGGCCTGCCCTATGGGCCCGGGGTGGAGAGGAGTATGCGGGCACTAAGCCCTGGTCTTGGCTGCAGAACATCCACCTGGTGGCCCAGTGGCTGAGCACCCTGGACAAGAAGCTGGAGCGGTACAGCGTCGGCAGCCACGATGACTACCGCGTGTTCATCAGTGCCGAGCCGGCCCCCAGCCCCGAGTCCCACATCATCCCCCAGGGCATCCTGGAGAACGCCATCAAAATCACCAACGAGCCGCCCACGGGCATGTACGCCAACCTGCACAAGGCCCTGGACCTCTTCACCCAGGTAGCGTGGCCTCCCCCCGTGTCCCGTGCCTGGCCCAGCGTCAGCGCCTGCCGGTTCTCTCCCACCCACGCCATCCCCAACGCGCACACACTCCTTGAGCCACAAAATGAACAGATCCCCGAAGGACTGTGCAAAATGCAAATGATCTAAAGTGCCTGGCGCACAGCTTCAAAGAGCAGAAACGCGTATCATCCATCAGTTTCATGACCTGCACGTGAGGCCCGGTAAGTGTGGGCCGGGTCCACTGCTTGTCCGAGCACCTTAGGAAGGGGCCGAGCTCCCGAGGTGGTTCCCTGAGGGTCATTCAGCCTTGCTGGGGCCACAGTGCTGCCCAGACCCCTGCTCTCACTCCCCGTGAGACGCGATGCTGTGGGAAGGCCGGGTGCGAAGGGGATGGGGCCGCAGCGCCCGGCTGGAGGGCGGTGGTGACAGACGGGAGGGCGGTAGTGCCCGCCACACAGGTCTCCGTGCTCTGGTCCCGGGCCCAGTCTTCCTCCCTCGACAAGTAGGCCCCACTGCCTTGTGGAGGGACGCCGGGTGCCCTGGCCCTGCAGGGTGGGTAGGGGGGCCTCGGCTTGCCTGTCCACGCTGTGTCCGCCTGGACCTTTGTTCACGTGACTCCTCCCCCATCCAAACCTCCCAGTCCCCAACCTGCCAAGTGTGTAGCCTTCCCTGGCACCCCTGCTCCCCTCTGCAAATCCCCAGCATCTACGTCCATTCTTTTGGTACCTGATCTTCATCTGTTCTATACTAGAACTTTCTGGGTGCACGCATTTGGTCTCCCAAGTGAGTCTAAAACCGTTTTGAAGAAGAGACCCCATATTCTCTGATAACACCCAACAAAGATTATGTATGGAGCACATTGTGCCAATGTTGTGTAACGTCTATATCTGATTAATTTATGTGACAATATCTGAGTCATCCACTAACCTCTCCCTATGGGCTTAAAGGACCCACCAAGGTCAGAGTGTAAAGTCACAGAGAATGGAAAGCATGAAAACAGATGTGCAGACCGGGTCCTTCCTCCAAACAGTACGTCCGTGTGCCCAGGACGTGGTAGGCTCAGGGAACAGTGAACAAGACCTGTTACGCGGGTGACTGGCCTAGTCTGGTGAGGGGCGTGGACGCGTTCACAGGAGTGAGAACAGGGTGTGATGAACATGTGGGGACATGCACGGAAACCCCAGGGCGACGCAGCTCACACTGGGGGCCGCAGGCCAGTGCGGGGTCCCAGAGCTGTTTGCTTCTGTCTGTGCTGAGTCAGTACGGAGGTGGAGAGGAGGCACGCAGTGAATTCTGTAGCATTTCGACATCACTGTCAATCCGAGCACGTGATCCGTTTTTCATTTCTATCATATTTTGCTAGAATATCAGTCAGTGATGGAGTGGCGGAGGGTGGCGAGGTCGGCAGGAAGCTGGTCCCCCACTTGCAGGAGTCTGGGGCCTGCTCCAGGCCGCAGAGTGGCTCCCGAGCCAGGCTTGGCCGGGGGGTGGGTGTCGAGGTAGAGACAGCTGACGCCCGAGGGGCAAGCAACAGAAAATGCAAGAGCCTCTGAGCCCGGGGAGCAGCTCCCCACGGTGCGTGGAGCCCGCTGGGGCCTCTGGCGGGGGACGTGGGGGCCGGGGGGACGCGGACGGGCTGCTGGGCTTTGGGGAGATGCTCTGGCCGCTTGGAGTCAGCGGGAAGCGCAGTCGCTGTCGGGCAGAAGCGAGGTGGGGCTGCCCGGCTGAGGACAGGCGAGCGGGCACGTGGCCGGGGCTTGCTGAGGTGCTCGAGGGCTCCCTAACTTTGTGCATCACCTAAGGCATCTGCAAAGATCGGAAGGGAAGCCATGAGGAAAGCTGTTGCTTCCTGAGGGGACCATCCCAAGTTCGGGGGCCCACTGCCTTCACAGAGTTTCACAGGAAGAGGCAGTAGTGGCTGGGATGCGCCCAGACCATCCCCGGGCACATCTGTGACCACAGAGCCCAGAGGCCCGGGAGGCCAGTGATGAGCGGTCCAACCAGAGGGAAGTCTCTGGAGGCAGACGGAACCCACCAGGCCTTCCCTCATCCTCGGGCCTGGCGGGTTCCTCCCTCTGGTTGGCGGTCTCAGTCTGCACCCTTTCACGGCCAATGTCTGGAAGGGTCCAGCCAGGCCTGTCTCCTGGGCCCACAGCTGACAGGTGACGGCGCCGTCTCTAGGACAGGCATTGAGGAAGGATCTGGGGGGGGATGTTGGGGTGATGGAGCCTCCATCTGTGCCCCTCCCTTTCCATGTTTGCTGGAGGGGACCCCAGCCGGGCATCTGTGTCAGGGCTTCCATGGAATCAGGACAGGGCCCCTCCCTTGTTACACCTTGTGTATTTTTTCCTGGCACTTTTCCCGATGATGACCATTTGATAGGCGTCTGTCCCCTGGTCCAGCTTTCTGGCTGCCGTGCCTGCGGCCCCCGGCCACTGGGAGGCACTCATAGGGCTGAGCGGGTGAAGAGGAGCCCAGCTTAACTTCCAGAAGCCCCTGTGTTCAGAGGCACCCACTTAGCAAAGACTAATCCGTTAAAGTCGCACAAACCCAGAGAGAACTGGGCTTCAGAATTTGGGCTGGGTTGGCCTTTCCCTGGGGCCACCTGCTTTCAGAAAGGCTTTCCTCAGCATCCCCTCCTCCCTTACAGATCGTTTTTGGCGAGTTTGGGGTACTGCTTGCGTGTAGGTGATGAGGAACGTTGATAATTGCGGGGGAATTGTATTGGGGAATATTTTATTGGGAAGATGTATCAATAATTTGACTTGTAACCAATACTTAAGAGTGGTACAGCTGCATTTCTGGAGGAAGCAAGGACAAGAAAGCGTCCTCTACCCGACTCTACAGGTCGGGAGAGACTCGGGAAACCGGCTCAGAGCAGTCGATGGCCTTAGGCCCCACCCCTCATCCCCACCTGCACCCCCAGCGAAGCAGCTGGCAAAGACGGCCCTGGTCCTGCCCCGGCCGTCTGTGCGGACCCTGCCTGACCCGCGTGCCTGCCCTCCCGCAGGACACACTGGAGATGTGCACCAAGGAGATGGAGTTCAAGTGCATCCTCTTTGCCCTGTGCTACTTCCACGCCGTGGTGGCCGAGAGGCGCAAGTTTGGGGCCCAGGGCTGGAACAGGTCGTACCCCTTCAACAACGGGGACCTCACCATCTCCATCAACGTGCTCTACAACTACCTGGAGGCCAACCCCAAGGTAAGGACCCACCTGGAGCCCAGCTGGGTGGTCCTCCCGCCCTGCCTTCCTTTCAATTATTCTGTCTCACGTTTAAGAGACACTGAATAGGTTTCATAGGCCAAAGAAAATCTGAAAACGTGCGAATCCTCTGTGACCCCAGCCATCTGATATAATGGTTACCACCCAGGCCCTGGCCACCACCTCCAGCAGTTCTCAGCCGTCTGGCAATTTTTCTAACTCCACGGGAGTCAATATCTTTGGGGACCTGCCAGTCCTGCACCCGAACAGCGACTCCCCAAGAAAGGCCAGCCCCCCGGACAGCGTGAGCCGAGAGAAGATACCAAAGGGCTGCCTGGGCTGCAGGCCTTGCCGACAGAACGCAGGTTCAGAGGGAAGGCCAAAAAAAAAATCTCCCTGGAGACACGGAACGCTTCCTTTCATTTGTGTTGAAAATTAAAACCAGTGTGTCCAGTGCCGTGCAAGCTGTTGCGAGGGCTGCTGCGAGGCGGCTCCGTGGCCGGGAGGGCCTGTCTGCGGGCGCAGAGGGGAGACTCGCGCCCCAGGTGGGGTGAAGCCCGCTGCAAGCCCCCCTCCAGATGTGGCCACCCCCTCGGGAACTTAGAGCCGGCCGTTCTCCCCACCTGACATGGCTCCTCTTGGGATCTTACGTGGAGCGTGGCGCTGGCACAGGACCCATCTCCGTGACCCCCGTGGGAGGCAGAAGGGAACCCCGTAAGCCCAGGGCTCCTCCGTGCTCCTGCGGCCGGCACCTTCCTACACCGACAGAGCTTGACGTTCCGCTTACCCAGGAGGCTCCCGAGAACCTGCCCAGGGTGCCCGGACACACCCCTGTGTCACCCGCTCCCTGTCCCAGCGCCCCAGGGCCAAGGCACCCGCCTCTTTGGGGCTCGGTGGGCGCCCCAGGGGCCTGGCTAGAGGCCTGAGGCTCACACACCCCCTCCAAGCTTTGGGGACTGAGCAACCAGGGGCGGAGGGTGTCCCACCCATCGTAACAAAGCTCAGATGCACTGGGAGGAGAGACCTGGGCCAGCTGCCCCCAGACCCCAGAGGAAGACGACCCCCCGGGACGGCCACCACCCCAGCCTGAGCCTGGAATGTTGTTGGCTTAGTTCCTGGCCAAACACAGGAAGTCGGCCCTCCTCAGGGGAGGGGAACAGTGGTCTCCGTGGGCAGGTGCCGGGGGTCACTTCGCCTACGACAGGGTCTGAGCTGAACGCCAGTGGCACATCTTACAACACGCGCACAAGTAAATAAATGCAAGAAGATGTGAAGAAAGAATTTCCTCATCACAGCAGCTTCGTCAGAGCAGTTCTCTCTGGGGAGATTCCAGTGGGAGGAGCAGTCTTGCTAGAAGTTTCTAACGACATTTACGCAGACGCTTCCCTCGTTACACACCCACAGAACCCTAGCTGGGTAAGAAACTGCTCGAGAACGCACACCGTGTGCTCCAGTGACCAGCGGGGTGAGGTGTGAGTGACACTCGGTGTCCCGCTCAGCAGTGTGTGATCAGGCCGCGGGGCCCCAGGCCTGCACAGCCTGACCTTCCCTTTGTCCCAGCTCGCGGCGGGGAGGCAACGTTGAATAACCTCCTGTGAGGATGTCGCCCTCGGCCCGCAATGAGCCAGTCCATCCTCCCGACTCTGAGGAAGTCGACTCAGACTCTGAGGGCGAGGCCTGGCAACGTGTCTCTGACAAGCGCTCTGGGGACTCCATCCAGCAAGTGCGGGCACACAGACGGCACCCACCCCCCAGGGGTTAGTCCCACTGGCCCGCATCCCAGGAGGCAGGTCATGGGGCCGGAGAGGCAAACTGGGGTGTACCCAGCCCTACTTTGCAGGAGAAACAGAAGCTGTCCCCGAAGCAAATACGCAAAATGCAGAAAAGGCAGCTCGGCACATACCCAAGATAACTAAACAGAGAGAAAAAACGCAAGTCACAAGACGACGATTGAGAGGATATTAATGGTTTGTTTTGTTTTGTTTATTTATTTATTTATTTCTTATTTTTGGCCGCGTTGTGTCTTCGTTGCTGCGCTCGGGCTTTCTCTAGTTGTGGCGAGCGGGGGCTACTCTTTGTTGCGGTACACGGGCTTCTCATTGCAGTGGCTCCTCTTGTTGCAGAGCACAGGCTCTAGGCGTGCGGGCTTCAGTAGTCGCAGCACGTGGGCTCAGTAGTTGTGGCTCGCGGGCTCTAGAGCACAGGCTCAGTAGTTGTGGTGCACGGGCTTAGCTGCTCCGCGGCACGTGGGATCTTCCCGGACCAGGGCTGGAAGCCGTGTCCCCTGCATTGGCAGGCGATTCTTAACCACTGCGCCCCCCCTGGGAAGCCCCGATATTAATGTTTTAAGTCAAAGTTCATGAGAGCACATCAGACACTTGATAAATCAGCAAGTTCTTATCCAATTAACTTCAACTTGCCTGCATTTGGTAAACAGCGGCCATCCAGGCAGGGCACTGTGGGAGTTACGTAAATGCCCACCTTGCCCTCAAACAGCCACAATCCTCGGAGAAACTTGTGTGTGCGCGCTATGCTGCCCAGCGCGTCAGCTGCCACCACACGCGACATGCAGCAAGTCCCAGCGGAGGGGAACGAAAGACACTCTGGATTTCAGAAGCTTGGTCTAAAACAAAAAAAGAACGTAAAATACCTTATTCATAGTTTTTATGCTGAGTGCCTGTTGGAACAATCTTTCTACTTAAGTGGCTGCTGGCAAATCTGAAGTTACGTGCGTGGCTGCCCCGTGTGGCTCCCGCTGCTGGACAGCGCCGTGCAGGAGGTGCAGCTACGTGCTGGGACCAGGGCGGGAGAATGGGTTCCTGGCTCTGTGGAGGGGCCGCACTCGAGCCGCTCTGGAGGAGGAGCACGGTCATGGCCATGTGGTGGCCAAAGGAGCGGCATCCCAGGCTGAGGGCACAGGGTGGAAGCAGAGGCAGAACAGAGAGCAGTGAGAGTGGCCAAGGGTGGGATGCACGGAGAGACCCGGCCGCCAGGGGGCGCACTTGTGTGCACTGCCCGGTTTGGTCCGGTTCCCTCGGGCCCGGGAGCCAAGGTTCTGGCGGGGAGGCTACTTGCTGGAGCTGGCTGTGCCACCGAGACCTCAGGGGCACGCGTGGGCAAGGCTACTGGAGTATAATCGGAACCAGGGCCCTTTGGGGGATCAGAAAGTAGACCCACTCGACAGATCCTGAAGGCACGATGAACTGGACGTGATTCATGGCCAGAAAGATCTACGGTGCCCAAGAGCCCATCCACAGAGTTACCGCTCTTGCTGGAGACGGCGGTTAAGGGAAAGGTCACAGGTGGCTCCACACTTCCATTTCCAAGCGTGGGGAACAAAGGGGGCACGGGCAGAGGGAGCATGTGGGAGCTGGGGGGAGGGCCTGCGGGGTCTGCAGTGCCGGTGCTGGGGTCGGGGAGGTCACGTCAAGGGAGAGCGCAGAGAAGAGGGGCGGGCACAGGGCCGGGCCGTCCTGGCTGGGGGTGGGGTGGAGGCAGGGGAAGCCGGCAAGCCCCTCGTGCGAGGAGCCCGGCAGGAAGAGGGTCAAGGAGGAGCTGGTGGCCGAGTCAGGGGGCAGGAAGGGCCAGGCTTGGGCCTGGTGACCGAGGGTAGCAGGTGACCCTGCAGACCTGGTGGAGGCAGGGGTGACAGGAGGGGCTGGCAGACCCAGGAAGGGGCGGGGCACAGGGTCCCCTGACGGCCGCCGCCCTTCCGAAGGTGCCCTGGGACGATCTCCGCTACCTCTTTGGGGAAATCATGTACGGCGGCCACATCACCGATGACTGGGACCGCCGGCTCTGCAGGACGTACCTAGAGGAGTACATCCAGGCGGAGATGCTGGAGGGAGAGATCCTGCTGGCCCCGGGCTTTCAGATCCCCCCGAACCTGGACTACAAGGTGAGGGCTCCTTCCAGGGATGGGTAACACATTAAACATGAGCTCCCTCTGTGACGCAAAGCAACAGAGGTCAGTGCCGTCCCGCAGGCTCCCTGGCGAGAGCCTCTGTCGCAGATGGACCACCAATAATCAAGCAAGCAGACAGGCAACCCAAGTAAGAGGGCTTGAAAGGCAGCCTCCATGGAGGAGAGTGGAAACTTCCTCTGTGTGGCTGGGGAGCAGCCCCAAAAGGGGGGTCAGGGAAATGAGATTTGGTACAGAGGGCAAGACGTGGACAGAACGTTCTGGGAAGCGATGCTTAATAAACGGAGGACACGGGTTCCAGCTCACACAGCTCTCCCTGCTTACCCGCCCCCCCCCCTTTTGCAGGGTTACCACGAATACATCGACAAGAACCTGCCCCCCGAAAGCCCCTGCCTGTATGGCCTGCACCCCAATGCAGAGACTGGCTTCCTGACGGCCACCTCGGAGATGCTGTTCCGCACTGTCCTGGAAATGCAGCCCAAAGAAACCGGGTCGGGAGCCGGCGGCACCGGGGTATCTCGCGAGGAGAAGGTAGGAGCCTGACTACCCATCCGGCAACAGAGGAAGGGCAGGGCCTGGGACACGGGGGCACAACTACCGGCAGCAGCCCCTGGGAACTTGTTAGCAACCCCATCGGGCCCCACTCCAGACCCCGGGATCAGGAACTCAGGGGGAGGGGAGCCTGCAAGCGGGCTGCTGCAGCCCAGACGGAGCACCAAGTGCTGAGCTAGAGAGAGGCGGGGCGTCTCCGCGTACTCGCCCGAGCAGCCTCCCTCCCTGCGGCTCCTCACTTCCCTGGCTGGGCTCCCGAGAGGGCCTGCCCTTCAACCCTGCCCCGCGAACACAAGGGCAGCAGCCGAAGTCCTGGGAGGGCAGTGCATGTGGCTCAGGCAGGGCAGTCTAGACGCTTAAGCCAGTCCCTCCAGATGTGCTTAGGTGAGCACGGGGGACAGATCCTATGAACACTCACCGCAAGAGCACGGCGCAGACAACGTAAGAGCATTTAATAAATTCCCCAGCTGCCAGGGTTACCTCTGCCGTCTCAAGAGGCAGCGGCACCTTGGCACTTCTTAAAATATTCCCGACAAGCTCTACTAAAAATTAGCTAAGTATTGGGCTTCCCAGTTAAGTAGACCAAATTCTTGATTGGAAGACTCTCAGTGCTCTGAGGCCCCTTGCCATTTTCTTTGTGTAATGACTGAAACCAGAGATCAGTAGATGCTCTGGTGGCCGTGGTGCTCGTGACCACCATGTGGGCCACCCCTTGAGAGGGTGTGTCCCGCACAGTCCCTGCAGACAGCCCACACCAAGGACAAGGTGATCTGATGGGGGAGGGAAGCAGTGCATCCAGGGATGTCTGAAGGCACCAGGCTAGGGCAGCCTAATGCTCCCGTGGCCAGAGCCATACGGCCGTGACAACGAAGCCAGAACACTAAAGCCGGATGGCCAAGATTACCTTCACCCTGATCAGACGCGGGGCTGCACCTCCGTGATCCCGTTTTTCTGGCAACTCCACCTGCCTTGCTCCTGGGCTCGGGGTTGAACGTCGGGGCAGCACCCGGGCCCTGGCGCTGGGGGAGGGCTGGGGGTGCGGGCGCAGTGACACGGGCTGGCTGGGGGCTGGCTTCCAGGTGAAGGCCGTGCTGGATGAGATCCTGGAGAAGATCCCGGAGACCTTCAACATGGCCGAGATCATGGCCAAGGCCGCCGAGAAGACCCCCTACGTGGTTGTCGCCTTCCAAGAATGTGAGAGAATGAACGTCCTGACCAACGAAATGCGCCGCTCGCTGAAGGAGCTGAACCTGGGGCTGAAGGTAAAAACGTGGGTGGCAGGACCTGGGGTGTGACTTGGGACGCGGGCTGGCCACCGCAGGCTGACTTCCCTTGGCCACAAGACCAACAAGCCCCAGGCCGCTGGGCCTCGGCACCTCGAGCTCCCCGGTCTGGAGGAGTGGGCACCTCAGGGCATCTGCAGATGCATCCAGGTGGCCATGGACGCCATCTGGACTGTTCCCTGGCAGGAAACCCTGGTGTGGCCACCACAGGGCATCTGCAGGGGCACTGCACAGACCCACGTCAACTCACGACACAGGGTGGGGGCGGGGTGGGGGGGCTCGCCCACCTGAGAGCAGGTGAAACAAGGCATAGGACTGACCGGGTCTGCATCTGTGCCGAGCGCCCCAGCACCCGTCTGCGTGTCCCTCAGGGAGAACTGACCATCACGACCGACATGGAAGACCTGTCCACGGCTCTGTTCTATGACACTGTGCCCGACACGTGGGTGGCCCGGGCCTACCCCTCGAGGATGGGCCTGGCGGCCTGGTACGCCGACCTGCTGCTCCGCATCAGGGTAAGGACAGGCTTCTGCGGAGCCGCTGGCCTGACTGTCAGCAAACCTGCCCCCAGGGCCTGAGGAGTGAGGCTTGGAGGCGGGGGGGGGGGAGACATGCATCCCCGTCAGAGGCCTGGAGGCCCCCGCTGGCCTGGCCTTGGTCAGAGCACAGCCGGAAGGGCCTGGGCCACACCACGAGCACGCAGGCCCGACAACGCAGGAACTTCCTCCCCGAAGGAAGAAAAGGGCCAGCGCGAAGCAAGAGCAGCTTCTGTGGCCACAGATGCAGAGGCCCTCCCAGCAGAGCCCAGGAGGCTCCAGGGACACCTGTCACGGGAGCCACCTCCTGGGGGAGAAAGAGAGCAGCAGCCTCTTTCAGACCCAAATCCTCTCAATCGTGAGCCCCCCTCCTGGACCCTGCTCTCCCCGTCCAGACCGTGAAGGGGCGTCTCGGGCAGGCGGCCATCCTCTGCGCAGAGGCGGGGAGGCTCTAGCACGGCCCCACTCCCATCTCCTCCAGGAGCTCGAGGCCTGGACGATGGACTTCACACTGCCTACCACCGTGTGGCTGGCCGGCTTCTTCAACCCGCAGTCCTTCCTCACGGCCATCATGCAGTCCATGGCCAGGAAGAACGAGTGGCCACTGGACAAGATGTGTCTGTCTGTGGAGGTGACCAAGAAGAACCGGGAGGACATGACCGCGCCCCCCCGGGAGGGCTCCTACGTGTACGGGCTCTTCATGGAAGGTAACAGGCACTGGCAGGGGAAGCACCAGGGGCACGTGGGCTCACAGTGGCCTGAGGAGCCCAACCACACACCGGCATCCGCTTGGCTCTGCTGCGGTGCAGGCTCGTCCGCAGACCTGAGCCCCCATTTTGAGGCCATGAGGAGCTCAGCCCTGGAGCCCAGGACAGGCATACGTTCTGGGGGTGAGGGTCCAGGAGCCCACCTCTGTCAGGGCTACTGTCCAACCACCGCACCCCCGCAAGGCACAGGTTCAAGGGCGGGGAGGCCCGGCCGGCCCCCTCCCCTGAGCCGAGCCCAGTGCGAGGCCATCACATGGCCAGGTCCCAGCAGCGGGGGGCGGGGGCGGCACAAGGCTGGCACTCATTCAGTTCCACCCACGTCGCCCCTGTCCCGCACCGGGCGAGGTCAGACAGGACCGGCCAGCAGACCCGCTCTGAGTTGAGTGCCAGCGACTCCCCCCCCCTCCTTAGCGACTGATGCCCCCCCTTTCCCCCCCCCCCCCCGTGCCCACATCACCGAAGACGAGCAGAGCAGCAACCATTCTCCGTGTTTATTTTGGAATTACAGACAGGAAACCTAAGCATCGTTAAATAGGGTGAGTAGAAATAAGTCTGGTTCAAGGCAGGAACAGTTGTATGTGCATATACGTATTTATACTGCAGGTGCACGTAGGACAGTCGCTACAGAGGGAGGGAAGCAGGGAGTTTAGTCTGTCATTTTCAGCTGGAGTTATGATTTCCTGCCATTGAAACGAAGAAGGCTGACACATGAGGCTCTGAAACCGCCACGCACGTAGACAATGGAGCCCAGCGCTTTAGGGCCGATCTGTCCCTCGGAGGTGCACAGCGAGACACACAGGCAGTCACGCCGTGCACACGACCCCCACCCCGTCCTCTGCCTACAGCCCCCGCCCCCCGCAGCAATTCCTGTGCAGTCCAGGCCCTGGCACCTGGCCTATCTCTGCAGGGGTGCGGGTGCAAGCCAGGCCCCTCCCCTCCCCCACTGCCAGCACGACAGACAGGAACCGGGAACCAGTCACCTCACCCTGGGCCACCCTGACCCTCGGCTGTGCTGTCCCTGCAGGAGCTCGCTGGGACACCCAGATGGGAGTCATCGCCGACGCGCGGCTGAAAGAGCTGACGCCGGCCATGCCCGTCATCTTCATCAAGGCCATCCCTGTGGACCGCATGGAGACCAAGAACATCTATGAGTGTCCCGTGTACAAAACACGCATCCGCGGCCCCACCTACGTCTGGACCTTTAACCTGAAGACCAAAGAGAAGGCTGCAAAGTGGATCCTGGCAGCCGTGGCGCTGCTCCTACAGGCCTAGCTGGAGCCCCGGGTCCCGCCGTGAGGCCCATGCTGCCCGGCGCCAGGTCCTGACCGCAACTTCAAATTTACAGTTAGAAACTCAGCCTTGCAACTATCGCTTATTTTCACAGGAGCTGCTGATCGCTTTTTTGTTCTCCTAAATAATCGAGGCACTTTATAACCATGCACATCGAGACTAGCCAGAGGGTGGAGGGCAGCCTGGGAGAGGGGGTGTGGATGGGATTAAAACAATGAAGCCACTGAGCCAGGTTTGTCTGATTCACTTGAGCCAGCCTTCAGCCTGATGGCCACCAGGGGCCTGGCACAGGCTTAGGGGTGAGGCCCCAATTCCCAGCAGCCAGCGGAGCATCCCAGGAACCAAACCCCCAAATCCTGACTTCCCACAGGGTCAGCTGGGTTTATCTTTTCCCACGGGTGGCATGTAGGGTTAGAGCTGGAGGCAGCCACACCCTTGCCTGATGCTACCTGCAAACACCCACCACTAAGGGCCAGGGTGTTCCATCCCCGTGCAAACAGGAGCGGCCACTGCCACAGGCACTGTCCCCTAAAGCACTATTCCTTCTCTCAAGCAAGAAAACCTCCCTCGATTATGGTAATGCCGCCTCCCTGCCCCAGAATTCTGAAAAGCCAACTATTCGGAGGGGCCGTTTCCATACAGCTCAAGTGCTTCCCTGTCAACTGCCCACTTTCTGAGATTGCTGGGAACGGGAGGGACCACTTTAAACACATGTCTGTGTCCTGGGAGGTCACGGTAAATGGTCGTCCCCTCTTAGTTCTGGGCAGTATCTTCGTTGTCTTTTGTCTCCCTCCCCTCTCCCCACCTTCAGTTCTCACTTCCTGCCACCAGACAAAGTAGACTTTAAAACAAAGTCTACAATAGTAGACAAAGAAGGGCATTATATAATGATAAAGGGATCAATACAAGAAGACAATATAACGTTCATTAAACGTATATGCACCTAATATAGAAGCACCTAAACGTACGAGGCAAATATTAACAGATGTAAAGGGAGAAACTGACAATAACACAACTAATAGCAGGGGACTTTAACACCCCTTTAGATCAATGGACAGATCATCCAGAAAATCAATGAGGAAACAGCAGTCTCACGTCAGTGACACGTTAGGTCGGTTGGACTTAATAGATAACTAGAGCACATTCCATCCAGAAGCAGAAGAATACACACTCTTTTCAACGTTCACCAGGATGGATCACGTGCTAGGCCACAAAACAAGACTTGACAGATTTAAGAGTACAGAAATTATATCAAGCATTTTTTTCCAACCACAACAGTATAAAACTAGAAAGCAATTCTAGGAAGAAAAACGGGAAAAATACAAACACACGGAGACTAAACAACATGCTACCAAAAAAAAAAAACAATGGGTTACTGAAGAAATCAAAAAGAAAATCAGAAAATACTTCGAGACAAACAAAAATAAAAATACAACTTTCCAACATCTATGGGATGCAGCAAAACCAGTTCTAAGAGGGAAGTTCATAGCGATACAGGCCTACCTCAAAACAAGAAAAATCTCAAAACAACCTAACCCACCATCTAGGAATTAATTAGAATTAGAAAATGAAGAACAAACAAAGCCCCAGTCAGCAGAAGAGGGACAACTGCTCAGCAGCCAAGACACCCTGACTTCCAAAAAGGTGAGCTTGTCCGCAGGCACTACGCCCCAGGGCTGCACGCTGCAGCACCGCAGTGGGCACAGGGAGGCCAGGGCACAGGCGACAGGCGCACGCGCGCGCGCCAGCAGGGAAGGGACCAGAGGTGGCCCGCCTCATCCGGCCTCATTCTGTGAGCTCCTGCTCCAAGGGGAGCAGGTGGCTACCGCGGTGCTGGTCCCAGGGCTGCCCTGGGCCAGGCCCCCATCTGACGGACCCAGGTAATGGGTGCAGACAAAATGAGACGACGATGAACTGGGAAACCAGGGGTACAGGAAGGCAGCTAGCAGGGCCCACAGACTCCAGCGGGGGCCCATAGGCTGGCACCTCGGTGTTTTCTAGCTTCAAAGCAGAGTAAAGCAAGCACCACGCCACCGCCCCACACACACACCTGGCCTCCTCCTAAGTTCAACTTGATGCTGAAGTAGTTTTGTGAAAACTTTTTCCAAGTATTCACCCAATCCATGGGTGAAGAGGAGGTCCTAGAAGCCCTAACTCCGAGGCCAATAATTTACAACAATCCTGGGGCCTGATGGGGCTAAGAGGGAGAAGGAAAAACGCCCCTCAAATCCTCCCTCCCTGGGGCCTAGAGAATCCACCCCTTTGGAAGGCAGGAGTCCTGCCCCCAGAACCTGGCCACCGGGCAACCACCTCTGTCGGCCAGGAGGGGTCACTATAGCCCTTCGTGTCCAGGCTGGAGGGCCAGGAGAGCCACCACTCTGACTGGAGGACATAAAACTGCCAGTGGCCACCAGGCAACTCATTTTAATCCCTGGTAATAACCACAAAATGGGGAGATTTTCCAGTTTTGCCTTTAGAGCCTGAAATAAAACATTTATTCCACACTCTACACACTGTGGGTAGATGACAAAATTCTCTTCGAACTTTGCGAGAGATGATTCACCTTGCTTGGAGTTGCAGAGCCCGGGACAAAAGCTATGCTGCGTCTGAAGGTGCCGTGACGCCCGCAGCAGTCCTGGTGGGTGGAAGGGTAGGAGCCCTGGCTGGAGCCAGCGCCCGCCCGGGGTGGGGGGAGAAGGGAGGGCCCCGCCCAGGACCATCCCAAAGGCAACCGGCAGAGACAAAGCGAGCAGCTCGCAAAGGGGGCAGCCACGGGTTGCTCAAGCCCGGCAGCGGCACAATGCTCGCTCTGGCCCCACACCATCGGCAGGAATGCAAACGCCGTTTACCGAAAGCCTCTCTCCAAACGGGAACCCAGTGCCCGGCACAGGCACACTCTTTTGGCTTCCCTCCTCTCACTGTCCCACAGGACAATTTAATAACTGGTTTGGAGGCAAACAGTGTTAACTGATGGGCCACTGCCCCCAGGCAGTGTGGTGTGGCCACTGCTCCACCCAACTCCCCACCACAAAAGCCTGCAGATCTGCCCAGGCCCAGAGGAGGGGCTGACGAGGTGCTCCCGGCACCGGCGCCCCACGCACACAGCAAGATGGCGCGGGCTAGGCCAGCCACGGCCTCCCAAGACCCACGGACGAACGCGACCATTGGAGCCGCCAGCCCTTTGGAGGGAGACACGTGAAGCTGCCTCCAGAGCAGGTGGGCAGGGATGGAATCCCGTCTGCTGCCCCCAGCCCCAAGGATGAGCTGCCATGCCCTGGGGCTGCGAGGCCGCCTGTCTGGGCAAGGTTCAAGCCCCTGAAGGCCTGGGGACCGGGCGGGGGGCTCTGAGATCTGCTCTGGGGGCTGTGCAGGAGCACACGGGTAGACCTCAGAAAGAAACACAGGTCAGAGAGTCAAAAGTGGCTGCTGGGGGAAGGAAGGGCAGCTGCATCTTGCTGGCCTTTCGGTATTATTTTACTCTCTAAATTCGCATGTTATTTGAATGAAATTTAAAGTAATTAAAATGCTGAGAAAAAAATGAAACAAATAAAATTTTTTAAAGTGAGGCTGAAAAGAGAACCATGGTACCAGGCCGCAGGGGACGCAGGCCGCACACAGTGCCAACGCGGACGACGCTCGGCCGCTCAACCCTTTATCCTTGTCCTCCCGCCTCCTCTCTCCCTTCCCCACAGGCCAAAGGCCCAACCATTCCCATCCCCCCAACCCCCTAGCGTGGGCTGGACCAGCAAAGTCCGGCCCAGAACATCCCACCCAGGAGACTGACCCCATCTGGGGCCACACGGCGGGGAGGTCAGGGTCTAAAGGGATCTGAAACACACAGGGTGACTCAGGAGAGACCCCACCTCCGACGGCAGCTGCACCCTGGCTGGCCTCCCGGCGTCCGAACAGCCAAGGGGCAGCTCAGGTGAGGCCTCGTCTCGTCCTCCCGTGGGACACGGCCGGAGGCCCGGCCGCCCGGGGAAGGCTCCTGGGCGGGCAGGGCACGTCCTGCTACCAGCTGCCAGCACGGCAGCATCTCACCTCCGCAAGCGCACGTCACAGAAACGTCAGGGAGATGAGGCAGCAGCCCCGGGGCCTCTCATGCTGGCAGCTGCAGCGGCCCAGGGCCGCAAGCCAGGACGCTCCCGACCAAGAGCGCTGCCCCTCCGCTCCCACTGCCTTCGGAACGGCGTGCTCAGCGGCGAGGAGGGGGCGCAGAATCTACCTCTGTACCCGGTGGCCACCAGGCCCTCACCCCAGGGCCGCCTCCGGCCCCCGGGGACGGGAGAGCATTAGTGGGCCCCACAATGCTGACCGCACCACAGCCCCAGGACGTGGCAGAAGGTAAGAGGGCTGCCTCACTTAGCACCAGGCTTCCAAAACCTCCACAACCACCCACGAGCCCAGACATACACCCCTGGACACGTAACCAAGAAAGGACGAAAGGGCCCTGGAGTCCCTGCGAGAGGCCCCGGGGACCCCCGCTGGGGGGAGCCCCCTGTCCCTCTAGTGACCCCCTGGGAAACCGCACTGGGCCGGCCTGGTAGTCAGTACCTGCTGTCCTCAGAAGAAGTTCTTAATCAGCGGAGTCACCATCTTCACCCACAGCTTCACCTGCCGGCTCGGCTGCTCAAAGGTGGCAGAGGACACCGCACCAGACCTCAGGTAGAGCTGCGCCTGCTCCTGGCGAAAAGGGGCAGACAGGGGTTAGGGGTCGGCTCCAGCACCGGTGACACGGCCCGCCGGCCCAGGGGCTCCGTGGGGGCCCCAGCGCAGGTCGCCCCTGTACACATTCCTTAGAAAAGCCAAGAAGCCAGTGTGCTTCAATTTTTAAGACCAAGCAAGACGTGTGTGGGACAGGCAATTTAGAGTTGAAGAAATACAGCTGGTGGAAAAAATATTTAAAAGCTCGTCCTCACTAAATGAGGTAGTGCCAACTAAAATAATGAGATTTTCTTTAAATGAGACAGTTTCTTCTTCTCTCAAACTAGCAAAAAGTTGTTTTGCAACATCATCGCCCTCTGCTGACGAAGGCCGAGGGAACAGGCACTCCCGGACATGCTGATGGGATGAATGGAAAGGGGGTTCGGATCATCTGTCTGTAGAGCAATTTGGCAATAAGTACCAAAAGCCTTATAAAGCTCCACTTGCAAGAGTTTATCCCGAGAAAATAACTGTGCACTAAGATCCTTGTGTACTGATATTTATCACACCAACATTTATGACAGAGAAAACCTGGAAACCCCCTAAATGTCCACCAACCAGCTAATTAAATATAATAAACCCATATGACAAATCAGCATTCACCATAAGATAATCATACTCTAGAAAAACATTTACTTAACAATACGGGAATGTGCGCAAATACATTAAGTGAAAGAAGCTGGATATGAGTTAACATACACAATATAATCCTACTTTCCTTAAGAAGAAAAAAACAAGTTACACGTCTCCATACGCCCACAGAACAAGACAGACAAGGAGCAATCAAAACGATTTCAGTGACTCTCTCTGGATGAAAGGTTTAGCGTCTTGTAACTTTTCTCGATTCTTACAATGAACGATTCTTACATATTTAAAAACAAGTTAAAAAACACTGATAGAAGCCTCATCTTAAATTGTGTTTAGAATCTTTGAGAGGAAAAACTGCCTCTTTTTAAAACATTACACCCTACAAGTGCTGTGCTTCCTTAATAAGGTATCGAAGCTTTCAAAGGGCAAAAGGCAGCAGTCAGGGGATGTGATTCTGTTTCCACCACCAGGAGTGGTGACATCCCTCTCTGAAACTCCTGTCCCTTTAATCTATAAAATACTGACTTAACCCACACTATGGTGAGGATCCACCAACGCTGGCTTTGCAAACACCCTGTCCACTGCGGGACCAGGAGCCCCAAGGGGACAGTGGATGCCACCGCACCATCCCACTGGGAGCTGGACGCTCTCTTCTCCGGGGGCAGGAACGGAAGCCACGTCCCTGGCAAACTCCTCTGACCCAGTGAGGACAGGGGATGAAGGACACCGCACCCTCCAGGACACTACAGAATTTGCCCACAGCTCTCCCCAGCACGGGCTGGGGCGATCTAGTGCCCGACTTCACATCTTCCTGCACATTTTTTGCGCTCACTCCCTTGTGAGTGGGTGCTCCCAGGGCCGGGGTCCCTGGCGCTTCAGGTCCGAGCAGACTTTGCCGGCCGCCCGCTGACCATGGCTGGATGGGCCTCATGGGGGAGCCAGCCTCGGTCTCGGAGGGCTGCTTTGCAGAAGTTTCCACAGACCCGGCTCCAGCTTTATGTTTTCCAATGAATACACAGCCAAGATTTCAATTAAATTACCAGAAACACTTAAGTCTCCTCACAGACTCCACACGGGGATGGAGAAGGAAGTCAGCTGGTCGAGGTTACAATGCTGTTCAAGGGAGTCTTTCTTAGGTCACAAGTGGTAAACCATGTCCTCTGAACAAAACCAGGAAGCTTTCAGTTTTTATTGTACGTACTAAGTGAAGGGAGGGACTTCGGATTTGGATAAAAATATCTCCCCACTCTGGTGCCCAGTGTGACATGAACAGGGCCCTTCCCTGGGTCCGCAGGAGGACTCCAGAGGCAGCTTCTGAGAGCAGGGACCCAGGCAGCCGGGGTTTCAGGGACTTTCTGGGCTCGGGGAAGGTTGTGTGGCTGGGCAGTCCCAGCATCGGGCATCGTATGGGCCTCTCCAGAGGGTGGCTGCAGTCCCAGTATTTAATAGGTGGAGTTATCCAGAAATGCATTTTTGCATTTCAAAGGCACAGAAATCAACGTGCCTCTAAAGAACGGAAGGACTGCAGTGGCATGAACTGTCACCCTCCCACCATCAAAAGCCGCTGGGATTCAGGTTTGGGAAGAAAAACAAAATATCCCAAATATGTCATTTGGGAAAGCAGCTCCTGACCACAACCGGCCTAGCTTTTCTCAGATCCAGGATGTGGGTTCAGTCCCCTTACTCAGGAAGTGGGGGAGAGCGGCCAGCACCAGGACCCTGGGCAGAGACTTGCTCCCCCAAATCAGCCCAGACCCACAGAGACCTGGTCCTCGCCAGAGGCCACGTTCACACTGACCACTCGCTACCGTCTGAGGAAACCCAGCTCTCAGCAACCGAGGCAAAAGTCCAGGAGACCCCACTGTTCCTCTCAACCCAGCCCGCTCTGAGGCCGGCCGGCCCCTACTGGAACCTCCTCGGTCATTTGCTGGAAGCCTCACCATAGCATCTGTGATCTGCTGACCAGATCAGATTCTCCCGCTGGCCACCCAGAGCCCAACCGCTGCCACTTCCTCTCAGCCCTGGTCGTGAAGCCCTTCCCAGCACCAAGGCCCCACTCAGTCACTGACAAGATTCCCAGATTGCAGGAGGCAGATCCCGGGGAACAAGGCAGTTACCATTTCCTCGTCCATCAACAAAGGCTCCAACAATTTCGCAACAGTAGTTCCCAAACACAAGAATAAAAGCTTAACTCAGTCTACACGCTTCTGAGGGCTGGCCTACAGCAGTGTTATCTACATTCCCATGACTCAGGAGGGAAGCTGGCACCTTCCCTGGAAAGGCTTTGTTGTCAAGGTCACAAATCTGTGAGCCCAAAGGATCATCTAGGTTTCACATACACAGGTGCTGTGCTCGCATTCTCCAAAGTTCATCAGCACTGCTGCAGGTGCTCAAATGCGAACATTCACACAGAAGCACTAACTTTCAGCTATTCTCGACTTCAAACAGAAAGACCATCACGAAAGGAGGCCGAGACCGCTGCCCCTTTGGGAGTCACTGCCACGTTCCTATCCCAGGGAGCAAAGGGCACTCTCCCCTGCCCCGGCTCCCCAACCTGACCGTGGGTCTCCAGCAGCCGGCAGCAGGGGCTCAGGGTGCCGTCCCCCGTGACTCTCCAGCCCCACCTCAGAAGAAAGGGCCGCTCTCCCGTGAGCTGTGCCGAGAAGTCTCTTCCCAGGGGAGCCAGAGGTCCTCAGTGGGCCACATAACACGCCCACCGAGCCAGACAAAGCAAGTTCGGTTCTCTCTCAGGCTCTAGGTCCCCGCTCTCAAGAAAAATGCCTGCCTTCCCCTCTCACAACTGTAAGGAAAGAAATCCTATTACAACTAGGAACGTGACAAAAACAACACAGAAATTCCAAGACACCTTGGAAACAGGGGCCTGCCTTGCCCAACCGCCATACCCCGACACGGGCAGGAGGCGAGGCAGCCACGACCTTCCACTGCGTCCCGCCCACCACCGGCCCCCACAAACATGCTACAAGGGGCCCCTGCGCCTGGCCAGGCACACCTCTGAGCAGTCCCTCCACCATCTCCTCTGTAGGTCAATCCCCAACCAGATCATTACCAAGTGAAACAATCTGAACTAAAATAAACAGAATTCAAGCTCTCAGCGCAGTGGGATCGTGCATGCTGACTCAAGGGCACAGACAGAAACCTGTGAACGGGACTGTCAGAGCGCTCACAACGGCTTAGCTCCCCACGAACCATCTCTGTCTGCACGGGCGTCTAAGTTCATTCTATGGTTTGGCTCTTTTTTCCGGGTTCTCTGTCTCCACGTGCAGAGACTCTGGCTCCCTGCGTGCCCCTTCTGCCTGGGTGGCAACCCTGCCTCCTGCCTCTCCCTCCCCCGACTCTGAAGCACCTCCTGGGGAGGGTCTTCATCAGAAATGACCGAGGCCGCCTGAAGCTCTTCCCTAATGGACCCAGGTCCCGTGTAACCCTGGCTCCTTACCCCCCTCATAGCTGATCCGCAGTCTCAGAAGAGGCTGGGAACCAGCGCCACATTCACATGCCAGTGAGAGCAGTGTCCTCTTCCCGTGCAGGGAAAGAAAATGTCCTCCAGGATGTAAGGAACTGGGGGGGAGCCCCTGCAGGGCAAAAGCGGGCCCCGGGCTGGAGGCAGAAGGGCCCGGGCTTCGCAGGACAGCCCCGCGGCAGGTGTCCCTCAGGACCGGCCACCAGGACACGCGAGAGGACCCCGGTTCTTTCCTACTCTGCTCAGCCCCCGGCAGGAGACGACAGCAGAGGCAGCCCTCGGGGACCTGGCACCCAGCTATGCCCCCCCCAACCCCCGGGGAGGTCCCACCTACCCCAACCAACCTGGTGAAGCTGCTGCTGCAGGGCCCGGCTCTCTGTCACAATGGCGATCTGGGCCTCCAGGTCCCGGTGAACTGACCTGTACCCAAAATTAGGAGAGCCAATCAACGTGAGACAGGGCAGGCTGCTCCCTGCCAGGTACAGCCAGAGGCCTGCAGGGAAAAGGAAACGTGCAGACAGGAAGTGAGCACAGCAGCTGCCACAGCCTCTCCAGTCGCGCTCCCACCCAAAAGGAAAGCAGCCCCCCACGGGGTTTGCGTGAACAAGACACCGAGGGGACGGGCTAAGCAGGGGCCACGTCTGCCCAGCCCAGGGTGCTGCCAGGAGGCGCAGGGACCGCAGCGTCTGCAGGGCAGCCCGGCACTAGGGACACTCACTGGGACAGCTCCCCTTTCTGCCACATGGCACGCTGTGGCCTCTTTTCCCGACAAGGCAAGAAGTCGGTTCTTAAAAGGACCCTGGTGATGCCAGTGCTCAGGCTCTGTTCTCACCCCCACCCACCCCACGATGCTACCAGAGCCCCTCCCAGAGAGCGCAGGACCTCTAATCCCCGCTCTCCGAACTGCCTCAGCCGCGTCCTGGCCACCATCCAGCCTCCCCTGTCCTTCCGCAGGCCCGGTGGGAAAGCGGCCCAGCAGAGCTCAGGTCACACCTGATTCTCAGGAAAGAAGCCAGCTGACCTGTGGGCTCAGGAACAGAGATGCTTTCACCCAAGCCAGCAGACATGGGGCGGTTACGGGCATGACGAAGGACTGGGTTTAAGAGCGGGCTACTTGGCAAAGCAGGCCGTAAGCAGCCTGTGGGGTGGAGGGCATCTGTCCTTCCTCCTAGAACTGGCGTGAGGACGCCCCCACCAAAACCCTTGCAAGAGCAGAGGGCAGAGAAGCGAGGGGACTGGTCCAGCTCCCACCTCCTCCCAGAGGAGCGCTCCGTGGGCCCCTGAGTCAGAGCTCTCAATGTCTGGGCTCCTATGGGATTTTGTCCCAAATCTCTTAAGGTGGAGCCTGGGTCTGACCGAGCTATTAAGGGTCCCTGCAAGGGGAGGAGCAGCCCAGCACGGGCCCTTTAAGAGGGTTTTGGGGCGGGGGACAGCCGATAGAGCCCCAGCCTGAAAACAGAGCTCAGGTTACTCCACGCTGCATCCACCTGCTGCATCTACCTGAAGACGAGCTGGGCCCTGCCTCCCCAGGGCCACTCGACTCTCCCTCGCTCAGACTGCTGACTGCGAAGCCCACCGGGGCACCAGAAATGAGCCTGCTGGGGGCTCGGGGCTTTAGGTCAGACAGACGAGAGGTCACGAGAGGCCGGCGCACAAGAGAACCTGGGAGACCCTGTCCGTTTCAGTCCCAACCCAGAGAACACTGCTTCCCCCTTTTTTGCTAGAAAATGAGCCAGTTAATACCACAGACAGGAAAAAGCAGGGCTCGGTGTGAGCAGCCATGTGGTAGTGGCTCCTGCCTTGCCCGCCACCCTCCCCCAGCCCTGGGAACTCGCCATCTCTGACAACACCACGGCGACATCTCTGTAATGAAGGTGGTGGATTCTATCAGAATCCTACATGTCACCTGAAACACGGCAGGCAGGTCCTCTGCTTTGCACCCCATTCCATCCCCTCTGAGTTCCAGGCCCCATCAGGACTACTTCTCCTAAAAAGACTATTCCCCAAACCTAACCTCTCAAGGACATCTGCTGCCCAGACTTCCTTCCTCCTACGGCGAGCCCAGACTTGCATCTGGCCTCTTCTATCTTTCCCTCCACGCTGCACCAAGAGCGCCCAGGCCAGGACACCCAGTGTGGCCACGTCAGTCCCAGGCTCCTCTGCAGGCCACCCTGCACAGGGCTGGCCTCCTCGCACCCTCCCACCACCACGGGTCTCTCCCCTGCCAACGTGAGCCTTTCAAAGGGCACACAGGCACGCAGGAGCAACACAAGCAAATCAACGACATGTAACACACACACCACGCTCCTAAAATAGAAGGCCATTTCCTATTTCTCACTCAGAACAGGAGCATTTCCAAGAACGTCTTGGGTAAGAGATGATGGCTCTCTGCTGCCTGTTCCTGTAACATGCCTGCCACCCCCCAACACACACACACGCAGGGGCCACATCAAAGCCACTGGCTTGCCCGTGTGTATCGCTCGATCGACTGTAGCCTGCTCCGCTGGGCCGCTGCATGTAAGCAACCGTGTGGCTCATCTTAGCACGCGGCCAGACCACACGGGTGGGCAGGCTGGCCCTGGCACTCTGCTCCAGATGCCCAGGGAGGTCCGAGTGTCCTCCTCTGCAGTAAAGGCCCTCCATCTGCACTAGGCTCAGCCGCCCCGCCCCAGCCCTCCATAAGCGCAGGGCTGGGTGAGATCTCCACCTGTCGTTACTGTTCCAACTCTTCTTTTATTCAATGTATTTTATTATTTCATATTTTTTTTTTTTTTGGCTGCACCACACGGCTTGCAGGATCTTAGCTCCCCAACCAGGGATCAAACCCGTGCCCCCTGTTGATGCCCTGTTGGTTGTGTATGACATACACCTATTTCTTCTCTCTTCTCTCTTCCCTGCCACCTCTGCCTCCCTCAGCTTCTTTCCTCTCTGGCCCAGGGTGGACTTCAGGCGAGTGCTTGGATTAAAGAGGCAGCGCTTTTTTACCTACTGACCACTTTGGTGAGGCCTGCAATCACTCAACCAACTTTCCCTGTAGACTCATTTGCACGGTCTTTCTCCATCGAAAAGAAAATAAAGACCATAAATGGCGAGACGGCCACCCTTTGGCGTGCCGTGATGGGGCGGGGGTTAGCGCAGCGTGGGAAGCCAGAGGGGGATGCCACGCGGTGCCACCAGCAGCTCCACATGATGCCCACAGCCTCAGAGAGCCCGGGACAGGGGGGCCACTACGAACAAGAGTCCTTCTAGATTGAAGATCACCAAGTCAGGAGTTTTTAGCTATTGGTCTGTGCCCTGAAGACAACTGGGAAATTCTCACTCGGGGAGGGGAGGCCCTCCCAAGAGGCCCTTTGGAGCTCCCCTCCCACCAGACACACAATGCCACTCAGGATGTCAGGGCGAATACACACAAAGGGTGAGACTCACTGTCGGGAAACACAGCACTTCCCAGCCCAGCCATAAACCTGTTATCAAGCCCCAAGTCCTCATCCCAGGGCCCGACCTTTGGGCCCAACACCTCCAGCATTCCCGGAACCGGTGGATCAGGGAGAGACGCTGCAGCAGCAAGGACGGCACAGGAGGGGAGAAAGTGCCTTTGGGGGTGTCGGGGGGAGACACTGAACTTCAGCACCGGGGACAGCAGGTCTCACCACAAAGGGAGCGTGCCGTGGGTACAGAGATGACTGGACTTGGAGGCCAACAACTTCCACTGCCTCCCAGCTCTGCAATGAGACATCCTGCCCCACGCCCTGGCCTCCTCTGTAGGGAGAGAGACACCTGCTTCCGCTCTGCTCGCGCCGACGGTCCTTCACAGTCCCAGCATCATGCTGAAGGGTAAACCAGAGAGCCCCAGGCCGCCCGCAGCCCTGGCTCACCCTGGCCTCCAAGCCCCTTCCAACCTCAGTGCCCATCCTCCGCTCTGACCACCCTGGCCCAGGGGGTGTCCTTCAAGCCTGGTGTAGTCTCGGGGCTCCACGCTTCTGTTCCCTCTGTCCGGACCTCTCCTGCCCGGGGGTCTCTGCTCAGTGTCACCTCCTCAGAGAGGCCCTCCCTGATCCCCATCTAACAGACCGCCATCAACCTGGAGCCCCCTCCTGCTCTGGTCTTCTTCAAAGCTCTTTCCACGACCTGACATTGTATTTGAATAGATTCATCCACTTCTTATCTGCTTCCCAGTAACCCACACCTCACGAGGGCAGGGAGTTGGTCTAGTCCCCAGTGATGTATCCCCAATGCCCTGAATGCTGCCTGGCACACAGCAGGCCCTCAATAAATACTTGTTTGAACAAAATAAATAAAATGCGGATAAAAACACCTCTTCCAGGGCTTCCCTGGTGGCGCAGTGGTTGGGAGTCCACCTGCCGATGCAGGGGACACGGGTTCGTGCCCTGGTCCGGGAAGATCCCACGTGCCGCAGAGCGGCTGGGCCCATGAGCCATGGCCACTGAGCCTGCGCATCTGGAGCCTGTGCTCTGCAACGGGAGAGGCCACAGCAGTGAGAGGCCCGCGTACCGCAAAAAAACAAAACAAAACATAAAAAACCACTTCTTCCAACAAATGTTTAAGTATATAAAAAGGCCTTGAGGTTCTACAGCAGGAGCACATGAACATTTCAGGTTAGAGACCTTCTTTGAGGATCTCTCCAGGAAAAATTCAAAATTATGCACCCCTCCCTCTCGTCCCCACACAATATTCTGCAATAAATTTCAGAGGGTTCTCAGATCCCTGTAAAAACAAGAGGGGACAGAAGACATCACAGTCCTAACCTCAGATGAATGAATAAGCATCACCTATTCTGAGGCCAGAACAGAACCAAAACACTCCAAGAGGCCTGGAGGCTGGTGCCTGCTCGGTCCAAGGTGAGCGGCACTGCCCCAGGCACACCCCCATCCCCAGGTGAGAACTGCCTCACGTGTGCCCCACAAACAGGGTGGAGCTGCCCTGGTTCTCACTACAAGTTCACCTTTGGGCGCCATGCCAAGTGGCCTATCGGGAAGGCAGTAAAAATAGTGACAATTCTCACAATCATTAACAGATTCCTCTGTCAGCAGGAGCCAGAAATCTCTTAATCCAGTGGCCCTGCCCCGCCCTCGCCACACACATCGTGCTGTTAATGCTGGAATATTGCATCCACACGAAATCAAAGTCAACATCTTAACAGCAGGCAGAGCCCACGTCCCCCGGCATGGATGTGGCCCTCGCTCTCACAGCAAGAAATCCCATCATGGTGCATACCCCGCCTCTCAGCCCCTCCTCTCCATGGAGCAGAAAGCTAAGAAGATGCGAGAGCTAGGTTTGACACACTTCATACTCACTCAGACTCCCCTGAAGTTGCTGCCTCTCCAAGACATAAAGAGGTTAGTTCATTGGCACAAGGTAGACAGAGCACGCACAACCTCTGACAATGCCATCCTGCTCCTGGTCCCCTGTACCCTACTCTCAACCAGGACCAAGTTTAAAAGGGGAACCCCTGGAAGCAACTGAGATGTTGTTCAGTAGGCGAGAGGATAAACCGTGGTCCATCTGTACAATGATATACATTCAGCGCTAAAAAGAAATGACCTATCAAGCCATGAATAGACGTGGAGGAAACTTCAATGCATGGTAAGTGAAAGAGGCCTGTCTGGAAAGGCTTCAGGCTGTTATGATTCCAACTATATAATATTCTGGAAACAGCAAAACTATGGAGACAATAAAAAAAATCTATGATTGCCCAGGGCGGAGGCCAGGGGTGTGGGGCGGAGATAGGCAGAGCACAAGAACACAGAGCGGGGGGGTCCCCTGGTGGCGCAGGGGTTAAGAACCCGCCCGCCAATGCAGGGGACACAGGTTCGAGCCCTGGTCCGGGAAGATCCCACATGCCGCAGAGCAACTAAGCCCGTGCACCACAACTACTGAGCCTGCGCTCTAGAGCCTGCGTGCCACAACTACTGAGCCCACGGGCCACAACTACTGAAGCCCACGTGCCTAGAGCCCGTGCTCCACAATGAGAGAAGCCACCGCAACGAGAAGCCCGCATGCAGCAACGAAGAGTAGCCCCCACTTGCCGCAACTAGAGAAAGCTCATGCGCAGCAACAAAGACACAACACAGCCAAAAATAAACAAATAAAATAAATTTATTAAAAAAAAAAAAAAGCACAGAGGGATTTTAGGGTAGCGAAACTACTCTGTACATTTGTCCAAACCCACAGAACGTATACCACCAAGATGAACGCTGATGTAAACTGTGGACTCAGGGTGACAATCACGCGTCTCTGTGGGTTCATCAATTATAATAAATGTAGTGGGGGGGCTGTGCATGTGTTGGGGGGCAGGGAGAACACGGGAACTCTCTGTACTTTCCTCTCAGTTTTGCTGTGCACCTAACACTGATCTAAAAAAACTAACTCTTTAAACTCCAGCTGAGCTGGCGGTGCTCCCCATTAGGTCGGAATGCTCCCCCGCTCCCAGAACCCTGTCCCACCTCACCCACCAGGTGAGGAACGAAGGCTGGGCAACAGGAAGCTGACAAACCACCAATCAGAAGAGCTGCCAGCTGACGGATGTGAAAGGTGGACCCCACCCTCCCCCACCCCCAAAGCCCCCCTGAGGCCAAGCAGATGCTGGTAACAAGACTTCCGGGTTCAGTGTCGCCCTTCACTGAGCCATGGGGAGATCAGCAACAAAACTATAGGTGAGGAGGATGCCTCTCCTCGCCAGGGGTCCCAGCCCTCCGACGCCACACATGGCGTCCCTGCCACGACCCCTGGGACTCCACTCCTCGCCCATGAACTGCACGGTCGCTTCACAGAAACTCGAACGCATGCATGTCGCCACTCCCTCCTGAGTACAACCCAAAGCCATCGCCCCAGCTGACACGGAAGTTGAACCTGGTCCCTCCGCTTGTGCCAAAGGCAAATTTGGGCTGAGAACCAGGCTTTGAGACTCCCATCCTGGTAACCTGCCCACCACATCATGCTTACCCAGGGTAATAAAACTAACCAGATAAAAACTCCCAATAAAAACTAACCAGATGGGACCACATTGCCAAAGGGGTCTCTAGTACATGCCTTTAAAGAGTGGAAGGTCCCTCTGGTTCTTTGAAGCAGCTCAACTTATTAAAATGGGATATATATTCAAGTCTGCTAGGAAATCGACAGAGTAGCCGGTGAGGCGGCCTCTGCTCAGGCCACTGGGCAGAGCCAGCGCTGCTCCAGCCGAGCACGCACCCCTGGCTCCATGTTCCTGGCGACACTCGGTGAGCAGAAAACAAAAGAGTACACCCCAGCCCTCAGGGCCTCCCGTCACCAGACTGCACTGCTATCCACTAGCACCCGTGGACCGGCGTGGCCGTTGCGCACGAGAAGGCTGTTTCCCCCCACCTCGCCTGCCAGCGTCCACAGGCCTGGACCGAGCGGAGCTTTCCTGCATCGCCTCGCACGTGGCCACCAGCAGGTTCAACACAGTCAGGGCCCAGAGCCTCAGGGTGCCTGACTCCCAGAGGCATGCGGTGCTGACAGCGCTCTCGGAGGGCAAGGGTCTGGAAGCGGGAACACGGTGTCCCTGTTCCCCCTCGTCACCCAAGGGCTTCTGGGAGCAGGAGCCCGGGGAAGGGAACTGTAGTATAGGCCACTCAGCCATGGGGAAGAATTTTCCAGGGCCCAAATGCAGACACACCGCTTGCACCCAGCATGGCCCCTGCACAGGGCAGGCAATCAGTAGATGGTCCACCACTCCACAGTCCAAATCCAGCGCCACCTGCGCTGCCAGCTCCTTGTCCTAGGTTGCTTTGGGGGAAATGACCATCAAGAGATGAGCCAGAAAGGGGGGCTGACGTAAGAGTCCCCACTATCGAGAACAGCCACTAGGCAGGGAAGGGCCTGGCCTCTCATTTCAGCGCTGAGTGATCTGACCTTTGGCTCCTGCTGTTAGGGTGAGGTGTCTTCTGCGCAGAAGCCCCTCTCCACGTGCCCCGTCGTGCTCTCCCCCTCCCCCTCTACTGCACACACCCTGGGATTCCTGGCCTTCCCCACTAAGCCAGCTGCCAGGTGGCAGGGCTCCACCCGCAACAGGGCGTGTGGCAGGAGGGAGCGGCTGGAGCACGCCAGTCCGGGAAAAGGCGAGACACACTGGAAAAGCCGGTTGGGTGTTTCTGTTTCAACGGTAACTGGGGAGTCACTGCACATTTATCAGCGCAGCTTCACGGAAATAACCCATAGCACACTCAGAACTGATGGGCCAGGCTACGCTGGGGGCCCCAAAGTGACAAGGGACCCCCTGCACCGACCAAGCCACAGGGCAGACGAGGAGCGAGCGCTCTCAACGTACCTCTGCACAGCTCGCCAGGCACACAGGTCCCCTCAGAGCTCAAAGCTCCTCCCACTATCCAGCTCTCTGTCTCCACTACCCCACCCCAGGCACCACTGTCATTCTCAGAAGTAACAGAGCCAATCCTAAAATACCTTCCACACCCCCGTGGGCTGGCCTGCCTGCCTGGAGACACCTAATCACCGGCCGGGCTTAGCCCATGACACATCCAGGATCGGTACAATGGCAGAGCTCACTTCCCACACCAGACAGTGCCACCTGCCTGAGCAGGCACGCAGGCCTCACAGTAGCAAGTGGGGACCACCCAATCCCAGAGGGCTGGACCCAGGAGGCCTAGGGTGGCCTGGGGGGATTTCCTAGTATACCTCCAGATGGAAACCAATGGTTTAAGAAAACAAGAGTCCAACCTGAGGGTTCAAAGTGACCTCAAGTCTAAACAACATAGATGAGTGGCTGTGACAACACCATCCCCCTCCCGCCTCGCTCAGGCTCTCCAGAAGCCCCCAGGACTAGCGCAGGAGCAAAATGGGTCTCTGAACCACCAGCAAGAATTCAGGAAAGCCAGGCACTTCAGTCGGGGCTTGGGGTCCCCACGCTGTCCACTATTCCTTTAGACACAGGACTAACCGAGCTGGCCATGGGGTCTCCCCGAGGACAGAAAGGAGCAGTCACACTCGAGAGGCAGATGCCCTCGGCATGGAGAAGGCACAGGGTTCTAAACCCGTTTGTTCACATCGTGGCTATCCCCTGGGATTGTGCCACATGTGGGCTGCTCCACGGATGCACATAACTGTGCAAGAGAGACCATTACAATATGCAATTCACACTCTGACCCACCCTGAGGCAGTCCGGTACATGTAAACATTCTAAGTAGACAGCCTCAGTTTTCTCAGCTATAAAAAAAAAAAAAAAAACCACGAAGGTTTGGCACATAGGGGAAAAAACAGGACTGGTGAGGAAGGGACTGAAAAAGTAGGCTGTTTGATGCCAAACAAATGATCCCTAAGGAATCCTCTCTGTCCCCAAGAAGGGCAGGGCCAATGCGGGAGAACTCAGATGATCACAGAAAGACTAAAGCACGTGCCTTTTCATCTATTTGAGGGGAGAGGTTACATGTATATTTTTTAAAACAGCCCCCCAAATGATCTGAGTTTATAAGTTTTGGGAGAAATCTTGCATAACTGAAATGCACATAAATGCGATGACTGTGATGCGCCCGCAGGGCTGTCATGAAGACAGACGGGGGAAGGGGCAGGGCTCTACCAGGCAGGCACCGGCACCACGGGCGCTAACAAGTGGGCCAACTGGTCCACCCCCCAGCTGTCCCGCATGGGGGCCATCCTCTGGCCAGCCAGCTGCCACATACCTTTGGCATGAAACGTCCAGCCCCTCCGCCAGTACTCCTGCAGCTGGACCCGCTCCTGCTGCCCCAGGCTGCACACCTCACTGTAGAACTGCCGCTCAATATGCACGTAGGCGGCCGGGATGGCACCTGCCACCCCCTTGGCCCCGAAGAAGCCGTTCACCTCCGGCGAGGCCAGCAGGATCTGGTATTCGGCTCGCGTGCCCAAGACCAGGTCCATGTAGGCCTGGGTCAGGTTGAAGTAGCCAGTGGTAAGGTAGACCTTAGCGCCTCGCTCGGCCTCTGTCAGCAGGGTCTCAGTGACAATCTCATCGATCTGAATCTCAAAGGGCTTCATCTGGATCAATGGGTAAATCCAGGTGTCTGGGGCTGGCCTCTGGTCTCCAGCGGCTGCTGCATCTTCCTGGGTTAAGAGGGCGTTGCTGTGGAAGGTCTGGGCATGCAGCATCTGCTGGCGGGTCCTGGCTGAGTTGATCACATCCATAACCCTCTGATTGGCTGCCTTGCAATACGCAGCCTGGTCACCTAGAGGGAGACATGGCAAAGGGGAGTCAGGAGCAGAGACGGGAGGCTCTGGACTCCCATTCAGCACGGGAGACACACCACATGGCATGTGACAGGCAAGCACAGATGCCACAACTGATCCTTCACCAAACACGTCTCGATTGAGCACGAGACACCGGGCCCATGTGAGGCTCCTCTGTGGACAGAAATGCCCGGAAAAGGATCTTGCCACAAGAAGCCTGCACTCAGGGGGAAATGAAAAGGCCTCTACCAGTCCACTTACGAAAAGTTAAAAAACAGGAAAGACTAGTTGAGGGTGGCAGTGGTCAGGATAGTGGGCACACTGGGGGTCACGCCTGGCTAGGGACCCGAGGGGGCTTCTGGGAGCCAACCCACTATGAACACGTACATAAGCTGCACACCCGTGACTAGTGTGCATGTTACACATCAGAAAGAACATGTGTCCAACAGAGACACGTTTAAGTATGACCAGAGAGCAGGAGAGCGAGCCACAAAGGGTCAGAGGTGAACAGGCAGGCTCTGGGCCTTGTTTTCACACGGACACCAGTGACGAGTGGCTGCATGGACACAATGAAGGGAAAAGAAGTGAGTCTAAATTCTATCACTAGATGATAAGAGAGTTAATGAGCTAAAGCATCCAACTCAAGAAGTTAGGAGGAAAAACAGCAGGAAAAGCCAAAAAATACAGTACAAGGAAGGACATTATATAAAGCAGAAATTAACAAAGAAAACAACAATATAAAAATAGGTAACTTCAACATTGTCAAAAGTTGATTCTCTGAAAAAACTGACAGAATAGCAAGCCTTGGGCAGGGCTGATCAACAAGAGAGAGACGGACAGCACGACTGTCCTGGTCACCGCTCACGCGCTCTGGGCTGGGAACAGGCGCACACGCCCGAGTGCCTTCCAGGGCTGGGCAACAGCCCAGAGAAGGAATGTTGCTTGCGGGGATCCCTCCTTACTGACGGCGGCCACCACGGGGGCCGCTCACTCACTGCTTCTCTTGAGCTGCCCTGGTCCCGAACACGGCTGTGCCCAGCCCCCCACGCCCTCTGAGTGTGCTGACTCTCAATTCTTCCCCGAATGGGGGCCCTTTTTTCTGCATATTCACACCAGGCCTGTTAAGTTAGATCAGGGGTCAGCCAGTGTTTCCTGTACAGGCCAGACAGTAAATATTTCAGGCTCTGTGAGCCAGAGGGTAAAATTGAGAACACTGTGTAGGTACTCATATAATGAAAGAGAAAACAGACTTCCATAAATTTTTGTTGAAATTTAAAACATAATAGTAATTATCATACTACTCTCTAGCACGTAGGCGTAGGGGCGGCAGGCAAGGCAGGCACACAGATCACGGGCTGGCTCCACAGTGCACAGATCCCCAGGCCCCCGGGACAGGGTTCCCACCAGACATCCCCACTCAGATGCTTCCTTTCTGGCTCTTCTCCTCACATGGGCTAGGTTTAACCCATTCCCCACATTGCTGACACGGTTGCAAATTCAGCAGCAGACCTCCTTAAAGGCCACCAGGAAGCCACGGCCACAAGAATCACAGGAATGCAAATAGCCCGGGAATGCTAGCTGCCAGGGTTTGCCTGTTTCCGGTGAGCAGGACCGAGGACTCTCCCATTTCACGTTCCAGGCAGGAGGCCACAGACCTCAATGGAGCCGAGAGCCACAGACCCTCTGTGCTCCAGAGTCACGGGAGGTGGCCCTGAGGGGGGTGGCCATCTAGCAGGCCGCTTCCTGTAAGTGCACGGCAGGCTCCCAGCTCACTCCTGCGGGCACCCAGACCCGAAGCCCACAATCCCACCTTCCCCGGCGGCTCCCTCACCCGCAGAGCATGACCGATAGCCAGTGAGTCACGTCTGTCTGGCTCCAAAGACAAAAGCAGAACAAGGCTCTGCCACCCAAACCTAAACCCGTGGCAAGGCCCCCAGAGGCGCGCCCTCCTCACCCTCACCACCCCCAGGCTCAGGAGGGCGAGGAGTCCGGGACCGTACCTTTGTAAGGATGCACCATCCCCTCCACCACCTGCACCGTGTCGTCCCCCTGCAACTGCAGGGACACGTCCCCCACCGCGTCCACCAGCTCCGTGAAGAAGTCCGCAATCTCAGGACAGTCCTGCAAGAATACGTAGCGGTCCTGCCGGTTGGTGAAGTAGGAGTCACTCAGGTTTGCGCTACAGGGAGGAAAGCAGCAGGTGAGGACTCAGGCGATAGGGTGCGACAGCAAGTGCTGGTGACCCCGGTCTCAGGGTCACCAGCAGGAGCAGGGGAGCAACCAACTCGGATCAGGTGCACCAGCAGCCAATTAAGAAACAGCTACTGACGGGCTTCCCTGGGGGCGCAGTGGTTAGGAATCCGCCCACCAATGCAGGGGACACAGGTTCCAGCCCTGGCCCGGGAGGATTCCCATATGCCGTGGAGCAGCTAAGCCCGCGCACCACAACTACTGAGCCTGCGCTCTAGAGCCCGCGAGCCACAACTACTGAGCCCGCGTGCCACAACTACTGAAGGCCGTGCACCTAGAGCCCGTGCTCCGCAATGAGAGAAGCCACTGTAATGAGAAGCCCGCGCACCGCAACAATGAGTAGCCCCTGCTCGCTGCAACTAGAGAAAGCCTGCGCACAGCAACGAAGACCCTACACAGCCAAAAATAAATAAATAAATAGATAAAATAAAATAAAACAAACAGCTACTGAGCCTGGCCGCTTACGAGAGGCGGGCGAGAGTGACACTAAGGTGACACAGAGGAGTGACCGCAAGGCCGTCCCCTCACTGAGCTGACCACCGAGAGGAGATGCGGACACTTACAGAGCCAAGGACCACTCGGGCTTGGCCCCAGTGTCCCCTAAAGGGCCTGGATTCCCACCCGGCCCTGCCTGACAAAGTTATTTGTCCTCTCGGGCTTCTTGTGTACAAAGTGAGGGAAAGACCACGTGGGGTGACAGTGAGCATTAGCTGAGACAGTACACGAGGGGCTCACCCAGGAGCAAACACAGAGTAAGGGCTCAGTAAACCACGGCCAGCTATCAGTCGCCCTTCGCGGCTTCCAGCCTCCGTGGCAGACAGGACACCGGGAAGACGCCGGGAGGGCCAGGCAACCAGACTAAACACGTAGCAGCAGGCCCTCGAAGGCTCGCGGGGACGGACCTTCCCTTCTCTGCGTGCTGCTGGTCTCTGCCCTGGAGACCCCGACAGGAGGAAGCCAACTCACCCGCTCAGGATGACGCTGTTGTCGAAGAGGTACACCTTGATGTGCTGCAGGCCGATGGTCTCGTTGAAGCGCTCGGGGATGAGGAGCCGGAGGAGCCCACGGAGGTTAGGCGTGTGGAAGAGAGACACTCGGACCTGTTCTGGAAACCTCTGCAGGAGTGGGAGCAGCATCGTGCGAGAGTTTTTCCTTCCTGAAGACGTGGGCAAGCAGGAGAGCAAGGACGGCAGAGTCACACCAGGAAAAACACGCAGCCCGCCAGTGCAGCGCCACCTACCAAGGGCCTGCGCAGCCGTCCAAGTCAGACCGCCGGGGGCTGTTTTCAGCCAGAGGGGCTCCGGGACAGCTTCTACCTGGACACCCACATCTCGGGGCAGGACTGAGCGGCCCGTGTAGCGGACATCCGCTCTTCCGGCCCCACAGCACCCTCTCCCCACCTCATGGTAACTGCACCCAATCTCCTCCCGGGGGCACCACCCAGCCCCGCTCTCAGATTTCTGCTCTGGGTGAAGATGACTCTGTCCACCCTGGCTCTGGGAAGGCACGCAGGCCCAGGCTGGGCCGGTCAGCACGCTCAGGAGGCCCGGCACAGAGCCCGAGACAGGCCATGCAGGAGCTCCAGGCTGACCACGAGGGAAGCAGGTGCTCTTCCAGTGGACAAGATGTGGCAAGATGGGCCTGGGACTGCCAGAGGCTGACGCAAGGAGCCAGAAAATGAAGCCAGCCTAAAGGTCCAAGCCCCAAATCACGACCCACCCGAACCAGGTCAGACGTGGAAGTCAAAACAATTCTCTTTTTCCCAAAGTCATTTTTACTTGGACTGTCGGTCACTTGCCACAGACAGAATCCTGACGGACAGGCCGTCCTGGGCCATCCCAGAAGGGCTTCAAATAGCCTTGCTGCTGGCTGAGGACAGGGCGGTGAGGGTGTAATTCCTCGTTCTTCCTGAACAGGGAAGAATCGGGGCCAGGGAGGGCGTCAGACCTACCTCTTGAGCCCCGCGTGAAGTCTAAGAGAATGGACACCCTGAGGTCGGAAGGAAACTTCGTCTGGAGTGACTTTTCTAGAGTGCTTTCCAGGCAATCCACCTGCCAAGAAAAGACCCCAAAAGAACAGAAATGAAAGATCTGAAAAGATGGTTATGTATTAAAGAAATGAACCAACCTGTCAGCTAATGCCCGCACGGTCCTCTTTGAACACACACAAGCATGTACACGCACACACCAGCCATGCTTGCCCAGAAGCCAACGCTGCAGAACCTCTTCACCTGAGGCCACCGCGGTAACCGTAATCCAAAGACATGGCGTCTGCGGCCTGGGCCTGGCAGGATGAAGGCTCTGGGGGTCAGGGACGCGGTGCCCAAGGGTCTGGACCTCGCCGCTCTTGAAAACACTAAGACACCAGCTCCCACACACGTTCCAATGGATCATCCTTACAGGCACACAACAAACAGCGCCCCACACACAGACAGCACTCGGTAAATATTTGCTGAATGAATAAATCCAAGACACAACCTGCCCACTGCCACTCTCCACAGGCTGGACGTGGCATTCGTCTCCCAGGAGAACAAACACGCTTCCCAAGGTGACAGCTAAGAGCACAGGCAGACTTTCCTCACACAGGAAGGGAAGGGGTGGGCTCTCTCCTGCCCCCCACCCTTCCCCCTCGCCCCCTACCACAGCCCCTGTTCTCTTCCAGCTATGCCCTGGGGGTTTCTGAACAAGGCAAACCAAGAAACAACACTTGCTGTGGGCAAGGGTCCATCTCATTCCCTCAGAGTAGAAAGCCATCCAGGGACTCCGACAACACAGCGACCTCATTCACACTCACTTCAGCTCAACCTACAGATTCTGCGCTGGGCTCGTCCTACAGGAAGCACCCGCTGCACAACAGGTGACGTCTGCTCCTTCCCAGCCCCGCGTGTCTCGTTGGAAGGGACAAGCACGGCATGACAGCAAGTCTAGGTAGAGCCAAGCTGGCCGCAGACCCGCACCCGACACCAGCCCTGGGCGAAAGCAACGGCCAGCTCGACCTGCCATGCTGGCTCCTCTGCCTAATACAGACTCAGAAGCCTTCTCTATGAAGGACCAGATAGTAAATATCCTGGGCTTTGCAGGTCAGATATCCCTGTCACAGTTACTCAGTTCAGCCACTGTAGCAAGAAAGCAGCCATAGACAAAACAAAAATTAATGAGAGTCACTATGCTCCAATAAAGCTTTATTTATGGACACAGAAATCTGAATTTCACATGCTTTTCATGTGACACAATTATTACTCCTCTTTTGATCTTTTGCCAAACATTGAAAATGTAAAGCAGAGGACACGGGTTTGAGCCCTGGTCCAGGAAGATCCCACATGGCAGAAGATCTAGGTGCACGGGCTTCAGTAGTCATGGCTCGCGGGCTCTAGAGCACAGGCTCAGTAGTTGTGGCGCACGGGCAGAGCAACTAAGCCCATGCGCCACAATTACTGAGCCTGCGCTCTAGAGCCCGCAAGCCACGACTACTGAAGCCCGCGTGCCTAGAGCCAGTGCTCCGCAACAAGAGAAGCCACTGCAATGAGAAGCCCGCGCACCGCAACGAAGAGTAGCCCCTGCTCGCCACAACTAGAGAAAGCCTGAGCACAGCAACAAAGACCCAACGCAGCCAAAACTAAAATAAATAAATAAATTTATTTTTAAAAGAAGAGAGAAGCCACCGCAATGAGAAGCCCATGCACCGCAAGAAAGAGTAGCCCCCACTCGCTGCAACTAGAGAAAGCCCGCACGCAGCAACAAAGACTCAACGCAGCCAAAAATAAATAAATAAATTTTAAAAAAAGAAAATGTGAACACCATCCTTAGCCCATATTCCACACATAAATAGGCGGTGGCCAGATTTGGCCTGCGGGTCACAATTCTCGGAGCCCCGGCTTGGCAGACAGACGGCCTACGGCCCCTGCGCAGGGTGAGGAGGACACGGGCCAGCGAGGTCAGGAGGCCCAGGATCACATCTCCCTGCACCCCTAGCTGATCCTCCTGACGTGCCCCAGAATCTGGGGCAACAAGAACAAAAGCTGGCCTGAGACGCAGGCCAAGGAGGGCGGCTCTACCTCAACTCCACGGCTCTACACAGCCCAAGGTTTTAGGGTGACTCACTACTGCCAGTAGGACCACCCCTGCTTAAACCTTACCAGTTCCTGTTCCAAAGGACCTGTCCCCAGGTAGAGGGACGCCATCACGACCCGCCTCTTGGCTACTTTTATCTGCCCCTGAAGAGAAGAAACAATTCAAAATTCATAATCACCATTTTCACAGTTCAGTGAGAAAGATACAGTCCTTTGATACTGGAGGCAAATAACACTCCAAGCTGCAGTATCCTGCATCTTCACCAGTTAATATTTAAACAAGCCCCAAATGTGTGTGGTAGCCTACCAGGCAAGGACCCACAACCCGCATTTGAAATACTCAGCCTGAAAGTAAGGCATGATCCAGCCATGCTATAAGATACAGCACAGCCACGAAAAGAATGAAGGTCTTTGCACACTGACCACAGTGCACTGCAGGAACAGAAGCTAATCACTGAACAAAACGTAAACCATGCTCCCCCGTCACCACCCCATGCACACCTGTATAGGGGTGGGTGTGTGTGTGTGTGTGTGTGTGTGTGTGTGTGTGGCCAAGGAGCAGAGCCAGACGAGGGAGTGCGGGGGCAAACTTGCACTCCAGCCCCGTCTGCACAGCTGGGGTTTTATAATGAGCATGTAATTTTTTTTTTAATAAATTTATTTATGTTTATTTTTGGCTGTGTTGGGTCTTCGTCGCTGCACGCGGGCTTTCTCTAGTTGTGGTGAGCGGGGGCTACTCTTCATTGCGGTGCACGAGCTTCTCACTGCGGTGGCTTCTCTTGTTACGGACCACGGGCTCTAGGCGTGCGGACTTCAGTAGTTGTGGCATGCGGGCTCAGTACCTCTAGAGCACAGGCTCAGTAGTTGTGGAGCACAGGCTTAGCTGCTCCACGGCATGTGGGATCCTCCCGGACCAGGGCTCGAACCCGTGTCACCTGCACTGGCAGGCGGATTCTTAACCACTGCGCCACCAGGGAAGTCCCAAGCATGCAACAGTTTTGAGATGCAGACAGACAGGTACCTAGCTAGACACACACACAGAACACACCGACATTCAAAGGTGATGCATCAGTCCCAATAGCCAGCATCCTCTCCCTAGACCTGATCCAGCCATGGGAGTACACCGGACCCCTCACCAGCGCGGCCAGGCCCCAGAGGAGGTCAAGAGCAGGAAGACGGGCAGCACCACCCTCAGGGCAAGCTGGCGAGGGCACCGGGAAGGCAGGACACACGCACGTGCTGGCTTTCCCACATGGCCCCCACAGCCTGCACTGTCGACGGAGGAAGAGGGGCATCTTGACTAGATAAACACACCAACACACCACTGGGAAAGGCTTATATGCAAGGAACAAACAAAAGAATTTCCTATGTTTGCTGTTTCCTTCGTTTTGTTATTTATTCAGATGGTTGCTTGTGGGGAAAGTGAGTATGAAGACAGGAAAGAGAGGAAAACAAGTAAAGTGTGAGGCAATCAAGTTCGGGCAGCAAAAGTCTATGCAATTGTTTGCCATGGCGCCAGGTCCTCTGGTACAAGCTCAGCTGTCACGAAGGCCTGGGCCCAGGCAGGAACCACGCTGCACTCTCTTCTCAGGGAACACGGGCCACTCTGTCCCAGGAAGAAACACATCCCGCTCCACACAGAACGTGCCGGAGAACCCGCCCATGACTCAGTGCAGAAGGCAGGGAACGGTGGCCTCGGATTCTTCCTGGCCTGCTGGGCTGAGCCCCTCGCGCGTCCCTCCTGGCTGCCACAGCCCCACCCACCCCGGGCAGGTGCGCCGCGTGGCCTCACCTCCAGGCCAGGGGACCCCCATGTGGAGACTCAGTCCATCCTTCACCCGGAGTTGATTGGGACACTAAGAACCACCTCCTTTGAAAAACCTGTTTCTTCAAGCCAAGCAGAGAACCAAGTAGGAGTAAAAAGCAAACAGCCTCAGCATCAGTTCTACACAAACAAGGACACACAGGAGAGTCAAGCAGTGTAGGGAAGTGGGGGAGAGCATGCACGTATGTGCGTGCGTGCGTGCGCACACGCGTGCGCGTGCGCACACACACACACACACACACACACACACACACACACACACAGCATACCGGAATGAGCCAGCCGGAAATTAAGCTAAGAGTGGATCTACAGAACAACAGGGCAAAGGAGAGAAAATGTGCAAGCATTCAAATGAACTAGAGTTTGTTGTGCAGAAAAAGGAACATCTACATATATTTCCTGTCATGTCCCAGCACTTCTCCTGACCGCATCATACCTTAATTCTAACACCATTGAATTAATACAAACTCAGAATTCATGTAACTAAAAATTAATTAGCGTTTAATTACTTCATTCCGATGAGCAGTTTAACCACAAATAACTAGATGTGGCATGAACACCTGACTAATGTATTGAAAGCTGAACCCCGCCAAATGCAAAGTTTAGGATCTCTACCAAGAGAGAGAAGGTACAAACTTTAGACAGAATTACGGAAAAGAACCAGGATCACGAGACCTAAAACCAGACATCCAGACTTTCCAGTTACCTGTAAATACTCTCCACTGAATTGAGAGGCTCCCGGCCACTTCCTACATATCAAATCCCATCCATAGGTCATTATGTCTCCATTTCCTGTCATCTACTTTATGGAGCTACTGTGTGTTGGAGACGTTGCCGGGGCAGGAGTCTGCCATGCCCTAACCAGAATGAGGTTCGTTCCCTCCCAGACGTCCTCAGCAGGGACGTGCCTGCTGAGGTCCCCAAGCTCTCACTAACCTCCCGCCTAGCCTACATCTCCAGCATGGAACGAAGGGAATCAATCTGTCACAAGAACCAAAACCTAGGACCTGACCCTCAGTGCCCGCAAGCTCTCAGCTGCTCCACCTGAGACATCAGCCACCCAGGGGAGCTTCTGATCACGGCCCAACTCAGCCATCTGTGAAGCGGAAACCTAACAGGTGGAACCCGCAGGAATAAGCTGAGCAGCCATCAAAAGTTTCTAGAACACAAGGTGTTTCAGCCCAGGACTCGGCCAACCTTATGCCCCCAAACCTCTAATTCCATGTCTGACCCTCTCTCTTAGACACAACTTACCTTCATGAGCTCAAAAAACTCTGCAGGTGAAGAAAGCACCCTGACGTGAGAGCTGGAGACTCCGAACTCTGGAACCAGGTTTCTGATCCACTGGAAGCGATGCACACCCTCCGGACACAGACAGCAAGGAGGCGAGGTGACATGGGGGACAGCTGGAGACAGCAGAGGCGCCAACAACAGCCATGGTGGCCTGGGGAAAGAGACATACAAAGGGTCACACTTCTCAGATACTTCCTCACAAGTCTCTCTCAGCTCCTGTGGGCAAATAAGAATTTTTCTGGGTGGGGGGTGGGGGGGTGGGTGAACTTCAGATTTCCTAGACCATCTTAAGAGAGCCCCAGTCAAACTCTGTAAAAGAGTTTTTCAGCCCTTACAAGTTGAGCAACTTAAGAATTACCAAAGCCTATGGATAAACCCCAAACTTTATGCTGATTCCAAACAACTCAAAATTTAGAGCAGCCACAAGTAAACTCAGAAAAGCCATCGCCTGGTTAATGCCCCCAACGAACCCACCCGCAGAAAGCCGCCAAAGGCTGCCTGCAAGGGCAGGTCTGGTCTCAGGCTGGTGAGTACAACCCAGACCCCCGGTTGTCGCACTGATGAGATAAATGGGCTTTTATTCAAGGAAGGACCCAGAAAAAATTAAGTGTTCTCTTTAATATTAGGATACAGAGAGAAAAGCTGGCGCTGGAAGAGGTCACCTCAAGAGGGGCCGGCAGTGACGACAACTGCCCCTTCACCTCTGGACACATTCTCCTCAGAGGTCACACCCAGTCTCTGGCTGGTTCCCGTCCACTGAGGCCAAGACTGCAGTAAACAGTCCCCTGCCCGCTGAGCCTCATCTTTGTCTGGATGACGAGACACCTGCAGGGGCCAGGGGAGGGCAGTGCACACCCAGAGCCCCACGCCGACCGGCCCGTCATCTGAATTCCAGCAAAGAGCGGCAGGAAAATCCTTTTCAGCGCGTGACCTTCACCACAGCCTCAAGAGGGGCTCTAGGGAAAGGACGCTTAAACACCCCAAGGCCTGAAGGGCCACAAATTCCAGGAAGATGATTTCATTCACTTGCCTCCTGATAAAACGCTGAATCTTCCCAGGGTTCCTGAATGTCCCTACACACACGCCAGATGGCCTGCAGCTGTGCTTCCCAGAAAGCCCACCGGGCTATCACGGCAACTCATTGCCAAGAAAAGTTTAGTCAGCGGGTGGAAGACACCGGGTCTGGACCCTGGGAAGCCAGGGTTCACCATGGGCCTCCGAGCAGAGGTGGGGACCACACACCCGGGCATCAGCTTGCTACACTTCTCTGGCTTCCGGGTAACAAGCAGCAAATGAAAGGCCTAGACGTGTAAACAAGGGATTGCGACCTCAATTTCCCCAAAGTGGAGGCCATGCTCCTGCTGCGCTCAAGGCTACTACCTTCCAGAGGGAGAGGGAGCGCCTTCAGTCCAACGGAAAAGCATGAGAACGGGAAAGGTGCACAACAGTCTATCAACGAGAAGCCGCAAAGGGGGCCTAAAGTCTAATGTTCATTAATTAAACATAGTCTGTTTGAGGAGGAAAACCCCACAGCACTGTAAGGTCAACTGATCTCCCAATCTCACAGCACTTATCGCTCAGACTATATAAAAAGTATCCAGGGTGTCGCCGGCAACCCAGGCCATGCAGTCAGTCCCCACGCGTTCTTCAGATGAGCCAACAGACTCAGAGCCGCTCCCAAAAAGGAAGATGAGGAAACACCTCTTTGGCACACAGCAACCCAGGAGAGGGCAAGTGCCAACCTGGGCCTCAATCCAAGTGGTCATGTGAGCACCGATGGTGTACGGGGGAGGCACGGCCGGCCTGGGCACCACTGCCCACAAACCTGGTGGCCTCACTAGCGTACACACCTGAAATCATCTAAGAACACAAAAGAAAATGCTAAGGCTAATGAAGGAAAGGTCAAAATATACATATGGTGGATGTGCTTCAAATGACCAAGAAGGGGAGCTGCTGATGCCTGAGCTGCTGGGGATGCCTCAAAACACCGTCCCTCCAAATGGGCTTTGATCGCCCGGTGGGATTCAGACAGGAAGTGCGGGGGCTCCAGGCGAGGAGAGGTGCGAGCAAAGGGAAGAGGCAGGAACTGCCAAAACCCACCAGCGCCAGAAAAACCCAGGAGGGGCTCAACAGGCAGTCCAGAGAAGACACACAGTGACTGTACGGGGGTCAGGCCCCGCCACCCAGGAGAGGGGCTCGGCAGGACAGGCTTGGCCTTGGGCCACCGCGGGCAGGCTGCGGGCCTGTCGGGCAGCTCTCCTGGGAAGCTTCAGTCCAAGTCCAGATCAGGGCCTCAGTCCAAGATCTGCTGAGGGCTTTTTTATGTTGCTTCCTGTTTAACCTGTGTACTGACAGGTTTATTTTTGTTAGAGGGAGAAGAACTGAAAACCTATTAGGTTGCAGGGATTCATCGTGGAGGAGACCCAACCCTCAAGCGGTAACTTCACATTCCAAAGAGGAAGGTGCTTGGAAAAAAAGCACAGAGTTTTATAAAGGCCCCACAAGGTCGGCAAAGGTGGGGAGACCACATCCAGAGCCCAGACACTCAAAATCTAACTGCAGCACCTGGGCCGGGGCAGAAGCAGCCAGTCTCCGTGGGAGACAGTGCAGGGGCTCACGTTCTCCGTGCATCTCAGCCAGATCCCCACGGGGGCGAGTTCCCGCTTTCCATGACGGACGCCTGGGAATCTTCTCAGAAAACACTTCTCCCCGTGCCAGCCACAGCCCCTGCTGCACAGTAATCCCCGCCTCCAGGGGCCGACCACCTGCACAAGCAACTTCCCCCTCCAGGCAGCTGTCCCGGGTCAAAACCCTAACCCCCAAGAGACAGGAGGAGGCAGGGAGCTGTGGTTACTCTACAAAAAAAGCAGGGCTGTCACACTCACCATTTAGAGAACTAAACAAACACACACACATTTTCCACATCTAGGCCTGCACTCCCCTGAATCATCTCTTTCTAGATAACATGTAGCTCCCATTTCTAGTTATAGGGAGGAGGAAGTGGCAGGGGCTGGGGGGCCAGATAATAAGGTTCTGCCGCCCTCTCACTCCTTTACTCCGGATTATCAGGGAAGTTTGGAGGACAGGGCTAAGGCCAGAGCAGGGGCGCGCCCTGGTACTTGCACTCAGGCAAGCCTAACGACTTTGCTACGCCCTCAGCCGGTGGCAGAGGCGGCAACAACAGTGCAAAACAATCCTCAGCCCACAGTTCTGAAGGTGAAACTGACGGCACCTCTCCAAAGGGTGGGCTCCAGCCACCACCCACACAGACACCCGACTCTAGGGAAAGGTTCAGCCAGGTGATTTAGGGCTTCCTGTGAAATTCGCAAACAAATTCCCTGAGCTGGAGGGTGGGCTGGGCCTAAGTGCTGAGGACCCCTGACCTGGGGCCACTCCCTCCACCTGGAGAGGGGCCTGGGGGAATGGGGTGAGAGGATGGGGGGGTGACGCTAGGAGAACACAGTGAGTATGGAGTGGGAGGGCAGTGGGGAAGAGAGGGAAGTTTCTTCTCAGCATCTCTAAAAGGAATCCATATCTGGACTGCCTTGACCAAGAACAGCATGCAGTAACACTCTTGTCCGTGGTCCGGGGGCCACCATTAAAGCAGGGACAGCAGAAGCCTGCCCTAGATGGGACGATGCACCCACCCGACTCATGAGAGGCACAGGACCGCAGCGGGACTTGAGTCCAGAGTAGCCAGTCAAACCGAAAGAGCGAGAGCAGAACGGCTGCTGAGAGGCCACGAACACAGCTATGTGCAAGGGAAGCTTCAGAAAACGGGAGAAGGCATTTCTCCTTTGTGTGCGGAGACAGGAGTCTTCCATTCCACCAAACATTCTGAAGCTGCAAGTGCTCCATGGAAAAATACTGCCACACCTTGCGTTCTCCGTTCGTCAGGATGCACAACAGTGCGCCTGGAGGTCCAACCGAGCTCTCACGGGGGCAGTGGAGGCGCTACTAAGGAAAGGCAACGCCAGAGAATTCCACCTGGGTCTGCACTTCACCTCCACCAGGCCCCGCACAGCTCTCACGGCTTCAGAGGACACAGGTGCTTCCCCCGGGGCCACAGTGGTGTCACCCACCCTTTGGGACACGAGGAAGCAGGCCCACCTCCTAGCGTCTTTTCAAAACAGGGTCTGCAGGGCTTTGAAGGAAGAAAACGGTGATGCCGGAGGACTATCTCCTACACTAACCACAAATCCACCGTGGACGGCACAAGAGTTCTGTCCCCTGTACCACGCCAGGGCACTAATTAAGTGTCCTGCACTCAGGGTCATGGTCTAAAGGTCCACGAGCTCTCCAGGGACTATAAGGTTCGTGGTACACACTCTGTGGTTTGTATCCCACCCAAATCTGTACAAAACGACGAAAAAAGAAAGAATGTTTTAAAAGAAACTGAGCTCTCCGGATTGCAATATTTTCAGAAACTACTTTTTAAGAAAAACCCACCCTCCCCCCGTCACACACATTTAAACGTAAAGAGGTGAAGTGATGAGAAAAGACCAAGTCATAACACTTCCTGAAAAAGGCTCGAAAAACTACACGAAAGGACGAAACTTCCTGCAGCCCCAGCAGCAGGCAGCCCTTCCTGACTAACGCAAGACCTAAACCCAAGTAAGGGAAATGAGTGTGAATTCCCGTAGGTCACACAACACCAATGGCTGCTCCCTCAAGGCCGGCACGAGGCCGGGGCTGCCAGCATGTGGCAACACGCTGACTCTCCTCTTGGCTTGTCCAAAAGAAACTCGATTACATCGAGGGGCTAGAAACCTAACATATACTTATAACCCACAACACACCTCCGTAGCCAAAGGCACCAGGCATAGCCAAGTGCCTGCCGAGAACCACTCACACGTTCTACTAATCCAAACTGCTGCAACCAGCCTGACTTCCCGGCAGTGAAAACGACTCGTTTACGTTACTCGGATCACGTGTTTACAAGGGAATTATCTATCAGACCGCTTCAATCCCAGGCTAGTTTCTATGAGCACACAGCTGACTGACCAGCCTACTTCAGCAGCAGCAGCAATGTGCTCAGAGGGTACTCAGGTTAATATGAACCTAATAAAGCTACAAGTTACAAGTCAGTCAGCTGCAAATCTTATTTTAATTCTCTGCAAGATCAAGTTTGAATTATTTGGGGAAATCATGCTTTGATTCTAAATATCCCCCCTCCCACCCATTCTACTGCTATAATACAAGAGGTGGCGCTACTGAACTCTAATGAATAAGGAGGACTGGGTCCCAGCATCAGAAAACTCAGAGAAAAAGTAATTTCTGGAAACCTGGTGGTCCCTCAGAGTAGAAACCACTAAGAAGCTGAATAAGAGTATGTTGAGCTGGCATTAAAAGGTAAGGAAACCTAATAAAAAGAACAGTTTGCTGGTTATGTTTCCCTCTTACACTCAGGAATGTTAGGACACCCCACCACCACCCCACACACACACATACACACACACATACACACAAATACACACACACATACACACACACATACATACACACACCTAAAATAAAGAAAATAGAACTTGGGTTTCAAAAATAAAGACTTTCTGCACACATAGCTCAAATTGAAAATAGTTTTAAAAAAAAGAAAAAGGAGACCACAGAGAAAATATTTCCTTGTATGGCAGCAAACTCAGTTAGGAACTAACGCCCTCTTGACACATTTTCCACCAGGTCTCATACCCCAAATAACAAGTCAATTCTGTGTAGTCTGATGACTCCAAGAAACTACCTGAAGTTTCTGTCTTCCTCGCCTGAGCGCCGGACCCGCCCTTCACCTGAACAGTGAGCGCCTCCACCTGGACCCACCTGGATACTAATGGACATGCCCCGAACTCACCTTATCGTCATCCCCCAAACTTGGTCCTCTTTCTCGCTCCCTGTTTTAGTGAAGCATGCCACCATCCACGTGGTCACCCAAGTCAGAAACATGAGCTACCTCCTCAGCACCCCCCTACACACCCCCACCAGAGCTGATTCCAGTCCAGCCCTCTCTTCTCTTCCCACTGTCCATGACTTCATACAAGCCCCACCCCCTCAGGCCTAGACCGCTCCTGCCACCATCAACCTACATCACTCACTATCCTTCCTTGAACACTGGCTCCCCACTTCCTCACCTAGCCTACTCCTACACGCCTCCAAAACACAGCTCCAAGATCATTACCGCCAGGGAGCCTTCTGTGACTTCCAGGTGTGCCTTAGTGCTGCCATGACCTTTCCTACCTTACTTTACTATTGTCTGTTTATGGGTCTGAGCACCATGAAGGTGGGACTATGTGTGTTCCCTTGGTACCTAGCACAGCACAGCCGTGCTCTATACACGCATGCTGAATGAGTGAATGAATCCAGCTGTCCATGGTAATGAGTCAGATGCCTGCTTAAGAAAAAACAGCAGTATTTCCGAATCACTAATTAGAAGTAATTTTTTAAAGCTGATTAATTAATTTATGGCTGCTTTGGGCCTTTGTTACTGCACGCGGGCTCTCTCTAGTTGCAGTGAGCGGGGGACTACTCTTTGTTGCGGTGCACGGCAGTCTCATTGCCGTGACTTCTCTTGTTGCAGCATGGGCTCTAGGTGCGCGGGCTTCAGTAGTCGTGGTGCACGGGCTCAGCAGTTGTGGCTCACGGGCTCTAGAGCGCAGGCTCAGTAGCTGTGGCGCACGGGTTTAGGTGCCCCGCGGCATGTGGGATCTTCCCAGACCAGGGCTCGAACCCGTGTCCCCTGAATTGGCAGGCAGATACTTAACCACTGCTCCACCGGGGAAGCCCCTAGAAGTAATTTTAAATAGAGTTCTCTGTCACTATGGCTGTCTCTATAACTGAAAGGAGACCACTGCAGTAAAGAACTGTTCCCTCTCACCACTCCCCTTGCTAGTCACGAGGATTCACCAGGCACTCCAACAGTTGAGTCAGGCTGGCAAGCTAAAATCTAAAATAAGTTCATGGCTACACAGAACTATTATCAATGAATCAATGATCAGAGTTACAAGAAACCACATCATTCGGGGAATGAGGAATTGGTCGGTGCAACTGAACAACAGAGAAGAAACGAAAGCAGCCACTGGAGGTGAGTGGCCATACAGACATGAGTAACCCCAAACAGCCAGGCCACAGAGAAGCAGAAAAAATCTGCAAACCAAATAAGGCAAAGAAAGGGTCAGAACCCCACAGTACTGTAGTAATACTGCTCAAAACATTTATCCTCCGTCCTAGCATAGGCATCACCTCCAAGGATTAAAAGACGCAAATTTCTGACATTTGTGTTTCTATGTCTGTGATTTAACTGAGTTCCTGGTTTAATTTTTGACCCAGAGCCTTAACCAACTTAATCAAGAAGAAATATGGAGCCACAAGTCCTGCATCCACTAACGCTATTTACAAAAAAGACTTTTAAGAAGTCAAGGTAGACTATCCCCACGGCCACACTGCCCTCTCCCCCCGCAGAAAAACACTCAAGAGAAATGTCTTTCTTAAAAGAATTTGTGGCGATTGCCCCAACCGCCTTTAGTAATCAACTCCAATGTTAAACAGTGATTAATCATGAAGTACTTTTCTGTACAGTTTAAATACATACAAGGGAAATGACAAAATGGCCTAAACATCTCGTCCTTGAGAACATTTTTTGAAACTTTAAACCAAATTTCTCAGTGGTTTGATACCAGGATGTAGAAGTCATCTGACTTCACTACCCACTGGAATAAACAGGTCTTTGCTAAGCACCAATTACAGAGAACAGAGGCCACCTCTTCTACACCCCACTCCCACCGGGATCACTGATGTGAAACTTAAAGCCGTTCTGATCAGTAAGCTTCCAAGAGTTCCGTCCTGGGCTGATTCTATCACAAAAAGTTCCCCTAAGTGAAACCTGAATTTTTGCTGAAAATCTTCCAAAGTAACCCAATAAGAAGCAAATTCCTTTCCATACCTAGAATCAGCACACATGACTGGACCACAGATCTCTCTACCAAAGGCCAGAAGGTCACATCTCACCCTAGGAGCAGATAAAAATCTAAGGCGCAAACTCTGCAAAAAGACGCAGTTCCAAGATTTTTTTCCTTAAGAAACAAGTGTAAGGCTCGAGTCTCTCCAACAAGAAAACTACTTGCACATAAGTCTTTTTTTTTTTTTTTTTTTTTAATATTAGCAACAGCAGCAGGCCTCTTAGGTCAGCATGTACTTGGCAAATGTTTACTTCGATAGACCACTGCCTGAACGAACTGCTTCAAAGCCTACTTCACTATTTCCATAGCTCACTTCAGTACTTTTCCAGAACACAGGCCCTTTGCAAAGTGTAAAAGGGGTTTCAAGTGGTTCCTCTTCCCTGGCCTGAGTGTTCCTGACTCAGGATTGCTTCACAGCCCTCTCTGGCAGGATGTGAGAAATGCTGCAGGCACAGAATCCCAGCAGGGCTGATTCACTCCCGTCAAGTCACCTCGCAGCTAGGACTACTTAAGGAAAAGACCCCTCCGGACCCAAACAGTGTCTCTTGCGAAGACTCTCCAACACACACACCCCGGGGCCCAAAGCAACGCACGAACTCATCCCCCCGCCCCGGGTGCGCACACACAGACCCTTCGCTCCACCGTACGAGGACGGAGGCCGGAGGCCGGGCTCGCCCCCCTCAGCCCCGGGCCGGCCCGACCGACTTCGGGCGGGGTCCCCCACCCCGGGAAGGCCGGCGGCGAGGCGGGACCGCGACGCCGGGAGCGCGGAATGAGGGTCGGGGCCGGGCGCGCCCTCAGCCCCACCGCTCTCTCACCTCCTGCGCCGGCGGTCCCGGTTCCTGCCGAGTCGGTCGGACAGGCGCCCCAGGAGAGCGGCCAGCCCAGGGCGGCCAGGCAGGAGGCCCAGCAGCCGCCTCCAGAAGACCGGCCCCGCCACCGCCGTAGCCGCCGCCGCCATGGAGACTCGCCGCTTCCGCTTCCGGCGCGCGAGAACTTTATTGACAACCGCGCGCGCGGACACGGGCGGCGCGCGGGAACCTCGAGGGGAGGCGGACCCACCCTGCAGCCTCAGTTTCCCGCCCGGGGGGCCCAGGTGTGCTGCACGCAGGGGCCAGGCCGTGGAGGAGCAGGGCGCGGGCACCAGCATCCCCTGACTCGGTCTTGATACCGGATGGGGGTGGAGAGTGAGGGGCATCACCTGTCAGACCCCACGACCAAGTTCAGGCTGGACCTGACAGGCCGAGCCCCTGCTCCAAGGTGTTAGCTAAGATGTACAGAAGTGGGTGACCGTTGACTCACCCGGGCGCACTGAGAACGGAAAATCCCCACCAGACCCAGGCGGGACCATCTTTCACCTTGTCAGCCCTGGGCCTGCAGCTCCAGGGCACAGAGCAGCTCACCCAGTCTAGATGCTGTAAAGACCCCTCCATCCTCCCCATGCGCCCAAATGCATACACACGCTGTAACCCGCCCCTGGGAACTACGGCTCCATGGCCAAAGAGGCTGAAGGAGCTCATCCCTACAGCCAAGAGCACTTTTTTGTAGCTGATTTTGAAAAGGTAACGGATGACTCTCATCTGTATCATGTGGTTCCTTGGCAGGATCCACATAGGCTGGGACTTGGAAACTGGAAAAGCTGTAGGAGATAATCATATCCTACTTATGGTGGTGAGGGGAGGTGTTGTGTGGTTAGAAGGATATGGACACACAGGATACAAAACATTCCGAATTCTGCTTTCAACAAACTACCCGAGGAAATGAATTATACATTCCCTACAAGAATGTTCATCTCGGGCTTCCCTGGTGGAGCAGTGGTTGAGAGCCTGCCTGCCGATGCAGGGGACATGGGTTCGTGCCCTGGTCCGGGAAGATCCCACATGCCGCGGAGCGGCTAGGCCTGTGAGCCATGGCCGCTGAGCCTGCGCGTCCGGAGCCTGTGCTCTGCAACGGGAGAGGCCGCCACAGTGAGAGGCCCGCGTAACACACACACAAAAAAAGAATGGTTAATGAAATTAAGAGTAAAATCTAGATTTCAAAGAGTGGTATAGAGCTTATCCCATTTTGTTAAAAATTTGAGAGTGTGGGTACAGACAGACTGAAACTAAATACACCAAAATGTTAACATTGCTTATGTGGTGCTATTTAAGAGTTTCCAAATTGTTTACAATCAGAGAGTACTTCAGATTTTAATTTTTCCTTTAAGTTCAGATAGCTTTACAAATACAGGGCGAAATTTGATTCAACTCTTCCAAGTGAGAAGTGGTGAATCATCAAATTGCCTAATTTCCAGGAACTAGAATGAAACTATCCCTTGCTTGGTTCCACTTTTGCACCATGCCTGGCACAGGGTAGTTGCAGGGTCAAGGTGCTGAATGGCTGCACCATGATGCTGGGCAATGAGTACCACGTGGACCACAGGAGCATCCTAACCGTCCTGAAAAGAGCTGGCAGCTTCTTTTCGCAATGTGATGCTTTGCTGGGAGAGGTATTGAGACAAACAGCCATAGTACCATCCCACTGGGAATTTCTGATCTAAAGTAAACTATAGTAGCACACAGAGATATTGACAGTACCGTAAGTTAAACTAAGGAGTATTTACATTAAGTATAAACAGCAGACAATGACCCCAGTCCTTTCTGAAGCCACACACCGAGGGCCTCTGGCCTTCCTGGCTACTTTGAAACAGTCCGAGCTACAACCAGAGTGAGGCAACTATGACTTTGCCCTACAACACACACATTTAGAGTTGCAAAAATTTTAAATAATGGTTTTCGGGGATTGAGCAATATTTTAGACGGTTACATTTTTACATGATGACAGCACACAAGCACTGTTTCCTCCAAGAAGTCTCATCTGGACTAGTTAGGGAGAATAAGTAGAGGAGGTAAGTCATGCTAACACAGGTGGCCCAGAAAGTCTGCCTGGGAGCACCCCCAAGCTGCTTGGAGGACAAGCAGTCTGGGCAGACACGACGACAGTTGCTGGGAGTTCTCAAGTCACACCTTGATGACCCCAGACGAGAAAGCATCTGTCCTCTGAAACCCCTCGGTGGCTCAGAAGCCCATCCGCTGAGTCTCCCTCATTCTCCTGTTTGCGCCCACTGCCTTCTCGTTAGCCTGCTTGCTTCTTCCCAAACAGGAGGTGCTAGGGTGAGAATGACAGGGTCGATGGACTGATGACCGAGATCATGTCTTCCCAAACGGAAAAGGAAACCCATTCATGAAAAGGAGAGTTGACGTCAGGGAGTGGTGGGCTGCTGCCCCTGATAGCAGGGCTGCTCTCCCAGGCAGGAAACACCAGGAAGTCCTGAGCCGAGGGCCCATGGCTCACTGTCTGTGATTCACTCCCTGGACCGAAAATCATGCCAGTGTAAGAGGAAGGCCCTTCCTTCCAGAACTTGCTTTGTGAGCGAGGGTCTCTCCCAAACACAGGGCTATTGCAAATCCAGGAGGGAGGAAGGGGCTGGCCAGCCCACCTCCTGCCTCGGTGATAAGAAACTCTCCTAGGTTAGTTTGACCTGGGGGCTGATGGGCTGCCTCTGAGGAGCGGCACTCTTGTTTTGTAGGGAATGCAGCCTAGGTACTAAGGATGGCATGAAACCAGCCTTGGGGCCACAGCCTGCCTCCCCCTCCATTCTCCTACTCCGTCACCGCCCCGCCTCACCAGCCTGGCCTTTTTACCACCCTTCAAACTCCCCACACACATTGCTGCCCTAGGATCTCTGTGTTAGTTGTTCTGTCTGCTTACAATGTCCTCCACCACTGCCCCCCAACCCCCCATCCTTCGGAGCTCTGTCTAAAGCTCTCCCTCCCCTAGAAAGGCCCTCCTGGCCCCATAACAGGATTGTATTTTCTTTCTATTAAGAACTGTGATCTAATCTTATTCATTGGTTGATTGCCGTGTCTTTTGTCTTCCTGCGCCACCCCACCCCCCACCCCCAAATCTGAGGCCTTAGAGCACTGAGGCACGAGCACCCAGAAGAGGACCTGGCACCAGAAGCCGACTCATTCATGCTGGTTTGATAAATGCATGCATGGCAGGAGGTGTGAGCTCTGCAGGAGGGAACCAGCCAGCTTGTGCTTTTCCGCCAAGGGTGGGGCAATGGTGGTTTGGCCTCCTGGGATTTTCCTGACCTGCTGCCACAGATCACTTTGCAAATGTGGCAGCTCACAGAGCCCTCGGTCTCCCCTCAGGCCACCAGCCCTTTTCCTGCCTTCATTCTCCCTGGGATTTGCTCTCCCCACTGAGCTGTTACCCTGATCTTTTCCAGCCCTTGATACTCTTCCCCCCCAAAACTAAGACCTGACCCCAGTCCTCCCTGGCATGAGACAGGCGTCTGTTCCCCCAGAGCAGAGATTGCCAAATGTTTTCTTAAAGGGCTCAGTGGTAAATATTTCACACGTTGGGGGCCAGTCTCAAGTCTGGTGCAAAAGCCACAAGCAGCAGAAATGAGTGTGGTTGTATTTTCAATAAAACTTTATTTACAAAAGCATCCTGCCAGCCCTGCACCATAGTTTGCCAACGTCTGTTTCAGAAAATGGCTTTTCCCTGGGCTGCAGCAGTGGACCTGGCATGGGCCCCACCGGGCTTGTATGGCCCTAAGACAGGGAGAGATGAGGTCTTCTGGCACCAGGGACCTGAGGAAGTTGGAGTTGCGGGTTGTGAAGAACAACTTGTCCAAACACTGAGTTCAAACCAGCAACCTTGATGGTAGGGGTGGAGAAGCGGTCAAGGTTCTTGCATTTGTCATTTAAACTTTTCAGTGTCAAAAATCTTGTCATCTGCAAAACAAAATACCTATTGCTCAATGGCTCTCTTGCCACAAAGAGGCCCAGGATAATCTGGCATTTCATCAGCAAGAAGTCAGAGCCCAGATTTCTGGAAATGCCTCCTGGGCAGAGCAAGCCAGTTCGCTTCTCTGTCCCGGTGAGAGATAAATGCAGCTCTCAGCTTCAGGGGAATTTCAGCCTCTTGTGGTGTGGCAGGCAGCCAGCACCACCCCAACCAGGAGTTGCAGGCCTCCTTGTGATCCAGCAGCCCAGCCCTTGGGGAGACACTGCGGCCCGTGGCCAGTTATGTCCCAGGGAATCCCAGGCTCCCCAGGAGCCACATGGGTGGTGGAGGTGAGCTGCTGGGGGGGGCTTCCTGGCAAAACCCCACCCTGCCCCACCTTCCTCTGCTTCTCCCTGCCCAGCCCTTATGGTGCTTTGAAGCAAGAGGCTAGGTGTGCCCCAGAACTGGTACCAGAGTCTCCAGCAGGACAAGTCTCCTTGTTGAGATGAGGCCAAATCAGACCAGACCCCAGCAGGTGGGAGAAGAGGCTCCGGACTCCCAGGCTCAGGCTTGATTTATTTCCAGTCTCCTGGAAGTTAGGAAAGAGACTCAAAGGAAATCCCCCAAAGTCAATTGTCCTCCTTACGCCTTAGCCTAGAGAGGTGGGAAGACAGAAGCCAGGTAGAGTTGCCACATCTATGCCTGCAGCTCCTGGCAGGAAGGGGAGTGGGGGAGGGTGGTCATCCTGGGTGGTGGGCCATGCTGAGCTGGAGAGCCCAGGTCCCATCTAGAGGGCCCGCCAGACCTGCCAGATTGTTCCCCAAAAGCCCCCAATTCAAATATGGATGTGAAATTTCCAGATTTTTAAATGTTGTCTCAAAAATGTTAAATTCTGTGCAGGTCAACCAATGCATCTGTGGGCTTCATTCAGCTTGTAGCTCACCACTTAACAGGCATCTTCTGATCTGTAAAAAAAAAAAAAAAATGCCCCAGATACCACAGGAGGAAGGGTAACTGTAGACGGTCACAGTTCATCTGTACCTTTTGCCTTTTGAATGTTGAACCATGAGGCTGTCCTGCCTGTTCGTGAAACATCTTTTCACTTTCCAAAGTTCCAGAAGTTAGAGGTTGTGCCTGAGCCACCTCCCACAGTAGAATGGAGTCGAATACTCCATCTTCTCTGCTCGTAGCTGCCTCAGGTTGAGCTCGGAAGCTGGGGACTAAGGCCTTTAGTGGGTGGGAGGGAGAGTGACAAATGAGACAGAAGTGGACAGTGGGAAAGATGCTTGGTGGCAGAGCCCAGGCGCCCTGATGCTGGTGGCGCACCTGTCGCGGACTCTGCTTGCCCCTAGCACCTACAAGCTGGGAGATGTGGGGAGGTGACCTCTCCAGACCTCGGCTTCCCATCACTCTGCACGTGTCCCTTCCTCAGGGGTTCCCTTCAGATGTGCCCCCCTATAGACTGGGTGTCCCCATAATATGCTCACACAGCCCCTGTGACTTCTCCTGCACAGTACTTAGCACAGTCGAAATTGATTAATCATGACATCAATTGTGGGAGAACCTTGTACTTCTGGAGAGAGCCTAAGCTCCATGAGGGCCCAGGGCGATAAATTCCAAGCACGCAGACCAATCTCTGACACATAGCAGGTGCTCAAAAGTTACCTCTTAAAGAAATGAATGAATGGGGACTTTCCTGGCAGTCCAGTATTTAAGACTCCACGTTTTCAATGCTGGGGACACGGGTTCGATCCCTGGTCAGGCAACTAAGATCCCCCATGTCGTGGGGCACTGTCAAAAAAAAAAGGAATGAGCGAATGAATGGTTTTGTAAAGTAAGTCTTGCAGGAGCAAGAAGCGACTCTGAGTAGGTCCACTTACCCCCGAAATCTGGACTTCCAGCAGCATTTTGTTTATAATTATCGGGGTCTTATGAAATCCTGGGCGGGGGGGCAGTTCACGTACCCAGGTGAAGACACTCTGAACTCCACTCATGTGAGGCCAGGTGAGTGCAGCAAGGTGGAAAGCAAGGGACTCGGAGAGCCAGTCCCCAATGTCATACCTTAGAATCTCTCCTCTGTCCCTGCTGGAGACTCCCACCTCCCACTCCTTCTGAGCCACTTCTCTGCCATCCCGGCTGGTTCCGGACCTTGGGAGCCTGAGAGAGGATACACCACATCCCTTTGAACTTGTCCAAGAATCAGTGCGTGCCAAGGTGTGCTTCAAATTCAGAGGAGCCAGGGACATTCCTAGGGGTGTCACACACCTCGATGGGGGACTCGGGAGGTTTTCGTGGCAACCCTGCCACTGCAGGGAGCCTGAGTGCAGGCCCAGGAGGTCAGTTCAGATGCTGCGTGCACACCCAGGGAGAGAGGGTAAGCAGCACCTGACCCAAAAGCCTGGTAGGTCGAGGGCTGCCCACCGCTGTGCTCCAGCAGCCAGCCCATCTGGCTACTGTAGGGCAAGCCAGACCCCTGCATCCACCTGGTCTCCCACGCATCCTGGCTCTCCAAGGGCATCTGGAGCCCAGGAGCCTGCCTCCATCCTCACCCCCCTGCCGGCTCTCCCTCTCGGGGCACTGCCACTTCAGCTCCAGGCGCCGGTCCAGGCCTCATTTGCATTACAGCCCAGATGGTTCACCACAGCCTCGCTTCCCAGAACTGCCCGCTACCCCGGTGTCTGTTCCCGGGCGCAGGAAAGGCGCACGGGTGCATGCACAGTAGCCACTTCAGAGCAAACAGAGACTATTCCCATCCCAGCTCAGGACAGAGCAGGGCTGGTTGGTTTGGGGTCTGGGGAGATAACTGGCTAGATGCTAGCGCCCCTCCTTTTCTACCCCCGACTCCGAACTTGGAACAGATGTGGATTCTTCTTCGAGCCGGTGGAAGAAACTTCTCTCCCCTCCCACATACCCCACACACACTTTGTACTCTCCAGGCCCTCCTAGGGTCACCCTCCCACCCCCTACCCCCTCTGTGGGTGCAGGACTGGGGCCCCTGGGGAAGGGGTCTGAGCTGAGACCCAGCCCGAGTGCCAGAAGGGAGAGGAATCTGAGAAGGCAGGGTGGGTAAGTGGGTGGGTTGGTAAAGTGTTTTCTTTCCCTCCCTCGGCACTTTTTCTGGGAAATGCCAGAGGCCAGCTGGGCCTGGAATGTCAGAAGGAACTCCACTGCTCACAGACATCTGAGCCATAAACCTTTTCATTAGCTCTGCCGCCCCTCCCGGCAGAAACAAAGGCCTGCAAACTGGAGTGGCGCTTCCCGGCTGCGGGCCATTGTCCAGGCCTCCCCCGCCCGCCCCTCAGGATTGTCTAAAGCAGGAAAGAGAGAGGTCGGGGTCAGCCTGGTATGCGACCCCTCGGACCTTTCCTCCTGCACAGGAAAGGTCATCCCTGCCATTGCCCTGCGGCCAGCAGGGCCGGCTCCCGCCATCAGTCCCGGTGGGCAGGGGCTTCAACGAAGAGGGGCTAAGTTGCCCAAGGAAGCCCAGCCCTGGGAGAGACTCACTGGGGCGACGAGGGGCAGGGCCTCCAAGAGGTCAGGTGAGACACTCCCCCCATTTTCTCCAAATTGTCCAAGAGAAAGGGGGGCAGGAGAGGAGAGACCTCACTGCCTCCTGCCTATTTCCTGTAACCATCAACATTAGCCTAGAAGCTCCAGAGGGAAGGAACCAGTCTTTTCCCCACCATTGTATCCCCAGGCTTCCCCAACTAACTAGCATGTAGTAGAAGCACAATCAACGTGGGATAAGTAATATCAGGCCACCGGGCAGTTGAACCCAGGGTGCCTCCTTGTGCTGTAGAAAGCCCACTAGTCTTGAGACACAGGGAGGCCTGGGGCTTGGTATTGAGCAACTCCTGTGGTCTGAGGCCAGTCTCCTAACCCATCTGGCTGCAAAGGCAGCCACCAAACAGAACAACGGCAACGTTAGTGCCCACGCCCAGGCTGGCCCCCGGAGGATACGGAGATCATGTGTGCAAGGATGGGACCTTGTGTTCACCGAGACGTGCCAGAGCTTCCTGTGACCACCCCACAGGCACCAGCATTCCCATCTAAGAGGCTCGGGCAAGAGTTCGTCATCTGTCACACACCATGAGTAAGTGAAGCCCCACGGGCAGCTGAAACCGCTGTGTACTTCCCCTCCATCATGAATGAATATCTTTATTATCTTTATGACCAAGCACCTTTGCCTGGAAATGGGATTCTGACTTCATAAGAAATTCTGCAAAGGGAGAGATTCTGAAAAGGCAGGAGGCTCCTAAATCCCTTAACCAGGGAAACAGCATGGAGGGGCAGAGGGGCCAGACCTGGATAATGGTTTCTCACCACTCCCCATCCCCAGCAGACAGGGAAAGTGCCTTAGGTCAAGTCTGCCCTGGTCTGGGCATCTCTCTTGCCTGGAAGAAGGTGTCTGGGGCTGCGCCCTGTATTGTCCCGATCTCTCCTCCCTGACTTTTCCAGCAAAGTTTGAGTCTCTTCAACTCCCTTTGTCTTCTGATTATCAGGCGTAATAGTCTCCACCAACCACACAGGGGCTTCTGTACCCTCCTTCCCAGCTAAACAGCCACTCCTGAGCCCTTCGGGAGAAGGCCAAAAGCTACTCTAGAAGAAAGCAGTCAGTAGTATCTAAAAATGATGGAAAACAGAAGGCAACACAATCCCTTATTTGAAGAGCCATTGAGCACTTTCTACGTACCAGTTTCTAGGCTTCCATAGGAAAAAAAAAAATCAACCATAGTCCTTTTCCTCTAGGTTAACAGTGGATGAGTAGGGCACGTTTTTCAGCATAGAAAGAGCTACCCTGGAAGCTTACACCGATCTCTGCCAAATCTTAGAGGAAAAGTAGAAATCAGCCAAGGTGTGGAAGGTAGTTCCACCCAGAGGGAAGCAACCATGCAAAGACCCAGGCCTGGGGAACGTTTTGGACACAGCCTGGAGCTCCATGTAGCTGGAGCTTGAGGTGTCAGTGGGGCAGAGGCAGCTGACGAAGCTGAGAGGGAGCAAAGAGCCTCAGACAAATACTCACTGAGAGGTTTGGATCACCACAAAGGCAATGGGAACCCCCTGGAGATATTAGAAAGCCAAAGGGAAACTTGGTGACTGGCTGAACCGTTTGAAGACAAGCAGCCTTTTGGAATATCTCTTATATAGGACATATATAGCTCTCCAAAACATAAAGCCATTTATAGCCATATGTATCCCCTAGTGGCCCAAGCTGCAGCCCCTCAGCCCTCCTCTCCTCCCTCTCCCCGAAGACTCCTCAGTGCTTTCAAAATAATTATAGCTAACGTGAACTGAGCGTTTAATGTGTGCAAGGCACCGTCCTAAGCATTTTGCACGCGTTGGCTCAGTCCTCACAACCACCTGATGAAGTAGGTACTATTTTCAGCCCGTTTTACAAATAAGGAAACTGAGGCACAGCTGGGAAAGTCAGTGGCCCAAAGTCATACAGCTACTGGGCTGTGGAGCCCGGACAGCAGTTCAGTCTCCTGAGTCAGTATGCAGGGAGCCCTGCGCCTCTCCAGCAGGACAGCTTCTTTCAGGCCGCTGGGCATGCATGATGACCCTGTCCCTCCTCTCTGCTCCTTAAATCATCCAGGTACTCTTGGGCCCACTCTATGCTCCCCGCCAGTCATGCAGCCTTTGCTGCTGGCCCTTGGCAGAGCCCAGGCTCACTTGGGTACCGTGCTGTTGATATTAGGACTTACCGATTTCAGAGGTATGAGTCTCTCCAACCAGACCGGGGAATCCCAAGCTCAGGGGCTGTTTCTTCCTCCTTATCTCTCCCGCCCTCACTTCTGACCCCCTCTCCCCCCAAGAATGAATGATCACAGTCTCATAGGATCATATAATTACAACCACTTCTTTCTCGTGACGCTCAACACTTGGGGGTCCCATGTCCCCTCACCTCCCCTGTATCCCTGCAGGATTCACCCAGCACTTCTGTGTTCCCAGCGCTTTGCCCCATGCCTGGTAAAGGTAGGCACTCAGTGAGGGTTTTTGGAATGGATGAATGAATCTAACTTGTGTCAGAGCCTTATAATTTTTTTTTTTTTTTTTTTTTTGCGGTACGTGGGCCTCTCACTGCTGTGGTCTCTCCCATTGTGGAGCACAGGCTCCAGACGCACAGGCTCAGCGGCCACGGCTCACGGGCCCAGCAGCTCCGCGGCATGTGGGACCTTCCTGGACCGGGGCACGAACCCGCGTCCCCTGCCTTGGCAGGCGGACTCTCAACCACTGCGCCACCAGGGAAGCCCCAGAGCCTTATAATTTACAAAGCAGTTTCTCATCCATTAACTCAAGGGCTATTCCTTGTGAGCCTTCCTTGTCCTCCACGGGGCTCAGCACAGCAGTGGATGGTCATGGTGGCAGCCTCCTAAGCAATGGATAAGAAAAAGAATGAACTCCTGATTCTACAAAGAAGGAGAATCCATTTCATTAGCCCGCAAGTATCTGGAGGGCAAAGACTAGGTCTTATTCGTCATTATATTTCAATGCCCAGCACAATGTCTGGTACATAGAGTCCAATATTTGTGAAGTGTGTTGAATAAATCAATTTCCCCCTCTGCAGGAGTAACAAGACTTCCTCCTGACTACTGCTCTCCTAACAGAATCCAAAGGGGGAGCTGCACTGAATTACTTCCATGTCTAGCACATTTTGATGTGCAGAATCTTTTCTTGTCTTTTCAATCTCAGATCTCTGATGGGAAAAGATTATTATTCCTACTTTATGGATGGCAAAGCTGAGTTCCAGAGAGACTGGGTGTCCTGACCACATCTCACTTAGTCCCCTGACATCTGTGGGGGAGAGAAGTGATGGCACAGACCGAAGACACAGCGGCAAGTTGGAGGCACAGTGAGGTGCCTATCAGCTCCTAGAGAAGCAAAGGAGCCGGGTCTCCGAGTTCTAAACTCCCGAGGATCTCTCCCTTCCTTTCTGAGTCCTTATATTCTGTGGCATGGCATCTGGGAAAAGGGCAGCGTCCAAAGCTCTCAGTTCCTGCGTCCTGAGAGATGACAATCTAAGTGCCACTTAAGCTAGTTCTCAGGTGTCTCCAGCACCCCACTGCCTGTTTGGGGACAGATGGCAAAATTTTCCATCCTTTGTAAAGTTGGCCCTGGTTAGCTCAGACCACCCACATCCACGCCGACGTGACCAAGAACAGATCCGCTGTTCACCTCAATCACCTCTTCTTCTCACCCCCAGGGAGAGATCGGACCCCGACACTCAGAGGATAGCTGTCCCGGGCTATCTGGAAGCGGGCTGAAGTGAAAACTGCTTTCCGGAAATCCTCCACTGCTAGACTTTTATTCCCAGGTCTAACTCCAGACTGTGATGTGAATTCTCCTCGGTCCCCCGAGAAGGTCCCTCCCGCCCCAGCTCCTGAGCCAGCCTCCCCACCGTCCCTTCGGGTTCCCGTTCCAGGACTTGGGGGTGGGGGGGAGAGCCCACCAAACTCCGCTCCAACTAGCAGACCCCAGGGCGCCCTCTAGCGGACACGGGGCGCGGGGTGGGGCCGTCGCTCGCCCTCGGGCCAGTCCCGCCGCGTTAAGAGCACCTGGCCAGACCCACACCTCACCTCGCAGGTTTGGAGACCCAGAAGTGCGAAAGCGGTTGTTGTTTGCGTTTGTGTTTTTTTGGTGGTGGGAGGCGGCACCCGTGTTGCATCGGCAAAGAACCTATCGGTGGGCCGATGGGCTGAGGCCGGACAGCAGCCACTCAGGCTGCGTCCCCTCCACCCTTAGGACTCCCGGCTTCACCTCGGGGACATGCCCACAGGTGACTGTCGCGCGTCCCCACCCCCCAGGGCTCCCAGGTCCGGTCCCAGTTTCGCGGCCCGGCCTTGGGGTGTCCCCAGTTCCCCTGAGGCAGGCATGGGCCTCCTGGGGCCGCGATCGGGATCTCGGGCGGGCGCGGGAGGGCGAGGGGGTCTCCCCACGAGGTCCGAGAAAAGGGAAGGGGAGCCGGGAGCCTCTCCCGCTCGGCCTCCTGGAACTGCCCGCGCTCTGGGAGCGGCGCCCCCGCCTCTGCCAGAAACTGGCCTTCTTAGAAGGGAGGGGGAAAGTGTGAATGAGAAGTTGGGGGCGGAGCGCGCGCGGGGGAGGGGCCGCTGCCAGGAACGCGCCGCCGGGGCTGGCGCCTAGCCCGCCGGCCGCCCCGGCTGCCTCGCGTTGCGCTTTGTCTCTGCGCGCGTCTCTGCGGGTCTCTGGCCCTGCTCGCGGCCCGCCCTCGGTCGCCCGCGGCCCCTCCCTCCCATCCGCGCACAGCCTTTCATTGCTGCGAGTAGTGACTAAACATTACAAGAAGGCCGGCCGCGCAGTTCCAGGAATCGGGGGGCGGGGCGCCGCGGCCGCGTATATACCCGCGAGCGCGGCCTCAGCGCCGGCTCCGACTCGGACTCCCCGCGACGCCGTCGCCGCCGCCGCCGCCGCGACTCCGGCCCCGCACGCCGCCCGCCCGGCCCAGCTCCCGCCGCGATCCCTCGCCTCGCCCCCGCCCGGCCAGCCCGGGGGCGCGCAGGGGGCAGGGCGGGCGTCCCGGCGAAGCCCGAGGGACGCGCGCGCGAGGGCCCTTTGTGGACTTCACGACCGCCAACATCTGGGCGCAGCGCGGGCCACCGCTGGCCACCGCGCCTTGGGGACCGTAGGAGGGGCAGCCCCAAGGCCAGAGACTTCGGTTTGGGACCAGGTAGGAAGGAGGGGCGCGGCGTGGAGGGGGGGTCGGTTCGCTAGTCCCAGGAGCTTTTCCCGGTTTCCCCTCCCCTTCCCGGGTCATTCCCGGCAGGGAGGGGACGAGATAGGGGGCAGAGCGGATGGAAGCCGGAGATCCCAGGTTCCCGGAATACCCAGGCTGGGGCCCTCGGGCTTCTCGTGTCCCCTCCCTACCCCCATGCCTCGGATTTCTTTCTCCGTCCCTGCCGCCCGGGGCCACCGGACTGAGCGGCGTCCAGAGCGTCCCAGGGGCCCTTCTCCCGCTCCCCACCCCGGCCACGCTCCTGGAGACCCAACTTCCGCGCCCGAGTTTCCCACTCGGCGCCTTCCCAGTGCGCGCTGGGGAAAGAGCTGCCTGGAGGCGGGGGCTGGGCGGGCTCCGTTGGGTGTCTGGGTCGGAACGAGGGCCCAGGCAAGCGCCTCCGGGGCAGCTGGTGTCCCGGCCGCTCGGCGGAGGGAGGGGAGCCGGGGTGGGCCGGGCGCGCTGGAGGGTTCCGGGTACTCACGCGGCGCGCGCCTTCCTCCCCGCAGCTCCCCGGGATGCGGTAGCGGCCGCTGTGCGGAGGCCGCCGAGCAGCTGCAGCAGCCGCCGCGCAGATCCACGCTGGCTCCGTGCGCCATGGTCACCCACAGCAAGTTTCCCGCCGCCGGGATGAGCCGCCCCCTGGACACCAGCCTGCGCCTCAAGACCTTCAGCTCCAAGAGCGAGTACCAGCTGGTGGTGAACGCAGTGCGCAAGCTGCAGGAGAGCGGCTTCTACTGGAGCGCCGTGACGGGCGGCGAGGCGAACCTACTGCTCAGCGCCGAGCCCGCCGGCACCTTCCTCATACGCGACAGCTCGGATCAGCGCCACTTCTTCACGCTCAGCGTCAAGACGCAGTCGGGGACCAAGAACCTGCGCATCCAGTGCGAGGGGGGCAGCTTCTCGCTGCAGAGCGATCCTCGGAGCACGCAGCCAGTGCCCCGCTTCGACTGCGTGCTCAAGCTGGTGCATCACTACATGCCGCCCTCCGGCGCCCCCTCCTCCTCCTCGCCCCCGGCTGAACCCTCCTCCTCGCCCCGCGCTGAACCCTCCTCCTCGCCCTCCTCCGAGGTGCCCGAGCAGCCGTCGGCCCAGCCGCTCCCGGGGAGCCCCCCCAGGAGAGCCTATTACATCTACTCGGGGGGCGAGAAGATCCCTCTGGTGTTGAGCCGGCCCCTCTCCTCCAACGTGGCCACTCTCCAACATCTGTGTCGGAAGACCGTTAACGGCCACCTGGACTCCTATGAGAAAGTCACCCAGCTGCCTGGGCCCATTCGGGAGTTCCTGGACCAGTACGATGCCCCCCTTTAGAGAGCAAAGGGCAGGGGTAGGGGCTAGGGGCCCGGGTCCCCTCTCCTCCATGGCACATGGCATAAGCACAAGAATCCAGCCGTGAGAGTCCTGCAGCTCTGGGTGAGCTAGGGGGCGGACAGGCCCCTCCCTCTGGTCCTCCCCCTGCAGAACTGGGCGGGTGGTACCTGGAATGTGTTTGAGGGGAGGGGGAGAGCCACCTGAGCGCCCCTCCCCCACGCCAGTTTCTCCGGAGGAGCCGGCGGGCCCAGGGGGACCACAGCAACGACCTCAGTGGATTCTCTCTCCTGTCCCGCTTTCTCGACCCCCCCTGCGCTTCCAAACGGGGGACACTGCGGGCGTGTTGAACTGGTGAGAACTGCCGGGGAATCTTCGAACTTTCCAACGGAACTTGTTTGCTCTTTGATTTGGTTTTAAACAGAGCTTTAAACCTGAGCAGGTCGCGGGCCTGGAAAAGGGTGGATGAGAGAGAGGGCGCCTCAGGGGCCCAGGGCTACCGGCTGGCCAAGGAAATGGTCACCCCCATCGCCCAGCCCAGGTGAGGAGGGTGGCTGCCTGCTCCACCTCTGGCACTGGGGAGAAGGGCAAGGGGTGGCCTGAAGGGGACCTTTCCACTCCCCCTCTTCCTCCCCTTTCGGACAGCCACCAGAAACACAGGTCCTAGAGTCCATCTAATGCCGGAGAGCCCAGGGCCCTTCCCCTGTTTTAAGGGGGAAGTGGCATTTGGAAGAGGATGGACGGCTGGTCAATTCTTCTTTCCCCACCCATGCTATACCTTTCGGCACCTGGGGGATGGGGCTGGAGGAGATGGAGGAGATGAGCCACCTTTGACCCCAGATCCTGGACAGAGAAGATGGGGGATTCTACTTTGTGCCTCCTGACTATATCTGGCTAGGAGATTTGCCTTAAATGCTCCCTGTCCCATGGATAGGGACTGGCACACAAGAAGCCACACACTCAACCAATCCAGGCAGAGGCCAAGAGATTCTCAGAGGGGCGTACACCGGCCACACACCATTTGGCGGGGGAGGTCAGAGATGCATGGGGGGGGGGCGGGCAGAGATCCATGCCTTCCACCTGAGCGCAGGAAGAATGCCAGCCCAGTTGGTACTGGCCGGCCAGTGGTGCCTGGGCTCTGGCCAGAGCAGAGCCACCAGGCTCCACAGCCCCCCAGACCCTGCACAGCCCTCCCTCCTCACCCTGGGGGACTGGCACAGGCAGGAAGTCATCGAGAGGCCCTGCCACCCAGCTGCTCCCGCTCTGCAATAGCACTGATCAGTGAAAACTTACAGGAATGTAGCGGGGATGGAATTACCTGGAACTGTTCTTTTTTGGGGAAAACTAAACACACAAAGTTTTCTGTGTCAGGTATTGGGCTGGATGGGGCAGCTGTGTGTTGGGGTGTTTTTGTTGTTTTTTTTTTCCTGTTATTTTGTTTGGGTTTTGTTTTTGTTTTTTAATAATGTTTACAATCTGCCTCAATCACTCTGTCTTTTATAAAGATTCCACCTCCAGTCCTCCCCTCCCCCCACCCAGGCCTTCAAGGCTGATAGGAGATGCTTGAAGAACTTAACAAAATACCAATCCAAGTCAAACTTTGCACATATTTATATTTATATTCAAAAAAGAAACATTTCAGTAATTTATAATAAAGAGCACTATTTTTTAATGAAAAACCTGACTTGAGCCTTTCTCCCCCGCCCCTTCTGCCTTACTTGCTCTTTCACCCACACCTACACTCTACATCAGAGGGCGGCGGCTCTACCGCCTTGCTGCCCCGGCGCTCCCTGTGATGGAATCAAACTCGGCTTCACGTCACTGACAAGCTAAGGCAGCCACGTAGACTGTACCGAGAGGGGTAATTCCTGCTAGTCTGATTCAGATCTGACCAGAATATGCAAAGCAAGTTCGAAGGAAGCGCTTCAAAGGGCTTGCAGGGAGTATGAACTGAGCTGTGGTCAAAGCTTTTAGAGGCTCCAAGCTATTAGAGGCGCTGGGCTCCTTGGCAGGGAGGTGTTCCGAGAAAGCCCAGACTATGGGGTCCTGGAGGTGACCCGTGACCTCAGCACAGCCGGGTCCATGGGAGGTGGGGGGAGGGGGAGTCCCGATGCAAACCCTGCACTAAGTGGGGCCCTCCCCAGGGGTAGGAGCCCCAGCCTGAGAAGTGGATGGGGCCACATACCTCCCAATAAGAGCAGCCATCTATTCACCTATTTTCAGCCGCTCCCACCCTCTGGGCACTGAGAGACCACCTGGGTCGGTAGTCACCTTCCCAGCCACCCCCAGGAGGCTGGTGTTATCACCGCATATTCTCAGGCCCAATTGTGTGCTCCATGGGAGCGGGGACTTGGACTGGTCACTTCTGATGCCTAGAATGGTGCTCGGTAAATATTTGTTGGCTGAGTGGGGGCAGCATCTCAGGCTCATGGAGGTTAGGCCACCTGCCCAAGGACACACCTCTTGGGAATGTGGGAAAGACACAGGTTAGGAATCTGGGAGCCTTTGATTTTTCCAAAGCCCAGGAACTCTCTCTGCCTCCCTTAAGTAAGCACAAAGTATATGCCCGGGGTTGCCCCTAGGTAGGTCCCCCCTGCAAAGTCAAGAGGTTGGTAACCGCCCCCCCCCACACACACACACTCAGCACTAGGGTTCTGCTAAAAAGACAAACTAAAAGTGCCTGCTTTGTGACATTTTCCTTCCATGCTGCTTCTCCCCCAAGGCCCCAGGCCTGACAGCTGGATCAGTGTTCTCCCCAAGTCAGGGGCCCCATCCCCTCCTCTGCCTCGGATGCCTGAAACAAGTGCCACAGCCCTCTTCCTGGCCCCCGATAAGCTGCTCAGGAATCAGTGTCCAAAAGGCAACTGAGAGTAAATAAACAAAGTCGTTTTTCTTTCCCATTTCCTGGACTTTTGGGGAAAATAACCTAAAGTGACGAGAAAGGGTGAGGCCAGGCATGGGACCACTGAGTAGACAGAGCACGTTAGGAAGCACACCAGAGAGACTACCACCTCTGGAACTGGGAATGTAGACCCAGGCAAGGTCACCTTCCCAGAGCACAAGGTCAGGTGAGGGGACCCAGCGGGGCCTGGCTCCCCAGCGCCTCGCAGGAGGACGAGAGCCCGGGAGACTTTTGGTAGGCTCTTCCCCACCCCACCATCCGCTGGCCTGACAGCCTCGATGGAACCTTGGAACCCAGAGCACACGAAGGCCCCATCCTAGGCCCAGAAGGCAGCTATTTAGCCAGGATGTCCAGAGTTTAGAGGGTGCTAACGGAAGGGCCTGCAGGGGGGGAAGTGGCTCTCCCTACCCCTTGGAGGTGGAACTCAGAGGCAGAAGACCCCTGACTCCTTTCCCTCGCTGCCCACCCCACCCTTCTTCCTTCCCATAGGTCTCTCCATTTTCAGACCACAGACCGGACCAACCTTCTGGTTTGCAGACAAGTCAAAGTGACTCCCAGAGAAGGAAAGCAACTTACTGGACTTCACACAGCCAGCTAACGGCAACGTCAGGACCAGAATCTCTCAGACTGGTCTGCTCACCAGCACTTCTCCCTGTTTTCCCTCCTCATAGCAACCCGTGTTGCAGAAGTCTTTCTGTACTTCTCAGTCCTTTCAGAGGCAGACACCGCTCCTCCAGAGGACTTTGTGGGCGACCCTCTGTCCTGGCCGCCAGAGGAGGGGTGCACCTGGTTCCCAGATTTGCTAAGAAGCGTCCTGCAGGGCATAGGGAAAATTCTTTGCGGCTTGAGCCTCAAAGGGGGTTAAGCACAGGGGGTTAAGCCCAGCTGGGGGTCCCTGGCCAACAGAAAGGGAGGAGATGGAGCTCCCCAGACTGTGGGCCCTATTACCGTGCTTCAAGCGCTGTAGGAATCCACCCCCAAGAGGTCCTTATCCTCTCCCCGGTGGTGCTGTCTTTGGGCAGGCCTCCTGATGAGTTAGAGCCTGGAACGGGAACTCTGAGGCTTGCTCTGGGGGAGGGAAGGAAGGAGGCCACAGACAGGGGAGCTGGAGATGCAAAGTAAGCGGGCACGTGTGCCCTAGTCTAAGGATGTTTGGGAGGGGGCACCGCCGGAGTACCAGGCAGAGAGAGAGAGAGAGGGCAGAGTCAGATAGCCACAGAGGGAGTCTAAGCAGAGACAGAAGCCTGCGGGGTGGGGGACAATGTGCACAGGGGCGGACCGGGAAGACCGAGGCCGAGGTGGGAAGAACCCGGTCCCGGGCGCACCTTCCCGCGCCGCGTCCCGCCCCCTCCGGATCCGGCGGCCACCGGGCGAGCGGGCAGGCGGGCGCGTCGCTCTGGAGGCCTGCCTCTGCCAGGAAGAGTCACTTCCCGGACACCGCGGGAGCCCTGACGGAGCTATGCGAAGAATGTACGCGCGGAGCCTGGCGGGTGGCATCTCCCGGGCCCGCGCCGCCGCCGCAGCCGCAGCAGCGGCCCAGCCGAGAGTGAGCGCGGCGGGGGCAGGCCACGCCCCCGACACGCCCCCGACACGCCCCCGCCGCCCGCGGAGCGGTCGCCGTGGCAACGGAATTACAGGCGCAGAGTGCTGTTTATTCTCAGACCAGTGCCAGGAAATTCGGCCGGGAGGCTGCCAGGCGCACCTCCCTGGGGTGGGGGGCGGGAGAGGGAGGAGAGAGGATGGACCGGCGCGCCCGGGGCTCCTGGAAGGAGAGAGGGAGGGAGGGAGGGAGGCAGTCCTTCGTCCCTGGGGGTCACTGACCCCTCCGAGGGGAGGCTGCTCAGAAAACCCTGACTCTTTGTCGGCCATGAGTGGATCAAGTTTTCCCAGGGGAGCCGAGATCCCCCTCCAGGCCGGCAGCCTCTCCCCCCCAGACCACTGTCCTTGGAGCCCCCCAGCCCCTGCCTGTCAGTCACTCATTCACTCATTCATTCATTCACTCAGCGAGTACCCATTAACACATCCTGTGTGTCAGGGGACTGAGTGTGAACAAGACAAGGCCCTGCTACTCCTGCTCTCCAGAGATTTAGTGGAAGTGACAAACACTAGTTAAAATGTAAACAAAATAAACAGTCTGATACTTGTGCCGCAAAGACTCATCTTTAAGTCACATTTCCAGTACCTCGAACATCCACAGTCCTGTCTCATCCTCAGGTACGGTGACCAGCTTGTCCTGGGTTAGTAGCCCTGAATGTCCAGGACATTTGATCACCCTTCCCTCGGGTCACACATCCATTTCAGTGATAGTGAAAGTGAGACTTGGATTACAAGGGCAGTTACTCCAGGGTCATGGAGCTCATTAGAGAGAGCCGGAGGTCCTACCTGAGAATACAGGGCTTTTTCTGGCTCAACCCTTCTCACCTCCCAGAGCTGCCTCCCTCCCAAGGCTCATGAAAGCCAAAGAACCACCTGCGGCTATAGCCCCCAGGGAGTGGGTGAAATTGCAGATTCCCGGACTCCAAGCTCAGCTTTTCTGAATCAGAAGCCCCAAGGAGAGTGGGGCATCTCAATACGCAACACCTCCTCAGGTGACTCTGAGACCACTCGCTTCCTTTGGGGAAGACAAGCCTGGATCCTCCTCACTTCCCGGTAAAGGGAATATCCTCCTTGAACCTTGACTAAGCCAGAGCTGGGAAATTAGCAGGGAGGGAAGGCCCAGGATCACTGCCCGCACTGGGGCAAGTGCAGACAAGTGCAGCCCTTCCCTCTGCTGGGCTCCAGCCCCTGGGCCCCAGCCTGAGGATGGCAGGGGGAGGAGGACGGTGCTCCTTCCCCCAGTGCTGAGCCCTCCCAGCTGTGCTGTGCTGGGAACAGGCCAGGCATTTGTGAAACCCTGGGTTAGCCTGACCCACTGTCATGAGGACTGCCTGTGGAAGCTGGCGCGGGGAGGGGGATGGAGGGCTGTTCCCAGAAGTGGGGAGAACTCTGGACTTCCCACTCCTGAGTGCTCCGGATTGCAGCACAGCCTTAAGCAACAGCAGTGGCCTGGAAGGCTGCATTGCAGAGAGAATCAGAGGCCCCTGGCTCTCATCTGAAGCCAGGGCTCTGAACTCTAAAACTGCGCGCTCTCCTCGTAAATACGATCACAGCTGCTATTCGTTGTAATAATCAGGCCCGGCCTTAGAGAAAGGTGGAAAATCTAGACTTAAAAGAAGAAACAAACAATGCAAGTTCGTTACTTACATTACACAATAAAATGTTTCCTCTCTTTCACCTCGCCTCCCCCAAATCTTCTTTTCATACAGAAAATGCTATTTGGTATCCATAATGTATAGGATGATGAAGGTATAGACATGAAACATAAAACCCATGAGGGGGGCTTCCCTGGTGGCGCAGTGGTTGAGAGTCCGCCTGCCGATGCAGGGGACACGGGTTCGTGCCCCGGTCCGGGAAGATCCCACATGGTTCGGAGCGGCTGGGCCCGTGAGCCATGGCCGCTGAGCCTGCGCGTCCGGAGCCTGTGCCCCGCAATGGGAGAGCCCACCCACAACAGTGAGAGGCTTGCATACCGCAAGAAAAAAAAACAAAAAAAGAGGAGGCTGATGTGATGTGTACACAACCACAGGGGGCGCTATTCACAGTATGATCTTTGTGGGTGGGGGTCCCACGAAGTTGTGTGATGGGGGCTGCAGTGTTTCTGAGCTTTAGGGTTCATTATTAGTACCTGATGCTTACCTGCCCAGTGCCCCAGGTGATATCAATGCAGGTGGGAGCCCTGTTCTGGGCACTGTGACCAATGCTGGAGAGATCATTGCCAACCAGGAAACATTCAGACTTCAAGAGACTTACAGTCTGAAAGGGGAACCAGACGTGAAAACCAATAAGTATCCTAAAAAGGAATGAGTATAAAAATAAAATGGTATACAGGGTACATCTGGAGGCTCCCAGGAGGAAATGACCTACAGTGGTTTCCCAGAAGAGGTGACTCTGGTGATGGGAAACAGCAGGTGTTCCCTTGGCAGGCATGGGACAGCGGGGCATTCTAATGATCAGAAACAGGGAGATGGCCAAAAAAGGGAAAAGAAGGCTTTGGGGAACTTCAAGAAGTTTGGTGTGTCCCCATCAGGCACTTCCATGCCAGGCTCATCTTCTAAAAATACTGGTCTTATCATCACGTCACACACACGGCCCTTCCCCATAGGATGCACACTGGGTCCCGTGGCACTTTCCTCTAAGCCGCCTCCAATACATTCAGACTCTCACCCTAGAGGAAAGCTCATTGTCTTCAACTCTCCCACCCACTCCACCGCACACTGGGAGACTTGCTTCCTACCATCAAGGTGGTCTCCTTACCTGCCCACCATAGGCTTCACACCTGTGCTCACCTGTGAGCCCGTTTCACATTGGGGTTATCCCACCAGCCCAGACAGCCCTTCTCCCTCTTCCAATTCTGCCTCTCGTTGGTGGTTGCCAGTTTCCTCCAGGCTGGACTATGAACTCTCTGAAGGAAGAACTCTCTTATTCATTCCTCCGATGATAACTTATTGAATGCCTACTCTGCACCAGGCACTGGATCTTCCAGCTTTTTACACTCATCACAAAATCCGGCAGAGTCAGTGGCGCCCAGTGGAAGCCCACCAAATGCTTGACCCCTGACTGTACAAAAGAAAGAAATGTCTTTAAATAAAGGGGTTTCTGGAGTCATTAAAATATGATTTAAATCGTTTACAACTTTTACTTCGGGAAGCAAATAGGCATCTTTTCTTTTCTTTTCTTTTTTTTTTTTTTGCGGTACGCGGGCCTCTCACTGTTGTGGCCTCTCCCGTTGCGGAGCACAGGCTCCGGACGCGCAGGCCCAGCGGCCATGGCTCACGGGCCCAGCCGCTCCGCGGCATGTGGGATCTTCCCAGACCGGGGCACGAACCCCCGTCCCCTGCGTCGGCAGGCGGACTCTCAACCACTGCGCCACCAGGGAGGCCCCGGCATCTTTTATTTTTAATACATTGTGTTGGCATGAACAGCACTTTTGTTTTTTTCAGAACACATCCTAATATATTATCTCGCTCTTCCCTCCTTATATAACTCAGAGGTAAGTGAGGCAGCTCAAATGAAATATGTTGCGTTTTCCAGATGAGCAAACTAAGGTGTCAAGAGATTTAGGCGTGCCTCAAGTCACACAGACGGTTAGTGGAAGGAGCAGACTTAGAACACTGATCACCTGCCCTTTCCACCACTACCTGCACCTGTGTGTGTGAGTCCCCACCATCCAGGACCTCCATTTAGCAGCTACTGTGAAAGCTCCCCAAGGGACCCAAATGGCAGCTGGATCCACACCTGGCTCTCATCAGAGACCAGTCAGCCCTGGGGGACAGTCCTGGGGCTGCCATTCCATCCATAGAGACTTTGAGTGGTTGCAGGGAACGCCAGGGTCATCCCATCTCCCAGCGTCTGGGAGCCTCAGACGTTCAGGGCTGGTGTTCCCAATGGACACAGAATTGCCAAGGAAACTCCAGTGAGACCTCTGGCCAACCCAATGTGCAGAGTTTTGCGTAAAGCCTCAGAGAACCCCAATATCACTCTAAACTATTCCTTCTGGAAGCCAGGGGAGGGATGAGATGACCTCTATATCCCCTTCTGTAATACAATTCTATGAAAAGGAGGCTGGAGGGAAAGGAGCCAGCTTGGGAGGGAGGCAGGCTGGCTTTTGAGCGTGGTCCCCTAGCCATTCGCTGCCCTTTTCAGTGTTCCTTGGCACCTGGTGAAAGTAGGCAAGGGGGTCTGGCGGGAAGGCCACCCAGAAGCTATTCAGAGACCAGCCGGCATTGCCCAATCAGGGGGTGGGGACAGTCAATGGAATACTGCCCTACACACGGGGGTTTCCCCGCTGGACTTCTCAGGCCATCACTCCAGGGGTTGGCTGGGAACTCAGCAAGGACCCTGACCAGGCTCTGGCCAGAGCCCTGGAGTGGAGGGGAGGAGCCTGCAGGCATCCTGCCAGGCCTCTCCAGCCTTAGAGAAGGAGCTGAGAAGGTCAGCCAAGGGGCCCAGCTGCAACAAGAGACCTTGTGCCCACACCAGGGTAAGGACTGAGCTGGTCCATCCTGAGTGGGGGAGGGGAGGGGCCTCAACCCTGGCAGAATATACAAGGCCCTGGGACCATCAGGCCGGACTCTGTCACTGGTAGGAGAGACATCTGGAGAGGAAGCAATTAAAAGGGCCAGAAGCCCGGTAGAGGCTACAGGCCCCTGGGAGAAAGATGGAGAAATGGCCAGAGATGCCTGGAGGACTTCCTGGATGTGCCCGGGCTGGGCACGTTGCTGCGTGCACAAGCCGCTCAGCACATTTTGAGCTCCGTCTGTAAACGCAACGCCCAGTACCGTCCCTCCGACGTGCGCCGTAGATGAGCTTTCCATGGGGTGATGCGTGATGATGAATCACCGCAGTCTAGCTTCCCACTGTGAGCAACACAGTGAACTGGCAGATCGCTGACCAGGATTCAGCGGCGAGGTGATGGCAGGGGTCCGAGCTTTCCTCTGGGAGGAGAAAGCTGTCCTGATCCAGGATCACAGGTGTTCTTGGCCTCGGAGGGAGGATTCGAGCAACTGAGTCAGCCTGCCCAGGACTCTGCTCTCTGGTCTCAGTGGCCCTCCCTGCTGGTCTCTGGAGGGCTCAGTGGGAAACAGACAAGGACTGCATGAGAATGCTGTTGGCCTTGGTCTCCCCCTGGCCTGTGGAGTAAGAATAAAGAAAGGTTCACTATGCCATAGGCCCTCTTGTTGGCCCCGACCCTGCAGGGAAAGAACCTTCACCCACATATTTCATTCATTTCACACACTTTCGTGGCCTGCTTCTGAGGCGCCAAGGGCCATTCTAAGCACGTGGATGGTGGGAACGCATTTAATTCTCCAGCAACTCCATGAGTTAGTTCCTATTACTGTCCCCGTTTTTATAGTGGAGGGAACTACAGAACAGGGATGTAACGTGACGTGCCTAAGGTCACACAGCTAACCAGGAGCAGAGCTGGGTCCAAACCCAGGCAGTTGGGCTGCAGCATCCCTGCCCATGGCCAGCATCTGCCAACCCTCCCGAGACACCGGACATGGGCACAGGAGCCCCGGACCGGCAGAGGGCAGAGCGCCACTGGGTGGCAGGAGAGCTGGGTGTGTGTCCCAGATCACTGCTTCCTGGCAAATGACCTTAGGCGGGTACTTAACTGTCTAGCCGTGGTTCTTAATCTATACACAGGGATCTCAACAAAACCCACTTCATGGATTGTCATGAGGTAGGGACAAGACCATGTCACAGGTTTAGTATTATTAGCAGGGTCTCCCTGGGACCAGCAAGATTCAAAATGACCTCCCACATTCACCCCCATCCAACCCCCCACACCCCTGCTATGAGGAAAGTGGAGCCCGGCAAGGCTTGGCCACCATTTCCTGTCCCGGGTGGGAGGAGGATGCTTAGGAAGTGTTCCTTCCTGTCTCCTCCTTGGTCTCATCCAAGCCTTTCCTTTCTGTGCCTGCTGCATTTCCTTCTTGTTTTCCACAACTGCCCTCTGTTTGACATTTGGTGCTCGTATGAGTTTCCTGGGGCTGCTATAACAAAGGTCCACAAACTAGGGGGTTTAAAACAACAGAAACAGATTTTCTCACCATCCTGGAGGACAGAAGTCCCAAATCAAGGTATCAGCAAGGGCCATGTGCCCTCTGAAGTCTCTAGGGGAGAATCCTTCCCTGCCTCTCCCCAGCATTTGGTGATCACCAGCAATCCTTAGCGTTCCTTGGCTTATAGACGCATCACTCCAGTTTTCGCCTCCGTCTTCACATGGCTGTCTTCCCCGTGTGCCTATGTCTAAATCTCCCTCTTCTTGTATCCAGTCATTGGATTAGGGCCCAAACAAATCTAGTATGACTTCATCTTTAACTACATCTGCAAAGACCCTATTTCCAAATAAGGGCACATGCACAGACTCCACATGGACATGAATTTGGGGTATACTATTCAACCCTGTACTGCTGGTTGGTCCTGCAGGATCTAAAATTAAGAACATTTTTTTTTCTTTCCTTGCATTTTCCAGGAAGAGCCTAACAAATGTGTCTTTCTTTGCTCTTGGGCAGAGGAACAAGAGGAAGGCCCCTTTATACTCCATCCAAGACACCTTGAGCAAAGGACAGGCTTCAAAGGTGCCCAGGGATGGGCCCAGCAGATGGCCTGGCCAAGGGCAGGCCTGAGAGGCAGTCTGCACAGCCAAGGGCAGTGCCTCTTGGGGAGGAGGGAGCATGCGTCTGTAGCCTGCTTGGCATGGCCTGGTCCTCTACAGACATTGCCTCATTTAGCTGCAGGGATGCTTCCTACGTTTCTCTGGTGAAGAGCTTCAGTATTAGCAACCTCAGATGACGCTACACGCAAGAAAGAGCATCCTCTAGAAAGCTTATTCTGAGCTTCCATGGGCAAAAGACAGGGGAAGGTGAAGCCTCGGGGCTGGGCGTGGGAAATCTGCCAGTGCCACAGTTCCTTGGCAATGTCACCTAGGGAAAAGTCCAGGGGATGCCCAACAGCCAGCTCTTTGCAAAGCCCTGGGTTATCTGATGGTGAAGTGGACACAGGAGCGCGGCAGCCTCCATCCCTCAGATGTTCCAGACGACCAGGTTAGAGAGAGCTGGGGATATGAAGTTAAGGGACTTCCATCTGCATCTTTCATCTCTGCATCGCCATCATCATTAGAGAGGAAGCGTGATGAAGGAAGCTCCAGGTGGTCTGTTAGAGCTGAAAGGAGAGTTCTCAGGTCCTCCCCTCAACCAGGGCCTGCAGCCCCTTCTCTCCGCCCCCTCACCTACAACTGGAGACTCCGGACAAATCTCTGGCCCTGAGAGGCTTTCTGGGGCATCCAGTTCTGTCTGACATCTAGAGCCTGGGAGAGGAGAGGGGGAGGATGCCAAGAAGGCACGGGGTCATGCTTTGACCTGGACTACAGGAAGGGGACCGCCCTACCCCAGCATACCCGCAGCTGCTCTTCCAGGGACAGGAAGTCAGCTGAGTACCTAGCAGACAGCGTGCCTGGGGGGAGGGGTTCAGACACCTGGGCAGTCCGCTGGGCCATCCACTACTCTTCTGGGCCACACTGGTTCCCACACCCAGGAGGCCAGACGGACTGGGGATTAAGCGCCTGGGTTTTCATCCCGGTTCAGTTCGCCTCCTCAAAGTTAGGAGACCAGGGCAGGTCTCTGAATCTGCTCCCCATCTGTTACAATGGGGATAATAACGGTCCCCACTTCCTAGGGTTGTTGTCATAGATCAGTGAGCGAACACCCACGTCGCCCAGGACATAGTGAGTGCTGGGTCAACACTGGCTGCTCTGATGCCCCTGGGAAGGGGCTGAGCCCTGGACCAACTATTTCTTGCAAATAATCTGGCATTTAACTAGTAGCCTGACCTGCTTGGGGGGAGAAATGGCGCCCTCTTGGCAGCCCCACCTGGTCTAGTAACTCTCCTTGGGAAAGCAGTCATGCCTATCTCCACTTCACACACTGCATGAGCTCTCCCTACACCAGGGCCCCTCTCTGGCTGGCCTGCCCAACCACAGGACAATCAGGCTTTTAGCCAGGCAGTTACAGTAAGCCAGGCCCGCCCTTCCTTACAGGGGGTACCACTGCTCCCCGGCCCCGAGCCTCGGTTCCCAGAGAGGAGACAAAGGGGTATCGGGAGCCCCTTACCGGCCTGGCATGCTGGGGTTGGCTCTTAACCCCACCCCCAGGACATGCTGGTTTTCCCAGCGATTTCCAGGGGCCACTTAGTCCTGGCAACCAACCGGTCCAATCTGCAAAGGGCAGCTGAAGCAGCAAGTAATGTTCGGGAGAGGCTGACTCACTTCAGCCAGGCTGGGCCCTCTGTTAATATTCCTGGACCTCAGCCTGGGATTCCTGCAGGTTCCGACAGCAAGTTGAACCATCCTTTTGTGTAAGGAGGGTTCCAAGGTAACCCTGAGGGGAAAGGAGGTGGGGAGAGCCCTGGCAGGGGTGTTGATCCACGAGAAGCTCCAGGCCTGGGGGACGGGATGTTGACAAGGAGGACCTAACTGATCCCAGGCCTGATTGAGGAGGGAGGGGGGAGAAGGGAAAGAGGACCCCATCTACAGCACACAGGGCACATTACATAATTATTCTATTTTAATCACAACCACCCTGTATGGTAGATATGACTAATCGCTGGTTAATAGATAAGGAAACTGAGGCTGGGAGAGGTTGAGGAGGTTAGCGGGTGGGTGGAGGTCGGTGAGGGGTGGTGGCTGCATGGGCAAAAAGTGAGGTCAAGCACCTTTTAAACTCTCAGCCTCAGGGCCCAAGGAGGGTAACAGCGGGCAGCCTGTGCTAGTCCCCCACCTCCCCCCGCGAGGCGCACCTCTTGGTGGGCAGGGCAGGCACAGAGCCTCCTCAGGACACCCTGGTCCAAGACTGCATCTGACTGGGACACCGCGGGGGCGGGGGGCGGGCTCGGATTGGGGTGTCCCTGGAGGCGGGTCCTTGCCACCCTTCCCCCGCCGGCGGGATCTCCCGACTCCCCTGCCAGGGCAGGGCCCCGCGCCAGGACCCGGACCAGGACCGGACCGGGACCTCGGTCCGGGCGCGCCTCGGTTTCACCCACCCCACCCCCCTTCCCGGTGCGTGCCCATGGCAACCGCTCCTCTCCGGGCCACGTTTAAAGGGGAAGTGTACACACACGCACATGCCCCATCGCGCCGCCAGCTGCGGATTCCTCAGCCCTTCCATCAGCGCGGCCGGCCCCCGACGACGGGCTTCCTCGCGGACTGTGAGGTCAGCGCCCCGCCCCGCCACCCCGCGGCTGGCCCGCGCCCGGCATCCCGGCCCCCGGTCCCCGATCCCTGCCGCGCACCCGGGTGCCCGTTCCCCGGCGCGTCCCCGAGCTGGGGCGGTCCCTCGCGCCCACCGCCTGCCGTCCCCGGGCCTCCAGGCCGAGCCCTATTTCGGGCGCTGGCGCCGCGGGCCGGGGCAGCCCTGCCCGGAAGGGAGGCTATTCTGGGCCGGGCAGCCCGAGCAGCTGCGGCCCCAGGGCTTCCCGGCAAGGTGCGCGCCCGGGACAGAGGGCACGCTGGGGCAGGGCTCCCCTCCCTCCCCACCGCCCCACCTTCCTCCCAGGCCGCGCCCAGCTCCCTCCTCTATTTTGGCCAGACCCAGGTCCTTCCCTAGGCCGGGAACATTCTCTGGTGCCAGGTCACTGAGAGAATGTCCAGAGCCCTGTGGCCACGGTGCTCCCTCATCCGGTGCCCACCACGCAGGTGCTGGCGCCTGAGCCTCTCCGCCCCTCTGCTCCCATCTCTCGGTCTGGGGTGGTCTTCCCAGCACCCTGTGCTTGCCTGGGCACAGCCAGTGTCCCCATGTGTCCCATTTGCCTTCCCTTCCTGACTACCGCCCATCACCCCACGTGACCATATGGTTCAGTGTTGAATTCCCAGTGCCCAGCACAAGGATGGGTGTCCCCCAAATGGTCATTAAATGAAAGTTGTTAAACTGTCACATTGAGGACACCAAACTCCAGCCCCTTGGGATCTTTTTACATCCTATCCAGCTAACCCATCTGATGAGCGTATGCTCCAGCTGGCCCCTGGATCCCTTCCCCCACCAGAGGGAGGGGCCCCTTCCATGGGTAGCCTGGGCTTGGTGGTTGAAGCCGTGAGCACCTGCACATGTGGCCCTGGTCCCCTTGGGTCTGTAACCTTAGGAGCCATTGCTGGGCTCATCAGGGCCACACTCTTCCACCTGTGAACAAAGATAAGCATATGTGTGGCCTATCCCACATCATGGTTATAAGGAGACAACATACATGCGACACCATCAGACTGCAAGTCACATTCATCATCTAACCCAACCTAAATCCCATCTGAGCACACTCAGGGAAGGGAAGAGGAGGGAAACTAACATTGCCAAATTCTCTGCTAGGTGCTTTATTTATTATTTTTTTAATTTTTTAGGTGTTTTAAATATGTCATGTTTAGCAAAGCACTAATCAAACTTTGTCAGCAGAAGCCACTTGGATCTTGTTAAAATGCGGAGGCCCTGAGATGCTGCATTTCTAACCAGCCCCAGGTGGTCTTCATCCCACCAGCACTGTGTGCACCACGTTAGAAGAAGGGAGGGGGAATCCACACAGCGGTCCACACAGCGGTCCTCCTGGTGTTCAGATGAAGCATTGGAGGTTTAAAGAGATTAAGTGGCTTGCTTCAGTAATGAGGCCAGCACCCAGGCCCAGCTGGCCCACAGAATGTCCTCTGCCCCTCGAGCCTTAGCTTCTGGGTCCTCAGATGCCCCACTTTTAGCCCCAGACTTTTTCCCCCTGCAGTTTATGCCCCGCAGCTTTTCCTTCAAATTATCACACTAATACCTGTGAGTAAAACACGTGTACCAAATGTATACTTAAACTCAGTGAAAATAAATAAAAAATCAATTGTATGTTAATAAAAAATAAAACATCGCCATGCCCCAATTCCTCTCACCTCACTCCCCAGAAAAAGAAATACGGTCTACAGGACTTCCCTGGAGGTCCAGTGGTTAAGACTCCGCGCTTGCAACGCAGGGGGCACGGGTTCAGTCTCTGGTCGGGGAACTAAGATCCCACATGTCGCGTGGCGCGGCCAGAAAATAAAGCAAAATAAAAGTCATCTTAAAAAAAAAGAAAAGGAATATGGTCTACAGTTTACTGCCAATGCTTTATGGTGCCATCTAGTGTTGTTTACACCTTGGGTTGGCCAGGGTTAACACTGTGGGATATGGGTAAAAGGTCAGGCCAAAAGCCACCAGACCTGGGATGGAAATCGTGTGTGAGACAGAGAGAGAGACAGAGAGAGAGAGAGAGAGAGAGAGAGAGCGCAAGCGAGGGAAGAAAGTGTGGTTCAAATATGGGCCCAGGAAGAGTCAGGAAAGCACTTTCTCCCCAGGGCCCTTTACTTCCATCTTTCAGGGCAAGCTGGAACAGGTGAGGGAAACCCAGCTACATGGGCACCCTGGCTCATGAATAAGTAACCCACCGGATGCTTTGACTCACTCGTCAATAGATAGTTGACTTCCTGACGGAGAGGCTAGCGCCCTCACACTGACACGCGTAAGTGAACGGGTAATCAATTGACAATTAATTACAAGTGGAAGTTACTGGGAATCCAGAACTGCTCGTTCAAAACTCCGTGGGGAAGGAAGGCCGCGTTTTCCAGATGTGCATCTGTGTCAAAGGCCAGAGCTGCAGCGGAAATACTCCAAGTGGTGTCCTAGTTTCCTGAAAGAATAGCATTTGCCCAGTCTTGAGGGGCCTTACTGTCCGGGGGGGCAGTGGCCCTGGGGCCAGAGTGTGTGGGAACTTGGCTGGCAAGGTCAGGTCCTGGTCCCACCAGCCACTCACTGCCAGTGAGGGTGGGGACACCCTGCAGAGGGCCCTGGATCCCTGGCCTGATACTTGGTAGGTGCTCAAGGTGGGGGAGGAGGAGGGGGGTTACTCTTTTGCCCCTCCTTTCACCTGCTCAGCCCCACTGGGTGCCCCAAATCTATTCCTCAATTCTGGGGCTGAAAAGAGGCTTACAAGTCTAGTTTCCTTTCAAGACAAACATTTCCTCAGACTTGGGTAACTGGGGAAAAGTCACAGGTCTCATTTCTGAGAGGGAAGGAGGCCCACACCACGGGGGCAGGGCTGGGTGAGACGGGGAGAGAGGACTGGGAAATCGCACGGCTCTCACTTCTGCTTTGCGGGTTATGGGCGCCGAGCTGCCCCATAGCCCTCTCCTCTCAGAACTTCCTCTGAAGAGCCCACTGGGCATTTGCATATGTCTCATTGAAATTCCCGATCAGAGCTCACCGTCTCCTCCCCTCGGCCCCCAGAGGGTAGCTGGAACTTCACTGGGGAACCAAAGACTGGCGACAAGTGGCCGTGGGACAGCGCTGATAGCCCCAAACCTTCCCCGGCTGATTCACCCTTATTCAGTAGACGGACCATTTTTCCTAGAATGTTGCAACAGGGGTATTAGGGTTTTTCCAGAACTTTCCACCCTCGATGACCCAACTCTGAACCCCTCAAGTGGAACTCAAGACGACTCTCACTGGCAAGGGTTGGGCACTTGCCCTCTGACCTTGGTGTCCCCTCCGTTTTATGCTTTCTCACGGAGCAGAGCTCAAGTCTCCTGAGAACGGCCTCATTGTGCATCCAGCCATGCACACAGCAGGCTCTTGGCCTGTGTTTTGCTTTCTTAATACATATTTGTTTAATGGATGGGATGACTGGAAATTACTTACCCCTGATGAAGAAACAGGAAGGCAACACCGCTTTAAAATTCTTTAAGAAAAACACAAAACTATCCTGATTTTACCCAGTTCATCTTTTTGCTCCTTCATTTTAGGTTGTAAGCTCTCCAATTCCAAACCTAAGTTCTTAGTCATTAGATTCTAAGCTCTTTGAGGGCAAGGCCAATTCTCATCTATCTTTTCTCTCGCCAATCCCCGGTTCATAGTCACATAGTCGGTGCCCAGTAGATTTTGTTATATTGGATCACGTTGCCTTTCTTAGCCATTATTTAGAAAGGCAACCCAGACATAGCATCAACAGTTAATCTGGGGCTGAGCTGACGGATCACAGTGGCGGTGGGGATGATGATGGTCTTTATTCCAGTCAAGAGGTTGATGTTTGAGCTCCAGGAAAGGAATTTTCCTTCTTTCTTTCTTTTTTTTTTTTTTTTTAATATTTATTTGGCTGCGCCGGGTCTTCGCTGCGGCATGCAGGATCTTCATTGCAGCATGAAGGATCTTTAGTTATGCCATGCATGCGGGATCTAGTTCCCTGACCAGGGATCAAACTTGGGCCCCCTGCATTGGGAGAGTGGAGTCTCAACCTCTGGACCACCAGGGAAGTCCCCAGGAAAGGAATTTCATTGTGGGGGGTCACTTGCAGGTGATTTCCTACGGGTTAATGATAGCTAAGGGGAGAGACACTGGGATTTGTCAGATGGGTTCCCTAGACGTTAGGGGACGTTTTTCCAAAAAGTTCAGGGAAACTCTGGCCCAAAAAAGCTATAGGCCCTAGGAGTGAAAATGGGTCAAGGAAAATCATGAAGTAGGAAAAAAAATCCACAGATCAGACGATCTAATCGCAAGTGAGCTCTATGAGAAAAGAGTGCTGGTGGCTGGAGTACTAAAGAAAACACTTCTAGGGACTTGCCTGGAGGTCCAGTGATTAGGGACTTGGCGCTTTTCACCGCCGGGGCCCGGGGTTCAATCCCTGGTCGGGGAACTAGCCGCATGGCGAGGCCAAAAAAAGAAAAACAACACACTTCTAGGGAATTGAGGTCATATTTCAAAAAGATGAGGAGAGAAGGGAGGAAGGGAAGGAGGGAGGGCTCTTCACCAACAGTGATCCCTCAGGGGCAGACCCAGTCCTTAGGGGAGAAGACTGAATTGTGTCCAGTAAAGGAAGAGGAGAGAGAAAACTGCCTTGATTGAGCACCTACTGTGTACTGGCCCACCCCCAAACTCTGTCAGTCTCACCCAAGCCCTAAAGAGCAGAGGCTTTGGTATCTTTCTCACGAGGGAGCCACGCAAGGCAGCCACAACCTCACCCCTTCCCCAGATGGCCTCCCAAGGCCATGCGGACCTGCTCCAAGCTTACCTGCTTCTCAATCAAATTCAGAAAGAAAGGAGGGCCGGGGGAGGCTAATAGAGAACTGAAGTCCAAGAGAGGAGAGGAGACCGACCGTGAGAGTGGGCAGGGAGGCTCTGAATCAACTCGTGTCAGCCCAGGGCAAGGCCATCACCATCCTGGGACCGTGGGGATGGGAGGAGGGAGCTCACAACCCTGGCTGCACTTTCTCTCATCCCTGAGATTGGGCGAGGGGCCAGAAGATGGGCAAACCAGGCCCCACTGGGGCAGAAACCAGACTTCGGGAACTAGAAACCAGCGAGTATGATGTTAATCACCAGCAAAACTCTAGAATGAATCATTAAATAAATTCGTTTATTCATGCCCTGAGTCAACGAATATTTACGGAGTGTGTCTAAGTACAAGCTACTGTGTTAGGCATTAAATTGGGGTGGACTGTTCCCTAAAGGATCTTAGCGGCTACAAGCAGGGAGCAGACAGTGTATAATTTTTGTAATGGAAATAGGTTCACATGAGAAGTATAGATAAACACTGTGGGGATTCAGAGGATACTTAGAAAAGGCAGAGTATAAGATCTGAACTTGTTTCAGGGAAGGAACAAGACATGTTCATAACAGGTTTATGTAGCAAGGTTTATAAAGGCAAAAAAATTGGAATCCAGTAATGTAGGGTCTGTTGCATAGGTGTCCTGATAATGGAATACTACACAGCCAATCAAAATAGTTTAGCTGTACACTTATTCATATGTGAAGATATTCACAAAACATTAGTAAGTTAAAGAAGCAGATAAAAGAGTATTTAGGTATGATGGCATTTTTATGAATTTTCTGGCATACATACGTCTAGACGTTTTTAGAAACTTGTAGAAATATATACCAAAATGTTTGAGAGATTTGGAATGCTTGATAATAAAATGAATACTGACTACCCTTTTTTCAAGGATAAAAAAAAAATTGTAACTTACTATTAGCAACTCAGGCCAAATAAGTCCTTTCTTCTTTGACAGGATTGTCAGATCATAGAAATACTATGGATAGGGAATTCCCTGTTCCCTGGCAATTCAGTGGTTAGGACTCCACGCTTCCACTGCAGGGGGCCCGTGTTCGATCCCTGGTCGGGGAACTAAGATTCCGCAAGCCGTGCAGCTCGGCCAAAAAGAAAATTGCTATGGATATAGAATACCTTGATTCCATTAGAACATTCGGCTTTCTGTGATCGCCTTATGGAAGACATTGAAAAAGTTAGCCTTGAAGATAGCATGGTTAGGTTGTAGCAGGTAGAAAGAATTACTAAAAACAAAACAAAAAGCATAGGACTTCCCTGGTAGGCCAGTGGTTAAGATTGTGCTTCCACTGCAGGGGGTGAGGGTTTGATCCCTGGTCAGGGAAGTTCCGCATGCAGCGGTGCAGCCAAAAAGGAAAAAAAAAAAAAAAAAAAAGTAATTGTATGGGACTTCCCTGGCCATCCAGTGGTTGAGACTCGGCGCTTCCACTGCCAGGGACATGGGTTCGATGCCTGATGGGGGAACTAAGAGCCCACCTGCCTCACAGTGCGGCCAAAACACAAATAAACAAACAAACAAACAAAACAAAGCAATTGATTAGGAAACAATGTCCATCTGGAGGTAAGTCTTTAGAGATGTGCCACAAGTCTCTGGCCTTGCGGAATATTTTCATCCGTGACCTGGATGAAGACCATGAAAGCATATGACCAGATTTTCAGATAAAACAAAGTCGGGGGGTGGGGGGATAATCCAACTCATCTGGATTCAAAGATGATGACAGGCTGGAACAATAGCTTGAAAGAGACAGATGAGATGGAAAAGGATTGAATAAACTGTCCTGAATCAGAGGCCCCAGGGGCCCTAGAACTGGGGGGCCTCGGAGGAAAGTCGTGGAAGTATGAAAACTCACATTCTGTGAGGGGCAGGATGCCTCCCTGACAGAAGAGAAGGATTATGAGTTTCACCAGCTAGTTGACAGTCATGGGGAGATGGCTTCCTCCCAGATCAAAGCACAAGGGAAGTGTCCAAGAAGCTGATTTCAACTCAGTACAATGAAAGGGGAAACAGTGTTCCTCTGAATGCCAGGTACTCAGAGCACTGTCTCATCCAGCTGTCCCAAGAGCGCACCCCACTGTCCCTGCAGGAACCTGGGGCTGTGAGGGTCCGGGAGCCTGCCGTCGACAGGACTGCTCCAGCAGAGGCCGGCTCACCCCCGGGAGGCTGGACCAGAGGACACCCAGCTCCCTTTCCAACTGGCTGGGAGCACCTCCCCTGGGTCTGTTTGCACCAAGGACGTGGGAAGTGACCCTGCAAAGCCGAGACGGGGCCCTTGAGTGGGGGTGGCCCGAGGGAAGCCACCACCGGCCCACTGGCTGTTGGAGAAATGACAGCCTGCCTGATGACAGCGCAGAGGAGGGCAGGCAAGGGAAGGAGAGAAAACAAAAGAAACAAACAAACAAAATAAAAAAAGAAAGAAAAAAAACGAAAATAAAACAATGAAGAAACAGGGCTTCCCTGGTGGCGCAGTGGTTGAGAGTCCGCCTGCCGATGCAGGGGACGCGGGTTCGTGCCCCAGTCCGGGAAGATCCCACATGCCGCGGAGCGGCTGGGCCCGTGAGCCATGGCCGCTCGGCCTGCGCGTCCGGAGCCTGTGTTCCGCAGCGGGACAGGCCACAACAGTGAGAGGCCCGCGTACTGCAAAAAAAAAAAAAAAGAAGAAGAAGAAACAAACAAACAAAAAAAAACAGAAAAAAAAAGGGAAGGAAGGAAAGACAGAACAGAGTGGGAAATCAAAGGAGAGAAAGAGAAGCAAAGGTGAACACACAGGAGAGGGACAGTCGGGAACAGGGGAACAGATCCGGGAAGTGAGCGGCTAGGAGGCTGCAGAAGAAGCCAGAGAGAGACTGGCCTGGAGGTGGGCACCGGCACCAGGCAGCCCGGGAAGGGATCTCTCACCCACCAAGCGGGGTAAGAGGAACAGGCGCAGGGTCGGTGTGGGTGGGGTTTGGGGCCAAGGACTGGTGCTGGGCCTGTCACCCTCCATCAGACACTCAGTCTGCCTGAAGCCATGCCCGAGCACCCGACGTGTCAGGGAGTGCGGAGTGCTGGGAGGCTTCAGAAAATAAGGAAGCTCTCCTCCCGGCCACCCTTCTTGGTCCACCCTGGAGCTGGCAGACAAAGTGTGGACACAGGAAAGCCCACGAAGAGTCAAGGAGAACGCACAGCCCACCTCAAGGAGTGATAAAGGCGGGGTGGACTCTGGAGTCAGGAAGACGCCAGTTCAAACCCAGACTTGGTGCTGCTGTGTAGCCTCCAGAAGTTCCTTAACGTCTCTGAGCCTCAGTCTCCCTCTGTGTTATGAGGATACATGAGACAGCAGATGTGCAAGCACTGGGTCACTTTTATGACCACCCTCATAAACGTGGTCATGCCTTAATTTTGAAGTGAGTAATCCCAGCCCTAAGTGAGAAGAAAAGCTGGAATGGTCAGGGTGTCTTGGAGGGAAGACACAGCCTGGGCCCTGAGCAACCTTCGTTCACTAACTAGTCCAGGTGCTGGTTTTGAACCCACCGATCAGAGAGTAGACAGTTTCCCAGCACCGGTCTCCAAGGCAAGCGGGAAATGCCATAGAGCTTGAGCCTTCACAGGCTGGAAGGACCTGGGCACCTGGGTGTCTGTATGACTTCTGGGTGCTAACGAGGTCCCTGGTGAAGGCACTGGCCGGGGCATCCGGCAGCGTCGGGGACTGTGGCAGCGGCCGCCAGCTTTGCAGACAGTGCGGAACCCTTAAGGAGTGTCCAGCATTGCCCATATGCCCACAGATGGCCATGAAACGCCATAGGCTGTGGGCAGAGCTGGCAGAGGGCAAGTTCAGCCAGCCCCCAGGGGGCCCGGCTGGCGGAGTGCTCCAGGCCCGGCCTCTAGAGTGGCACTTCCTGGGCACATCACTGTGGGGTGCAGACCCCCCTCATTGGGGACCGTGTCTGACCTGGGGCCTCAGCTGCTATCCCAGCCTCCAGGTGGGAGGGGTCAGAGCCATCCATGAGTCACTGTGCCCACTTCCTGCCACATGGAAGCCATGGCTGAGTCACCGGCCCCCCAAAGGGGAAGACTGGCCACAAGGCCGGAAAGCTGGAGCCCGATGGTAGCAGGAGTGGTGCGGGGCGGGGGGGGGGGGGCTGGCACTGTGGTGACACTGCTGCCCTGTCCCACAGCCGACGTGCCTCCTGCAGAACCTGGGGTCCTCCAAGTAGCACCGACCCGCAGCCAGCAGGACTAGCTCTTTGCTGGTATTTCCACACCCCCCAACCCCCGGCAGTAATAATTGTATCATGCCCTTCAAAACAAAACAAAACAGAAAAGCCCAACTTTTTGTTTTGAAATAACTTCAGGCTTACAGAAAAGTTTCAAAAATACTACAAAAAATTACCGTATACGCTTCGCCCAAATATCCCAAATGTTAACATTATACCACGTTTGTGTTACCATTTTCTTTCCCCCTCTCTCCCCATTTTTCCCCTAGGCCATTTGAGAGTAAGTTGCAGACATGATGCCTCTTTCCCCTGAAACACTTTGGCGTGTGTGTCCTAAAAACAAGGGCATGTCTTACAGAATCAACATCAATGTCAGGAAAGGGACTTTGCATCAGATGCTTTTTATGTGCCTTCTCAGATGCTCCTGGCCTACAGGGTCAGCCCTGGTGGGGGTCTCCACCTAGCCACACCTGGCGGGGGGCCAGCACCCCGAGCTCTTCCCGCCCGCCCCGCCTGGAGTGCTGAAGGACCACTCGGCATCCGTGAAGTCTGGGACGTCAATTGGCTGGAGGGTGAAGCCGTGTATAAATTCCCCCTTCCTCCCGGCATCTGTGCTCCGGTCCATTTCATTCAGTCTCTTGGAAGACATCCCAGGAGACAGCAATCAGTCACATTACATTCTCAGGGGCAGGCTGTCACACAGGACCTTGCACTCAGAAGAAAGCCCCGTGCTTGGGGTTTAGTGCTCTGCAGTCACCTTGAAATTCTTCATAATTTTATCTTTCAATCTGTGTTTTCTACAGATGGGACGATGGAGCTTGCACTGGGGATTGCACCTCGGCTCTCACGTGGTCCTGCCTCCCGCCTTCCAGGGATGGGTTCTTGGTCACGGCTCTCCCACCCCCCCCACCGGCGACCCCTGCCACCAGCATCCCAGCCTTACTGCTCCCCGAGCCCTTCATCAGCATCCCCCTCAGCGGGTACTGTTCTGCTACCCATTTTACACATGAGGTGACAGAGTCTCAGCAAGGTTAACTTGCCCAAGGTCCACCAGCAATTAATGAATCTGGATTCAAACCCAGCTCTTCCTGCTCTGAAGCCCGGGCTGTCACTCAGCCATTGACCTGGTTGTTTATGAGGTCTCTCCTCTGATCATCTAGAAGGAGTGTAATTGATCTCATTCTGTGCACCACGCTGGGACTGTAGATGCAAGAAAAAGCACGGGACTTGGAGCTGGGAGTTAGGTTGCTGAGACCCATGGGAGTGACGCTGGTACTTTAGGCCACGTGGGGCCAGGACAGGCTCTCTGAGGTGTCCGAGCCGGGGCTGGGCCTGGGCCAGTGCTGCGTTCTTTCCTGAGGCCCAGCTCGCATCTCTACCAGCTGCAGAAAGCGGGTCTGAGTCATCGGAGTCCCTGTCCCTGACTCCTCACCCATACATCGTGCATTCTGGTCCCTGGATCTCGGCAAAACCCCACTAATGTCTTAGTTCTCCCCACCCTCTTCCCTGAAAGAAATCAAAATTTCAAGCTGGGGAGGAGGTCACTTGATCCAAGCTCTTCAGTCTGCAAACGGAGGACCTGGGTTTCAGACGCTTGCATCTGGGTGGAATTCCAACCCTGCACCAATCAACCTCTCAACATTCTCCTGACTGGGGCTGATAATAGCAGTAACCTACAGGAAGAATCCCCGGGACCATGAAATACAAGGGCCTTCTAGAGAGAGCTCCAGTGATTGCACCTGACACTTTGTGACACCATTACCCACTGGACAGATCTGTTAGGGAGGCGCTATTAGCTTCCCCACTTTACAGAGGAGGAAACAGAGGCTCAGAGAGGTTAAGTAACCTGTCTAAGGCAGCGCAGCTAGCAAAGCAGAGCCAAGGTCTACCAGACAACTGTGCAGAGTAGCCACCCTTCCCACCAAGTGCTGGCCCAGAGGAGCAGCGGGCACTGGCCGCCCGCCCGGGGCTCCCAGAGTCCAGGGCTGCAGCCATCCCACAGCGGCCAGCCTGAAGGAGCAAGGAAACCGACCCCCTCCAGATAAACAAAACACTTCCTCCCCAAAGCCTGGGCCCAGAAGGAGGAGGTGCCCTGCACAACTGTTTATAGAGACAGATGTTTGGGACGGAAAAAGAGAGACAGCCCTCCTCCATCCCCATGGAGACAGAGGAAGTTTGCAACTTGGGCAGAGGCAACTGGAATTGAAAAAGGAGAAGGCGAAAGAAGGGAGGGAACCAGATCTGACACGCTGGAAACAGTCTGACATTTTCAGATGCTGGTGCCTAACAAAGAGGCGTTGCCACGGCAACCAGGCCTGCGGCCTGGGGGCTGCCAATCCCAGCTGGACCTAGGGCCAGAGCCAGAAGATAAATAAGCACACGTGGGATAAATACCGCCGAAGAGCAAATAAATAAGCACATACACACCTAGGGGCCTCTCAGCCCAGGGGCCTCCCAGGGACCACCACAAAGTGGGGAGGCTACTCATGGCCCCCTCCCCTTCTCTCCTTCCTTCCTCTCTCCTTTCATCCCTCTTTACTTTCTTCCATCCCCTCTCTCTCCATCTTTCTCTCCCTCCCTCCCTCCTTCCCTCTCTCTCTCTCTCTTCCCCCACCTCCTTCCTTCCTCCCTTAGGTCTTCAACCTTGCTCCTGCCCCGGCCTGGGAACCACATCCCCATCTTCCTGGTGGCCGTTGGCAGATGGTTTCCAGCACAGCTGAGAGCAGAGGACTGCTTTTGCAGTAGAGTGAGGCCCCCGGGGGGCCCAGCATAGCCATGTCCTCTCTCTCTCTGGCTGGAGACCCTGGGCATTTCAGGCTGTAGTTATGGGGAAGGAGGGGGGAGAATGGGAAGAGAGCTTCGGGCTTCTCCTAAGGGATCTGGTTCCTCAGAATTCCTCTGCCTGGCTCCCCAGCCCCTTCTTCTGCACTCACTCCCGTTGTCATCTCACTGCCACCAAAGCCGTGATGTCCACTGCGGGATCTACACTGTGGCTACCAGCAAGCTGACCTCTCCCAAGACCCTGCTGCCTCACTACACCCCCGGAATCCCAGCCTTCTCCTCCTCCAGCCCCTCTCCTCCTTGCCTCTCTCCAGAGGAGAGGGGAGGGGGCGGATGGGGGAATGTCTGATGAACTCTGGCCGAGGTGACGGGAATCCCTGAGGCCAGAAGGTTCTGTGGGAAAGAGCTAGAAGGGAGAGCTGAGCTGCAGTGGTCCTGGGGTCAGGGCCTGCCAGTCCAAAGGAGGGGCCCGTACCTTCCTGCCCTCAACCTCAGAAACCTCCCGTGATGTCCCATGATGGGAAGGCAGGTCACAGCTGGACCACATGTTTATCCAGCCTGGCCCGCCCAGGAGTGCGCCCCAATTCCCAGGCTGACGATGGGACTGGAAGGTGTCATGGTAATCATCCCCCTTTGATACATGGGGAGATTAACACTTGGCAATAAGGACTGGGCTGGAGGCCGAGTAGAGGCCTTGGCCAGTGGGGACGTGTCCACAGCTGGTGGGGAGGGGAGGACAGCTGTTGCAGGCTGTGTTACGTACGGGTGGCTCAGATGGGAGGCTGAGGAGGGGCGACGGGTGACTACGGAATGGGATCCATTGTTCCTGGATCTAGCCCTGAGAAGGAAGCCCAGAATCGAGTCACAAAGAATGCCACCATACGGAAGGACAGGGGCCTTTGGGAGGACAGAGGCTGTTGGGAGCCTCAAGATGAAAGGCAGGCTGGGCTCTCTGATGTCTCGAGAAGCCTGGCCACACCTTCTAGAAGCCTAGCTTCAGGACAAGAGGCCCAGGACCAGGCCCCTGCTGCCCGGCCACCCAGGAAGCAGTCTGCAGGCTCAATTCCTCCTCTGTCCCAGCTAGCTGGGTGACCCTTGGCAGGTTACTTAACCTCTCTGGGCTTCAGTTACCTTGTCTATAAAATGGAGATAATAGCTATGCCTCACTCAGATGTTGTGAAGATCAAAAGAGACAATATGTAGGAAGCACGCTTAATTGTCAAACACTCATTGAGCACCTACTGTGTGCCAGGCTCAGTGCTGGGCTGTCTATTAGGAAAGAAGTAGTGCAGGGCATTGTGGGTATGTCCAACCGGATGTTCCCACCTGGTCAGGGAAGGGATGTGTGAGCTGTGGCCTGAGGAGGATTTAGCCAAGGGGGCAGCCTAGAACAGGGGGGCAGCAAACTCTAGCCCACAGGCCAAATCCAACTTGCCACCTGTTTTGGTTCAGCCCATGAACAAAGAATGTTTCTACATTTTTAAACAGTTGAAAAACAAACCAAAAGAATACTATTTCATGACATGTGAAAATTATATGAAATTCAAATTTCAATGTCCAGTACAGTTTCATTAGAACACAGCCACACGCATTGGTTTGTTAATTCTCTGTGTCTGCTTTTCACGCTACAATGGCAGAGACGCAAATAAGGACCACCTGGCCCTTTTCAGAAAAAGTTTGCTGACCCCTGGCCTCGGGGAAAACATGTTCAAAGGCCAGGGGGTGAGAGAGAGAAGAACTTTCTGGGCCCTGGGAGAAGCCCACTGGGGATGGAGTGGAGCGATGGAGAGATTGCAGGTTGGCAGTAGCGGGAGGGAGGCCACAGAGGTGACCCACCCACCATCCCACCCAGGAGAGGACCAGAGCTGAGGGTGAGCAGGCTCTGCTCAGCTGCCACCAGCCAGGTGCCAACCTGCACCAGCCTGCTGGGGAGGGGTGGGAGAGGAGGGAGGCGGGGGAAGAGGGAGGGGGAGAGAGTTCCCTAGTCCTATCGCCAGGAAGCAAGGAGCTGCCCATGGGGCCATGGGAAGGCTTGGAGATCAGAACATTCCCTATCCTTCCCAAGGAAACTGGGAGAACTCTCTCCTTCTGTGGAGCTCGACCATGCCTTCCTCTCTCAGGAGGCCAAGACTGGGCTCAGGGCTCAGGGCTCAGGGAGGGAGGGATGGGGAGGGTATCAGAAGCTGCTGTCCTTATTCCAGGGGGGCCCAGTAAGGCCCGGGGGGTATTCCCTCTACCTCTCTCCACTCCTGCTCAGCCAGAGCTGGAGGGATGCTGACACAGCAGATGGAGGGCTGTCCCAGGGGCCTGGTGTGGGCCCACATCTGGCCAGGGGATGCCGAGGTCACATGGCCTTCGGATGAGGGCAGAAGGCATGAATGTTCAAGGATTCCCTTAGGAGGCTGGGACCATGGGGGGCTCTCAGGGTACCCTGGGTATCTATGGGGCAAACCATCTAGCTGGGGGAGAGTGCTGCCTTCTGCCACCCCAGTGCACTTGGGGGCTGCAAGATTGGGCTTAGGTGGGAAGAGTGGTACAAGCCCACGAGGTTGGGTGGAGGTGCTTCTCCTCTGCGTGGCGTTGGGAGCTGGCCTTTCACTGGAGTGCGCGGGAGAGATGGATTCCTCCTGGGGTCTCCCCTCACCCCACACAGACCTGCAAACCAGGGGTGGCGGGGGTCAGGCCTCCTCAAGAAGCCACCTTTGTACATTTGTCTCCGAGCTCCCTTCCAAAGGTGGGGCCCCTGGGTAGCTGCCTGAGGACTAGACCCCAGGCCACCTCCTCCCCTGAGTATCTGGGACCAGTTAGAGGGACTCTATCAAGCCCTGACCCTCAGTAGTCTCAGTCGTCTTTGCTGCAGGCAAAGGGACTGGGGTGGGGGTGAGTCGCGGGAAATGCAGGTCCATTCCTGCGACAGGGCTGCAGGAGAACAGAGTCCTCTGGTTAGACGGGGAGAGCTGGCTGGAGGCAGGGATTCCTGCTGCTCGGGCTGAGCCTGCCTCCGGGCCTGACTTCAGAGGCTCTCTCCTCCTCCCGCCTCCTCAGCAGCACAGCTGCAAGGAGCGGAGCCTGCGACCTCAGCCCTCCTGGCCTCGCCCCCCACCCCCGCCCCGTCCCGGGCAGCAGGCCCTCCCCAGGCGCTGGGAGGCCTCCATCGGCAGGGCCGAGGCTCCAGGCCAGGTCTCCCGCCCTCTCCTCTGCGCCGTACCCAGTGGGCTCCATCACCCGGGGGAGCCCCACCTCCCGCCATCCTTGGCCGGGGAACCGGAACACTCAAGTCCCTAGATGTTGCCTCACTCTTCACAGTACCTCCCAGCCAAGGTCTCCGCCCTGGCCCTTTCCCACTCCTCCCTCCCTCTCTCCGAACTTCCTAAAGCCCCTCCCCTGCCTGCCTGCAAGTCACCTGACTGGGTCGCTGGAGCCCAGCCCCACCCGGATTCCCCACCCAACTCTCCCAGCTCTGGAAACGCCCGAGAGCCGCCCCAGTGCTGCCAGCCCCCATCCAGTCCCAGCTGCACGCTCGCCCTCCAAGAACGTGCATACACCCACACAGGTGCACGCACACACGTGTACATAACGCACGCACGGTGTGCACAGGAGTGCACACGCGCCCACCTGTGCACATGCAATGCACGGTCATGGGTGCAACATACACACATAGACACGTGCACACGTTCACGTGTGCCTGCACATGCACGCACGCACGCGCGCGCGCACACACACACACACACACACACACACTCTTGCACCATTCAGTTGGTTTCACGCCCCATGCTCCTTCCTCCCAGGCTCCTGCAATGCTCCTTGCATCTCGAATCCCCTCCAGGGGCCTGCACTTGTGACTTGGGGTCAATGTTAGCTCCCCAAGGCTCTTTCCAAAACAGCACCCGCCTCACCCCTCAGGACAGTGGCACTCTCCTGCTCCCAGGAACTGGCATCTTAGGCTACAAGCCATTTTTTGCAGCTGAGATGACAAAAAACAAAAGCCAGTCCCCTGTCCCTGTCCAATACTGGTGAATGACCGGGGGGAGGGGGAGATCCCTGCCCACAAGGCTCAGCTTCACTGGCAAAGGGACTTTCCTTAGAAGGAGCAGAGGCATCTTGTATCAGCTCTTAACGATTTGGGAAGGGAAGCTGAATAGCTCTTTACTGTAATTCGAACAACTAAATTATTCATCGAGAGCAGCTGACAGAGATTGGACAGTGACCAGAGAGCCAGGAGACCCCGGCCCAGCCCCGTGACCCAAGCCCGCGCCCAGCCGACTCCCTGCTCCTGAGGGGCTAGTGAGAGGGGTCTGGGAAGACTGGTGGCCCCAGGGGTCCCGCACCAATTCCATCTGGGAGGTGGGGAGGGGGGTGGGAGGAGACTGAATCGAAGGGCCCTGGCCATGTGGGGAGCCACAGGGCCCCTGGCCCCTCAGGGACTTGTCTTAATGGAGGGGTCTCACCTGCTCTGGCCAGACGGACCCCAGGCCACAGCAGGCTGGCACTGTCCTGAGAGGCCAAGTGCACAGGGGCCTGGCTCCCCTATGCCATCCCCTTCCTCAGCCTGGAACCTTCCCTGCTGCCCCCAGAGGTTTGGGTTGGAGGGGGCATGCCACAGAGTCCTGCCCAAAGCTGAGGCTTGGCCTCCTCCTCCCACAGGAGGCTCAGGATGGGGGGACAGGAAACAGGTGGCCATGAGATCCCATCCCTCGGATTCAAAACACAGCCCAGCTCGTCATCATCCCGGCTCTGGGCACAAGGAGGAAGAGTGGGCAAGAAAGGCTCCCCCCACCCCCCTGTCTCCTGCCCGGCTTGGTTGGCCCTCCCCAGACACCCCCTCAGCCTGTGGCCCTGTACTCTGATGGGGAGGGAGGCAGGGACAGAGAGCTCGGAATGAAGTCCTCAAGCAATTGGTTGGGGGCCCAGCTCTGTCAGTCCCAGCGGAGGGAGTGACTGGAGGAGCGGGGGTGGGGGGGGGAGGATGGAGTGTCCCGTAACATCTTCTTAAGTCTCCTAGCAGGAGTCTCCTCTCCCCACAAGCTTGGGGGCGGGGGAGGCTTTCTCTCTTTCTCTGCTCGTCTTCCCTCCCGCCCACGACACCCGGACCTGGCAGGTGCTCTGTAAACACGAATGGAACTTATGAACGTACGAACGATGCAAACGGGGGCCGAAGGATGGAAGGCGATCAATGCGTGAGTGCGCATGCGTGGGGCCACAGCCTCGGCGAGGGAGGCGAGGCAGCAGAGCAGGAGGGGAGAGTCGGGAGAGGTACAAGAGGAAAGTAAGGGAGAAGGAGAAAAACAAGGGGGAGCCTCGTGGTGGCAGAGAACGTGCTGAGACGGGAGGTTAAAGTCAGTGTCCCCGGAGGGGGGACAGGGAGGGACGGAGGGGGCAGGGGAAGAGGGCGCAGCCTTTTGGAAAGTGGAGCCCTGGGGGCAGCACGTGCTGACTCACCCGCCTGCCTTCAATTTTCCCTGTTTCCTGGGGATTCTCATTTTATTTTCGGGAAAGCTGCCTGCTCCGTGACTAATTTGTTCTTAAACAAACCAAACCCAGGCGGTGGGGAGGCTGGGCGGGGCCTGAGTCACTCTCCGCCCAGGGGGACCACACCTCAGCTCTGGGCCTGGCTTCCCCCCAGCTCCTGGGGGCCCCTCAGCCCTGGCCTGAAGGTGGCTCCGATGGTCCCTGATGGGGACACCCTGGGTTTCTAGGGATCCCAGGCTGCTGAGTGAGCACCCTGACTGTCCACTGCCCAGAACAGTGCCCAGCACAGAGCTGACGCTCAGTTCATGTTTGTTGACTGACTGACTCTTTGGTCCCTCGTTCTTCTCTCTCATCAACTCCTCCTTGAACCCTTCCTCTCCCCTGAAGCCCTTCAGTTTGGTGACACAGGTTTTTACTAAGAGTTACCCTTCACCAGAACCATACCCTAAGCTAGACACACAATAAATTCCTTCAGTCTGAATCTACATGTCCTTGTCTGGCCCCTTGGGATGTGCTTCTAGCTGCTTTGCCATTTAGGGTGGCTCAGGGGTGTCCATCTGGCAGCAGAGCCAAGTCAGGGGGCAGCCTGCAACCCAGGCATTCTGCTAGGCAGGGGGGAGATGCTGCTCCCTCAGGTTTACAGAAGAGGGCACTGAGGCTTAGAGAGGCCCGAGGTCACTACGCCAGGAAGCAGCAGATGCAAGATTTGAACCCAGACCTCAGAGCACCTCCCAGTATACCAGCCTGTCATCTGCTACCCTCCACTGAAGTGGGATCCAGAGCCCCAAAGACACCTCAGCCTTGGGCCTGGTGGGGCAGGATGATATAGACCCCAATGGGAGGATCAGGGTGAGAGTGGGGGTGTTTTCTCCAACTCCAGGTCCAGCCCAGATGCAGCCACTAGAATAAGCCCAGGTCTCGGAAGGCGGGGCATGTGCAAGACAAGCCATTGGCATATGGAAAGAAACACAACCTCTCTATTTCTACTCTTTATCTCATCCTTTGAAACGTTCAACTTTTGTGGGTACATGATATATAAACCCAGTAATAGGGTGCCTATGGTTTATAGATAAATCCACAAACTGGAACATTTTCCTGAAGGGGAGAAACAGCCCCCCACCCCAGTCGGCTGCACCCGGGGACTCACGCATAGTAGGTGCCCAATAAACATTCTGTGCCTGAAGGTGTGCCAAGCGGTTCTGGTTGGGAGGCAGCGGGTAGGGGGTTCTTACTGCGTCGGGAGACCGGCCCAGCCGGCCCATCACGGGGCCGGGGCCCACCTGCAACATCGCGGGACGCGGCTACGGCCGGCCCCGCCCCCTGCCGGCGCGGCACCACCCCCCTCGGCGCGGCCGCAAGTTTACCCGGAAACGAGGCGGGCTCGCCTCTCAGCAGCTGAGGTACCGCCCCACGGCTTCCCCGGCGGGTCCCCCTCCGCCTCCCGCCCGCCCGCCCGGCGGCGGGCCGGATCCACCGGGGCTGACCCGCGCCCCGGGCGGCCCTGCGGGGGCGGCAGCCCGCGGGCGCCGCGGTGCCCAGCCCGGCCCTCGGGCGAGGCGGCCCAGGGCTGCAGTCACCGAGCAGCTCCTCGCCAGCGAGCACGTTTCCAGGAAGCACGCACGGAGCCGGCTCGAGTTCCCGACAGCCGGCCGGGCGCGGGTGCGCAGAGAGACTACGTCTACACCAGCGATCAATGCGCGTCCGGCTCGCCTCCCGCCGCGCGCAGCTGCAAGGGTGCCTCCCATACTCCTTTCTTCGTGGGCAGGTCTTCTCGCCTCCTTGCCTGTCTTTAAAATGAGAGTGTCAGTCAGCCCCACCCCAGAGCCGTGTGAGCATCAGCGGTGCAAGGGCCCAGGACCGTGCTGGCCGAGCCCTCAGAAATCGCCGCTTTTATTGCTACAGAACAAATCCGAGCGCAGGCCTCGCGGGCCAGGTCCACTGACCTGCAGTTGAACCAGCCGGCTCCTCCCCCTGAACTAGAACTATTCTCTCCCCCCCCCCCCTCGCTTTTTTAAGGGGTTCGAGTGATCAGCAAATTATTCCTTTGGAAAAAAACTCCTTAAAAGAAGAAGAGCAGGGATTGCTCTAGTCAAGGGTTGGGGGCCTCCAATTTGCCTTCCTAACGCGGAGGCTCGCGGTTATGGGGAGGCTAGGAATGACGGGGTGCGGGGCAAGGAGGCCCAGGTGCCCTCGGATCAGCTCAGCTCGGGCTGGGGGAAGTGCCCGAGACGGGCTTCAGCACAGCTCACCGGCCCCCACTCCTGATTTGAGAGGCTGGTGGGGAGAGGGAGAGGAGGAGGGAGAGGAGAAAGGTGGGGTGGAAGACCTTTGGGAAGGCGCAGGGATGGCACCCACGCTGCTGGGGAGGTCTGACAGGGGAACAGAGGAGGAGGCTGCAGGGCCTTGCCCCCC
>NW_021703786.1:28210621-28229210 GCF_005190385.1 Monodon monoceros
CCCCCCCCCCCCCCCCCCCCGCTAACTTTGGGACCTAAAGCACGAAGGAGCAAGGGGCAGGGGGCGGGGCTCCTGCTCTTACCAGGCCACCTGTGTCAGCCCCTGGTTTCCCACAAGACAGAAAGTGGGGTTCTAATGGGACCAGGCAGCAAAGTCAGAGTAAGAACCCTAAGGCTGCTCAGCCCTGCACAGGGTCCCCCCCCCCCCCAAGGTGGCTCTCTGCTCACCTGGATGATGGGGAAAGAGGCCTAGATCTGGGAGGAAACCTGGATCTGAGCCCTCAACCGCCTTAGCCCCCACCAGGCTCAGGGTCCTGCTTCACAGGGATGGCGGTGTGGAGGGGAGACCCCAGGTACCCTCGGCAGGATCAGGAGCCTGGGGCTGGGGAGGTTTGGGGGTGTTTGCGATGGGATAGTAAGAAGTGTTGCTGTGAATTCACCTCAGGGTGTCTGGAAGTGGCAGACTGAGGACTTGAGTCCCTTGATGTTAGTTGCAGGCAGGGTTCCTTTGAAGGGGACCCTGGTCTCAGGCCAGGCATGTGGGCAGGCTTTTCGAGGCGCTGTCCTGCTCCAAGGTCCAAGCAGGGTTACCCTCCTGCCCTAAGCCTTCCTGTCTTCTTCATCCTGCCTGGAGTGCATCCATTCATTCAGATTCATGCATGCATTCATTCATTCATCCATTCATGCATTCATTCATGCATGCATGCATGCATTCATTCACAGATTCACTTCACACATTCATTCACCCATCCATTCATGCAGTGATTCAGTCCCTCACCCCACCTTTGCTGAGTGCCCCTGGTGGGTGAGACACAGGCTAAATCTGGAGATTCCATGAAGGAGCTCTGACTGGTGGGGGGGGGAGCTCCCCTTTCGAGCCTGGGCAGCCAGGAGCCCAGGGGAGAAGCCCCTAAGCCCAAGTTTGGCACCAAAAATAAATTCTTTGAATGGAAATTTGTATTGAGATCAATGTAGCTTCACAGGCAGTTGTAAGCAGTAACAGAAAGATCTCTTTGCTCAGTTCCCCCAATGGTAACCCTTTTCAAAGCTACGTATAATCACACCCAGCACATTGGCCTTCATGCAATTTGTCCACCTTATTCTGAGCCTTATTCGCGTTCGTTTGGGTGTGCGTCTGGTTGATCTAATCCTGTCACCTGTGTCTGCCACCAGGCGAAATGCTGAGTAGTGTCACCACCGTGTCACCACCGCAAGGACCCCATGCATGACCCTGTGCATGACTCGGCATCCCCCAGCCCCAAGTCCCTGGCCAGATGTGAATTCTGAGCAGCAAGTAGGAGGCATTACTCTTACCCTCCCCTCCCCCAGCCCTTGCCGGCTGTGTTTGGTGCCTCAACCTCCCCTCAAGGGCAGTGTGTCGGGTGTCTCCCATCCCTGGCCTGGCACAGTACCTGGCCTGCACTAAGTATTTGTGGGAGGAGGGGGCTGTATCCAAATCAGTAACCCGGAGGACAGGCTTGCCCTGAGGAGGGTGTATAGTAGTCTACGGTTTGTGGGGGAAGGAAGTGTGTGTGTGTTTGTGTGTGTGTGTGTGTGTGTGTTTGTATATGCATGAAACATTCAAAACCAACTGTTTGCTTCTGGGAGGGGCAGTAGGTGGCGGGGGAATGGGGGGGGATGTATTCGTTTCTTATGTCTGCTGTAACAAATTAGCGGCTTCAAACAATATAAATTTAGTATCTTACAGTTCTGGAGGCCAGAAGTCTAAGCTGAGTCCATAGGGCTGTGCTCCTCCTAGAGGCCCTAGCGGAGAATCTGTTTCCTTGCATTTTCCGGCTTTTAGAGGCTGCCTATATTTCTTGGCTCACGGCCCCTTTGTTATAGACTGAATGTTTGTGTCCCCCCAAAAATTCATATGTTGAAGCCCTAACCTCCAATGTGATGGTATCTGGAGGTGGGGTCTTTGGGAAGTGATCAGGGTTACATGAAGTCATGAGGGTGGGCAGCCTTTATGATGGCAGCCCGAGCTAAGACACTCCTTCACCATCTTCAAAGCCATTAGACGGCGTCTTCTCATCTCTCCCTGACCTCGTGCCTCCCACTTATAAGGGCCCTTGTGATTACATTTACATCCACCCAGATGATCCAGGATCACCTTCCATCCCAAGGTCCTTAAACTTTTTTTAAAAAAATAAATCTATTGGGCTTCCCTGGTGGCGCAGTGGTTGAGAGTCCGCCTGCCGATGCAGGGGACACAGGTTCGTGCCCCGGTCCGGGAAGATCCCACGTGCTACGGAGCGTCTGGGCCCATGAGCCATGGCCGCTGAGCCTGCGCGTCCGGAGCCTGTGCTCCGCAACGGGAGAGGCCACAACAGTGAGAGGCCCGCGTACCGCAAAAAAAAAGAAAAAAAAATCTATTTATTTATTTTTGGCTGCGCTGGGTGTTTGTTGCTGCGCTCGGGCTTTCTCTAGTTGCAGCGAGCCGGGGCTACTCTTTGTTGCAGTGCGCGAGCTTCTCATTGCGGTGGCTTCTTTTGTTGCGGAGCACGGGCTGTAGGCACGTGGGCTTCAGTGGCTGTGGCTCATGGGCTCTAGAGCGCAGGCTCAGTAGTTGTGGCGCATGGGCTTAGGTGCTCCGCGGCATATGGGATCTTCCCAGCCCAGGGCTCGAACCCGTGTCCCCTGCGTTGGCAGGCGGATTCTTAACCACTGCGCCACCAGGGAAACCCCCAAGGTCCTTAAACTTAATCACACCTGCAAAGTCCCTTTTGCTCACTAAGGTAACATAGTCACAGGTGTCTGGGATTCGGTGTGGACATTATTCAGCCAACCCTTTTCACATCTGAGTTGTGAACCATATGAATAGATGACCTATTCAAAATACAATGTCAACTAAACAAACAAAGGAGACCCAAGGTGAGGCGAGGTGCCCAGGACTCGGGGAGAAAGCTCTGGGATCGACCCCTTCCTGGGCCTCGGTCTCTCCTCTGAGTGAGGGGATGAGGCAGCATGAATCTGGGACCAGTGGGACCGTGAGGGCTGATTCCACCTCCCAGAGCCTCAGCCTTCTTCCTGTTCAGTGGGGATGGTGACATTTCCTTTCCTCCTAGGGCTGTTGTGAAGATTAAAACACTGAGTACAAATCATCCCAAATGCACCCAAAATGGTAACCGGTGGTCATGGGAAAGCTAGTAACAGCCACCTGCCAGCCTTGTGTTCGTAGTGACCTGCCGTATTCCCCCCAGCAGAGAGAAAGCAGTGCCCCACCCATGTCCCACGCTTCTGCAAAGGCTCCTCATGGCCCCCTCCCCCTGTGGCACCTGGCAGTCCCCTCCCCCTACTGAGACCCGGCTCCCTGGGGCAGCATCCCAGCCACACCTGGCACCTCATCCCTACTCCCAGTCATGGAGGTGGCATGGGAGGCTCAGGAACTGACAGCATGTGACCCTGGAGTCAGGCGGAACTGGCTTGGAACCCAGTTCTGTCCCCAGACTGGCCATCCACTGCCTTTGTCTGCCCAGCGCCCCTTCCCCTTCTTTCGGTAAAAGCCCCCCGGTAGGCACTTCTCCACCATTCTTGGTCTTTGCGGCTCATTGATGGGGCTGACCTCCCCCATCCCCTGGAGTGGGGAGTGACCCAGGACGGCCCCATCAGAACATGCACACCCTTGCTGGTCCCAGCATGGGGACAAGACCCAAGCAGCCCCACGGCCAGTCTGGACTTTACCCAGAGCTGCTGCAGCCACTTTTGTCACTGCTAGTGAGAGCCTGCCTGTGAATGAAGCCAGCAGAATGGAGAGATGGAGAGAGACAGGGTTTAGGTGACACCGCTGGCGAATCTGGATCCAGCGGTGCCTGAAGCCCAGCTCTCACCCTGTGCATTTTTCTTGTGGGAACCAACAACATAGCCCCCTTCTAACTGCTTAAGCCAGTGTAAGTTGGCTTCACACAGTCCTAATAGCTGTTAGTTAAATGACCTTGGGCATTTCGCCTATGCTCTGTGCCTCAGGACATACAGTCAATGCAAAATAATACATGCTCATACGGTTGCTGTGATACTTACATAAGATAATGAATTAAATTACCTAATTAGGCACATAGTAAGCTCAGTTGTTATATGATACGAGAGTTACTATTTTGTAGGAGTTGGGTTAGAGCTGCGTTCATCAAAAGAATAAGCATGACACAAATGAGACTGTGCCATCTTACCAGGGAGAAAAGCCTAATTATTGAGAAACCAGCCATACTGGACTGAAATCAGAACACCTGTCTTGGGAGGCAGACACCCTCTCCCTCTCCAGAGCCAGCAAGACTCTGGCAGGAGAAAACCCCCAACAGCATCTGTGGACACACGCTAAGGTGACCCCAGAGCATCACATTTGTGTATAGTCTCCTCTTTGTGAGTGTGGGCAAAACCCAGGACTAGCTTCCCACCAACAGAGTATGGTAAAGGGGATAGGATCTCGCTCCTGCGATTACCGTATATTATCTAAGACACCATCTTACAGCCTGGAGCTAGAGCCTCGGTTCTTCTTCCCGGGAGCTTCTGCATGCTGTAGTCTGAGCATCCTCATGGGATGGTGACTGGCTTCCCCGAGAGCAAGTGAGCCAAAAGACCACGATGGAAGAGGCTACGCTTTACAACCTTGCTCTGGGAATCACACGCTTCCACTTCGTTGTATTCTATTGGTCACATAGATTGGCCTGACTCAGTGTGGGAGTGGCTACTGGGGGTGTGAATACCAGGAAACGGTATCACTGGGGCCATCCTGGAGACTGGCCGCCATACAAGGGATGGCAGTAGGGACAGGGGCTGGTGGGGGCTTGGAGAGGGCTATGGAAGGAAGACCCAGGCACTTGAAAAGCTAGAGCACATCCCAATGCCCTAAAGTGTGAGGCCACCCCCGGCTCCTTCCTGAAGCAGTTCAGGGAATGAGCTGATTCAGGGAAGAAAATCACAGCTCCCAGTCTTGCTTCTCCGAATAGGGACGTGGACCCCGCCAGGGAACTGGAGCCCTGCCAGGGGAGGGGCAAGGGGAGGGGTACCCCATCCAGGCCACCCCTCTTTGCTGCGTGGTCCTGGCTGGTAACTCCCTTCTCTGAGCTTCTGTCTCACCACTCTCCATGCAGGTCAGCTTATCTCTCCCTCCGTGTAGAGACAGGGGAACTGGGGAGGGGTGAGGGGGGTTAACATCTATTGCGTGCTGCCATGGGTGGCCCTCTACAGCGCTCTCCCATTTATCCCTGAATGACTCCCATGCTGGGTGCCCTCCAGCCGCATGATCCAGATGAGGAAACTGAGGCTCAGAGGTCCCTAGGTGAGTGGGGTGGAGACTGGGGAAGACTCCGCCCTGATGTCCTCAGGTGGTCGGATCAAGGCTCCTGCACCCAGGGCCCCCTCCCTGGATGGAGCTGGGACTCAAGGGAGGAAAGAGGGAAGGAAATGGTCTGGGGAGGTCAGTGCCTGGCAGGGGGTGTGGGGCTGAGGCTGGGAGAGGGTTGGAAGCCCTGCCCAAGGCAATCCGAGACCCAGGCTCTGACGCTGCTGGCCAGCCTTCCCCGCATTGATCTGGGGAGTTCAGGCTCACATCTCTGGCTGCACAGTCTTCCTGGAGCCATCCTGCTGTCTCCTTTGGGGCCAGTCCAACCTGGCTGCAGCAGGGAGGCCCCTGGTGGAAGGAGGAGGGCGGCCAGCACACTTACAGCCCGCTGGATGTTCAGATCTCCTCTGCCCACTAGAAGGCCCCGGGCTCAAGGTCCTGGAAAAGATCTGCCTACTTCAAGGAGAGGGCCCAGCAGGAGCGCTGAGGCCAGATTTGAGCAGGGAAGAAAGCTTGTGGGCCTGGAATCCCAGGGCAGAGAACAGGATAATCTCCTGGTCACGTAGGTCAGGTAGACCTAAGGTGCCCCACGAGAGGATTCCTGAAGGCTGGCTGGGGAGCCCTGAGGAATGATATAGGAGAGGGCGCAGAAGTGAGGAAAAGCTGAGGCGTCCCTTACAGAGCCCGGGAGGGCCACTTCTGCCACACCCTCTGGGCTCACTGCCCGGGCTGAGTCCCACCGAGCCCCACCGAGTGCCACCCATGCATCCTCACCACGGCCCTATGGGCAGGGTTATTCCCACTCCCTGTGGACCGGCCGTGAGAGGTAAAGTTGCCACTTCACTCCCTCCCCACAGAGTTGCAGATTCCGAATCTAGTATGAAGGCTGACCTCTGGAGGACTTTGCTCACTGCTTCCCATGTATGACCTCATCCACCATGAGAACTAAGAGGCTGGAACTGGTACAGATCCCATGTCATGGATGGAACGTCCAGAGGCGTCCTGTCACGTGCCCAGGTCCCCACCGCCACTTGGTGCCAGGATTACCATCCAGGCGTCCCACAGTAGCCAAAAGGTGGGAGCAACCCAAGCACCCATAGACGCATGAATAGATAAACAAAACGTACCCTATCCACACAGGGGACCCTTAGTCCAGTGCAATCTTAAAAGAGGAAGGAAATTCTGATTCATGCGACGACATGGATGACCTTGAAGACGTTATGATCAGTGAAGTAAGCCAACAAAAGGACAAATACTGTAGGATTCTACTTAATACGGGGTATTCAGAATAATCAACTCCACAGAGACAGAAAGTAGACTGGAGGTTGCCGGGGGCCCGTGGGGAGGGAGGATGGGGACGTAGTGTTGATGGGTAGAGTTTCAGCTGGGCAAGAAGAAAGGGCTCTGGAGATGGATGGTGGTGATGGCTGCAGGATGCAATAACATGAATGTGCTTTATGCTACTGGACACTTAAAAGTGGTTAAAATGGCAAATCTTACGTTATGTATATTTTACCACAATAAAAAATATTAAACGAAAACAAAAAACATCCAGGCACCGATCTCGGTATCCATGCCGCAACCACCAGACTGCACGAAACTGGCTGCCGAGTCCAAACCTTTGCTTCTCCCTGTCTTCACAGTCCCAGGGCAGTGGGATGAGGACGCCAACACACTGGGACACAGGATCCCACAATCCGGGAGTCCTGAAGATGTTCTGGAACAAACTCCGAGGGCAGCCAGACGTAAACTGCCCCTCCCCTCGATGGATGCAGATCCGAGTCTAATACGAAGGCTGACCTCTGGGAAGGCGGTGCACATTGCACCCCTCGGGGCATCCCCACAGAGAAGACAGGCCACGCCCACGCCCTTCACACTCACCTACACACCCTGGGATACTCAGACAGACGTAGGCCTCTGATCCCTGGTTTCAATGCAGCGCACACACAGAGGTCCCCTCCCCCAGGTCCCTTGAGCTTTCAGAACAGCACAGGGGAAAGGGGATCCTTGCCCCACAGAAGCCCAGCTTCCCCCATACCATCCTGCCCATCTCAACTACTGCCCCAAATAAGAGATCGAGTGACCCTAAACATGGGCGCCATGGCACCAGGCTCAAGGCAGGCCAGGGCCAAGACCTGTACAGAGACCGCCTAGAAACAGGAGGCCAAAGAATGCAGTGGGCAGCTTGGCAGAAAGACAGACAGAGCTGCCGGGCTTCCAGTAACACGGTGGCCCTGCCCTGACCTCGCCCACCAGCCCAGAGGCTCAGCCAATGGATGCCCGGTCCTGGGCGCCAGCTCCCAGCTGCGCACGGCCCAGCACAGCTGCTGCAGCGCCCTCCTGGTCACCAGCCCCTGTCCCCCGGTGACAACAGGACAGGAACTGGATCCCTGTCCTCTCAGCGTTCCAGCCGTGCCGGGAAGGGGGTATCTTTAGCTTTCCTTCCTGGAAGCCCACTGGCTCCCGTCCCACCATGGCCCAGCAGCATCGCCTCCAAGCCCAGGCCACCTCCCCTTCCAGCACCAATTCCCTAGAGGAGGAGCAAGTACCCCAGAAAGGTCTGCTTGGCTGTCTCATCCCCCACCTGGCTCAGGACCCTGTGCCCAGCCTGACCTGAGTCTGCTGACCCCAGTCCCTCTCTCGGCCCATCGTGAAGCTGCTGCACTGCACGGGGGGCGTTGGCCCAAACACGCACCCCCACCCCCATCTAATTAGAGGACCTTAAATAGGATTCAGGTGAGAGGGGATGGGAGTGGCCTGGGGTCACTACAAACAGGGGCAGGACAAGGCCCGGGGCTGTTCCCAGCAGCGCCAATCTGTCTTCCTGGCAGCAGGGTCTGAATCACAACCTGAACAGCTGTCCATGAAGTGACCTGGGGAGGGGCTCCTACCTGCACACCTCCTGATGCAGGGCTGGGCAAAGTCGGGGTGCGGCTTTGAGAAAGTCAGAGTCTGGAAAACAAAGGACAGGGAGGGACACGTTTGCCAGGGCCACGGGGCTGCTGGGAGCAGCCAGAGGAGAAAGGCTGGAGTCTCTAGAGGGAAGAAACAGTACCCTGCAGGAAGAGGGCCTGGGGCTGGACAGGTGATAAGGAGCTGAGTCAGCCACAGGGCGGAGAGGACTGGCCCATTCTCGAGCTTCAGGGTGGCCCTGGGGCCTGGAAATGGGCTGAGGGTGCAGTGAGCCCCTGGCCCAGGAACGAAACCAGGCAGGTCAGGCCTGGCCTCACTTGCAGGCCCAGAGAAGACAGTTCAGCCTGGATCCCTGGATCGTTAAACCAAGACCATGTTTGGTCCACTCTCGTGTGGTGTGCTGAGACTGCAATGGAGGGAAGATTGAGAAAGTCATTCTGTCTGTGTCCCTCTCCCAGGGGCTTGTAGTTTGTGTGGGAAGGGAAGGCAGAGGGAGCAAAAGTAAAAAGAGAAACAGTGAGCGCCCAGTTAGCTGCGATGCAGGCAGAGAGCAAGAAATGTCAGAAAAAAGGAGTAAAGCAAAATGCCTCCAAGCAAAGGTGAGGGAGTTTGCAGCTGGTTGAGGAGAAGCTCGGGAAGCCTTCAGGAAGGAGATGGCACTAGAAGGAGGCCTGACAGGGTGAATGCAGAGCGATGGATGGCAGACATGGGGTCAGGGGGCACAGTGCATGGAACAGCATAAAAGGATGGGAGGTGTGCAACGCTCAGGCCTGTGATTTCAGCCACAAGTAACAAAACAGATTTAAGTCACAAAGACAATCACTGTGGGGGTTTTATTTGTTTTCCTTAAAAATATTTTTATCTTTTTTTAATACAATTTTAAAGGTTACACTCCATTTACATTCATTATAAAATATTGGCTATATTCCCCGTGTTATACAATACATCCTTGTAGCCTCTTTTACAACAGTCATTGTTTATACAACAAAAAAATCCAGAGGTTAAGGTTCCAGGGCTGGTTAACAGCTCAAGGATATTGGTAAGGGCCCAAGTTCTTTCTGTCCTTCCATGTCACCAGTTTAGGGTGACCAAGCATCCTGTTGCCTAAGACTTTGCCAGTTTTAGTGCTGACAGTCTTGCAACCTGAGAAATCAAATCCAGACTTTTAGTTACTCTAGTACTGAAGGTGCTGCTTCTCAGGAGCACAGCATAGTTGCCACAGCTCCAAGCATCACACTCTCATGCAATGACGGTGCACTGAGCAAGAGGAAATGTGGTGCAAGCAAAACGTATTTCTCCTTGAACTTCTCAGAAGCCTACAGAGACACTCCCCTGACGTTTCATTGGCAGGCCTGGGTCTCAGGGTCACCCTGGACCCATCACTGGCAAAAGAAGAGGGGGCTGGTATGACTGGCTAGGCCCCATCACTGTTCATCCCTGGCGCCAGGACTCTGTTAATGAGGAGGAAGGGGGTAGGGCTGCTTGGTGGCACCCAGCGGCGTGAGGACTGGTTGGACGAGCCACACTGGGGGACTCAGCCTGCTCCGAGTGCCAGCTCCGGCCCTTCGTGGCAGGTTACCTGTGCTTGCTGCGTTTCACACTCCTCACCTGAAATAGGGGGACACTAAGAGTGGCTGTCCTTGCAGAACCGTGGGAAGCGCTAATTAAATCATGAAGGGCATTGAGCGCAGTGTCTGGCAGACACAGAAGAGGGCGGCAGCTGGTGTCAGTGTAGACCAGCCATGCCCACCGCTTTCAGCTCGGCTCCCAAGACGGCGGACGCTGCAGCACAGACCCCCTGCTCCGGGGCCTCAGTCTCCCCCCTGGAGGAGGGTGTGTGGGAGGGTGGCTGAGGAAGGGTCTTCAAGGGGAGGCTTGAATCTTGTTCTTCCTGTACAAGTCTTTTTGTTTATGTACGATTATTTCTTTGAGCTGTTTTCCCAGAAGTGCAAATATTGAATCAAAGAGAATGGACTTTGAAATGATGCTTTAAATTATGTATGTAACTGATGATCCTTGTAGGAAATTAGAACACACAGAGAAGCAGAAAAACTAATATTAAAACCATCTGGTTGGGCTTCCCTGGTGGTGCAGTAGTTCAGAATCCATCTGCCAATGCAGGGGACACGGGTTTGAGCCCTGGTCTGAGAAGATCCCACATGCCGCAGAGTAACTAAGCCCGTGCACCACAACTACTGAGCCTGTGCTCTAGAGCCTGCGTGCCACAACTACTGAGCCCGCGAGCCACAACTACTGAAGCCCGCATGCCTAGAGCCCGTGCTCTGCACAAGAGAAGCCACCGCAATGAGAAGCCTGTGTACCACAACGGAGAGAACTCCCCGCTCGCCGCAGCTAGAGAAAGCCCGTGTGCAGCAATGAAAACCCAACCCAGACAAAAATAAATAAATAAAATAAATAAATAAAACCACCTGGCTGACTTTTTAAAAAAATTAATTTATTTATATTTTGGCTGTGTTGGGTCTTCGTCGCTGCGCACAGGCTTTCTCTAGTTGCGGCGAGCGGGGGCTACTCTTCGTTGCGGTGTGCAGGCTTCTCATTGCGGTGGCTTCTCTTGCTGTGAAGCACGGGCTCTAGGCGTGTGGGCTTCAGTTGTTGTGGCACACGGGCTCAGTAGTTATGGCTCAAGGGCTTAGTTGCTCCATGGCATGTGGGATCTTCCTGGACCAGGGATCAAACACGTGTCCCCTGCATTGGCAGGCGGATTCTTAACCACTGCGCCACCAGGGAAGTCCCTGACTTTTTATTTTTGGAAAAAGTAAATCATTTTTAAACACAGGCCCATTTTGGGAAAAAAGTGACTTGTGCCTCACCCTAGTCCTGATGGAGGTCCCCAGCCTGGCCAACCAGGGGGCCAGGGATTCACCTTCTTGGGCTGAGCTGGAGGAGGGAGAAGTTGGAGTGCTCTGGCCACCGTGGACTCAAGAAGTGCCCAGAGGAGGGGCAGGGGAGCGGGGTGTGAGAGACACAGGCTGGGCCCCTGGTGGACCCCCGGGCGAAGCAGCGGCAAGGGAAGGTGCAGGGTTTCACTGGGGCTGAGAGAGTGGGGCTCACACTCACAGAGGGGCTGGATGGTGGAGTGGAGCCATGGGGGGTCTGGAAGAGGAGCGTGCAAGCAGAAGAAATGGAGCATCTTGAGCTGGGAACGCACTCGTGAGGCTGGAGTCCAAGGAGGCAGGGGAGAGAAGAGGCCGAATCCCGCAGGGCCTGGGGAGCCCTGGGAAGGAGCTTGGGTTATTTCCCCCATGTAACCTGCCAACTTTGGAGACAAATAACAGAAGAACCAAGTGTATGATCAGATTTGTGTTTTATTTTTTAATTTTTCTTTGGCCGCACTGTGCAGCATGCGGGATCTTAGTTCCCCGACCGGGGATCCAACCGGCGCCCCCTGCAGTGGAAGCACAGAGTCTTAACCACTGGACCCCCAGGGAAGTCCAGATTTGTGTTTTAGAAAGATCACCTCTCCTGCTGTCGGGAGGAAACCCCAAGGGGAGTGAGGAAGGAGGACCAGGTGGCTCTGCAGCTGAGAAGCAGAGGGACCAGGACCAGAGAGAGTGAGGAGGGTCTGGCTTCTGGATCTACCCTGAAGGCAGAGCTGGCCTCACTCCTGGATTGAATGTGGGATGTAAGAGGAAGACAGGGGTCAGCGACAAAGGCACTGTCGGGGCCGGATAACTGGCAGCATGGAGTTGCCTGGAAGACTATGGGACGGGGGCGAGGAGAATGTGGTTAGAGCAGTGGCACCAGTGGCTGGATGCTGACGGATGCCAGGATTGTGTTGGGCTAGTTCTATGTCAACACTGGACCAGCAACCCAAGCTCCACACCCAGTAGAGTGAAGCAGGCTGCTTTTTGTTTTTTAATCTTTTTTTTTTTTAACTGAAATACCACATACGTACAGAAAATGCAGAAATCCCAAGGGTGCAGGTGGGTCAGTTTTTCAACTTAACACGCCTATAACCAGCACCCAGGTCAACCGAATATCACCAGCATCCCAGAAGCCCTCTAGTAACCTTCCCAAGATATTCATAACCACTCCCTGGACTTCTAACGCTGTATCCTTTTTTCCTTTTTTTGGACTTTTTACATTGATGGAATCATACAGTGTGAGCTCTTTTCTTCCTGGCTTCTTGCGCTACCATCATGTTGGAGAGATCCGCCCATACTGATAACGCAGGCCCTTGTTTGTTCCCATTGCTGGGTGGCTGAGTCAACATTTATTTATCCATCCTTCTCCTGTGGACGTTTGGGTCATTTCCACTTTGAGGGATTACAGGTAGTATCGCAATGAACATTCTAGTCCATATCTGAGCACACACCTGGGAATGGAATCGCTGGGTCATGGGCTATGAATAGATTCAGCTCTAGGAGCAGTTTCCAAAGTGGTTACGTCAGTGTAGCTCCCATCAGAAAGAATGAGAGTTCCACGTGCTCTAGGTCTTCACCAGTGCGAGGCGCCTCCTGTCCTTTTTGCTGTAGCCATTCTGCAGGGTGGGCAATGGTAGTCCACTGTGGATTTAATTTGTGAGCCTTCTTTTGGTTTACTAGCCATTTGCCATGTGCCTCTTCGAATCTTTTGCCCATTTTCCTTTTGTACCCTTGTACCCTCTGTCTAACCGATGTGCTTTATATATTCTTTCTTTTTTGGCTCGCGCAGGCTCAGCGGCCATGGCTCATGGGCCCAGCCGCTCCGCGGCATGTGGGATCTTCCCAGACCGGGGCACGAACCCGTGTCCCCTGCATCGGCAGGCGGACTCTCAACCACTGCGCCACCAGGGAAGCCCCTATATATTCTTTATAGATATAATCTGGGTCCTTTGACAGCTGTATGCAGGGCGGTGGTCTCCTTCCAATTGCGACTGGTCTTTTGCTCTCTTGCCAGCCAGGCAGAGGCTAGGGATGGCTCAGGGGACTTCAGCACCTCTCCCAAATGTCCACCAGGCCTCCCCAAAGAATATTCCATCTGAGTGGAACAGTGCACTTGCCAGACAAGCAGGTCCAAGGTCCCCGAGCCCCAGCTCTCCCTGGAGGGCAGCCCTCTAACCCCCTTTGTAGAATCTTCATAGAAACTCAGGGACCGTCATCGTCCGTAGCTAAGCAAGCATGTGTCCACCTGGACTGTATCCAGGAGAAGAGGTAGGGGTCCAGGCTTAGACCCGAGCATGTCCCCAGTTCCTCCGCTGCAAGCACCTGAGTGGGGCTTTCTGTACATATATGGGCAGAGATCTGGGGGCTGTAGACCCCCAGGAATCCCATGCCCTTTCCCGAGGCAGTTCCTATTTCACACCGGCAGGGACCTGTCCCGTCTCCTTACACCTCCCTGCCCTCTTCGTTCACAGATGAACATAACTGCATCCATCCCCAGGCCACACAGCCTCGCCAGCTGGGCCACCTTGCACGTGAGCAGGACCCCCCCCCCCCAGTGCAGGTCCTCTCTCTCCTGCCGGGGACCATCCCTCCTCCCCTCTCACTGTCACCTCCCCAGCAGTCTTCCCTCTACCTCCCACTGCCCACCCCAGACCAGACATACTGGGCCATCTCCCGTCTCATAATCCCTCCCAGGACCCCACGCAGCGCTCCTCTCCCTACCCCCTCGACAGAGAAACTCCCCGAAATTGGCATCTGTGTCCCTCCCCCATCCACACACAGCCTCTCCTCAGCCCACTCAGGAGGCTTGTGTCCTCACCGCACTTGTCAAGGTCACCAAAGAGCCACCCTCATCCCATCCTGGTCCCCTAGCGTCTGTAGCAGCATCTGGCGCTGCTGGTCCCACCCTCCCCTCAGACCCACACACTCTCCCAGGGTTTTTTCCTCCTGCGCCGAGCAGTTCTCGGTGACACCAGCTGGCCATCCTACTGAATTTAACTCAGTTCTGACACTGTTTACCTGGAGATCCCACAGGTTAAGGGCTCAGTCCCACGAGACTGCCCCCCACTTCAGATACCAATCACAAGTGGTAGGTCCCCGGATTACCCACAGCTTCTGTGTAACTTGCCGACGAGTCAGAGGTTCCCGTGACCTCCTCCTTGATTATTCATTAGAACAGCTCACAGAACTCAGGGAAACACTAACATTTACCAGTCTATTATATAATAAAGGACATGAAAGGACACAGATGAACAGCCAACAGAGAGATACACAGGGTGAGGTCTGGAAGGGTCCCAAGCACAGGAGCTTCCGTCCCCATTGGGGTGGTCACAACCCAGAAGCTCCCCAAACCCTGCCCTTTGGGGGTTTTTCTGGAGGCTTCCTCACGAAGCCGTGATGGATCATTAACCCCATTCCCAGTTCCTCTTCCCTTCCAGGAGGATGGGGGATGGGCTGCACGTTCCCAGCTTCTAACATGGCCTGGTCTTTCTGGTGACCAGTCCCCACCCAGAGTCGCCTGGGTGACTATCGCCCCGGAAATTCCAAGAGATTTAGGAGCTCTGCGTCAGGAACCGGGGTCGAGGACCGAATATTAACACAAAAGATAATCCGCGTGCCCTTAGCACTTAGGAAATTACCAGGGCTTTAGGTGCATTGTGCCAAGAACTGGGGTCGGAGACCAACATATATAATATAATATATAGTCATAATAATAAATATACATATATTTCTATTCACACAGAATCCCCTCACCTTTTCTTTCTTTTTTTTTTTGGCCGTGCCGCGCAGCTTGCAGAATCTTAGTTCCCCAACCAGGGATCGAACCCAGGCCCCTGGCAGTGAAAGCAACGAGTCTTAACCACTGGACTGCCAGGGAAGTCCCATCCCCTCACCATTTCAAACACCACAAAAGGGAAGACAGACGCAGGAAGCAGCATTCTCTTTTAAACGGTACAAAGTACAATGTATGGGTAGTGTCCCCACTGCACTGCTCCCCGGGGGTTCTCACAAACTCAGCCCAGGGCCAGCGTCACCATCCAGGCAGCTGACCCCTAAGATTGTGTGTTTGGGGCGTTGGCCTGGCAACCTGGCCAAACCCACGACTGGCCTTATTTCTGAGATATTCTCCCCATTTAAGGAGTGAGGCCTCGTCCTGTGGTCACACGCAGGGGACGTCAGCTGGGGCACAGGCTGATAGCCGAGACTGGCACACACTTCGCCACCTGGTGTCTACGTGTCCCGGGGGCTTCGCAGAGTCCAGTGTCCAGCGTTCCCATGTTCCCAGCTGTGCCTCGCCCTCGAGGGGGGTCCTCTTTGTAGTTTATGCCCCATCTGCCTCCTGCACTAATTATGGTCCCTCATTGGCCCCTTGAAAGCCTCCAACCCTTGGAGCATCCCTTGGAGGACCTCTCATGCCCTCCCTCGACACATCATTACCTGTGTCTGTCTTGCCCCTATGAGATTGCCCTGAGGTCAAGCAGGGAAAGCTGGTGTGGACTTGAAGACCCTCTGGCAGAGGGATTCTGGAGAGACCCCAAAGGGCGTGGGCTGAAGCAAGGGTTTCCAGTGTGTGTTCCTGGGCAGAGATGGCAGAGAATTCCGGGGCTCAGGACTAGGTGCACATTGAGTTGGGGAACAACTGATCCAAGACTAAGGGTAGAAAGGTCAGGAAAGCAAAATGGCAGATCTAGGGTCAATATTAGTATTCTCTTGAGTCAGAATGTTCCAGAAATCAAGTGGGCTGGCTGCCTCGCCCAGCAGCAGGCTCCCCGTGGGGGGGGCACTCTAGGAGGGACTGACTCCTCCTGGGAATACAGAGAATTGCCTGCTAGGATGCTGTGGAACGCAAGGACACAAAAAACAAGTTCCACCCAGCCTAGACCTCGAGGGGCAGTGATTGGCTCACGTACCTGAGTCATCCAGGGTCCTGGGAAGGGGCCTCCACCAGAAGGGCAGCTGTGAAAGGGTCCGTGCTTCCTGGGAACCCGTTCTGTCCTCCCAGGCTCTCCTGCATGGTGGAAAGATGCCTTTAAGCAGCCACAGGGCCTGTGCCTCTGGGTCCAAATCCAACAGAAAATGAACACGCTTAGCTACTGCCAGCTAAAGCAGGGATTTACATCTTATGGGGCCACATCTGCCCTGAGTTGGGACCTATGTCCTGAATTACCGTGACCAAGGGACTGAGATATTATTAAACTGGCTTAAACCAATCAAGGCTCACCCCTGTGGGTGGAGCTGGGTCAGTGGGGAAAGTGGATGGTGGGGAGGAAAGCAACAAATGTCCACTCTAAGAGGGGGTTGGGTGGATCCTAAAACTTCTATGATTATAAACACCCAGAGGACACATGTAGCGGCACACGGTGTCCATACGATAGATGTTTAATAAATGATTGTTGAGTGAATAAAATGAAAGAAAGGAAGGATGGAAGGAAGAAAGGGAGGAAAGGAGGGAGGAAGGGAAGGGAGGAAGGAAGGGCAGATTAAGAGTAGAGGGTCCCAGTGACAAGGAGAGAGTTCCTTCTGAGCAGCAGCTGAAGCCTGCTCTTCCCTGGGAAGAAGCCAAGCCAAAGGTGGAGAATGAAGCAGGAGGGTGAGACCCACGGGAGGCGATTGCTTGGACCACCAACCAATGGTGTGGGGCCTAAGTGGAGAGGGCAGGAGTGACCTGAGATGAGGTGGGCTGACCAGGGCTGATCTTGGGAGCTGTGGCCCCGACACTCCTTTGAAGTCCGTCTCGGCCAACTTGGCAAACCCGGAGATGAATTCTCGAATCAGAGAAGGGTGGGGCAGGTGTGAGGGACACAGCTGGACCAGGCTGCTGTGGGTGGGAGGCCAGGTGGAAGGGACTGGCCCCCATTCCCTCCTACCCAGTGACCTCAAGCCCTCCTCGGCTGGTCTGTAACAGGCGAGTACCCACGGCACCTGGGGAGGCCTCGGGGGCTCCGGGTAGACCTTGGAGAGCCTCCAGCTCTGGCTGCTCTCCTGGCCAGGACACCGCCTGTTCCCAGAATACTGCCTGCCCCAAAGGCCATTCACCCTGGCCGGTCAGGCTGGGCCAAGGGCAGGGGCCCAGCCCAGGAACCAGGGGTGCAGAATGAAAGGTGCCAGCTGCAAGGCCCCGCGTGCCCACTCGGGCTGCCAGACGTGGATGCTGTAGGTGCTCAGAGATGCAGGTCTGGAGGCGAGTGGACAGTATGAGGGGAGCCGGACACAGGCTTCTGCTTGGAAGCATGAGAATTTCTCTTTCCAAATGGTGCAGTGCTTAGCCTAAGGCGCCAGACGTTGGCCTCGGGGCTCCCACCAGAGTGAAGAGGGGGTTGCCGGGGAGGCCCAGAAAGCTTAACAGGTGGTGGAGGCCGAGATCCCTGCTAAAAACCCAGGGTGAACCGGTGTGGGCTAAGAGATGGCACCACTGCAACTGGGGGACCCAGAGGTCTTCCGCCTTCAGCCACGGTTTAGGGGGAGTAACTGACCCGGATGCCAAGTGAGTGTGAGGCCGAGAAAGAAGGGCTGCCCCTTGGGGAGGGGAGGTCCTGCGGCCTGGGGAGGGCCACCTCTGCCGTTCTTTGCACACTTTTCATATGGAGGTGGTTCCTTGCCTGCTGCACCCAATGACGCAGGGATGGGGCAGCGACAGAGACAGGAGAGCTGGCCTGGCTGCCACATGTGCAGGGTCCAGTGTAGAGCAAAAATGCAGGGCCCTGGGGTCAGAAAGTATTGAGAATTTCAAGATGGTGACAGCAGAGCATTAAGCCCGGCACAGGGTCCTTCTGGGCACACCCAGAGGGAAGAAGAGGAGAAAAGTCCATGGTGGGGGAGCTAGGACATTACAACGGGCACCTTAGGGGCACACAGCTTACATACCAAGGCCCTGAGGCCACATGCCAAGGGTCCTAACAAGAGCCCTGGAGTCTGCCTCCCTTTCCATCTCATGTCTCAGTTAAGCCTCTAAATAATGCCCCTCCCACCCCAGGTAGCTGTCATTAGCTCCATCTTACAGAGGAGGAAGTGAGGCTTGGAGGTGAAGAGACTCAGGGGCATGCAACAAAGAGTTGTCTCAGGCCTGTGCTCCCCTCCCCAGAATTTTGGGGCCCAAGCCCTGACTCCCCCTCCCTGGGTTCAAATCCCAGCGCTGGCCTTACCACAGCTCTGGCAAGTTATTCAGGCTCTCTGGGCCTCAGTTTCTTCATCTGTAAAATGGATCTTGTATTAATAGCCCCTACCCTCCATAGGGTCATTTCTCATAATATACACAGAATGCTCAGCAACAGCAGTGGACATAGCAAAGGCCCCCAGTACGTGTCCTCCATTGGACCCACTGTGGTTCTTATCTGCTGAACTTCCTCCCCGGTGCCAGCTCCCACAATACCCCCCAGCTTCTAAGTAAGTCTCAGCCACCATCTAGTAAACAGACTTCCACCTGCAGGAAGCCAAACCACTGCCCATCGCCCAGGTAGGACAACACACACACACACACACACACACACACACACACACACACACACACACAC
>NW_021703786.1:28229220-28252203 GCF_005190385.1 Monodon monoceros
CACACACACACACACACACACACACACACACACACACACACACACACTTTCTCCTGCACACACTCACCCCCTTTAGCCCGCCGCTCTCACCGCGGCTGTGCCGGGCGGCTGCACCCAGTGGCTTTGGTGGAGCACAAAGCTGGGCCGAGAAGGTCTCCCTCTAGCGGCCCCAGAAACAGCAGCTGCTCGCTTGGGCCTGACGCCAGACGCTCAGCAGTAGGCAGCAGGAAATGTGCTTTGACCCAAGGCTGAAGCGGAATCCCGAGGGGCCCCAGCTCCCTCCCACCACCCAGTCCGGCAGGGACACCTGCCTTCAGTGCCCTCATTCATCAGCGCAGTGGGAACCCAGCACTTGCCAGGAGCAGCCCCAGCCGGGGGCTCAAATCTCAGAGCAGAACGACAAGGTCGGAGACCTCCAGAAAGTCCCAGGCTGTGGGGAGCAGAACAGGTCACTGGCAGGTGCTGGTGCCACGCCAGGCTCACACCAGATCCAGAGCATCAGAGGGATGAGCACAGCGGGGAAGGCGCCCCACAGCCCCTGACATCCCACAAAAGGAGAGAAGAAGGGCGGGAAAAGCACTGCAGCCCCTGGAGGCAAGAAGCTGAGGAATGTTTGGCACTCTAGGCAGTTGGGCTTTGCTGAAATGTAAGGAGGCTGGGGGTGCAGGAAGAGAGCCGGTGGGAGGGGTGAGTTGACACCACGCAGAGTGGGCATAACACGGACCAATGAAAGAAAACGAGTGAATGGTGGGCTTTGCCATCCTTGTATCACACGAGTGCCTCGGCCATTCCTGACAAAAGATTGCGAGGCACCTTTCCCCAACCTGCTGGTTCGGACTCAGCAGGAAAGAAGCCGGAGAACCCATGTGTTGACAAGCAGCACAGGTAATTCTGAGATCAAGTCTGGAAATCACCAGGGTTCTCTGTGGCACCGTCAAATTGCCTGCCAGGCCCGTGATTCTGAGCTGGGGGTTCTGGGGTGAGCCCCGGAAGCTGCCTGTGTAACAAACACCCCAGATTCTAGGGCAGGAGGTGCGGCTGCACTCTGAGGGCTCAGGAGGGACCCCAGGGCTAATGGTTTAGGAGGGAACTAACCCAGGCTCTGGTGACCTCAGCCACTCCCACACTCTCTGGGCCTCTGGTCCCACTCGGGAGAGGAGGCACCCTGTCACCAGCCTGCTCCAAAGGTGCTGATGGACACAGACCAGGCTGGGGACTTGCAGCTCCTGCCTTTACTACGGAATAGCCACGTGTCCAGACAGCTTTCCTCATCTCCGAGACCGGCTTCTGCACAGCCAGGTGGGACCGTGAAAGCCCATGTGCTCTCATGAAGCTTCCTTTTTTCTTCTTTTAAAGAAATTGTGGTAAGGGCTTCCCTGGTGGCACAGTGGTTGAGAGTCCACCTGCCGATGCAGGGGACGCGGGTTCGTGCCCCGGTCCGGGAAGATCCCACATGCCGCGGAGCGGCTGGGCCCGTGAGCCATGGCCGCTGAGCCTGCGCGTCCGGAGCCTGTGCTCCGCGGTGGGAGAGGCCACAGCAGTGAGAGGCCCGCGTACCGCAAAAAAAAAAAAAAAAAAAAGAAAATTGTGGTAAAACACACATACCATAAAAGTTGCCATTTTTAAGTGTTTTAACTCAGTAGCATTAAGTGCGTTCGCATTGTTGTGTAACCATCACCACCATCCATTTCCAGAACTTCTGCAATTTCCCACATGAAATCTCTATCCCCATTTAACACTAACTCTCCATTTCCCCCTCCCTCAGCCCATGGTACCCACCATTTTACTTTCTGTCACTATGAATTTGACTGCTTTAGATGCCTCATATAAGTGGAGTCATACAGCACTTGTCCTTCTGTGACTGGTTGATTTCACCGAGCACAATGGCCTCAAGGTGCATCCATGTTGCAGCCTGTGTCAGAATTTCCATCCTTTTCAAAGCCGAATAATATTCCACTGTGTGGATGGACCACATGGTCCCCAGGGTCATCTCCTACTTGATTCCATCCATGGGGCTGCTGCTTCTCAACTTTTCCATCTTACCTCCCAACTGGCAATAATAATAATAATAATAATAATGTTACTTAAATGGACCCCCCCCAAAAAAATATGTCCACCAAGAAGCTATGAATGTGATCTCATTTGGAAAAAGTGTCTTTGAGGATGCAATTAAGTTAAGGATCTGAATGAGGTCATCTGGATTAGGGTACACCCTAAATCCAATGACAAGCATCCTGAGAGGAGGGACAAGATGGCCAAGCAGAAGGACCTTGAGCCCACCTCCTCTCCCGAGCACACCAAAATCACAAATAACTGCTGAAAAACCAACAGTTAAAAAGACTGGAACCTACCAAAGAAGATATTCTACATCCAAAGACATAAAGAAGAGACCACAATGACAAGTATCCTTATAAGAGACAGGAAGACAGATGCAGACACACAGAGAGACCTGAGACCACAGAGGCAGAGATGAGAGGGACGTGGCCACAAGCTAAGCAACGCCGGTGGTACCAGAAGCTGGAAGAGATGAGGAAGAATGCTCCCCTTGAGCCTTCGGAGGGAGCAAGGCCCTCCTGACACCTCGATTTCAGGCTTCTGGCCTCCAAAACCATGCAGAATCGATTTCCATTGATAAAAGCCACCCGACTTGTGGTAGTTTGTTTTGGCAGCCCCAGGAAACCAACACAGGGATCATCCAAACGGAGGCCACTGCATGCCCTGGTGACCAGCCCTTCTAAGTCAGTGTTTTTGGTCCCATTTCACAGGCCATGGAGGCTCTCCAGGCGGCCTGCAAAGAAGTTGCTTCATCCTTTTGAAGTCTGCCCAGGGGTCCCTGACTGCTAGGCCGGGCTCCGTCGAATCAGGGGAGACACAGAGAGACCACTTTTTCTGAGAAGGATGTTTTATGCGTTTTACAGGCATTCTTTTATTATGTTTATTATTTACGGCCAGTTTTGGGGACATAAAATGGCAGCTGTATTGTTGGGAGTAAATTTCATTTCCATGGCTTTAAAACACAAATGAACAGTAACCCCATTAGTAGCTGAATATTGTCATAATTCTGTAAAATATAAACTTTACTGCAATAATAATTGTAAAATACCAAGAACCCACTGAAGCAAAATTTGGGGGAATAAATGTTATTGTTGGGCCTCAAACACTAACCAATAATTCCATTCTGGCTGCAAAGGAACCTCATACTGGTGAGCATAAAGTGTTCTGGGTAGGTAACTACAAAGCACCAACACTGAGGGAATATTTAAAACCTGCAGTGGTGTGACTGGGAATCCATTTTATGCCTCTGACACAAATACGACAAATGATTCCCTTTGCAGTCAAATTTTCAATCATCCTGCTGACAAGAATTTTTTTACTGCTGCTATCATGAAGCTATAAAAGGCAAAAAGAAGTCATTTCAGCTCCAGGAAAGGTGGAATGATAGAAATGCAGCTTCCATGCAAGAAATCTTATGGGGTGGATGGGACTATGGTTGCCAGATAAAAGACAAGATGCTTGGTGCTTCCGTGGTGGCGCAGTGGTTGAGAGCCTGCCTGCCGATGAAGGGGACACGGGTTCGTGCCCCGGTCCAGGAAGATCCCACATGCCGCGGAGCGGCTGGGCCCGTGAGCCATGGCCACTGAGCCTGCGCGTCCGGAGCCTGTGCTCCGCAACGGCAGAAACCAGAACAGGCCCACGTACCAAAAAAAAAAAAAAAAAAAAAAAAGACAAGATACTCAGTTAAATGTGAATTTCAGATAAACAATGAATAACTGTTAGTATATCCCACATATTGTGTGGGATACACTTATCCTACAAAATGTCTGTTGTTTATCTGAAATTCAAATTTAACTAGGCACCTGGTCTCCTGTTGTTTCATTTTACTAAATTTGGCAACTTTTGGTGAGACTAAAGAACAACGATGAACCTCCACTCCCCAATAAGTGAATTCTTAATGTGCAGAAATGCTGGGATGCCAGGGAACATTCATAGGTGCAAGTGCTCAGAGGTGGTCAAGCGGGTGCTCTTGGTCTCAGTGGGCTTTAAACACACTGGAATCCTTACTTCCTGGCAGTGAGTAGGGCTCCAGCTAGAGCACCAGCTCACCAGGCGGGCGCTTCTGTCTGCTGTGCTGTCCCAGCCCCTAGAACAGCACCTGGCACATAACAGGCACCAAGCAGATGGTTCCAGAAGAGATGAAGGAAGGAAGGACAGAGGGAACAGCCTGCTTCACACTGGCCATCTCTGGGCATCATTCTTCATCACGGAGGCGGAACCACCACTTGCCGGCCCATCACCTGCTGGTGCTGTGTCCCTCTGTCTGCTCCTTGTCTCCCCACTGGGATTAAATCCTCTGAAAGCCGCTACTGCACCTCCCTCCTCACGGCCCCGGCCCCGCCCGCCCGGAGACCCTGCACACCGTAGGTGCCCCTGCATCTCTGCTGCCACAGTTGCTGGTGGGGACAGGCCAGCAGCTGCAGGCACCGGCTTGAGTGGCTCTTCTCACCCAGAGTGGGGTCCCTGGTGGAGGCGGGGCCCCCTCCTCATGTGCTTTGCATATGCTTTGCATAAACACTACCCTTGGTGGGAGTTTAAAGATCTCTCTCCACCACTGCTGGAGCTTGAAGTCTGGTGCAGTCAGAGAAAGGGCCTTTTGTGCATCCCTAGGTGGGAAGGGGCAGGGGGCCAAGGTGAGGGGCCTCAGGGCAACCTGCTCCCTGGGGCTGGGCAAGTCTTGCCTTGCCAGCCAGAGGGCAGAGGACCAATGCAGGGCCCTGGAGAACTGGGAGAGTCCAGACGCCCACCCCTGCTCACGCTGGGCCTGGGAAGGTGGGCACAAAGGAGACTGGCCCCGGCACCCCACAGGGCTGGCCCCTGAAGCACAGAGGGCAGATGTCCTCCCTGGGGGTTCCTAGGGGACCGACTCCACCCCCAGAGCTGGCCCCTCTCCCAGAGGCCAGGTCACAGGGTGAAGCTTCTGGCCACAGAGAGGGTGGGGATGGAGGCTTTGTCCCCAGATGCTGCGCCTTCCTTCCTCTTTCTGGGAAAGGAGAGGCCGCCCTGCCCTGTAGGCCCTGGGAACCTGCCCAAAAGTCTCCCCCGAGGCCACTCCCGGCTCCCTGCACCTGAGTGGTGGGGAGGGGGCATGGAGTGGGCAGGGGCAAGCAGCACCCACCTCTAAGGGTGAGCCCCAGATCCCAGGGAGCACAGATGAGGGAGGGGGGGCGGGAGGGAGTGTCAGCACAGTGGGCAGCACTGCAACCTCTGCCACGTCCCCTCTGCCACGCCCCCTCTGCCACGTCCCCTCTGCCATGCCCCCGCAGAGTGGCGGTGAGAGGCCAGGTCTCCCAGGGGAGGGTCACAGGGAGCTCTGGTGAAGGGCCCTGTCCACCAGCCTGGGAGATGACCTCTCCCTTCCATGCCCAGCAGACTCTTGGACGGAGGCCTCCCAAGGGCCACCTGCCCCCTCAGGGCAGGCAGGGAGCAGCATTCATGGAGCTGGGCCGTGTGGGGCTGCGGGCTGGCAGGCGCTCACTTCAGGCCTGGCTGGGACAGCATCTGGGCTGGTGGTGAGGTTGCGAAAGGGGGGCAGGGGGCCTCCCCCGCCCCCTCAGCAAGCTGTACCAAGCCGGGCGGGATCCCTCACTGGCCCCTGCTTCTCTTCCCAGCTGTCACGAGAATGGTCCTGCTGTACCTGTCATCTTCCAGGGAGGGGTTAGCCTGGGATTCAAGCGCAAGAGGAGGGGGAGGAGAGGAGCTTGGCTGTGAGGGGAGCAGGGGGGCGACGGGCGAGGGGAGGGGGCGGCCCTGGGCAGGCAGAAGCTGGCGCCCTACCCCGCGTTCTGTCATTACCGGAATCGAGGAGGGCCTCCTGGGGTCTCAGCAGAGCTGCCTGCTGGGAAGTCCCTTCCTCAGAGGCCGCTCCACCCCTCCCACAGGCCCGGCTGTGCCCGCTGCCCCAGCCTGGCCCCTCTCCTGGTTCCGCTGCAGGTGATCCCCTGCGGCCCTGAGGCTCGGGGTGGGCATCCACACCAGCTGGCTCTGCCCCTCTCGAAGGAGGCCTCCTCCACCACCACCACTTGGTTTACAGGACACCAGGCACTGACGCCCAGGTTTCTGGGCCACGCGGGGAGCAGAAAACCCCTGCTGAAGGGTGGGTGGGGCCGTGGGCACTGAGCAGGTGGGAGGCCCTGCCTGGCCTGCCTGCCTCTGAGCCCCGAGCAGGCAGGTTCTCCGCATCACTTCTGCCCATGAGATCCACCCAGCAAACCCGTTCCACAAGGAGCTCGATAACAGGCCAAGGCCCTGGGGACCAGGCCAAGGAGCAGGGTTTTAACTGAAATCTAGCATTTTAACTGAACACAGTCAGTTTATTGGTGAGTAGGGGGTGGGCAGCTTCCTTCTCAACCCCGCTTCCCAGAAGGAAGGAAGTCCATATTTTTAGATGCCACAGCAGCCCTTTTGGGCAATGAGCTCCTCTTCCCAAGATGCTATCAGCCTCCAAATGCCTCATCTTGGGAGAGAAGGAAGGAGTCTCAGTGCCTTCTCTCCTCCCAGTCTCTCCTGCACCCCGGTGCTGCCCAGAACCCTGACACCAGTTCTCAAGGGCCAAGGGAGTCTTGGGCCAAGGGAACAGGCAGGCCTCCCCTGGCAGTGACCTGACAACACCCACCCTACCCTGGCAGGGGCCTAAGGTCACGACTCAGGTGTAGACCTGCCTTTGAACCCTAGCTATGTGCCTCTGGGCAAGTCATCTATCCACCCTAGCCTCACCCTACACTGTGCGTCAAAGTACCCCCCCCCACTGGGTTGTTGGGGGGTTGAAACGGGATGGTGCTCGGGAGTGAAGAGCCTGGCTTGCTGTAAGCTCTTAGCACACGTTAGGTAGAACAACACGGCGCTTGCTACTAAACCCACCCTAACTAGTATCAGTTACAAGAAACAGAAACCCATCTCAAAAGAGAGCTCAAGTCAAAAGGAGATTGAAACACAAACCAAAACCACTATTAGACACTACTTCATACCCAGTAAGATGGCTATGATGAAGAAAGAATGAAAGAAAGGAAGGAAGGAGGAAAGAAAGAAGGAAAGAGAGCGAGAGAAAGAAGGAAAGAAAGAAAAGAGAAAAGGAAGGAAGAAAGAAAGAAAAAAAATTGGAACCCTTGTGCATTGCTAAAAGGAATGTAAAACGGCGCAGCCACTGTGGAAAACAGTATGGCAGTTCCTCAGAAAGTTAAACATAGAATTATTACATGATCCCGCAATTCCACTTCTGTGTATACACCCCAAAGAATTGAAAGCAGCATCTCAAACAGATACTTGTACACCCATGTTCACAACAGCATTATTCAAAATAGTCAAAAGGTAGAAGCAACCCAAGTGTCCATCAATAGAAGAATGGATAAACAAAATATGGTCCATCCAGACAATGGAATATTATTCAGCCTTAAAAAGGAAGGAAATTCTGACACACACTACGACATGCGTGGACCTTGAAAACATTATGCTATGTAAAATAAACCAGTCACAAAAGGACAAATATTGTGTAATTTCTCCTAGATGAGGTACCTAGAATAGTCAAATACATAGAGATAGAAAGCAGAATAGTGGGTGCATGGGCCTGGGGGAGGGGAGAATGGGGGCTTAGTGTCTAATGGGGACAGAGTTTCAGTTTAGGACGATGAAAGCGTTCTGGAGATGGATGGTGGTGATGATTGCATAGCAATGTGAATATCCCTAATGCCACTCAACTGCACACTTAAAAATGGTTAAAATGGTAAATTTCAGGTTATGCATACTTTACCTCAATTTTTTAAAAGTTTAAAAACATCTTACCAAGAAAAAATAAGCAGATCAGACAAATATAAGAAGAGATTTACAGTTACGGAATCTGGGTGATGTTCTATGGGGATTTGCTATACCCATCTGCCTACTTTTGTTTTCTATAATTTATTTATTTTTGGCTGTATTGGGTCTTCGTTGGTGCGCGCGGGCCTTCTCTAGTTGCGGCGAGTGGGGGCTACTCTTCGTTGCGGTGCGCATGCTTATTGTGGCAGCTTCTCTTGTTGCAGAGCACGGGCTCTAGGCACGCGGGCTTCAGTAGTTGCAGCACTTGGGCTCCGTAGTTGCGGCACGTGGGCTCAGCAGTTGGGGCTCCCCAGCTCTAGATGTAGGCTCAGTAGTTGTGGTGCACGGGCTTAGTTGCTCCGCGGCATGTGGGATCTTCCCGGACCAGGGACCGAACCCGTGTCCCCTGCATTGGCAGGCGGATTCTTAACCACTGTACCACCAGGGAAGTCCCCAAAACTATTTTCATAATAAAATTAAAAATAAAAAAGAGGGAATTAAGTTATCGATCCTGCCTCTTCACTCCCTTCTAGCAGAGTTATGCATCCATGCCCTTGACATTGGGCATAGCCATCTGTCTTAGTTTGTATAAAGTACCATAGACTGGGTGGCTTATAAACAACAGAAATTTCTCAGTTTGGGAGGCTGGAAATCCAAAATCAAGGGGCCAGCATGGTCAGGCTCTGGTGAGAACCCTCTTCCTGGTTCACAGTCGGCACCTTCTCACTGTGTGCTCACATGGGGAAAGGGGCTGGGGAGGTCTGTGGGGTCCCTTTTATAAAAACACTGATCCCATTCATGGGACTGGAGCCCTCACCACCTACCAAAGGCTCCACCTCCTAATACCGTCATATTTGAGGGTTAGGATTTCAACATCTGAATTTTCGGGGGACACAAACCTTCAGACCAGAGAGCCACGTGACTTGCGTTGACCAATGGGATGGCATGATATGCACTGAGCAGACTTGAAATGCGCTTGCACAAGGAACCTGCTCTCTTGCATGGCTGAGACAGCCCCAGAAAGAACACACTTAGGGGCTCTTGCTGGTCTAAGGAGGACAAGAAACATGTGGAGCAAATCTGGACCCAACCCACAGCCCGGAGCCAAGACTGGATCTGCTGAAACCCAGCAAGCTCACAGACATGACAGCAAAAAAATCAATGCTTACTGTGCAATGCCACTGAGAATGTGGGGCTGTTTGTTATAGGGCCTAATTATGGCAGTAGCTGACTGATACATGGAGTTTCTCATGGAACACAAGAGAAGTCACTAGTCTGTACTGCATCTGACAGACAGGTGCTCTCTGGTTAAGACAAGCAGAAAAGTAGCTTATGGGTGTATTGGTTAGCACTGAACAGCCTGCATAGAATAGCACTGCTGGACCCTCATTGCATGCTGTCTGACCCTACCATAGGCCCTGGGAAGGCTGTCTGGACACCAAACAACCAAGAGGACAAATGTCCACCACCAGCGGGAGTGCAAGGAGGGGTTGGAGGCAGGCTTGGGCTCTCAGCTCTGCCTCTGCTCCTTCCTGGGACACAGACTTCATCACACAGGCTCCTCCTCACCTCCTGGGCCCTGTGCATCCACATGCACCAGCTTCCCAGGCTTCAGCCACCTTGAGGGAGACCTGCTTCTCTTCCTCAGCTGAAGAACCCCTTAGGTGAGGTGCCCATGAGCTCCCACCATAACCCTGCTGAGGGCAGGGAGGGAGGTTCCCGGAGGTGAGGAAGAGAAGGCAGGGGAAGCAATAGGTGTCACGGCGGTGGGGGGGGGGGGGGGTGTCTCATAGACGTGGGTTCAAGCCTCCGCTCTGACATTCACTCACTTGTGACTTGGGGTCATTGTCTAAGTCAGGTGTGATATGAAAGTCAGTTGTTCGACAACCTCACTCGTAGAACTGCTAGGATGTACGGAAACCCCTGGCACATAGCAGATGCTCAAGAAAAGCAGACAAACAGCAATGCTGACAGCAGCTCTGGAAGGAGAGCTGAGTGCATGGGGAGGGCTGCCAACGACAGGAGCTGTAGGTTGGGAGGGCGCACACCCCCACTGAGCTGTGCTCAATGCACCCCATCTCTGCCCGCATCTCCTGCTTGTTAAACACAACAGGAGGCAGAGGAAGAGGGAACCCACTGGCGTGGACCATAGGGCAGCCTTCCGGTCACAGAGCAGGCGGGGGGTGGTGGGGTATGGAAAGATGACAGGGGATATCTGGCCGGGGACATCCAGCTCCCTGAGGGCTGCCCAAGTGAGAGCCCCTTCACTGTGCTTCCTGAGCTCTCCCCCCACTCGCAGACACACATCCTCATTTGAGGTGTCCCCTGGGGTCATCTCCAACCCTCTGTCCCCTCATCTCCAGGTCTATGAGTCAGTCAGTTCCATCCCCCCTTTCCTCCTCCCCACAGATCAGAGCTGTCATGGCTTCTCCATCCCCACTGCGGTGGTCTCGGCCCAGCCCCCGCCATGGCTCATCTGGACCAAGCACTCTGGTCTCCAAACAGCTACCCAGCTGCATCTCCCCTCCCCAGCCCGTGTGCCCCACGGCTGCATGGCTGGGGTTTCTAAGGCAGGTCTCCCCGTGCCTGCAGGTGCCTGCTCTCCCATTCACTGTGGTCCAGCGGCCACAGGGGCAGGGGCTGACACCCCCCTACCCTGCGCAGTGCTCAGGGCCCCCACCTCCCCTGGGGATCACAGATGCAGCAGAGCACGGGTCCTCGAGCCAGACAAAAGGGGGTGTGAGCCCAGCTTTGTCACTCAGTTTACTCACATTCATTCGTTCACTCATTCATTCAACAAACCCTCATCTGTGCTAGGTTCTGCCCTGAGCTCTGCAGACCCATCAGGGAACAAGTCTACGCCCCTACCTTCATGGGGTCTGCACTGAAGGCTAAGGGAGTTAGTCCTCGTAATGTGCTTAGGACAGGGCCTGACGTGGAGTAAAGGCTATAGAGATAGTCGCTGTCATTATGAATTGCTAGCACCCACCTAGCGAGCCAGCCGTCTCCAGGCTGACAGCGTCCCACAGATGCCCGGATGTTTACATGTCTGATCCCACCACCACAGCCTGGAGGGCTGGACCACTGCCTATTTTCCTGTCACCCCCTAGGCCCACACAGGGGCTGGGGGCACAGTGGGCATGCTGGACTCAGCGGAGAGAGACCCATGGAGCCCAGAGCCAGCCCACAGGTCCCCTGCGGTGGGGTGCCTCTGCCCCGAGGGACATGGGACCGTGCGCACAGCCTGGCCCCAGGACAGGAGTCCAGCGTGCTGGGCAAGTGCTCCCAACGTTGGGACATGCCCTGTCCCCACTCCTTGGGGGAAGGGAGGTCCCTGCTTGCCTCTTGGAAGATAAATGAAGCAGAGCTGGGGCAGAGGGGCAGAACCTTGCAGCGAGGGGCCAGCGAGTAGGGGCTCGCGGCCTGTACCCTCCTCTGGGCGAAGGCAAAGGCTGAACCCTGGTGGTGCTGAGGGAATCCAGGGTGCAAATTCCACATCTAGCTGTGGGCCGGCGCAGGCACAGTCGGGGAGCCTTCCCTTCGTCATCTGCAGCAAAGCATTTACAGTCAATAAACGGGCTAATTAATTCTCTTCAAAGACCTCTCAATTATTCATCCTGGGCTACAGACAGAATAATTAGAGCATCGCCCACTCACAGCTCTGAAAGTAGAAGCAGGCTGGGCCACAGAGCTGAGCTCCCTGGGCCCACACAGCCTCAGGGGTCCCCAGGGGCCCCTCCCCCATAGAGACAAGGCAGGCTTTATCCCTGGGGCTCAGCAGGATGGAACCCCTCTTCTTCCTCAAACTTGCAAGCAGCCCAGATCATTACCCTCACTTCTCAGGGGAGGAAGGCAAGACCCCAAGCAGTCAGTGACTTCTTTTGCCCAACAGCCCATCAGAGCAGACCTACGTACACAAAGCCAGGCTCCGGGCATGCAGCCTCCCTTGGGGGGCTGCCAGGTGTGGGCAGTGGGGCTGCTGGACTTGAGCTGAGCCCTCTCTGCCTCTAGGAGAGAGGTCTGTGCTGGGAGGAGGGGCAGAGGAGGGAGAGGGGAGAGCGAATCCGCCAGCAACTGCAGGCCAGGCTAGGTAGGTCTGCTGCCCCAACGACTGCAGCGGAAGGCACCCTTGGGCGGCTGCAGCCCAGCTGGGACCCTGGGGTTCCACCGGGAGCAGTCCTGGCGCCCCAGCAAGACTCCTCCAAGGCGGCAACGGTGGGGAGCTAGCTTCCCTTCTCCACTCCAACTTCCTGGAGTTGCTGAAGTCCCATCCTGGGGTCCTGAGGGAGAAGGCAGCCGGCCTGCCCCTGTCCACCTTCTCCTCTCCAGCCCAGGTCCCCCACTGCCAGCTCTCACTCCTCTGACTCCCCCAAAGAGCATCGGCTGGCCGGCAGGCGAAGGGTTAACTCCCAGCCAATCCCAGACCGCGCCGAGTAGGGGGTGGGGGGCCGGGGGCGTGCCTGTCGGGAAGTATGGATTTCTGCAGTGGTTTTACTGGAAAAGCTGTAGCTGTAGGTGGGAGGGGGTCACCATGGCAACTTCTGGCTATGGGAACAGGTTGGCTGGTGGGAACCCATTCTTCCAGGGGCCCAATGGGGCCCTGCTGGCGCTTGGCACCCGGGGGGGGGGCCCTCGGCTGCCTCCCGGAGGATCCTCACTTCTTGGGGCGGCACAGAGACCCTCCCCAACCTGGAAGTACCGCCTTCCCCACCTCCCTCCAGCAACACTCCCCCAGGGCTGGGCCCCAGACTCAGCCGCCCCGCCCCCACCCGCTGAAGCGCGCCCCACACCCGAGCTGTTAATCGATGAACCAATTACCCAGGGCAGCCCGGAGCTCGCGGGAATCTCCCTCTGAAAGAGCTTTACCTCTGGAGACATCCTCGACTCCGAGGCCTGGGATGAAACTCAGGGAATGCCATGGATGAGCCTCCCCTTCCCTGGCCCTGCCCAACCAAGGGAGTCCAGATTCCAGGGGGCCCAAGAGCTCACCCCAACGCGGCCCCTACCCAGCCCCGACCGGGAAGATGCCGCCCAAAGCGGCAAGTTCAAGGAAGTCCTCCCCACCCCCAGCATAAACATGCACACCCTCTCTGCAAGGGACAAGGGCCCCGCCCTCCCCCCTCGAAGGCCCAGATGGGGAGGGGAAGGCAGCCCCCACGCACAGGGGGCTCCTGGGTGCACTTCCAAATCTCCATGCCCTCTGCCCCCGTGGAATTCCAGGCAGCTGGGGTAGACGCCACCCAGCGCCCCTCCCCATCGCAGGCGCCCCCTACCCCCAGCCAGACCTCCCACCGGGACCCTCTGCCGAGCCTTCCCAGGCCGCTGATTCAGCCCTCGGCCCCAGAGGGCCTCGTGGGTGCGGCTGGGACGAGGGTTAGGCCAGGGCTCGCTGGGCACTGCCGGTGGGGGGAGTCGGGGGGGCTCCCGGGCCCTCCATGCTCAGGTTCCTGGGGGCCTGGAGGATTGGCCTCGGAGACCCCCCTGCAAATCCTGCACACGTGGGGGGGCGGGTGCAACGAGGGGTGTGTGCACGGGAGGCGCTTCCAGGAATCTCCAGTGGCGCTGCCCGAACGGCCAGGAATAGAGGGCATATACAGGACATAAGCAGCTCGAGGGACCTGCTGGGGAGGGGGCCAAGTGAAGGGGCAGGCCCGGCCCACTACCCTCCCATTGCTCCAGGAAAGACCACCCGCCTGAGTCCACGTGGGCACCAATCCCTGCTCTGCTGGAGGTCCTTAGGCTGGTGACTCCTCTGAGCCTCAGCTTCCTCATCTATAAAATGGGCAGGAAATGTCTCCAGGGGATGGTGAGCACTAAAGAAGACCATGATGCCCCGGCTCGTTAACAGGTGCGGGGTCCCAAGGTCACGCCCATTCTCTTCTCCTGCCACCTCCACCAGGCAAGAGCAGGGACCCTTCTTAAGGCTTCCTGGGTTGCTGCTGAAAGATGTGGTTCTCCACCCTCCTTCGCGTCCACCAGGGACTCACCGGGGAGAACTGGACCCCCGGAGTGGCGCCCCCTGTTATGGGGATCGGGGCAGGTCAGAGCCCAGAGAGGTTAAGCCGCCCCAGGTGTTAATTCCCGCAGGCCGGATACCCGTTGCGGTTTCCCAACGCCCATCAGGGCCTGAAAGAATCAAAGCGACCGTGAATAGGGTCCTTCCTTCCCTCACCCCCGGGCTGATTTAGGGGACGCCTAAACTAGCTTCCCCTGGCTCCCCACTGCTCCTCCACAGTCCCCTCCCCGCCCCCGCTCCTGCCCTGGGCTTCCATCTCGCGCTCTCGGATCTGCCGAATCCCGATAAAACGTTTGGGGGAGATAAGTGCTGCGTATAAATAATTAAGACCACATGCATATTCGCCAACAGAAAAAAAGTTTAAAACCCCCATTCCGGGAACAGCTGCCTGCGTGGGGTCGGGCGAGACTGCCGAGGCCCACCCCTACCCCAGTTGAAGCCCGCCCCCGCTTACCCCGCCTTGCTCCTTGTGGAGGGTCTGCCGGGGCTCCTTCCCCAGAGAGCCCCTCCCCCAACCCAGGGGGACTGTCTCCCTGCTTGGCCCAGAGTGGGCAGAGTGGGCCGGGAGAGGGTGGCAGAGGGGCTCTGAGCCCACCGGTGGGGTGAGGGAGACTAGCACCACCATGGGGGTGGCCCTCACACACCCTCAGAGGCCAAGCCCCTGGCAGGATCCGCCACCCCAAGGCCAAGCACCCATGGGTGCTCAATAAACATTTACAGAATAAACGAATGAATGAACCAGCAAACTAACTGACCCCAGGTTTCAGGGGAGTGTCTGTCCTGAGCTCTGGCAGAGGGCAGGCAGCCCTCATCCCCAACCAGCTGCTGGCAGACACGTTTCCCAGGTGCAGCTTGTGGGCCTTAGGTGAGAAGGCTGGAAGTACTTCCAGAGGGAGTCAGGCCACAGGCCAGGAGAGTGGAGCTGCCCTCCCACCCCCCACACCCGCAGGAGGGTCAGCCAAGATGGTGCAGGGCTAAAGGGAGGCTTGCCCTGTCGTGCCCCTGCTCAAGAACCTGCCATGGCTCCCTCCTGACAGCAATGTCTAATGCCTGTGCTGGGGCTCTCCCCCGGTAGCCTGCCCTCTCTCCACAATGCATGCAAATCCTGTCTCTCTCGGGGTCCACTTCCCATCTTCGGAAGGAAGGCTCTCCCACCCCTCTACTCTTGCTTTTCTCATCCACATCTATTCAGGTATTTCCTTAACACCCATCATGCTCCAAGCCCCATGCTGGGATCCTGAGAACAAAGGACACAGGTCTTGCCCTCAAGTAGCCTGCAGCCCAGTGAGGGACACTGGCAAGTGACTGGTAACAAGCTGCTCTGAGGTAAGCCAGGTGCAGAGGAAACAGGGAGAAAAAGGTGTGTCTTGGCAGAGGGTTGAGGGCTATCATGGAAAGCTTCCTGGAGGAGAAGACAAGCTAAGCTGAGTCTGGAAGACAGATAGGATTCCTCCAAGTGCAGAAGGGGAGCAAGTCCCGGGGGTGCCTCCAGGCGCTTCCAGCACTGCCCCCTACTGGCTCTACACACACCTGTGGTGCTCGCAGCCAGAACTTTAAGGTCTGGGTTCCAGTCCTTACTTACCAGCAAGTTACCCTCCGGGACCTCAGTTTCCTCATTTGTAAAATGGGGATCATGGTCCCGGCCATGCAGACCTCCTTGTGATCTATCCTTGGCCCTCTGTCATCGGCAGAAGACAAAGCACCCTACCCCAGCACCCAGCACCGCTGGGAAAACTAACAGGTACCCAGTAGACATTGACTGCTAGATGGATTGAGGACCTCAGCATTTTCTTCCTGATCTTGCGTCCTCGGCACCAACAAATCCCGGCAGGGAGCACTAGCCGTTGCTCACCCAGAACTTGGGGAAACGCACTAACACTCCAGATCACTGGCATCTTGTACTGTCACCCACCCACCTGACCAGGAACATGTGACGACACAAGCTGTGCCCTGCCCCCGCTCTGGGCCCCACAGGAGCGTGACAAATATTTGTTTATGGGGTTAAGCACTCTAGCAACAAAGCTCCTCCCAGGCACCCAGGGCTGGAGAGACAGGTGGGTGGGCTCAGAAGGTGCCACTCCTGCGTGCTGCCCTCCATCCTGAGCAAGGGGTTCTTGGGTTCCTGATCAGAGGGCCCAGCCATGGCTGCCTCTCCCACACCCCGTGCCAGGGCGAGCTCAGTCTTGTCTCTGTTCCAGATGGGAGGAAGTGCCCACCAGAGAGAGGCCTGAGCCCCATCTATGCCCATGACACCTGCTGGTCCTCAGACCTCCCCCATCAAGCTAGCTTGAGCCTTTCCACTGATGCCAGCTCTCCAGGTCCCTGAATGGAGGACCTTCCTTCATCCTGCCATCCTGGACTTCAAGCTCAGTAGGAAGGGGCCCAGGATAAAAGATCAGAAGCCCTAAGAGACAGTGACGTTCAAACCCTCTCACTGTTTGGATCATGCACCCTCTCATAAGAAATATTTGAACTCATAACTCCATATGAGCTCATAACTATATATGTACAGTTATTTATAGGTTTCAAGTTTCCACGACTGTATGAATCTATTACCTGCATTATAAAATATTCACAAAAGATAGACCTTTTAAAAGGACGAAATGTAAATCCTAAGCATAAAGTTCTCCTCCCCACCCCAGTAGATTATCCTGTGTGTCCCACTTTGGAGACCAAAGTCAGGGAGAGGCCTCTTGGACTCCCCAGCTAAGACGGGGTCCTTGGCAGCTCCCCCGCTTTGGCCCATTCCCCAGCCTCACGTCCCAACCTTCCTCCTTCCCAAAGACTCCCCCTCTGAACTCTGCCACCATGAAGACCTGCTTTCGCGGATACCAGTCATCCTGTTGGAAGCTGGGGAGTCAAGCCCAGGATGTGCAGGGGGCCCCCCAAAAAGGGCCATCTCCCATCCTCTGCAGGGCTGCCATGGGAAGAGAAATTAGACTAGTCTGTGGCACAGGGGACAGAAACAGGCCCACCGTGGACAAAATAACAGAAGGATTAGGGTTCCTTATAAGACAAACTTCCTGCAGTTAGGGCACAGAGGGAGGGTGCTCTTCACTACTAGACAACCGGGTTTCAATTGTACCTCTGGGTAAATGACTGATGGTGGGGCTGTCTCTAGGGCAAGAGGCAGGTGTGCCATCACTAGGAATACCATTTATAAACAAGGTAGGATCTACACCCAGGGTGCCGGATGTCTGTTCCTGGATTCAGAGCCTGGTGGACGCTGGGCTGCCATTCTCGCCCACACCCCCGTGACCTTGCAACTCCTCTGGGGCAGTTGGGGAGGCCCACCCCGGGTGCACATGGCAGGGAAGCCCTGGAATTCTGCAGCGGAAGCCCTTTCCCATCCTTGTCCCTGCGGATAAGGCCCAGGAAAGCTCTCGGGTAGCGGACCCCAAAGCCCCGACTCTTTCTGTCCATGTGAGTCCCGTCCAGGTCTGCTCGCCAGAACCTTGTTTGTGCTTCCTTCTCACACAGGCTGTGGCCCCGGTGGCTGCAGGAGCAGGGAATGGGGAAGCAGGGGAGGTCAGATGGGAGGTGCTCTCCGTGGGTACTCTGCCCAGCCGAGGGACAAGCGGAGGAGCCCGGCCGCCCACCACCCAGCACCTGGACCCCCAGCCTCCGAGCCTGTGGCCCCTCGCCCTCGGGTCCTCCACCCCCAGCACAGGGTCAGCATATGCAGAGCAGGTCCCACCCCAGACAGGCCGCCAAGCCCATGCCCGGCATCTGACCCCTCTGTGTTCCCCGCCGGGTGGGCTGAGGGGCCAGAGCAGAGGCCCCGGGAACAGGCGAGGGCCCGGTCGGCACGGAGCTGACCCTGCGCCTCGGCCCGGCCAAGTAACAGGAAGCGAGAGGCCGATGCCGGTAAGAGAGCAGATTCGAGAGATTAGCGGTCTGCTGCCTGATCAGAAGCTGCCTGGAGTTGGAGGACAAGTTACTGGAAGGAGGAGGAAGCTGCCGCAGTAAATAACGCCAGGCCCCCAACACTGGCCTCCCGCTGACGGGGCCCAGCCGGGGCCTGGGGGTCGGCGGGGGCAGAAGGTGCAAGGGTCTGCTCTGGTGGCAGCCAGAGCCGGGGGGGGCCTGGGAAGGCGGGGAGTCCAGAGGGTCCCCTGGGCCCAGATGGCGGGTCCTGCAACTCAGGGAGTCTCCAAAGCTCTACACCCCGCTCTCTCCTGGCTCTACCGCCTGTGCACTCCCAGCCCCTCCTCAGGGAGGCCCTTGAGGTGGGGACCCAGCCCCGGGCTTGCTTGGCTCCCCCCACAACCCTCCCTGCCCCCACCCCAAAGTGATTCCTGGAAGGCTGGCTGCTTCGCAGCAGAATGGAGGGCGCCCTGGGGGTACTGTCCCAGCGGATTTCCCAGGATTCCGGCGCTCGGCCCACCCTCCTGCCAGGCTTCACCCTGGGCCGTTCTGTCTCCCGAGGCCCCGCAGGCCCCTGAGGAGCCCTTAAGACCCAGAGCTCCCTGTGGCCCAAGCCCTGGAGCCCAAGGTGTGGGTGCTTCTGTGGAAGGGGTTGGACCCTGACCCAGTACTCTAATCCCGAGAGGCTGAGCCCCCAGCCTTGCACACTCTGGGAGGGTTCCTGAGAGGCAGCAGAGGCCTCCCACCCGCACAGGGGTCACGGAGCTGTAAGGCCTGTCCAAGGCCACCTTTGTCCCCAAAGCCTTGGTGGCATGTGCCTCCCATCTTCCCTTTCACTTCCGACCAAGACCTTCCCCAGCCCCATCTCAAGTGCTCCCTCCCCCAGTCAGGACACTCCGATTCCCACTCTGACCCAGGCAGTCCCCCAGTGCACGCCTGGGCCACGCCTGGGGTGGAGGGAATGCAGCCCCATGTCACACGGGAACCTTCTCTCCGAGCTGCAGTTTCCACACCACAGGACAAGCAAGTGGCTCAATTTAATGGGAAAACTGAACTTCCAAACTTCAGAAGACGATTAGGAGAATGTCATCATGACCTTGAGGAAAGGAAGGTGTTCTTAAACAAGACATTAATCATAAGGTGGAGGGGGGATTTAATTACAGAAAACAAAGAGCTTGTAACCTATGAAGAATTCTACAGGCCTTCCCTGGTGGCGCAGTGCTTGGGAGTCCGCCTGCCGATGCGGGGGACGCGGGTGCGCGCCCCGGTCCGGGAAGATCCCACATGCCGCGGAGCGGCTGGGCCCGTGAGCCATGGCCGCTGGGCCTGCGCGTCCGGAGCCTGTGCTCCGCAACGGGAGAGGCCACAACTGTGAGAGGCCCGCGTACCGCTAAAAAAAAAAAAAAAAAAAAAGAATTCTACAAAAGTGAAAAGACAATCCATAAAAAGGGGGAAATTTTTTTGCCATACACGTAACTAACAAGGGTTAGTATCCAACATATGGAAATAACCGACAAAACAATTCAAAGAGACTTAATCAGGCTCCTCAAAGGAGCGGAATCTGAAGGCTAAGACCTAAGCAAAGGTGCTCACGTCGGTCAGTTACCAGGAAGAGCAGATTAAAATCACAGGAAACTGCCACTCGTCCACCAGAATGACTGAAGTTTTGAAGTCTGACGATGATGCGGAGTGATGGAGACAACGACAGGCAGTGGGTACCACGGCGGCGTTTAAATCATTTCAGCCACTTTGGGGAGGGTTTGGGAGTGTCTAGTAAGGAGGAGATAAGGACTGCTGCCTCAGTAGTTCCTTCCCAGGCGTTTGCCCTGCAGAAATGTGTGCACTTGTGCCCCAGGAAACACGAGTGTGAATGTGCCTGCTCACAGCAGGGCTGTTTGGAAACCAAGTCTGAAAACAGCCAAAGGTCCCAAAATGGTAGAATGGAGGAATATACCGTGGCACACAGTGGAAAACCGCACAGCCGTGGCAAGAACCAGCTACAGCTGCAACACGGATGAATCTGGCAGGCTGAGCGTCAAAAAAGGAGCCAGGCACACAAGGGCACACATGACCCAATTCATAGCAAATCCAAAACCTAGCAGTACTCGGCTATGACTAAGGACCCATCCATGGCGGCAAAACCATAGAGCAAGGCAGGTAATAAGCATAAAAGTCAGGCTGCAGCACAACTTCTGGCAGAGGGAAGGGGCTGTGCATAGCAAGGAAACTTACTGGAGTCCTGGCCGTGTTCTATTTCTTGATCTGAGTGGCAACGACATGGGAGTTCGTTTTATATTTATTTGTAAAACTGTACAAATATGCTTCATGCGATTTTCTGTATTATGCTGTGTGATAGCTCATTACTTTTTCAAAAACACAAGTGCATCTGAGCGCCCACTGTACCAGGCACTGGGAATCCGCACACAGACTTGCACCCAGCCCTGCTCCTGGCACTAATGGCCCAGGAGCCCGTGGAATGAGGATGTGGTTTCCCCTTGGCCAGCACAGCACGGGGTCTCCTGGCTACCATAACCTCAAGCTCACTGCAGAGCCTGCCTGCTGAGCAGTGAGGCGCAGCCCCCCACTGCTCCCGTTCTCTCCTGGTCCCCCACCCTGCTTGGAATTCCAGAGATGGCTCTGGAGGGAACCCCTCTGATGCACTGTCACGTTTCCCTCCCCAGTGGGGGAGGCACAGGGGCTTGAACAGGCTCCTCCCGTGCCCTACCCTCCCTCCCACCAGCACATATGACCTTGACATACTGTGCCCGGCCAGGGCCCCCAGGCCCAGAGCTCTGTCCCTTGTCATCCCCCAGTCTTCAGAGATGATGGTACAAAGAGCTTTCCCTCGACTCCCAGGCTGTTGGGCCTGGACCCAGGCCAGTGCCCTATAGATCCTGCAGGCTCAGGGCCAAGAAGATGGGATGGGAAGGACATCTCCCCAACCTGTTTACAGGACCCAGGCCGCTATCTCCAGCTCCAATCTGCTGCCTTCCTTTATCTCAGCGGGGCCAGCCCCGGGTTCCCAGCAGCGGCCTTGCCGTCACTCACTTCCTGCCAGCGGCCCAGCGTTACAGGAATATGCACACTGAACTTGGCTCGTGCATGTGTACGTGTGTGTGTGAGTGTGCACCCACACCCCAGAGCCTGCCCCTGGAGGGGTGCCAGGGAGCCTGGGGGTGCCGCAAGAGGCAGCCACCCCAGGACTCATATCTCGCTCCCCCGAGAGCCTGCCCCGTCCTCCCACTGCTCTGGGTAGGCCAGGGAAGGGGCTACCTCGGGGACCCCCAGCTTTCCCCAGCATCTGTCCCTCATCCACCCCTGCCCCCTCCTGCACAGGGCCCCACAGCCCGCCACGGTCAGAGCTCCCGACGGCGCTCCCCGCCTCACACCACAGTGTCCGCACTGCCTGGGGGTCCTTACTGGAATTACCGAGTGCTGTGGGCTGAGCTGGGCTGGGTACACAGGACACCTCGAAGGCCAAGAGTGTCCCGGCCCTGCCTATAACCTGCGGTCAGTGACAAGAAGAGACCCTACCTGCACCCCAGAAGGACAGCCACCTCCCTCCCCTGCTGGACCAGGGTCAGGGAGCTTCCCGGAAGGAGCGTCTCAGCTGAGACAAGAAGACAGAGAAGGTGCTAACCAGGGACACGTGCCGCTGACTGGGGGGGTTTCCGGGCTGAAGGAGCAGCAGGTGCAAAGATGTCGGGGTGAGAAGGAGGCCAGCACATTTGCGGAAGCAGAAAGGCTGCAGCAGTGTGAGGGAGGTAGCTGCACGGAGGATGCGACCAGGGAGGGGCTGCATCTGGGGGCAGGAGCCCAAGTTGGCTTGACCCGGGGCAGTGGCTACGGGGTGGGGGTGGGGGTCTGCATGGAGGCAGGAGAGGACCCCATGACCTCCAGGGTGGCAGCTGGGGAGGGGGCTGGACTTGCCCTCTGAGAAGAGGGGGAGGGAAGGGGATCAGCTCAGTGACCTGGGGTGGGGGGCAAGCAAGGCTGGCTGCACCAGGGGCTTCTGGCTTCTCATCTGGGACCTGTGAACTGTCCCCAGCTTACCAACAGGGTGACTCAGATCTCAGACACACACTCTAGGGACACACACACACACACACACACACACACACACACAGGCATACATATGTATACACGGGTACACACACACATGGGCACACACACGTACCCACCCCCCCACACATGTGTACAGGCACACCTCATTTTATTGCATTTCACAGACACTGCTTTTTTTTTTTTTAACATATTGAAGGTTTGTAGCAACTCTGCATCAAGCATGTCTATCGGCGCCATTTTTCCAAGAGCATTTGCTCACTTTGTGTCGCTGTGTCACATTTTGGTAATTCTCCCAATATTTCAAACCCTCCACCAGCAAAAAGATTATGACTCACTGAAGGCTCAGATGATGGTTAGCAATTTTAGCAATAAAATATATATATATATATATATTTTTTTTTTTTTGCGGTACACGGGCCTCTCACTGTTGTGGCCTCTCCTGTTGCGGAGCACAGGCTCCGGACGCACAGGCTCAGCGACCATGGCTCACGGGCCCAGCCACTCCGCGGCATGTGGGATCTTCCCGGACCGGGGCACGAACCCGTGTCCCCTGCATCGGCAGGCGGACTCTCAACCACTGCGCCACCAGGGAAGTCCAATAAAATATTTTAAATTAAGGTATATACATTGTTTTTAGACATAATGCTATTGCACACTTTTTAAAATCTTTTTACTTTTTTCATATTTTATTCCTTATATTGATAGGTTAAGAAAGTAAAATATTCCTAAGTACTGATTCACAGATAATGCTTATAAGCGGCACACAAAACATTCAGTTTCACAAACGGTAATATCCAATGATCCCCTTAAATGCAATTTTAATCCTTACTTTAAGCTAAGTGCAAGAATAATACAATAAGCTAAATACACACAAAACCTGTATATGCTGAACTACAAAAGTGGTTTCCATAGCCACACATGGTCTTCACATTTCCACAATGAACAAGTACTAACAAATATGTTAATAAAACACTACCCCAGGACTTCCCTGGTGGCGCAGTGGTTGAGAGTCCGCCTGCCGATGCAGGGGACGCGGGTTCGTGCCCCGGACTGGGAAGATCCCACATGCCGCGGAGCGGCTGGGCCCGTGAGCCGTGGCCGCTGAGCCTGCGCGTCCGGAGCCTGTGCTCCGCAACGGGAGAGGCCACAACAGTGAGAGGCCCGCATACCGCAAAAAAAAAAAAAAAAAA